>NC_133016.1:1395000-2051250 GCF_048564905.1 Vicugna pacos | reverse complement strand
AGGAACCAGGCAGGAGGGTGACGGGGCCGCTGCCGCCCGCCCAGGAAAGATGCCAAGAGCGGACTTTTCAGAGAACTGAAATGTTCATTCTTCAAGTTAAGGAACACGAGTGAGTGGTAACCTGAGGGACTCCTGTGAGCTCGTTGCTTGTGTTATCTGAGTTCAGCCACGAGGAAGAGGTGCGAGCGGGGGAGGAGGAGCGAGACCAGCAGCAGGAGAAAGTGCGGGCGGGGCGGGAGCCGCGCGGAGGGGCCGCGGGGCGGACAACCAGACCCTTTACTGTCTAAGTCACGTCTGACGCCAACACTGTAACATCCTGTTAAGAAACAAGGAAACAGCAGATCGGTAGAGGTAGTAGAGAGCGTTAACAGTCAGGAGACGACTCAGGAGAGGCCATGCGGAAATCGTCACTGGGCGGAGAGAGAGCGGATCAGAACACACTGGCTAAATAAATAAGAAAACACAAATCATATTAAATACGATGGTCGCACTGACACCCACAAACCCACACAACACTGGCGCCCAGGGGAAGACAGGGGCCGGTCAGACCCCGAACGGCCCGTCTCGGAGGGCGCCGTTCCCGGGGGGCCCCGCCCCCGGCTGCTGGATTCAGGGAAAACCTGGCTCTGCCCCCCGTGCGGCCTAGGCAGGTCAGGTGTCCCCGCTGGGTCGGGCTGCTGCCCGGCCAGCCGGACCCCGGGAACACGCCCCCGTGCCCACGGGCCCCCGGGAAGGGGTCTCCCGGGATGACACCTGCACCCCCGCAGGCCAGCGGGCTCCTGCTGCCGCGTCTGAGACAGCAAAAATGCACAGGACTCCTCCGTGTCCCTCTGGGCACAGAATTCCTTTGAATAACTAAAACACAGAGAAACAGACAGACCGAACCACTGGCCCTCGTGCGTTCCCGAACCGTCACCTTTCACGTTCAGCCGAGAAAATAAAAGCCGGAAACTGCAGAAACAGTCACCGTGGGGAGACTCTCAAAGTGATCGAACAGACGCCGACAGAACGGCGTTCTGACTTCTAAGGTGAACAGGGGAATGTGTCTCTGCAGCTTTGCTCAAAGTAACCTCACAGGCCAGTAAGTCGCAGCCGCTGAGCAGTATCTGCCGGACGTTCCTAGATACACCGAGACAGCGTCGCTCTGGAACACATCTGGCGTCGGAGTACCAGGAAGAAGTAAGTAAAAATTGTATCTGTACACACGCGCGTGTATGGATAAGTGCGTGCGTGTGTGGGGGTGTGTGTGTAAGCTAGACAGGTACATTGCATTGTTTGCATTTGTTGCAAGGTAACCTGAACGGTCAAGTAATTTAAATTCAGTAACAAGTAAAATCCAGAACCAAATATTAACTAAAGACAACAACAAAACAGTAACAACAACAACAATAATATAATCCAACAAATCATTAGAACAGGAAAACCACACTTTAGGGGGTGTGTGGGGGTGTGTGTGTGTTTAAACAAGTCTTTGTATCAGAAGCCCATTTTCTACAAAAACTGCACTAACTCGTTATGGTATTAAGTAAACTGTCCCTCTGACCAGTATTAAAGGTTAGGATAATTTCTGTACACGTAAAATTATTGCTTCTTTGAAAAATATATCTCGCATGCTCGTTTTAATCCACTTCCTGCCTTTACAAAACTTCACAATTAAAAAAAACCTAGTAAAGCTTTTGCAAAAAATTTCACAGAACATCTTCATTCAAGGCAGCAGTAACTTTTTGATAATGCATAAAATCATATGTGCAAAAATCTGAAACTCTCAGAAACATTACCATCACACATAGTGTCACGGTAACAGGAAAAGAAAATATTTATATCTGTGGAATACAATTTTAACTGCGTACACTGCAAGGTTGAAGATCCTTTGTGACGGGCCTTAACCCACCCCTCCACCACTAAAACTTGCATCTGTGTGACTGAGGAAGAGGTATATAAAGCCGTCCCCACCCACGGGCCGGGGGGGCTCCTTGCTCTGGGGACAAAGGGACTCGTCCCAGTGGAGGCCCCCGGACCAAGAAGACAAGACATTAACTTGCTGGGACTGATGGGGGTGGCAGGGAGGGAGGGAGGGAGCACAGGTGGCCCTGGAGCAGCAGGACCCTGGTGACCTGGCCCCCATCTGCTCCGGGATTCTCCTGCCGGGACCAAAGAGGGGGTCCAAGGGGGGGAGGGAATCAGTGGCTAGATAATTTGTTAAGACGGGCAGTCTTCCGTTGTAAGCAGTTTGCAGAATATAGCCCTGTTACCAAAAGGTCCTGAGAATAAACAAAGAAGCCTGCTTTTCTTAGTGTTCTGCTAGCTCTCTTTTCTGAAACAGAACCGAAGGCTCCCCTGGATGCGTCTCCGCTGCCGGACTCACCGCGCACACTCGGAGGGAGGTGCGGCGCGTGGGAAACACAACCAGCCCCGAGGGACACAGACGTGGCGGGACCACGGGGCCCTGAGGGTCCCCCCACCCACCCTCTCCATCCAGCCCTCTTCCCCAGCGCCCCAGCGGCCGTCTTCGCAGGTGGGGCGCTCCTCAACACCCAGCAGCCAAGGAGGGGCTGCGCACGAGCGCGCTGTCAACCCGACCCCCACTCTGTGTGCTGATGTCCGCCCCCCCCCCGTCCTCTGAGCGCTGGTGGCTTCTGTTACAGTGCTAAGCGGCTTCACTCTGTCCCATGCGCATGGGAACCTTTTCCAGTGTCTCAAGCTTGTCTTGAACAAGATAGATGCCTTGTGCCCCTACCATGCCTGCCAATACCACTGTTCATTGTAAGAGAACACGGGACTGCAGTGGTTGAGCACGGGTGTGCTACAGACCACCTGCACGTAATTCTAGAGCAGAGCGTCGTCGCTGGGTTTTAAACGTGTGACAAGGACAGGCTCCCCCTCCAGTTTCCGCTCCAGCCCAGCGGCTCTCGGATCCGAGGTGTCCGGTGGGGAGTCCTCCAGGGTCTCCACGGGGCGGTCGGGGTCGCGGTCGGGAGGCTGCCGGGGCGTCCATGGGGGGTCTGCTGACGCTGCCACAGGGCACGGGTACTTGCAAGTGTGTCTTTAGCTTCCCTTTCTGAGAGGCACTGTCTGGACGGTATCTGCATTAGAATGGTCTCTCCCCTGGGGGGGAAAAGAGAAAAAAAACCAGAAAAGCTCATTTCTGCCTTTGGGTTTCCAAGTGCAGTTTTCCTATTAATTTTCTTAGCAACAACCAAGAACAAAAACAATGACCTTCCCAGAGCAACCAAGTCAGGCCGGCAGAGGCCCCTGACTGCTGGAACTCGCTGCACGCGAGCGGGGAGCAGGGCAGGTTTTAGGCGCGCCTTCCCACCTTCCCGAGGCAGCTTCAGAAAGTCGCCCCGCTGATCTAGGGGATTATCAGACTTCTCTGTTTCGCATATAAGAACGGCAAATAACTGTCTGAAGCAGCTGCGGAGAAAAGGTTAAAAAGATGCCGAGATGGGACCGGGGGAGGAGTCAAAAAAGCGATGCTCTGTGGCACAAAGCGGGCTCACACGTGAACGACAGTTCCAAAACAGGCTGAACTGGGGGCCGCACAACCGAACAGTGCAGCCCTCACAGAGGTCTGCCAGAGCACGAGAGCACCCCCACCGACTTCCACGAATAACCACCATGCGGGAAAAACAGAAGGAGTATTCTAGAATCAAGGGAACCGCAAGATTAAAATCAGAACAAACGTGAGCCGGCAGCTTTCAGAGAAGGCTCTCCGATGGCATTTGAAGCATCACTGTTTGAACAATGGAGTTTACCATCTGAGGACAAAACACCAGGGCAAGATTAATCTTACTTAACTGCATTAACCTTCAACTAAAGTCGCGACGAAGGAAAACCAACAGCTTGAAATTAACATGCACATACGAAACGCAGCGAGCACGTCAAATCCTAACTGGTTTCCAGTTCCGCCCGCAGGAACCCTAGGAATGAGTAGGGGGGAGGGCTGGTTGACATAATGAATTAAGCGCTTCTCTTTAGTTAATAGTTTCAGAAAACGCCTCTTTAACACAAGCGCGGCATTCACATCGCCCACCAGCCGACACCCAGAGGAAATCAGGAAGACATTCAACACGTTTGACGCGGGGCTGGGGGGCGGGCGCAGTGGTGCCAAAAGGCGTTTATTTCAAATGTAGGAAACAGGAACGGAATGAGAGAGGTGATAAAACTTCTTGAAGTAGATGGTGAATTTCCTGCAGTGAACAGAGAAGGATGTTTTGCATTTCTGCACGGTGACGTCACGCCGTGGAGAGCGTCATCGGCGTCGGGGCTCGTTCCGAACTGGTTCCAGATACAGGAGAGGCAAGAAAACAGCCTTTGTGTTGACGGACAGGGAGCCAGCAGTCACTGCAGCTGTCAGGTGACTGGCCTTGAAAGTCTCCGGGAAGTAACCGTATGTAGCAAACAGACTCGCTGGGATTCCACAAATGGGCAAAGCATGTGTATGAACATGTGTGTTGTGTGTGTCTAGATCCCGCACACACGACACAGACGCCACCCTCAGGGATCCCCCTGGATTCCCCTTCCTTTGGATGGGAAAACACAAACCAGTACTGGGAGGAGGAAAAATGACCCTCCGAGAGGGCACAGGATGATGGCCCTCTCCCCACAAAGGACTGAAGTCTCACACTGCAGGCTCAGAAAGTTTGAAGACTGTTTTAGAAGGACTGCAAAATCTGGCAAGCTGACTAACTCAGTGGTTAAATTTAGTCCATAAATCTGGAGGGATAAATGTCTACTTCTCTATAAATGAAGAGGTGTGCTCAAATAGTATCTCATGTTGTTCTCACTCACTGATGCACTGGGACCAACCCCTTACTGCTCAACACTGCAGAACTGCCCGGCTTTCAAGAAATGAATGAACCGACAACGTAACGCCATTTGCAGCAACATGGATGCTCCTGGAGATCGTCATTCTAAGTGAAGTTAAGCCAGAAAGAGAAAGAAAAAGACCATATGAGATCGCTCATATGTGGAATCTTAAAAAAAAAAGCATAAATACAAAACAGAAACAGACTCATAGACATAGAATACAAACTTGTGGTTGCCAAGGGGGAGGGGGTGGGAAGGGACAGACTGGGATTTTAAAATTGTAGAATAGATAAACAAGATTATACTGTACAGCACAGGGAAATATATACAAGATCTTCTGGTAGCTCACAGAGAAAAAAATGTGACAATGAATATATATATGCTCATGTAGAACTGAAAAATTGTGCTCTACACTGGAATTTGACACAACATTGTAAAATGATTATAAATCAATAAAAAATGTTAAAAAAAAAAAAGAAATGAATGAAATTCACCTGAGAAATCAGGCACCAGGGAAAGGCAGCTACGGAAGAAGGGAGTCACCGAAATACTAAAATTAAGTGGACGCGTGGTGTTCTGAGCACACAAGTGGTTTTCATTCTCCAACAAAGAAACAGTCAGAGAACAAAGAGCTTTTGGAAAACCTGGCTTACCGTCTCCCCTGCCCTGCAACCTACGGGCTTCTCAGTGAGGCCGAAAGACGTACCGTCTTTAAGGCATTTCACATTTCGGGGATGAACACTGACTTCGGGGGCCTGCCGAGGTCAACTTCTCCGCCTTCTGACTTCACAAGGGAAGGGAAGGCCTGGGCGCGCACGTGTTGGGGTCAGTGACATACACACACAGACGCCCGCACCCCCCGGGACACACGCGAGGCTCGGCCTCCAGAGGGAGGCCGCCTGTGGAACGGCTGATGTGACGCTGCACGCGCCAGGGCAGACACGTGACGCTCGCTGACTAGGACCACCCCAGCAAGCCCTCAGGGCTCACGTTATTACAAGTCATTCTGGATAAATCCCTAGTCAAATTCACGACTTTTCATGTTACGTTCTATGTAATGGAAACATGGATACTGTGTTTCAAGATCTTTGGTTTCGTGAGCATGAAATTGCTGAATTTTGGTATGTGGTCTGTGATACTGAGAATCTCAAAGTGATTCTGAAAACAGCTTACACACATACTCAGACACACCACCCCGGGATTTCTCCATCATCTGCATCAGTCTCCGCAGCTCAAAATGAGACAAATTAGGTCGCCATTTATTTTCTCATTTCCTGTTATTTTGATTAATGGAATTATTTCTGCAGCTGAACTATTTTAAAATAACATTTAGAATAACAAGAAATAAACTATTAATCACAGTCTAAATTTTGGCAAGGAAGCCAAACAAGTCTAAACACCAGATTTCACATTTCAGCACCAAGTCGGTCTAGTCTCTTAAATCCCCAAGCCAGGGGAATGGAGGCGGGGGGTTAATTTTCTTTTGGTTTCAGACATTATTTTAATTTCTAGCATTTAATATTTACTATGTGATGGGGGGAAAAACCACAATTTCTCTACAACACTAAAGAAACCCACTTATTTCTCTAACATCCACAGCACACTGATACCCATCTTTGAGCATGCTGTTTTCAAAAAAATGTTCTTTCTAATGATGAATTTTGGTGATGACTTGAAATGAAACATTCAGTTGCGTGAAATCTGTGACAAAGCCCCTTGAGAATGACATACACATGAATTCCTCTTCTGCCCTGGAATTTTGCTGGGAATATTAGCTCCTCTGATGGTCAGAATTATCTTCCTAATACAGCCAGCAAGCAGCGGGGGACCTTTACGTCCCAGGGCTGGAAAACGGAGCCCACAGCCAGGGAAACTGAGCTCGTGAAGGGGGTTCCTCACCCCCAGGGCTCAAACCCTTTTACGATAAACGCAAGAGAATGAGATGCCCACGTAGGAGACACCATGCCCACGGACACTGGATACCCTACGGTTTAGTCCAGGTCTTCACCATCCAATGACTCAGTGGGCTTTTCTGCTCAACCTACCAGACGAAGATTCGATAAAGAAATGGCTGCTCTGGGATCTCCTACCTCGATCGCAATCCTGTAACAGACAGGACTTAACCAGCCTCATGTATAGAAAAGAGACCACGACCAAAAACACACTGAAAGGAGACACTGACTTCTCCTCAGGTCATTCTTTTTTTTAAAAACAACTTTATTGGGGTATGGTTCCTGCACAGTAAACTACACATATTTCAGATATATAGTTTGGTGAATGTTGATAGATGTCTACACCCATGAAACCACCACCACAATCAAGACAGCTAACATTTCCATCACTCCCCAACAGGTGCAACTTTCAAACTCCCAATGTAGCCCTTCCCACCCCCTTGACCCCCTGGTAACCATACGTCTGTTCCCTGTGTCTGTGAGTCTGTTTCTGTTTTGTAGGTAAGTTCATTTGTGTCCTTTTTTTTTAGATTCCACATACAAGTAATATCATATGGTATTTTTCTTTCTCTTTCTGGCTTACTTCATTTAGAGTGATGATCTCCAGGTCCATCCATGTTGCTGCAAATGGCATTATTTTATTCTTTTTTATGGCTGGGTAGTATTCCACTGTACAAATATACAACTTCTTTATCCAGTCATCTGTCCATGGACATTTAGGTTGTTTCCATGTCTTGGCTGTTGTAAACAGTGCTGCTGTGAACATTGGGGTACACGTGTCTTTTCGAATTGTATTTTTCTCTGGATATACGCCCAGGAGTGGGATAGCTGGATCATATGGTAAGTCTATTTTTAGTTTTTTGAGGAATTTCCATACTGTTTTCCATAATGGCTGCACCAAACTGCATTCCCACCAGCAGTGCAGGAGGGTTCCCTTTTCTCCACACCCTCTCCAGCATTTTTCGTTTGTGGACTTTTGAATGATGGCCATTGTGACTGGTGTGAGGTAATATCTCATTGTCGTTTTGATTTGCATTTCTCTGACAATTAGTGGTGTTAGGTCATTGTGACCTAACTGAATTAAACCCGTTTCTGCTCATGTTCACAGGCCTCGTGCTGCTCAACTGTTCCACTGTGACACGGTATATTATAACGTTAGGATTATCCAACAGAAAATTCAGATATTAATACGGCAAAGTAAGGGCAGCGGCCAGATGGCTGTGTGTGCCCACCGGCTCGGGGTCTTCTGAACGAGAGCAGCAAGCCAGGGAACGGCGTCTAGGCTGACACCACTGTCCTCAAACCAGCGGCTTTCCCACCCTTCCTTGAAGGCACAACTGGACAACACCAGAGCACTGACAAGCATACCACAGGTTCCAACAAGGCAGGAAGATACCGAGGAGGGGACGTGGCCACGACACTGGGTCCCCGAGCTCATCCACCACGAGCAGGTCCACACAGGCATAAACGTGGGTGTCCCGTGTTTACACGCGTGTCCCCACACATACCGAGTCTCCCCCCGTTACTAAGGACAACTCCTCACTCTTAGAATAACTGACCACGGCCCGAATGGGCTTGGGTTCCAGGCTCGGTCCGACCCTCACCTGACTTTCCAGAGCAAGCATGGAAGGCGGTGAGGCTACTGTCATCACTGCACAGGTGAAGAAACCCAGGGAAGTTAACCTGCTGACGCTGAGGTCTAGGTCAGAGCCTTTCTTCTCAGGAACCCAGCATCTTAATAATTCGCACCACTGTCATCTCTCGGAGCAGAACAAGCTGATCTTGACTGAACCTCAGTGTTGACAGCTATTAAATGTGCACGTGTTCTTCTCCACTTCAAACCTACATATTCACCTGCCAAGACGCATCTCAAACTTGACTTAAAGGTCACTTGGAACTGGTTTTGTCCAGCTCCTCCAGCCACGTTCCAGATTCTAGGAACGGCTCCTCCCAAGACCTAGAGCCTTAAGCCAGAACCCGGGGTCCACCAGATTCTTCCCCTCCCTTACTCCCCGCATCCAATACCCAGGTTTCGCCTCCTCCTGAACATCCCCACACCCGCCTGCTCGCCCCAGCCCCACTCCAGCTCCAGCCACCTCCAGCTCTCGCCGGGATTACCCCAGGCACCTCCAAAGTGGTGCCCAAGCAGCTGTCCAGGACCCTGCGATCCATCCCGACACAGTCGGACCTGACTGTTACACACACCCACACACACACACACACACACACAAGGCTGGTGACGTCACTGCCGGCTCAGGGTCCCCACTGCCCTCGGGATGAAATTCACACGTCTCAGCACCGGCACCGGACACCCAGGTCTCCCAGGCTTGTGTCCTGAGCTTCTGCCTACCTGCCTGGCTCTGCCTCCTCCAGCCTTGAACTTCCTACGGTTCTGCCCATGGAACAGCCTCCTTCCTCTCCGGGACAGGGCGGGGCTCTCTGCAGGGGGCTCTGCCCTCTGCCCCCGAGGCCCCGCCCAAGCCTGGGCTCCAATACAGCGCTGCACCTCTGCCCTGTTTTCTTGCCTAAACCACCCACTGGACCTCAAGAACCAGAAAAGCAAGGAAAATATTTACCTCGTCTCTCAATATCCTGATTATCTCCCCAGTATGACAGAGCCTGGCTCACAGGAGGCGCTCAAAAAAATACTGTTAGTAAGTGCGTAAACGATTACTGGGAAAGTGAATTCCCAAATACTATTTCAGTTAGACAACTGAACGTGTGTTAGGCACATCTACAGAAGCCCATAAGCTTTAAGTGTTACATCAAATAATCTCTTCATGAATACCCAGTATTGCATGATTAAAAAAACACCCTTGATCCACAGCATCGAAGGCCCTCACGAAAAGAATGTGATTCAAATATTAACTAGTCAACGTTATGAAGCACGTTAAACACGGAAAAGCACGTGGCTGCTAAGTAGGAGCCCCACCCCAGACATGAGCAGCCAGAGCTGCGCCGGGAGCCCACGCTGCGGTCTCCGTCTGCGGCAGCGGCTGCGAGCTCGGAGCCCAGCGCGGCCCGCGGGCCGAGCGCGACTCACCGCGACTGCACTGCTGCGGCTCCCAGTTACCCCGGCAGACGCGGCTCTGTGGGACCCCTTCGACTCCCAGGTACATTAAAGGAAACAGAATTTCCCTCGAGAACCAGGACGCTCAGGGATTAATCAGCAAAGGCCACTTTCAACTCAGGAACTAAGACAAAAAGCGCTTCCCGAGGCCACAACCTCAAATTTGAACTTCAGCCAACGAGGTGCCATCACAGCAGCGTGTAATTCAAATTCAGCTCAGTTCTGATGTCGCAGGTCCAACCACTGTCAGGCGACTCCAGGGAAGGACATCTGGGCCACTGAGGCCCGGCCCCGGGAGCATACGGCGCCGAGCCCGCCGTGCGGGGTCACCGCGAGCTGAGACCAAGAGCCGGCTGGTAACAAGCGTAAAAGAGCAGAACTTGGGTTTCGAGAGGCAGACTAAAGTATAAACACAGCTTTTCTCTTCCAGAATCAAGGGTGAGTAGCAACTGCGCTGCACTCCCCACGCAGCTGTGAGCAACGCAGGAATCATTTCACACACAGCCTGAGTGACCTGCTTTGTTGATCTGTTTCTCCCGGTGAGAGCAGCATTTTAAAGAGGCTCCGGGAGAATTAACGTGCAGCAAATGAACTGGTGTGTGTTCCTGAAGACCCTCACCGAGTTATTCCCAGACCTGCCTGGGGCTTCCCGCCCCGTCAGCCACGCGTCCAGGAAAGCCACGTCCTGGGTGGCTGTGATGGGTGGCCTGTGTCTGCAGGACCACCCTGGACTGATCCCACCTGTAATCTCAGGAAGCAATTCTCCAATTAGGGCCCGACCTGGCTGCTGATAATTCCCGCAAACATGTCACAGTGACTCCGGCGAAGGGGGTTTATCCCTGTTCAGAAGGAGGGTGCAGCCTACTTGGAGTGGAGGCCACACGTGCTGGGAAATCTTTCCATTCAGCGCTCAGTGAGACGTCCTTTCTTTCATACACTGTCACAGCATCATGAGACGACGGCGCTCTGTCCTGAGAGGAAGGACTTCATTAAGGGAGAGACGTCACTCACCAAGGCCGTAACACAGGGCGGGGCGTCCTGCCGCGACCTATGAAGAGAAGGCTTTTCACAACAGGGAGAGTCTGAAAACTCGATGAAAAACAAAAACGAAGTCTCTCTGATCAGTTGGTGTCAGTCCCAAGGCCAGCTCAGCCAGGAGCCGGCGGCGGGTTCCAGGCACAGCCTCTCATCTCTCCCAGAGATGCAGGCTGGCATTTCCGCAGGGACCTCCGTCACCGTCCTCGCCGCCAACAGCCGTGACTCCCACGCCCATCCAGGCAGGATGTGCTGACGTGGCCCAGCCACCCAGAGGGGACCTGGGGTGTTGACCCCCGCGGCACAGACACCCCTCTTCATTTACAAAGTGGGGAGGCTGCAGGTACAGAACCTCCAGGGCGACTGGTTAGAAAGCAAGAATGCTGTGCAGAAAACGCCCGTGGAGAACGAGAGGACGGGCAGTGGGGGACAGAAAGGAAGAGGAGCTCTAAATCCACCTGCTCTCAGCCCAGGAGAACGGGGAGACCACCGGGGGGGTGGGGCTCCCGACCTCCGAGCAGGACCCCGACTCCAGCATCCCCAGGCCAGGAGCCCGCCCCGCGCTGCGGACTGAACGTTTACACTCGAAGGCCCCGCGTCCGCGGCGCGCTGCGCGCTATGTCCCTGCACACGGCTGTCCTTAGGCATCAGGGCTGAGCGGCGGCGTGAGTCCTACAGGGAATCAAATCAAGAAGAGGGTGCGGCCAGGAGGCACCAAACTCAGCAGGACGCTGCCTGCGGAGTAATTCAAAACACTGTTCAAAAGACGGGAGGCAAAACGTAGCTTGTTCTCAAGCAAAATTCCCCGCAAGGCGTCTCGAGTGGAAAAGTATGAATTTCTAGTGTTTAACGTCCCCACTGGTCCCTACCAATTCCCTCGCCCCCCGCCAGACCCAGCGCAGTGGCACGGACCCCCTCCATGGAACCCTTGGCCCGGGCGACCCTCCATGTTCATCGGTCACCCAGAGACGGTCCCGAAGGACGAGGTTCTCATTCACAGCAACAAGAAGTCACTTCCACCTCCGGTAAGACACGCCGCGGTGCTTCCGTGATGACCATCAGGACACCCTTCTCCCAGCTCCCAAACCCAAACATCCGCCCGTCAGGAGACCTACTTGTTTGGGGGCGTCTGCAGAGGTGGCGTGGACGTCAGCACCTCGGAGGCCATTAGACTCAAAGAGCACTGTGGGGACAAGGAGGTGCGTTAGCAGGAGGACAGTGCCACGTGAGTCCCTTACAGATGAAGCATTACCCGCCCCTCCCCACCGCCAAAAAAAAAAAAAAAACAGCAGGGCTCAGCCTGTGGCCGGAAAACACCCGTTTACCGTAACACTTACTGTTAGAGGCTGGAAAGGCTGCCTGGGGCCAGTGCCCTTTTTAATTCAGAATTCACCACCGAAGAAACCCAGCAGTGGCAAGAGTAATTAGCCGGCGCGTGCAGAGGGACTCTCCTCCTGCATCACTTACCGTCAGGCCGCTGTCACTCTGCATCAGTCCCGCTTGGGATGCACCCTTCGCACTGGGGACAAAGTGCCCTCCGGCCCCGCCTCGCCCCGCTGTGTGGCGCCTGCACACACACGTCCACCCGGTCCCGTTTACAAAGAGGCTGAGGGATTCCGCCCCTCAGCACTGACCGGGCCACGGAGGCCGGCGGTGCCAGGAGGGGAACAGCCCGCGGGCGTCCGGCGGACGGGGCTGGGCTTCCAGCGCGCGCGGGGCCGGCCGCTCGTCAGCGCAGGCGCGCCTCAGGCGTCTGCTCTCTAATTACGGCAGAAGGCTGGCAGACAGGCTTATCTCAACTGAACCCCACCGCGCTCGGACGCGAAGGAAAAACCATTTCAGGTGCTGGGTGGGAGAGTCTGGAGGATAATCGTAGAAGAGGACGCCTTACCCCTTGCCTCGCGGGGCCAGACCTGAGTATGTCACCCACTGACCCCGGGAGATAAAGCGACGTGGGAGAGGCCGCAGCCCCAGGGCCCCCGGGGTTGGCGGGTGGGTACCTGTGTGAGCCCGCATGTGGGCCCTGAGGTGGCTGGGCTGGTGGAAGGACTTCCCACACTCCACGCAGACGAAGTCTCCCTGGTGGGCCTGTGTCCGGAGCGTCCCTGGTGGCGGTGCCGGTGCGGGGGTGGGGGGGGAGGAAAACATCGTTAGTCTGTCGGCTGTGCAGTGATGAGGGGTGCCTCCAGGCCCCCTGACATCCCCCACACTCAGGACCTCCAGGGAGCACGGATCACGGCGAATTAAATCACGCTCAGTGACGTATCCGCACCAGGAGCCCCTCAGATGTGCGGACGCGGGGCCGCTGGGTGCCTGACATCCGGCTGACGGAGGGGTGCTCGGGACCAGGAAGCAAGGCCAGGCCCAGGCCCAGCCCCGTGGCAATGCCGGTGCTGGACCACACGCAGGGAGCTGAGCTATCCCCAACCCACCCCCTACCTGTGCGCATCCCGGGCAGCGCACAGACGGGACACCTGGAAGGAGGCTGGGCTTGGAGCGCTGGCCTCCTGTGCCCTCCTGATCCTAAAAGACGCCCAGCTCTTGTCAGAAAGGGGTGCAGACGATGCTGACTCGTCTGCCTTTTCTGTCTGAAGGCACCTCTCTGCAGAAAAGGCTAATTTTTCATGTAATTGTAGCTCCGAAGAGACGTCCCAGGGTCTGACCTTCCCCATTAGGCTTCACGGCCATGCAACTCAGTGGAAAAACAGAGACCAAAATGCCAACTAGAAAAAGTGACGCCTGTAACAACAAATTTTTTAAAATGATGTTCCCTGAGCTGAGCGTCGATGTTCCTGAAATCTGACCTTCGAGTGTAGAAGGCGAGTGAGGGGATGACCGAGGGTCTTTGCCAAGTCAGCCGAAACCAAGTCCTTCCTGCCCTGATTCAGAAGCCACCGCACGTAAAAAGAACATGCAATCACTGCTGCGTTACAGGTAACGTATACGCAGGTTACAGTCAGAGAAATGGAGGAACTGCAGGGCAGGTCTGGTCAGATTTCCCCTTGGACAAGTCAGGACCGTGAGTCTTGGAGAAACAGAAGAACTTGCCCACAAAGTGCTCAGCCTCCGCTGCCTCACTCAGGAGCTCGAGACGAATGACAAGACTCCCCCTGTCGCTAGTGGACGCCGCTTACTAACCATGACAAGGGCGCCCAGTCCTCAGTGATGACCTGGACAGTGGCACCCGGCCAGGGGACTCCAAGAGCGGCAGGCTCGTGTGTGGAGACTGTCCGCCACCTATTCCTTGGAGTTTGGACCGAGTCAGGTGGTGGGGGGAGAACTGAGGAGGGTGTCCCTGGGTGACCGACCAGTGGGCCTGAGGGGCGGCCTGGGGTCCTTGTGGTCAGACGCAGGGAGTGTGAAGTCACCTCTGCCAACAGCTAACACTACTGTCGCTGCCTCCTCTTATCCTGGTCCAGGAAAATCTCAGCTCTAAGAGCACCTCTGTTCCTTTTCTCTGTAAGCACCACCCAGCTGGGCTCCTACAAAGACCCCCTCGGATGACTGCTCTGGGCGCCTGGATTTCCCCAAGTATAATCGGGTCGCGTCTGAACGTAGGCTCTAACTGTGCCTCCAGGACTCCCAGTGGTGATGGTGATCACGCGGCCTTTGCACCTAGCATTCACAGCATTCAAAACGAAGCCATGACAGCACTTTTCTCCTGCGTCATCCCCTTAGCAGCTGATTCCTACCCAAACTAGCAGGAGAAAACACAGCACCTGTAGCCGCTCACCCACTCCTCCCTCCTTGAATGAAGTGCGCACCTGCCTGAGCACACGCGCACACACGCACTGTCTTCCCACACAGATCCCATCACGTCACTTTCTCTCCACTTTCTAAAGACAAGACCCTTGCCCTTTGTGGTCAATAACGTTATGCCCGAGCTACTGCAAAACTCTGAGCTCGTGAGAAAGGTTATAAACTTCATTTGAATTGAAGACCTCCCGGGGAGCAAGCAGCTCTGACACTCCGACCTCGAAAGCAAAGCTGTGGACACAAAGGGGGCTTAAAAAGGAAAGAGAGAGGCCTGGCGGGTCTCCCGGGGGCACCTGCCCGCTTTCCCTCCAAAGCCTGCAGCCTTCACTGAGCTCCACTTCGCTACAAGATGCCCCTCCGTCTGCAGGGGAAGAAGGAGGCCGAAGGCGCCCACCAGGCCCCACACAAAGGAGGACAGAGCTCCGGCCACCACCCCACGAATGCGTCCTGGGCACAAGTGATTTTTCAAAAGTCCCAACAAGAAAGATCTTATATATTATCCTACGCAGATTTATCCCGTTCTTTTCTTTTCAACATTTATATCCTAAAATCCATGGTACCCTACGCTACGGGCTGGGCACAAAGTCTGGGAACACCAATCAGTTGCTATTACCATTCTGTCAGCACACTGTTCGTGTGAGATCCATACGTGTTTCTAGGCTCAGGAGCTGCACTGCAGAACGATTACAGAAAATGTAGCTGTTTTCATCTTTAAAGGATTCGGCCTCGAAACCCTAAGGGAAGTGACGATGGCCATTTCCGTGTAGCGTCTTCCCCCGTCTGGCAGTTTCCAGACTGTTCATTTCTACCTAAACCTCATTCTGCCCAAACACAGGTAGGGAGAAGCTTTCTGAGAATTCTCTCTCAACCTCAGAAAAACCTGAGGTCTCAGAGGCGACATTCTCTTTGGAAACACAAGATAGCCCTCGAAGCAGCACAGAATCGCACTCCAGCGCCACGGCGACCGTGTGTCCATGACAGAAGACCTCCTCTTCTTGCACCAGACCCCCGTCTGCGTGTTTCTGCCTCCTCCACCACTGGGGATGGCACAGTGACACGTGGACCCCACAGCCCGCGTGGAGAGGCTGCGACCTTCACCCTGCGGATGACACTCGTGGGGAGAGACACAGGACAACGTGGGACCCGCAAGGTGTGGACAGAGTTGCAGATGACAGGACAGTCACAAAGAGCGTCTGGAACGGAGACGAATTAGCTAAGGTTCTCAATTCATGGCACCAGTCAGCCGCCCACGCCCGCGAGGGGACATGAGCGTGGAAAACAGGCCCTTTGAAGCCTAGTCACCGCGCCTTCGGCCTCGGGCGGAGAACGCAGGTTTGGGACGGGCCGCGCGCGGGCGCACCGCGGCTCTGGCGGCCTCTCGACGGTCAGACCCGCCACGCCTGCTGGCCTTCCCGGCGGCTACGATGCTTGAGAAGTGTCATAAACAGACACTCAGAGAAGGGAACCAGCGAAGGCTGACAAGGCGGGGCGCTGGACCAGGGCAGGGTCCAGACAGACTGAAGACTCGAAGGACTGTGGACCAGAAGAGCCCTGGGCTGCTCTGAACGGCCCCAAGTCCAGGCCAGGAGCCACACGGACTCATGAGAGAGGAGGGGCCAGTGGGGGGGGCAGGTATCAAGTCCCTCCTGCAGGGCAGCCGACGTAAACCGAGGCACGTCGACCGGGGTTTGCACAGCTGCCCTGAGTCCTCCCCTAAGCCAGAGGGCTACGGTTCTCAAACCGCACCGATCACCTGGTGCGTTAAAGCCAAACGTCCCAACCCAGGTGGCCTACCCCTGACACAGCTCAGCGCGCACCTGGGAAGAGGACCCCATCCGGGAAGAGCGCACACGCTCTGCGGGCGAGTTGGCACTTTTCACACTTAAAAGATAAATATTTAACCCCTGCTCGAGAAAAATATAAAAGCCCCCGAACTGTTGATTTAAAAAATCTGAAAGAAAAGGAAAACATTTCGAGCTACTTGTATTTTCAATCTTGTCACCTGAAACTCGCTAAATCTTAACTTAAAACTCACTTCTGCTTCTCACGGGAGGAAGAAAAGCAACAAGACCCACCAGGAGCACAGGGGCCTCTCAGGAGCCGGCCTGTCCGCCACTTACTCGGTGCGCCGGCAGGTTAGAACCGTGTGATTTGAGCAGGTCACTGGGGTGTAAGGAATTAAGTCGCAAGTCCAGTTTACTAGGTGGAAATCATTAAAACAAAAACCAAAAACAAACCAGTGGTGCAGACGCCCCGCTCACTCCCCGGGAGGGTGCCGTCTGGGGGCAGCACTGACAGAGGGGGCACCAGAACACGGCCCCCAAAACTCACCATCATCCTGTGCCTGAATCTCCCCTGCTTTAGGGCCCACCTGGAGCACCGAGCTTGGCGTGAGATCCAAAAAGCCAGCTCATTTTTACGTTTATTCCATCGCAGAGCAAATAATGCGCCTGACTGGAAAACACTGCTGAGAACACGGAGCGCTCGCTAAATTTCACAAACATCCGTAACCACGGAGACGCCGAGCTACTCGCGCGGAGGAGCTTTCCGCCACCTACCAAGGGGCCGCGCACGCACCGTAATCAAGCCCCGGGGAGGGGAGGGAGCCTTAACCAGGACACACCTGTGTGCAATGCCTCTTATGAACTCCGCCAGAGAGGCCTCTCCACCACCTCCGGGCAGCCAGGTTCCACTTCATTCTAGGAATTCTCAACAAGCGCTGATCTGAGCCGGAGCCCTCAAGCCTCCAGGGTAAGGACTCCACTGACAAAACCTTAAGACCAAGGAATGCCTGAGTTTTCTCCTAGTGGAAAAAGTCTCCGTTTTTCCCTAAGGGTAGACAGGGACCGAAGCATTCTGGTCACGTGGACATGGCTCCAGGCATGGAGGTGAGCAGGTACCAAGCCACAGGAGAAAACCAGGAGCTCACAGATGCACATCCGTCCACTCGGAACCACGGCCACCGGACATTCGCATGATGGATGGGGGTGCTCGTGTTTACACAACCTCCCCAGACCCTGAACCACGTCCCCCACGGGTGCTTCCAAGTTCCTGGAATTTGAGAAACCAGATCTCAACTCATCTTAAATGGTCGCCTACTTTGATAAATTATAGATGCATGACGTGCAGTTCTGTCCAAAAGTGAGGACCACCCAGGTAATGAACTGAGAGCCAGAGCCCCAGTGGGGGTTTTGGTCTGTTTTTTTGGGTTTTTAAAATAGGAAATACTTGGATTTCCCAGTGTTCAGGATGTTAACTGAGAGCGACCTTCAGTTTACATTCAAGAAAAAGGGCACCATGTCCAGTGCAGGCGTTCAATGCACACATGGACATTCGCTGACAATTTGTAATTATTATCACTCTTAGGAATCAACACCAAGATATTGGGAGGAAAGGAAGATAACGATTTGAGGTCTAATTTTTTCCAGAATTTGAGCACAAGTTAATTCTCCAAACCTACAGCACACTTCTGCTCTGCAAAGGCTCTGCGCACGATGCTGGAGCACTCACGAGCATTTTAAACACCACGTACAAGTGAAAATACAGCAGTCTCTTCAAACGAACACCCTGCCTTTGGAGACACAAGGCACAGTGAGCACCCACCGACTCCTGGTTTAGCACAGCGAAGTGTGACGCGCCCTGGAGGCCGCCTGCCCGGCATGGAGGAGATGGAGACAGACCCGGGAGGTGTGCAGGTGACCGCCCCCAGGAGGCCGCGACACCCCCCACACCAGGCACTCGCTCCCCAGCGGGAGTCCGGGAGCGGGAAGGCGCACCCCTGCGTGCAGGGCGGGCTGGCTGCACGCAGACGCAGCGGGCGGGTGCACTGGGCCCTTCTAAGCAGAGGCTCCCCGGTGAGGTCCCTGAGGACCCGGTGCCCGCGCTCCCAGGGCGGGTGGGGGGGGCGCAGGTCTTACCTCTGTGCTCGAGCGCTGGGCCGCTGGAGCCCCAGCCCTGGTAGAGGGCAGCGAAGTCCTTTGGAATGTACGTCTTAAAGACATTGAGGAAGTCCAGGCGCTTCTCGGGGCCTTCGGACGGGGGCTCTGGCTTGATGGTGTGCAGGACGGCCGCGTTCCCTCTGGGGCCCGCTCCGCAGCCGGCCTTGGAGGGGGGCTCTCGGGGAGGTAGAGGGGGGCCCCCGTCGCCCTTCCCTTGCGGCTGACCCTGAGGCTGGGGGCTGAACTTGGCTCTCGGGGGGTCTGGGGCACTGTGCTTACTGGGGGGACCAAGGCCGGCTCCGGCCGGGGGGGTGAGGTACTTGTCCCCCAGCCTGCTGTTGGCCGGGGGCTGGGAGCCCGCGCGGGTGATGACGGTGGGGGTCGGGGGGGCACTTCTGCTGAAGCCACCGCAGCCCGCCACGGGCCCGGGTCTGGGGCCAGCCTCTGGCTTGCTGGGCTTGGGCGGGGGCAGCTGGGCCGGAGCTCCGGGCAGCTCGGGGCCCAGGCCGGGCTTGGTCTGCCGATGCCCGTCGGGGCCGGGCGCCCAGAGTGCACAGGGGCCCCCGGGGGCAGGGCCCTCCTTGCTCCGAGGCAGGCTGGCGGCTTTCGTGGTCGCGCCCAGGGGCGACGGGCTGCCTTTGGGCCCCGGCGCCCCGCCCGGCACCTGAGTGCGCGTGAACCGAGAGATGGGCAGAGGCTGGCACTCTTTGCCCCCGAGGGCAGGCGGGGGGCCGGTGCGCCCGCTCCGGGAAAGGAAAACCAAGTTGTTTCTGATGCTTTTGTAACCGTTGGGCTGAATCCACTGGGGGGCCATGGAGTTGCAGCTGACCCTGTGCCAGATTCGCTTGTGCATCCACAGGACCTCGGGGTAGTACGTCTTGTGGCTGCAGTAAGGACACGGGTGGACGGCCAGGGCGGCCTGCAGGGCGGAGGCCAGCTCCTTACGGCTGGGGTCGTCCCGCGTCGACCGCTCACTCAGGTCCAGCGGGATCAGGTCCGGGGCCGGCGCCCTTCTCCCTCCCCCGGCAGGCTCCTTATTGTGCAAATCGGACAGCTTCTCTCCCTTCGCGGGGTTGGCCTGGCTCTCGGAGGAGAGCTGTGGGTCTGCTCGTTCCGGGAAAGTCTGATGGGAGCTGGAAGAGAAGCCTGCAGCATGCCTGGGGCCAGGGGCCTCCTGCCCGGGGTGGAACGCTGGCATCTGCAAGTCCCTAGGGAACCGAGGCGGCTCTGGTCTCGTGGAAGCCCCTCTGCTGCTGCTTTCAAGTGCGGACACGGAAGCTGCGATTCCGGCGCGGGGCTCGCCCGCGTCTTTTCCTGATGGGTTATTTCCCAGCGTGAGACTCTGGGCCCCGTTGGTGAGCACAGTTGATGCTACCTCCTCAGAAAAGCAGCAGCGGTGTGGCTTTGCCCCTGGAGGATCAAAACGCAAAACGCCAAGTTACCATTTCTCACCAGGACAGAACAGGAGACGGAGGAGCACCCCCCAACCGCCGAGTGCCCGGCGGGGCGGCACACGCTGGTCTTAGGCCACAGCGCGATCCGGGCCGGGCGCAGGGCAGCCCAAACCTGAGGGCACAGTGGTGGTATCCGGGTGGGGCTTCCTTTTTCAGTTAAATGACTCAGTAGACTGTACGGGAACGGCAGGGCCTCCTGTCCAGAGACAGGTTACTAGTTAACAGAGGGTGACGAGGTGCATCCAAAACCAGGAGAGGGTGGAGGCAGAGCTCAGGGGTAGAGCATGCGCTCAGCACGCATGAAGTCCTGGGTTCAAAGCCCAGCGCCTCCATTAAAAACACATATAAACATAAATAAGTAAATCTAATGACCTCCCCCCACAAGAAGGGGGGTGTAGAACCAGGAATTAAACTCAAGGGACCGCCTCGTCCTTTGCTTAATTCGGATTCAGACTCAGTCTGCCAACTTCACTTCTACGTTTTCAGAGTCACGCCTGCAGCTGGGCACCTGGCTCCTGGCGTTAAAGCGACGCAGATGTGCAGGGCCCCATGCCACGACAAGAGGAATGGGCGTGTTGAAGCAGCGGGGCCGGTGTGAGCGGACACCCCGCACCTGCAGGCGCTCCGAGCACGTCTGTCAGAGCCCCCAGACGCGATGCTCCCACAAGAGCCTCGCGAGAACCTGCGCGCCTCTGCCCAAGACGCTAAGCAAGAAACTGAAGCAGGGAAGTTACCCGCGTCACCGATGGGGGCGGGGCCGTGTTATCAGGGGAAACAGTGACAAAAGCAAAGGCCCCACCGCTGGCCGGCGGCCTCCCAGCTCCGGAGGACCAGTGAGAACGGGGAATGTCAACAGCCTGAGATCAAGAGGGGGCGACAGGCGGGCAGCTGAGGAGCAGGTGCTTCTCCAAACCAGACCCCCTTCCAGCTGAGGCTGTCGGTTAACAGGGCTGGGGAACCCAACTGCCAGCAGCAGGTCAACTCAGGGAGGCCAGGCCCGCCATCCTGCCCTCGGCCTCCCTCCCCAGCTCCTCCCCACGAGAATCGCACTGCCAAGCGCAGCCCCGCATGCCGTCAGGCTTCAGTCAAAGCGGCAGACAGGTGCCCGCGCAGCCCCATGGGGAGGGGCTGCAGGGATGGAGGAACCAGCAGGTGGGCCCAAGGATGCTCAGGACCTGCATCCCCTGGGGATGCGGGGGAGCAGAGACCGGCTGGGAGGGCACTGCGTTTAGAGTGGCCCTTCACAGGTGGCCCGGCGGCCAGGTGGGACCACCCAGGACGGCGTCGTCCCCTCCCCTCCAGCCTCGACCCCTCGCCCCTGGCAAGGCTGCACTTGAGCTGGGCCCCAACGGCCACTATTCTGACAGACAGACAGACCCCAAAGGCAGGAGGAGGTTAGCCCAGGGCCAGCCATGGGCAGGAAAGGCTCAGCACACAGGGCCAACGTCCAGTGTGGCCAACAGAAAAGGCGAGAGGAGGGGCAGTGGCAGTGGCTGATTCTACGTCCCCCACCCCAGCTCTCTCTCCACTCCCAGCTGGACTGCCCCCCCAAAAAGGCCAGCGAGGGAGCAAGTGTGGTGCTGTTTCCCCAGGGAAGGGCCTGGCGACAAGGTTCGGTGAACACTCTGCTCTCTGTCCCCGTGGACATGAGGAGACTGGACAGAAAAGGAAAGGAGGTGGGACACAGGATCCAGGACTCCAGCTTCCGGAGGAGGCAGAAGAGCTGACAGGATGCGCTGTCCGTGGATCACGGTCGACAAGCCCCTGGGGTTGGCACCCAGGACGTGCGCTCCAGGTAACACAAGAGGCTCACCTGGGAGGAGGGGGTTGTGGGAAGACCCTGTGGGGTCCAGGGGACAAAAAGGGCACCTTGGGAGGAGGCCAGGAGAGCATGGACCCTCCATGGCCACTGTCCGTTACGCCTTCCTTCCAGCTGAACTGCGGACAGTTTGGGAACAAAGACTACATTCCAGGTTTGTGTATTTCAAACCGACCCTTGGAAACCCCTCTGCTCTAACTAAACACGTGAATATATAAGGCATGGCGGGAGTATTTCATGTTATGGAACAAAGTCACTGAAAAGGTGTCCGCATGACACCTTATCAGGTGCTAATGGAGCAAACATTCAACCAGGAGGGCGGGAGTTCCTGCCCTCGTCCCACATTGCCACCATTCATGGGAACGCGCGTCCAACAACCAGTCACGGTCCTGCCTCAGGGCCTTTGCACCTGCTGTTCTTCAGAAACACTCTGCTGCTGGGGGCCCCCAAGGCCTCGCACCCCCACAAGGAAGCATATTCCAGACCTCCCTGCATAACAACCTCCCCGCACACCCCTTCCCAGTTACCCAGTGCAGTCCTGCCCTTCCTGGGCCCTGTGCATATGTAATTGTTTCTTCTCTGCCTCCCTCGAAAAGGATCTGAGCTCCAAGAGGGCAAGCCATGTTTTATTCACCTCTTTACTGCCAACACCTCGTGCATCTGGTCCTCTGTAAATAATCCATGAACATACACTGAATCAATGATCAATGAGTGAGTAAGGCCCTTAATGTCCAAGATTAACACGTAAGCAGACAGCACACCTAAAGCACTCCAGACAAAACAGCCCAAGCACTAGAAGCCTTAAGAACTCTTCCAGTTAAGAACCCCTATATTGAAGAAGACTCACAGAAAACAAGCTGATGGTTACCAAAGGGGAAAGGGAGTGGGAAGGGATTAATTAGGAGCCTGGAATTAGCAGATACACATTAGTCTATATAAAATAGATAAACAACAAGTCCTACACTGTGCAGCACAGGGAACTACATTCAATATCCTATAATAAACCATGATGGAAAAAAATACGGAAAAGAATGTATGCACACACACACATATGGTAACTGAATCACTCTGCTGTGTACCAGAAACTAATGCAACATGGTAAACCAATTACACTTCAAGAAAAAATTTAAAAAGAACTCCTGTATTAAAAGTAACTTTGCGATTCCAGCAGTTATTGTAAATATTTGTCAGTTCCTAATAACTTTTATAATACGTGTTTACCAGTTACCGAAAATTTATGACAGCAAGAACGCCAGTTTTTAAATAGTGTTTCTCAGCAGATCCTTCTTTGATCATTTTTTACCTTGTCTGAAAAAGGGACAACTGGGAACAAAAACAGATACACGGCAGAATAAAAAGTAAAATGCTTTGAAAGAAATGAGAACCATTATGCATCGAGATTTAGTTGGAAGTTACTCAGACAACTGACATGCAAGAAGTTATTAACAAAGAGAAAAAAGATGTATGTGTCTGGGGGCAAAAAGAGTCCCCGGAAAGACATTCTAGCTGCAAGAATCTCAGAAGCACTGACTCTCGATGGCACGTGGTGAAGACGTCTCACTTAGCTTTAAGTGGGTGCAGAAGTGTTATTGCTACGGGAGGTCTTGGATGCAATGCAGGAACGACTTAAGAAAAACTTCTAGCCGCAATGTCCAGGAGGCTTTTGAATCAACAAACACGATTTCAGAAGCTTTCTGTGCTAGTGAAATGCTGAAAAACACTGCCACGGGCTGGTCTGATCCGGAAGTTCTCCTTCTGGGAGAATCAAGGGGAAAAAACCAAGGAGCAGACACACTTAGTATCTGTCCTGCACAGCGGGGCGCCCGGGACAGCACGCGACCACGTGACCTGCTTGAGAGGCCGCATGAAGGGCGGTTCCAGCAAACGAGGGGGTCACTATGGTTTCCAGGCCCTGGAGCAGCCCCAGCCCCCGAGTGGGAGTCCCAGCTCGGCCCTACTTCACCCTCCGCGAAGAGAGCAGCCTTTGTTTCACTGCACACGATGCTTCCCAGCAGCCCGGGGTCCGTCAAGGCCGATTCGGCTCTACGGTCGGAAAAGTCCCTTTAGGAGTGTTTTAAGGCCGCCTCACTCCACGTGCAGTATGAACTAGAACGATCATCATCATAACGTCTCCGTGAGAAGGAAATCGGAACCAGAACAACGCGTGACAACGGAATGATCGTGTCTTAAACGTTCATAAATGAACCAATATTACGTTCCCCAAGTCACTGCTGCCGCCTTTTCTGTCTGACTGAGCACAGTATACAAGTTTTCATTTTAAGTAACTAATCTATTAACATAAATAACTTGCAAAACTGTAACTTATTTGTGCTAATGGAAAATTATGTAAATCTCTTAGCACTTTGGAGGCTGGATTTGGATTTCTAAAGAAAAACAGCTACAAATTATACAGGACTTCTGACTAAACAGATTAACCATGTTCCACAAGGAAAAGCTTAAAGTCTGGGGAAATGATTTTTTTTTCCATGAACGTTTCAATTCAAAGAGTACAAAACCAACATTTTAAAGGTTAATTGAATACTTCTTGTTTCCACCCAAGTTTCTAGTTCCTAAAAAGGAGTCTGTCTTGCCATAAAACGTAATCACATTCAAGAAATCTAGAACTTACTGTTTCCTCATAGATGCAACCATAAAAATGTGTCACTCGAGGAGTATTTTTTAATCAAATTCATGCTGAACGGAACAGAATTCAAGTCTATTTTCACAGCTGTTGTACCTTTTACACACCCTCCTTCACCCCTAACTCCTAACAGTAAACTGTTAATTGTCCATTGGGCAAAATGCAAACAAATTGTAAAAATGAAAAGAAATCATTTAACAAAGCTTCCAAAACTTGGCTCTAAAGAGTAACGAACATTCCCATTTTACAAAGGCAAAAAACAAAGTTAAGTCAAATGCAATTGTTGAAAAGGTGGTATTTCTATCATTTTCGATTTTAAAACGTCATTAAGGAAATAGTAAGAACCAGCGCAGGGAAAGCTCAGCACGTAAAACGTTTGTTTTGCAACGTCTTCCAATGTTGCTGCTTCCTTGAGGAGCAGCAGGCAGAACCCTAAGGAACGTGCTTCACTTCAGCCACTTTGGTTTCTTCCCTCCCAAGACGTGTTTCAAGAGCCCAGTAACGGAGCAAGCGTCCGGGAGAGAAGCAGCCCCGTAAACCCACGCCGTCGAAAAAGTGCCGCAGACACAAACCAGCGTTCCCGTGGGTCAGCAGGTTTTCTACGGCGGAAACACAAACCCCAGTTCAGTGTGTTTACCAGCAAGTTATAATGATCCTTTATTTAAAAAAAAAAAAAAAAAGCTGGGGCTATCTATCAGCGCGGGCTTCAGACTGAGCATCGGGCACGCGCTGACCTGCGGAACAAAGACCACTTGGGAGCACGGGCCCGGGCTGGAGGAGGGGCCAGGCTGTCCCCGGGCCGCGGCTTCCGGCGTCGTGTGCGGACGCCGCCGCCAGATGGCGCCGCATCACAAGGGAAGAGCCTGCGTCCCGCGTCCGGCCGCGCGTGGTCCCTGATTTCAGGGTGGGGTGGGGGGGCGCTGCAGAGGCATTTGCCTCGAGCAGCAGGTATCTGCCAGCCAGAGAACACCCAGACCTGGCCTTAAAACGGCCAGGACAGTCGTGCGTGCGTCTGCATCCGCTCCGTCCGTGCAGACGAAACGTACTCGAAATGATGCAAGCACGCAGCTCATCAAAAGGTCTTCCGGCCTCTTACGTTGCGACATGCCCGTTTGTTCATCAGGGTTTCCAGCGGGTAAAACGCCGGGGCTTTAAACTAGGAATATACTTGCATTATTTGGCAGAGGTGAACTTCATGAAATAATGGATTTACAGGCAACAGACTTTGGAGGTTGGATTATAAGCAGCACCTTCAAATGTGCAATTTTTGGAGAGAAACACACAGAAACGGGGGTGCTTTGAAGGGGAAAGGGCCCACGGTGTGTGGGACGTGGTCTCATTATCCATGTTCGTCCACACACACAATTCCGTCTACGTCAAAATCAAAATTCTCGAGTTCCTGGAGTATCGCCCTAGGCGTCTTCAGATCAGGGGGACTGCCTGTTCCAGGGACCTATTCCTGGGCGTCTGGCAGGATCTGCCACCTCCGTGCCCACAAAGTTAAAACTTGATCATTTCATGAAGCTAACTATACACAGTAAACATCCCACCCGGCCTCATCCAACGTCCCTTCTCCTCTGGTCTCGGCTGATGGGCACCACGGACCTCGCTCGGAGTTAACCGGGAGCCACGAAGCCGTGACCACGGGGAGGGAACCACGGAGAAGGTTAACTGAGCGGCACCAGCCTGTGCGGCCCGGAATCTCACCCACGCCAGAAGCGGGCCCAGTAACCTTGTAGACTTTTATGGTTATAAATGTATAAATGAGAATAAAACAGAGAGATTTTTCTGTATTGCTCACATGAAGAGTTCAGTCTTAAATAAATTTTAAATCTCTGAAGTTTCGCTCCACCAGAGACACTGTGTGGAAAGAATCCCTTTATATTTTACTTAATAATTTAAGCAAATCTTCCCAAGTCTCATCACGAAGCTGTTTCAGGGACCTCAGGCGAGCTGCCCAGGCCCACTGTAATTATTCTGTTCTTCATTAAAATGTGAGGGGAAAAAAAGCATATATACATTTGTTCATGAACTTCTTGATTCCTTAGTTTTTTTTCTCTCCTTTTTTTTTAATCAAGAGGAAATAACTGTATTCCCCTCTCTTGTACAGCTTTAATTTTTTTTCTCCTGATTTATAGCTTACCTTCAATTTATCCAGTTTTTTTTTTTGTTGTTGTTGTTTTTTTTTACGTCAAGACAAAGAATTACAAGCCTCAGTGGAGCAACATCGCCCGGGAAAGCCCCAACTACTAACGCTGATTTTCTCAACCCTTTAGTCAGGTTTCTATTTTGAGAGGGCGCTGCTGTGACTGTGCTGCACGGCTTGCTGGCTACGCAGGAGCCCGGAATCTATGAATTTAAAATGTTTACAGCTAAGTGAAGGGTTTTCTGTCAAATTCTATTAGCTGGACTCAAAAGGAAGGGCCCCCCCGGCCCGGTCCACTGGCCCGGCATCCCGTCTGAGATCTAAGGGGACCCGCGGCTGCAGGCTCGCGGCTGACCAGCCTAAAATAACTCGCCCACCCGCGTGGACGAGACCCGCGGGGCAAGGGGGACGGGCCGGGACACATCGCTGGCCACACTTTCATTCGGCCCACGACGCCTCTGCCACCGTCCTCCTGACTGCAGGACGCGGTCAGCTCTGCAGGGGCTGCAGGAAGGCGGGTTTCTCTGTGCACCTGCTGAGTGTGCGCTGTTGTTCCCGGACCGCGACGTGTGCGCGTGCCCGGCTGCCTGCACGCGCGGGAGGGGAGGGGCCACCGGGGGGTGGGGACGGCTCTCTCAGGACGTATTTTGAGGACACCAGTCACGTCGCGGCCGCACGTCTTCCACTTGTTAAAGACATCATCTTGGTCAATATTAATCAATTTACTCCGTACCCGGAGCCCAGGAAGCTCTGTGACTCCTCTCCCCGATTCCGTGATGAGCAGAGCACTCACGCGGTCCCCACCAAGCTCCTCCCCGGAAGGGAGATCCCTGCTGATCAGCCAGCCAGCCAACCACGTGAACTCGTGGTGATGAGGCCGGCAGCCCGGCCAGTCCCAGAGCCGGGAAGGCCCCACCTCCCCCGCTCTGCCCGTCCTACGACCGCCGGGACCTGGGACCTGTGTTGTCCCTCGGCACCCACGTGAGGGGAGGCCCTCGGGACAGGGAACCCAGATCCCCAGGGCAGAGTGAGGCCTGGACAATCAGGATTCAGCATGTAAAACGGGAAGGGATCTGAAAGTCACAGCCAGCCCCCACACACGCTCTGCGACCTAAACCCACTTTTTAAGGAAAAAGCCACTGACTCTATTTCTTCCCTCTGATCTAAGGCGTCTCTTTACCAGGCTGCTGTGTCTCCATCACCCTTCACTGACAGCCTCCACTCCTCTGAAAGCCCTGGCAGTTCACACGGGACTGAGGCCACCGACGGTGGTGGCGGAGCTGAAATAAAGCACCTTCAAAGAGAGGGTGTGTCCACATCCCTTACTCGTCTCAGAGCTGCCGAGCCGTCCCCTCGCCACCCTGGAGGTCCCCGGGCCGAACCTGCACCCTCTCCTGTCGGCGTCTGTCCATCCATCTTGACCCTTCCCGCCTCCTGGGCACAGACACACGGCCACATGCCATCACAGTCACGTGTGTGCAGAAGCAGGCCAGCCACGCACGTGTACACAGGGCACGCACAGGCCCCCACAGGCACAGGCCCAGCGCACACACGGTCTCACACACACACAGTTTCCCACAAGGGCCTCGCAGTGTTTGGGTTGGGAGGCCGGCCGGGGTCAGCTAGTGTCCAACCAGATCGTCTCCCACGTGACCCCGAGTCCTGAGAACCACTCCTTTCCCACAGCCAGACAATTACAAAGTCCAGAAACCAAAACCCAGCGAAGGCACCGTTCTTTTAAAGGGGAAAACGTGTGCCTGTGTCGAGGTGCGTTTAAAAGCGGAGCGCAGCAGTCCACCCCCTCAAAACTCAGGGCGCCCAAGCTCACGGCCCAGGTGAGCCGAGCCAGCAGGAAACGCAGGGCCCTGTACTCACAGGCCGCTGTCAGTCACGGTTCCTGCAAAACGCTCACCAAGACAAACACGTAACTGCAAAAAATGAAGTGGCTGTTATTCTTAGAATCTGGGAAAAATATAGTCACACGGCACAGTTCCGCGTCTTCAGAACCGCAGGTCCTCCCTCGAGCATCCCCGAGGACCACCGCCGCCCTCTGCTCCGCGGTCACGGCCACCAAGCAGCTGCCTGCAACGCACGCTCCTGAGGCCCCAGGCAGCCCGGGCGCCGGCCCTGGGGCTGAACTTGGGCATCTCCGCTCCACCGGGCGTCGGGGCTTGGGGTGGGGCTCTCAGCCTTTCACCCCACTGCTTTCCCAAAGCACCCAGTGGGCACAGGTCGAGTGTGGGGCCTGAACTTGACCGAGACGCAGCTCAGCAAATGCAGTGAGCCAAGGATGGACCAGAGGCCGGTCGCCCCTCCTCCACCACTGCCGGCTGGGCTGGTGATGCCCGTGTGTGGCCTCATCACTGGTCCTACGTGGGCCCCGGCCACTGGCCCTACTGCCCCTCCAGCCCCAACGACCCTGTGATCACCACTGTGGGCACGTGCCTGGGGGCACGTGCATGAGCTGGCGGTCCCCTGTCATCTGTAGAGTCCGCTAGGCCATGGGAGATGCTACAGCCACCCTCCCAGTCCTGGCAGCAAAAGCAGGTGACACACACCTGGTCCCCTGCTTCCTGCAAACATCCCACACACATGGCTCCGGCGGGCATCAGATGGGAAGGCTCCTGGAAAGCATCCAGTGCAAGTGACTGGAGATGAGTACACACACATCTATCTCCAGTGTAGACACACACAAGACACAGACACACACACACTGCCCAGCCGCTGCCGCCCATTATTTCCAGAGTGAATGACACAGAAGTCCCCCGTTTCCTGACTGGGCCCCACCCCAAGTGCAGACCAAGGCAGCCAAGGTCCTCACACGTGCTGCTTCCGTGCAGGGCAGGGGAGCTGGGGGCCGGGGGCCCGAGGAGGGGGCGGTGCACCTGCAGGGCCTCCCCAATGGGACAGGAGGAGGGCCACCACACCCGGCCTTCATCCACAGTCCTCGCCCTGCACGTGTGTGGCCTGGAAGCACCGCCTTGGGCTTCAGGGACTAGAGGGAGTCCATACAGACCATGCCATCTGGCCTGGTGACCTGGAAGGTCAGCCCCAGCAAGAAAGTGGCCACAGATTTTAAACTCGTGCTGCTGGGACCGCTGACCGATGGATTAATGAGGAGACGAAAGAGGAGGACGGGCCGGCAACAGGAAGGGTGCGGTGCTCATCAGAGAAGGTGGGAGGTAAGCCCGCTGCCAAGACTTGCCCCGATGACCCAAGTGACAGTGGCACTTTGGTGACTCTTGACGCTTCCCCCTCAACATCTGAACGCAGCTTCGGGCCGTCACGGGGGCCCGAGTCACATTTGCTTCCCTCGTGTTCCTGTGAACCCTGGGCCTCTTTCTGAGTCCTGCCTCTCATGGTGTCTTGAAAATTCGAATGAATCCAGTGCCGTCCCCCCAGTCCCCACGCAGCCCAACCCTGAGTGTCATCCCACCAGTGACACCAGTGGTCGAGCCCAAGGCCGCGCCGGTGGTCCCAGCTGTGCCCTTCCTGGCGGGGCCCCACGAGGATGCGCCCCTCCTCTGACAGCAGACCCCACGTCTGGGAAGAAGGAACGTGAGGAAGGAGAAAGCACGTCTGAAGGCAGAAACCAAGTGCTGTGCTGTGGAGACGCCACCACAGGGCTCAGCAGACTCAGAAGAACGGCTTTTCTGCCTCTGAAGTGGGCCCCCTCCCCCCTCCCGACCCCAACCACGCCAGCCTTGCCAAGACGTCTTAAAGCTGCTTCCCAGGTACTTTGGGAAGAACTTCGCAGCTGAAACTTACTACCCCAGGACTTGAAATTACATAACACACGCCGCGTGTTTACATGTGCACACGCACAAGCGCCGCGTGTGTCCCTGTGCTGAGCCTGCAGGCAAACACTGACACGGCCCGCGGTTCTGAACTGCCGAGCAGAAATGCACTGAGCGTCCTTCTCAGCGAGACCGTGACCTTCTCAACACTAACCAGCCCCAGGTGGCACCTCTCTCTAGTTCCCTGAAGCCCCACAGCCAGTCAAGGTCTCCACGGATTACAGAGCCAGTCAGCCGATGGGCAGGTATCAGGACCAAAGCAACCACAGGACTCATGTGTTCGATGCAACCAGGTACGAACCAGTCCACTAAGCCCACTTTTTAACACTGAATAAGATACAGTGCAGATTTCTAAAAAATTAAATAAATTATGTAACGACTGGGATTTCTAATTGCCTAGATTTTTCCTATATTTTCTACTGTTTTTGAGGCATTCTCACATCACTTATTCTATTCTATAACTAAGATTTGATGTTATTCTTTCAAATAATCCTCCCCACACATGCCCCACCCTCTGGCTCCCCTCAGTCTCACCCCACAGAGACTGATTTTATGCTAAGAGAAAAAATGGTTTCTTCATCTAACCCACTTCTGGCATGGGTTACACGTGACTCGATAAAACCAGAATGGAAACAAACGAGCTTCAAAAAATGGCCCAGGCAAGTAATATTAGTGAGCAAGTAAAGTTCTGCCCAAAACCCTGTGAACAAAAATGTTCCAACACGATGTTTATGTTTCTGAGAAGAGGGAATATCTGCTTATTTAAGAGGTTTTGTTAAATTTTTCTCAGTTGATACAATATTGAAACAGCTTATATAACCACTCAAATAGCTCAAGGAATTTTATGAATTGTTTATTATTTAAAAAAAAATTAAATACCTGAAACAAAAGGTTTTTTGGAGAAACTCTGATGCCACCAAAACCACATGATCTTCTGCCCTTACTCTGAACAAACTCACTTTAAGACTGCACTTCGAACAGAACGGTGAAGACGTGCGTGTACACAGACACACGTACCCCTGAGCACTTAGATAAACTGCATCACCCACTATGCCGCTCTCGGTGCTACTCCTTGACTGTTCAGCATCCCACCTTGGGGAAAAAAACCACCACCCTCTTTATTCTAAAACAAGGCATTTCCCTTTCTTCTAGACTAGCGCCCTAGCATGTACTTAAATAAGACAAGACCTCCTTGAAAGCATGTTCTTCTGCAAAGCTGGCGCACTGGGGACACTGTGCTATGTCCCCATCCGATCTGGCTTTTAATCTTTTTCCAAATGACGTGACACATGGACACACTCACACACACACATTACCACCCCATACACACACCACACATACACACACACCCTAAATGAACTGTCTCCCTGCAGTGGCTCAACCACGTGGTCCAGGATGGAGAGCAACCATCTTGAGCTCTTAGGAGGACCTCTTAGGGAGCAAGGCTGATAAAGAAGTCGGAGGGCGTGACGACCTGAAATGCAGTGAAATCTGAATCCGAGCTGACATCCGTCCGCACACGATGATCGCCGCACTCGGATGACGGTTACAGCAAACCTGCCTGGGCTCAGGTCCCTAACTCACTGCACCGAGGGCCCGTTTCTCTCTTCCTGGCCACCCCTGGCCCTGCGGGCGGCGGCGTCTCCTCAGCTCGCGCCTGGGCTCTGCTGACGGGGCGGCCGAGGGTCCAGGGTGGCCGGCAGGGGCTCCGCGGAGCTACCAGGAACTACAGGCCTCTGGTTTCACCTGCAGAGAGACACCAGCTGAGCGATCCTGTGCTGGAGACAAAGCTGGTTTCAGAGCTTCTTGTGCAAATCCCTCCACAGAGCAAGGCTCGAAAACTCAGCATCACTCGGACTCGTAAAAGGGATGGTTTTCATCGGTCACTTCGATTCCAGCCTCCTGTGATCTGTCTGCAAAGCAGTCCGTGTGCTCTCGGCCACCTTCCCCACACCTGGGGGTCCCTCGCTGACCTACGCTAACGAAGTGAGCTGTTCAGCGACACTCCTTCTGCACCAAACGGGAAGAGAAGGTCAGCCTCCAGCACCGCACACTCAATCACCACATCTTACTGGCAGGGAAGGCAGGTGAGGCTCAGAGAAAAGACAGATGAAACATCCGGATGAAAACCCAGCACAGAAAGGCATCCTTGGAAAGGGATGAAAGCACCCTAGTTGGAAGATACCCTGGTCCTGCTGGAGGGGGCGGCTCCCCGGGGGCAAGGAGCCCCGGGTGTCGCCCACACACGGAGAGGATGCGCCGTCTCTCGTCCAGGCAGAGCTGGGAAGCACCCGATTCCAGCTACGCGCCCCGTGTGCACTGGGCCGGGCACAGCCGGCCAGGGAAGGCGGCACGTACTCAGACCACGTCAGAGGCCATGGATTTTCCCATCAGTGACCAAAGACAAGATCTGCAAGTTTCCCAAACTTACTGTTTTGGGTTTTTTTTTTTTTTTTGGTCTTCAAAGGTTCAATCCTGTTTCAAATCATAAAAATGTAACCCAAGTCCAAAAGCCAGATCAGGAAACTACAGCATAAACGGCACATTCTTTGTCGGCTTCAAGAAACAAGCCACAGCCCTGAGACTCCTTCCCACTGGACTCCAGCCGAAGCATCTCTCAACAGTAAGCGTGGAGCCCCTTCCATGAGAAGTAACGGCACGCCAAACCTCTGGGCAGCGGAGACCAGGCTCACGGCGCACACACTTCGGAAGTAAAACCCAGAGTGTCTTCGTCGTTGGCAAAAAAGTGTTTTTGAAAATATCCACTTCCTTCTGTCTGAAATACTGCCTCCTTCCCAGGCTGACTCTAGATAAAAGAACACGTACCCTCTTCAAGTCCCTCCGCCAAATTCATCTCCAATTACAGCTGTTGTTAATAAGCAAAGAGCGATGAAGGACGAAGGCGGGGTTCTCACGCGTGGCCAGCGTTGCCCCAAAGACCTCCATAAACGACCTGGCAAACACGGGGTCAGGACGGGCTGGGACCCGGAGAAATAAACAGATTTTCACAGTGCTTCTCAGCTTGCAGCCATTTGATGGTTGCTGTAAAGTTTTGAAATGAGACTTGGCAAAGGGCTTCCGTGAGATGCCTTTGAACTCTGAATCCTTCCACTCTGTAACAGCCACCCAGTGGTGCGTCTGGTCCCCGACTTCAAAGAGCAGGCTGGCCCTGTCCCCGGCAAGGGCAGAGGGCTGGGAGCGCGGCTTCAGCCTTCAATGTTTCACTCCACACTCCCTTGGCTCTTCCAGCATTTTATTAACCCACGAAAACATGGAGACCAAAGCCATCAGGACAACTCCAGGAGTCCCAAGAAAGTTTTAAAATCTGAAAACCCTCTGCCTTCACTCAGTCTGAACACATTCACGACTTTTTGTCTTTACCAAGGATATTCGCAAGCAATGCATCAATATTTCCAACACATGCTTTGTTAAAATATTTAAATAGGGGCATAATCCAAGGACAAATTTTTTATTACTTTAACCAATCCCCTTAAGTAGCTCTCAATAAAAACCTGTTATCTCAGAATTCACATCTGACATTTCTTTGCTATTTAAAGCCAAGAAGTAATAAAACTTGAAAGGGTTTTTTTTATCCCTTTTTTGATGTAATTAATTATATTAACTTGGTAGCTTTCAATTAGAGAAAATACTGCATTGAACATTTTATTTTCTGGGAAAAAGAAACGTAGAGTCCCTTTTATGGAACTTGATGGAAGTTCCTAAGTCAATATTTACATCATCTCAGCCTCTGAAGAGAAATGATATTTAAATTCTCAAAGGACAAAAGAGTAGCCACCCACTAAACGTGGATCCTACAAGTTTGCTAGTTTTCAAGCTGCAAAGGTTTCTCAGCCTAGTGGTCAAAGACAACTGCGAATTTTTATAATTCAATTATAAGCAGTTTATTGGTAAAATAAGTGTGTCAGTAAAATACAGTACTTTTGAATTTCTCTTTCCCAATGCTTTTGGGATCCCCAAAATGTCATTTCACCACTGAGAACAGTATTGTTCATTAGCAGTAACTCACTCAGATCACTGCCTGAAATAAACTGGCCTAAAATATGAAAAAACAGGGGGGGAGAAACGACTGTTCCTTGGGTTAGCCTTACATGTGAAAAAAGAATTAAGGTGGAAACGAAAATTCTTTAGCAATAGCTTCATTCAAAATGTAACCAGTTTCTGTTTTCTCTTTGACAACCTGTGACACAGTGCTAAGCAAGAGAAAAGCAATCACTTTAAAATATATAATGAATTTAGAAGTGAAGTCAAAAACTGAACAAGCAATGACTGACCCAGTTTGCTAGTAAGTGAAGATAAAAATGCCTTTCTGAAGTTAGCCACTGTACCTAGAAATAGACTTTTTGTAAGTTTCTACTGTACAGCACAGGGAACTATATTCAGTATCTTGTAGTAACCTTTAATGAAAAGGAACATGAAAACACATGTATGCACATGCATGACTGGGGCACCGTACTGGACACCAGAAATTGACACATTGTAACTGACTACACTTTAAAAAAAATACCTTTCTGCTTGATGCAACTATAGAAACGACACAAGGGCGCAGAGAGGGGATCTGGGTGGGACCCAGGCCTGGCTCCCAGGTGGGAAATGAGACACAAGAAGTCCACGACGTGTCGGGGTCCAGGCAGGGCTGGGCCTCCAACAGGGAGCCCATCAGCTGGGAGAGGACACTAAGTCACCGCCGCCCCCACGCCGTCACCTCCCCCGGAAAAGCCAGGAATGAGTTACACCTCCGGCCTCTGAGACCCAGGGGGCACCCACTCTCCAGAACAGAACATTAACCTGCACACAAAAGCTCAAAATACATTAAGCTTAAAAAAAGGGCCACAGTAGGGGAGGGACAGCTCAGGGGTAGAGCTTAGCGCGCACGAGATCCTGGGTTCCATCCGTGGTGCCTCCATTTAAAAATAAATCAACAAACCTAATTATGCGCCCCCCCCAAAAAAAACTGGGCCACAGAGCTGTCATTTGTCAGCTGAGTGCACGTGCACGTGGACACACGCTAATATAAGGTACAAGTGTGTCAAGTGTGCACGTGGACACACGCTAATATAAGACACAAGTGTGTGTGCATGTGCGCGTGGATACATGCTAATGTAAGACACAAGTGTGTGTGTGCGTGCACTTGCACAAACAGCGCACCCAAAAGAGCTGCACAGAAGGCACAGCTGGACCAAAACTCAACCATCGTCGTCTCTGAGTAAGGACATCACTTTTTTCCTTTTTCCTCGTCTGCACTTTCTGTAATGATCACATTGCACGTAACATGACACAGAAACATCCATCAGAGTAGACACAGCAGAAGTACTAACCACCTCAAACACACTGTCCTTTTACTTTCATCTACGCCCACAGGCCAAGGAATCTCGAGGCTGCCTGGACCAGAGGGGCGGCCCCAGCCTCCAGGGCCGCGCCCGGCAAAGACCACAGCCCCAGGCAGGTGAGCGCCCAGCCCGGTGCCCGGGGACCTGACGCCTCCAGCAGCTCCAGGGGCGACAATGCTCGCTGTTTAATATTTGTTCAATATCCGCGTTTCTGCTGCTTTTCATTCTGAGGAGTCACTTACTGCTGTTCTCATTTCCTTAAAATCTGGGTTGGGCCGAGCGCTAAGGATGCCTGCTGGACAGGTGCGCTGGGCGGCTTCCCACCTGCACCTGCCTGGAAGCCCTCTGACCTCCCCACCCCGCTCCTCATGCTTCTCCCTGCACGGATCTTCAGGACACGCAAGGATAATCCATGGCTTCAATTGGCTAGTTGCGTTTTGCTTAATGAAAGAAGACAAGGCGTCCTCTCCAAACTGCATGCAATTTTACAGCTGAATATTTCACCCTCTTGCCGCCTGGAGTCGGCACGGAAACCTGTGCTGTGTGCACCTGAGAGGCTCCGCCTGGGACGCTCGGAGATTCCAGGACTCTATCCAGCAGCAAGCAGCCCCTCCAGTGGACGTCCGTGAGAGCAGGACCCCACACCGGGGTTCACATGCGGTCCTTCCAAGGGAAGAGTCCCCAGCAGGAAAGCGCCACCAGCCCTTTCACAGGCTGGAAGGGCAGAAGTTACAGGGTCAAACTCTGGGGACAGAGACGCAGCCCAGGCCTTCCTGAAGGTTCCCCAAAATACTTCCCTAACGTGACCTGGGAGGACCTTGCCTAAAAGACAGGCAGCAAGACAGGACAAGGCGTCTGTGGGCAGGAGACGCTCACCTCTGAGACGCCTCCGGGTGGAGTCACTGCCTTCCGCTGACTCACGAAGGCCTTCTCTCCAGGTCACGCCAGGTTCCAGAACTTTCCATTCAATTATAGACCCATCTTTTCAAATGAACTTGAGGTCTCTTTGCATATTCTGTTAGGTCAGAGGGGTGGGAGGAGCCCACGGCTTTTAGGACTGTTCCACCTGCACCACGGAACCGGCGACTGAAGCGCCAGTAAGTCTTCAACAGTCCACACCCAGGACACATGATTCCCAAGACAACAGGGTTTGCCAGATGTTTTCACACATATTTATGGAGTATGTTTTTCAACAAAACTAAGCAAGGCTGAATCATACACAGGCAGAGTCAATGCAGAATCAAGAGAGACACATCCAGGAAACACACCATGTCACGACCAGAACCGACTTCCTCATGCTGCTTTGGGGCAGGCGTCGCGAGTCCCGGATCATGATTTACTATTACTTGTGAATATCGCAGGTCACAGATCACTCATCACCAAATGCAACTCTGTATCGGGGCAGCCTGGGTCGTGAGTAGGATCTAAAGGAGTCTTGGTCTCTATTTTGAATGACTTTGAATTAAGATCAGCCCACACGTGTGGGGTAAGCTTCAGAGATGAGCGATGGGGTCTTTCACTGGCACCTGGACTCTCACCAGATTCTCTGGGACACTTGCCAGTGTCCCACAACGTCACGGCAAAGCTGTGACCACTGTCCCACGTCTCAGAACGCTGACACCCGCCACGGGACCGCACCACCCTGGATGACGGCGAAGCTTCGGCACAGACCCTCCACCTACAAAGCCACAGACGGGACACAGCTTCCCGCACTGAGAGCTGATGTCTGTGCCCGAGAGGCAGCGTATTCCCTGGGATGTGTGTCAGCTACTTTCAAGGTCACGGCCCTTCAGGTGCTACTCGAACGTCACATCATCCCGCCTCTGGAAACTCTACAGTACGTTCCCCACATTCGAAAATGCAAAGGTTCGGGGCGGGGGCAGCCAAACAAACAGACTAAAGGAGATCTGAGCTTCCTCTTGAATCTCTTTCCGCCAGCGACGTTCGGACCTTTGACAGCACTAATACATGTTTAAAGTGTCAGCACTTGGACGGGCGGGTATAGCTCAGGGGTAAGCGGATGCCTCGCATGCACAAGATCCTGGGTTCTAGCCCTAGTCCCGCCATTAAATAAATAAGTCTAGTTACTTCCCCTCCAAAAAAACCTAAAATTTAAAAAAAAGCCCATCCCTGGGGTCTTTCCAAAAGTTACTGAAGGAATAAAACATCAGCACATTGAACTACGGAAAGCGTGCAATCTCCCCCGAAGGCCCCTCCCTTTGCTTCCTGAGCTCATGACCCTGCCAGCACCCCCGGCATGAGGTCGCCCGCATCTTGTCTGGCAGCAAACACAGGGCTGCCGCGCAGGCCTGAGCCGGCTGACCAGCGGGCCAGGAAACAGGACCAGACATTTCCTGGGTGAGCCTAAAGACCCGCCTGCCAGAAGGTCCACCCAGACACACGCCAGGGAGCGCACAGGACAGCCAGGTAACGGGAATCCAGACAGACGACGTGTCCTTTAGCCTAAGTGTGTCTCAGACATCACAGGGATGCTCATGTTTATGCTAAAAGAAGTAGTCGGTGTTCATCTGAAACCCGAGTGTAACAGGCAGCCTTCAAACCTCTCACGTGTTCTCATCTAAACACATTATTTACACGAGTGGCTTCAAAGGACGCGCTGAGTGAGTTAAGACCCCAAAAAAGGCGTCAACGCTGATGCAAACACCAACATCGTAGATCAAGAGGAAGATTGCTTTTTATCAATAATCAGTGTCCTTCACTTACTGAGAAGAGCCGAATGTATCCAAGGAAACAGAGGGAGGTGTGGAGGAGAAGCCACTCTTACCTCCCCGAGACCCAAACCACAGGGCAGGCACTTAAATGATGACTGTCCTCCACTGCGACGGGGCCTCCTGGAGCCTCGGTGACACCAACAGTCCCCCGTGCAGGTGAGGGCCCACCTGCAGCACCTCATCCCTGAACCTGCTCTGGGCAGGTGGCTGAAATGCTCCCCTCCCCCCGCCCCCAGGCCCGGCTCCAGGCCCTGCTGCTGGGCAGGGCAGAGCGGTGGGGGCCTCGGGAGGAGACAAGGAAGGGGCCACAACAACGCGGCCCAGGTGCATCGGTGTTCTGGGATTCTGTTTCTGCCCCACAGCAGGCACAGCATCGTCTGAGACTGGAGGGGCCACCACACACACCCACTGCCCCCAGCATCATCGTGCCTGGCAGTGCACGCTGAGCGCCTGGTGTGACCCGATGCCCGGTTTCCTCATTCCCCACTGCCCTCTGACAGAAGAGGGGGGCACGAGGGCTGAGCAGAATGAGGGAAGACGATGGCCAGCTGTGTGGGTGTGGGCTGCACTGGACCACGGACGGCAGGAGGGACAAACCAGCCCCCACCCCACCCTGCAGCTGCTCCGAGAGGCTCCCAAGTGCAGTCTTGCTCCGCAGACCTCTACCAGCTTCTACACCATCCCCGATACCAGACCTTTCAACTCAAAGAAAAGGATCTTTAACTCAGGAAGGAAGGAAGGAAGGAAGGAAGGAAGGAAGGAAGGAAGGAAGGGAGAAAAATACATGAAATTCTGACCCAGAACGGAAAAGAAATTTGGGTGTTTAAAAGGGATCACAGAATCTGCTGCCCGCCCGGTACTGTCCTGCCCACGAGGCCTCCGTGTCAGAGATCTGGTCTCCTCCCCAGTAACTTTCAAGCACGCCGCCCTTTTGTAACTGGGGTTTCAAAACAATATCAAGAATTTGTTCGAAGTGGTGAGTGGGCGGTCACCATGGAAACTGCAGGGGCTCTTTTTCCCGTTGGCATGACACACAGCCTGTCCAGAACCTCGTGTGTGCAGGGTTTGCGAATTTCCCAAGTCAGCACTCTGCAGCCCCGTTCTTCACACCTGAAGTTCACGAACTTGGCAGGTCCCCTCCGGGTGACACATTTAGCTGCCTTGTCAGGCTGTTAGTGACACTCCTCTATCAGAAATGCCTGTTTTCAACCTCATGGCCCAGCCCTATCCAATTTCAACATTTTTGGAAAAACAGCACCAAACTGTGCTTCCTAAAAACGAAAATGTTCAAGCCGCCCCACCACTACGCATTTTGAGTCCAATACCAGAATAACCTGTACAATACAAATCATATGTCATGAATTCTGCCGCACGCATTTTTAAAAAACTGGTAACATCAGAGACAAGTTTAAATCAAAGCAATTACAGTGGCTGGAAGTCTGGGTGGAAATCCAACCGTCATTCCAGGCTCAGACGTGATGTTCTCAAACAGTCCAGGCCACTAAGGAGCTCCTCAACTGCTGGGTTGTCTCCCGCAGGAACAGCCTGGCTCCACGGCCCCAGACGGAGTTGTCGGTCCTCAGTGGGTCTCAGGTCTTAGACTCAGGCACGTGCAAAATTCTCTGTCGAGGGCTAACCCGTCATCAGAGGGTACCACTGGATTATCACTTTAAATGATGTATTTCAGTAACGCTGGGTTACTAAATGGAAAGAGCAATCAGAGTGAAACTGGAATACTGCTTATTCACACTGTGGAAAGTAATTGTTCTGGGGTTTGGAGAAAAAGAGCATGAGTGATCCTCGGATCTGGCACATCATTATGGGAACACACTTGGCAGCCAGCCGTCAGCCCAAAAGTCTTACTCATCTGTGGAAATACTTCCCTCCAACCAGCGGCAGCCTTTGTGAATAAAACAGAAGAAGAGGCGTCCTTTAAGTGGACGTGCCCACCCTGAGTCACACACAGGCACAGGTCAGGTTCCAGTCATGCGAGAGTGACCTTCCAATGTTTAATCCAGAAAAGACCATCCCGAGCTTTTTCAATTCTAGTAAAATACAGGTCTGGAGCCGCAATCCGTTTTAATGTGCGAAGGCTTATGCAAACTGCGTCCACTGACACTGCATCATACCCGTAGCCCACAGAGGTTCATGAAACACCAGCCTCAGAGGAGGTCCAGCACACAGGAAATTAGGAAATACAAAAACAAACAAACCAACTTACAAATGAAAAATTAGCAACTTGTACCAGAGACACGTGCACAATAAAAATACTTATCAAATAAAACCTACAGGCTTGAAAAAGGAGACTCCCAGCCAACTAATTGATCTGGTCTCCCTGCGGCGAGCGCACGGACCAAGCGTGCTGCAAACCGAGTAGCAGCCACAGACAGAGTGGGAGGCCTGGCCAGGAGCATCACGCACGGCCAGGGGGTGCACCCTGAAAGAAGGGGTCAGGAGAGCTCTCGGCGAGTCTCATTCCGAGGTCACAGGCGGTGACTGTGACCTTCCCACTCCCAGGGGCTTGGGCCACGGCGGGAACAGGAGAGGACTGCCTTTCTCAGCAAAGACTCCACGGCAGGAGGCAGAGGCACACGGTCTCGGCTTCTTCTGAGCATCTGAGCCCCGAGGACCCCCTCCCCCTGGGAAGGGCAGCCCCCAGGGCTCCAGCACCCCACACGGCCCCCATAGCTGCACCGGGGTCTGGAGACACAAAGGGTCAGAAGTTGGGAGGAACGCACCTGCCCAGCATCCTGAACTCACCAGAAACCGCCCCAAGCACCACAGCTCGAGCACCAATGCTGAGCCTGCCACTGACTGCCCCCCGAGGCCTAACCACCCATCACAGCCCCATAGCCGGGGCCAGGGACCAGCCCGAGTGCACGTGGGGCCATGTGGCCCCTGCCTTCCCGCGGGGTCAGGCGGGTGGGGCGCCACACACAGAACCCCAGGCCCTGCGCCCAAGCCCTTTCACGGACGCCAGGCACGGGGATCCCGGCAGTGCGGCAGGGACCCATCGCAGCGTCACCAACTCCTGGGACACTCGTCATGAACATGTCCCAGGTCAGAGCTGACCGCACAGCTCCGTGCTCTCGGCCGTCCAGCATCAGACCCTGTGATCCCGTTTCTGCTTCTCCCCAGTAATGACCGTCCCCTGAAAGGCCCGGGACACAGACGCCCAGTCACGGCACAGACAAGACATGCGGGGTCGGAAGCCGGGAGAAACGCACCTGCCCAGACCCTGAACTTGCCCCAAATCGCCCGAAGCGTAACCAACCCCAGTCCATCTAAAGAGCCGCGCCATTACTCCACATTCACACAGCCCTTTAACCTGAAAAACTGTGTGTGCGCACAAGACGCTCGTATGAAACACCTCTCGCTGAGCTGCCGCTACTGTCACAGGAGATGTGCCCGCTGGGCAGCGGGCAGAGACAACGAGGCTGGGAATGACTGTGAGCTTCCTGCCTGCTCCGGGGCACGGTCCTCCCACGGAGTACACCGCCCTTCTCCTGGGAGTTCGCTGCAGGCCGAGGACGGACCTGAGCCACGCCTCCTGCGTGCCGGCCACTGTCCCACCAGGATGGATAACCAGGCCCCTGCCCACCACGAGCACAATTCCAGGAGAGAGGGCTGTGCCCACCACATACGGCACAAGGCCGACGTTGTGAAACTGCACAGACGTGCAAATTATAGGAACAGAGAGGGTTGAGGCCTGGAAGAGACAGTCTAAGCGGGAGGGTGAGACCAGCCAAGTCGGCAGGAGAGGTTCCCAGTCTGCAGTATGCGCAGCGTCCACACGGAGTTCCACGGGCGGAGTGGGGAGCTCTAGGGGTGCATTCGGGGTGCAGTGAGGGTGCAGCGGGGGGGTGAGGCAGGGATCCTGGCGCCCCTACCGCAACCCCCTCCCCGGAAGCCAGACACCGAGGGGTTGCAGAGTCGACGGAAGACACACTGCTAGTTCCTGCGAAGGGAGAACACAATCGTGGCGTGCCAGCTCACGTGTCTTCCACCAGCCACGCGGTCCTTGGGCGATAAACACACCAGAGGGATCTGGGCAAATGACGCCGACCACCCCCACCCTGTGCCTTGGCTTCCTCGCTGCTAAAACAGGGGACAGACTAAATGTCTCTCAGGTCCCTCCCAGCTCCAAAACTCTACGATGCTATCTGGTGTGGAAGAGATGGTGCCACAGACCACAAATCAAGCTTCTGAATTTTGCTAACAAATCAAAGTGTCGGCGTGGCACCTGTTTTACAACACAGAGGACACGCATCCCACGTGTGTCTGCCAGCAACAGGAGGAAAAGCCAGAGTGTAGTCCCCGGGGCCAGACGTGTTCCACAGAATAATAAATTCACTCTGGAAGGTCAGGGAATGCAGCACTGTGTGCAAGCCAGCTTCAGCATGCATGCCACGCGCAGATGATCAATGTCTGAAGAATCAGAAAACAATAAAACATGCTTAGAAGGCACTGTTCTCATCGTCACTCATCTTCCTCAGAGAAGCCAGGAGCACACCAGGGGACTGCAGCGCCACGTGGACAAGCACCGTGGTGCGCGTGCGCGCGGACGGGAGTGGTTCTGGTTGCTAAGACGCTGCCTGAACTGCAGGGCGTTCTGCGGGCGGCTGTCAAGTGCGGCTGAATATTTTTCTTAAAGAACTTTGCTGCATTTTTATACTGAACAGGAATTTAATATGAGGGTTTTCTTTTTTGTTTTTTATTGAAGTACAATTTATAATGTTCTGTTGGTTTCTGGTGTACAGCATAGTGATTCAGTTATACATGTATTTTTTTAGACTTTTCATTATAGGATATTACAAGATATTGAATATAGTTCCCTTTGCTATACAGTAGGACTTCGTCATTTATTTTATAATATATACATTATATATTATAATAACATAATATATAATATATATATTAACATACATGTAAGTATGTAACGTATATGTTAATCCCAAACTCCTACTCTGTCTCTCCCTCACTCCTTCCCCCTGTAACCAGTTTGTTTTCTACATCTGTGAGTCTGTTTCTGTTTTGTAAATAAGTTTATTTGTCAGCATGAGGGTTTTCAACTCTCACTTAACTATTCCCAGCTAAGTAAATGCCTCGGTGCTCCGTACAGCACAAGACACTAAGGGTGGTGTCACCTTCGCGTTTGTCTGAAGGACTCTGTTGGCATTTTATGGCCCCCTCCTCTGGAACCTGGAACAGACCTGCTCTTGCTAATCCCCGTCTCTCCCGCCCAGAGCTCCCTCCCACCAGGCGCGTCCTGGCACTGGGCTCCGGACACTGGCTGGCATGCGGCAGAGAGCAATCCTGCGCTCCACGGCCTGGTCTCCAAGCCGCTGCAGGGCCAGGGCACTTCCTGAGTGGCCGATCAACCCACGTGTTAGGTAACACCCACGATGCCCCTCAGGCTGCCGGAGCGATGAGGAAACGGCGCAGTGAGAAGAAGGGACGTCTTGGAGGACAGCCGGCCTTCAGCTGTCAGTGAGCCCCACTCTGTAGATTCCTATGTGACAGGGGCCCCACCTGGACGGAGCCCCCCTGGATGAGCACGGCTCCAGCTCGGGCCCATGGACTATTCCCAGGTGCGCACACCCCGCCCATCCACAGCGATGGGTGTTCCATCTCTTGCCCTGCATCTCACTTTACTCCTGTTCTCACCTCCTTGGTCCCCAAGCCCCCAACCCCTTTCTTTGTGGCATCGTTTTCAGCCTCTTGGTGGGGCCACTGATGACGTCCTGTGTTAAGACAAGTCTCTCCTGGGGAAGGTAGAGCTTAGTGGTGGAACACATGCACAAGGTCCTGGGTTCAATCCCCAGCACCTCCATCAAATAAACCCAATTACCTCCAAACCAAAAAATTGGGAAAAAAATTTTAAAAAGAAAAAAGACAAGTCTCTCCCGATCGCTGAGTCCACCGCGGAGAGGGAACCAGGTGGGGCTGCAAGGAGGTCCCAGTGTGCTGATGAGGACCCTCAGGCCCCACGCGGATCTGGCCAGAAGGACGGCAGGGAGAACGCATCCCACAAGAGCTCCTTCTGCTTGACTCCGAAGTGAGCGCTGAGCCTAAGTCCCAGTAAAGGCCTCCGGTCCCAGCAGGCCCGGTCGCCCTGCACACACACCCCTGCCGGCCCAGCCCTCCTTCCACACCCTGCCTCGTCAGCCAGAGTCACTCCACGTCCCGTTACAACAGGAGGACGTGTGGGAACACACTTCCCCTGAGCCGTTCCAACGACTGTCCCTGCTCTATCAGAGGAAAGGACAATCGCTTATCCTTCCCGTGGCTGGCTGACCGCAGCCCGAGGGGTGCTCCCCACCCACCTCACCCGCCAGCGCACAGCCGTGGACAACTGGTCAGTCTCAAAGCATGTGCTCAACTAACATGTTACCATCAAAACACGGTGGGTCCTCTTTCAGTTAGGACAGGAAGATGGGGAGCTCGGATGTGCGGGGCGCCGGCCTGGAGGGGCTGCAAGCAGAGAGCCCTGAGCAAACGGAGGCTTCCTGGAACCAAGCCATTTCCCCCTTCGAGCACCCTTCCCTCCTTGAGCTCAATTTTTTAATTCTAGAAACTGTCTCCTTCCTTCCTGAAACAACAGACAACACTACGGTGCCTGTTCTAAGAACTTTTTGTTCTATCCACTTGAACCATACAGTTTGCCACTTCTGTCAGATGTAGCCAAACATCTGCAATTTCAAAACTTGGGGTTTTACTATCCATGAAGTTACAGTCAGGATCCAAAGACATACAGGGAGGGCGAGCTCACGAGACTGTGCGTTTGATGTGACGGAAGAAGTGAGACAGACGAAAAAGAGTCAAAACCGAAGATACACTGTACAACACAGGGAAACAGAGCCACTATTTCACAGTAGCTTTAAGTGGAGCATAACCTATAAAGACAGTGAGTCACCACGTCGTGCACACGAAACTAACCTACGACTGTACACCAATTACACTTCAATTTGAAAAAACACCTGGGTAGTCGCCTAAGTTTTGGCAGAAACACTGAGCAGATAAACAGTACGGAAGAGAATGTTCAGAGCAACGCTACACACAACAGACAGGACGTGGAGACAGCCTCGGCGTCCACCGACAGACACTGTGGTGTATTTATACAACGGAATACCACACAGCCATAAGGAAGAATGAAATAATGCCATTCGCAGTAACATGGGTGGACCTGGAGGTTGTCATTCTAAGTGAAGTGAGCCAGGAAGAGAAATACCATATGATACCATTCATATGTGGAATCTTAAAAAAAAAAAGGGAAAACAAAACACTAATGAACCCATCTACAAAACAGAAGCAGACTCACAGACACAGTAAACAGTCTGTAGTTACCAGGGGGAAATGAAGCGGAAGGTAGGGTTAAATTAGGAGTTCAAGGTATGCAAATATTAACTACTATATATAGAAACAGATGAAAAACATTCCTTCTGCAGAGCACAGGGAACTATATTCAGTACCTTTCAGTAACCTATAACAAAGAAGAACATGAAAACAAATATATGTAGGTGTATGTATGACTGAAACGTTGTGCTGTGCACCAGAAACTGACACATTGTAACCGAGTATACTTCAATTTTAAAAAAAGGAAAAGAAAAAATTGCAATGAAATCAAAGATTTTATACCATTAAAAAAAAAAAAAGAGTAGAGAAGAGTTTTCCTTCAAGGGAGGTTCAAACACAGCAAGGCCCCGGGCTTCTCCCAAGGGGCGGCACCACGGCTGACAGCGCCCCCAGGGGCCCCCATCCCGCCGAGGCCGTCCCAGTGCTTGCTGAGCCAGAATCCTGCTCCGGCCCGCTCACCGGTGAGGCAACAGTCACTTGTCCTCACTGAGGACCTCTGAGTGCCCTGACTCTACGTTGTGTTTGAAAAACGTTAATTTTAATTTTTATAAATTTTAATTACACGCCCTTTCAAAGCTCCCCTTCCCTAACCAAAAGGACTCATCTTTGTGAACTCCGAAAGTGTACTTTCTGTCGGAGCCACATCACCCTCTCAGTGAAGATTTACATCTAGCTCGGCAACACATTTTAAATCACTGAATGTTATTCCCAACTTTGCTCTTGGACTATGTTAAGCCAGCAATGAGGGCCCCTGTCTTCGGTGGAAAGAAAGGTAATGTGACAATCAGAGCTTCCCAAATGAGCAGACACACAACAAAGAATGTTTCCTGAGAAAAAGAAGCTTCTTTCAATTAATGTGATGATGCAGCTTATCTCTGCATCCAGAAGCAGCATTCAAATCCATGCACGGCTGCCACAACATCTGTGGGGAAAGGGGATCTACGAGAGGGTCATGAAGACCTGAATTCTAACGTCAACTGTGCTACCGAGTAGCAAATTCATTCTTAGGAGAGCTAGTATGACTTTTTTGTCCTTCAGTGTTCACATTTCCGCTAATAATTTTAACCAGTCATCCCACCAAGGTTCTATGAGAATTTAAAGTCATTTAAAGTTTAAAGAACTAAGTAACCTTTTAGTGACAAGAAAGGCGAGTGTTTTTCAAAGTTGAATGCATTTTTTAGCAAAAGAAAAGCTCGCTGCAGATCAAAAGAGAGAAGTCAAAATATCCATTTGCTTTTCCAAAGTGGCTGGTTCCAAGGTCCTGCCAGTTCCTGACAATCAGACTATTTTGAGTATTAAGTCCATGTAACACGTCTCTCGTCCTTCAGGGGCGCCCGTGAAGCAGAGATTTAGTGCCAGTCAGGGCCTAAAGGCCTGCTATGATATTAAGTTTGTGTTTTTAGGAGGAAAGAGACTGTCCTTTGGGGTAACAAACAGTGACCCCTGCAGACCTACAATGCTTTTCAACACTTTATGCCACTGTCATACCCTAAATGTCTTCTTCTCGTCTCTCAATGAGCTGCAATGTTCTGCGGTCAACTTGCTAAACTCACCATCATGTATAATCTTGTTCTGGAATCATCTCAGGTATCACATTTCTCAAAAAAAAAAAAAAAAGGAGATTACGTAGGGAGAAAACACACAAAATCTCGTTAAGAAATAAGTGATAGTCTCTCAGATTTAATGAAACTGAGAAGAAAAAAAGAGTAAATTCCAGTTTACAGTGAACGTCACTTGATCTTGAGATTTGCAGATACTAACTACTATATACAAAATAGATAAATAACAAGTTTCTTCTGTACAGCACAAGGAACTATACTTAATATCTTGTAGTCACCTATAATGAAAAAGAACATGAAAATGAATACACATGTGTGTATGACTGAAGTATGATGCTGTGCACCAGAAACTGACACAACATTGTAAACTGACTATATTCAACAACAACAGATGAAGGCATCACTGAATTCGTGTATTAGTAACCATTTCACTGCTCTCCTAACAGATGAGGGGTAAGGCCCAAGAGCTTTTCCAATACAGTAAAAATATGTCAGCAAAGTAAAAACAATTATTGCCAGCTTAATATTTTATTCAGTGGGCTCCAACAGTATTATTAGAATGTGACCAGTAAAATCTATAGTCGACAATATTTTTAAAAAGGAAAACCAAGAATTAATCTTCAAAAATGCCACTCAGGGGTCACAAATGGGTTCTTTCCCCGTTTCACGTGACTAGCTGTTGGAAAATCCCAACAAACTCACAGAATGAGCACTGCGTCTTCAGAGAAGAGGAGACTGCCCTGTTTCTTCCTGTCACAGGTCAATGACTAAGAAATGAAACGCAAAATACGAGCTGAGCAGAACGCGCTACTTTTCATCTACCTACAGACACACACGTGTGCAGGTGTGGCATCCGGTGTCCCGCAGGATCACAGAAACAGCTGTTTTCTGCGCGAGGAATGACTCCGTGCACATCTGAGGGGAGCAGGTGCTCACACAATACACTGTATAAACCTGTAAGAATTAAACTCTGTTCCAAAGCATGGCTACATCTTTAACAAGGGGTAAATGACATACACACGTGGGTTTTCCTCACTACAGAACACAGAACGCCCCACTGCGGTACCTGGGCTTACTTCATCTCTGATCTTTCAGTAACAGCAACATCCATTAACCAATTTTCAGGGAGAGGAGAAAAACACTCCTGGCTACATGGAGACAGACAGGTACAAGGTCGTAAATGAGACATCACCTTCCACTTAAAAGAATTACCCAAAACAAAAAATAATGAGGAAAATATCAAAATGTTTAAAATTTATTTTAAAAAAAAGGAAAATGATGAAAACCAAGATGGCCACGCATCTTTAAAAATTTACATAGCTGCAATTTGGAAAGTAATCTGGTTCCAATTACCCATCTCTAAGCCCACGGGGTTACTTGAATCCAAGGAGATTAATTATAACTGCACACCAATCTGAAGTTCCTCTTTCACTCAGCTGTCTGGTGGGAGGACACCAGAGGAAAGCGCGTGCACGCCAGCTGTGTGGGAAAGAACTGGGTCCAACGGCAGAGGACGAGAAGGGCACATCGGGAAGCCGGTCCCTCACCTGTCCTTTGCTCAGAAATGACTGATGCCCCAACCTTCACCTCAATAACCAAAGGTGTTAATTTGTGCAAACACTATGGGCAATCAGCAAACAGGAGCATGAAGTGGGCCTGTGTCTGCACCCCCCAGTCCCAGCTCCAAGTACACACTGGGTGCAGAACACCCAGGTGCCAGGCTACCTGATCCCAGGACACCTGGGGAAGGGTATCCAAGCACAGGGTTACCTGGGTGTGAGGCCTCCTGGTATGGGGCACCAACGCACCGAGACTCCGTGGGTCTGGGAGACAAGGGCGCCAGGCCACCTTGGTGCAGGGCCACCTGAGCCTCAACTGCCTGGGCATGGGTGACCCGGGTGCCAGGACTGCCCGGGCCTGGGCCACCTGACTGCAGTGCTTCTGGGCCTGGATCTGCTGGGCCCAGGGATACCTCGGGAAGGGCCACCCAGGGCACAGGGCTACCAGGATGCGGGGCCACCCAGGTACGGGGAGACCGGAGTCCTGGCTACCTGCGCATGGGAGACCTGGGCAGGGGCTGCCTGGAAACGGGCCGCCTGAGGACGGGGCCACCGGAGCCCAGCCTGCCCGCCGGGGCGCATGCGCTCACCTGGTGCGGGGTGGGCCGCGCCCTCTTCTCCGCTCTCGTCGGCCAGGCCGGAGCCCGGGGAGTCGGCGGCGGCGCAGGCCGAGCCGGGGCTGCTGGGCTGCGAGGCCGAGTCGCCCTCGCTGAGCGAGCCGCAGCGGGCGCGGGGCGCGCGGTCCCCGGGGCCGTCCCGCTCGCGGTCGCGGCGCGCGCGGCGGTGCACCCGCGAGTGCAGCACCATCTGGTGGTACGTGCGGAAGATCTTGCCGCACTCGAAGCACTCCGACGACTTGCCGTGGCCCGGGGGCGCGGCGGCGCGGCGGCTGGGGCGCGCGGCCGGCCGGGGCTCCGGGAGCCCGGGCGCGGGGTCCGCGGGCGCGCCCGCCCTCTTGCGCGGGGGGCCCTGCGCGCCGGGCTCGGGCTCGCGCCTGCGCTTCTCCTGGCTCACCAGGACGAACTCGCGCCGCTCCTTGTCGAAGGCCACGTCCCCGGCCAGCGCCTCGTCCCACGCCGCGTACTTGAGGTACTCGGCCGGCTCGGCCACCTTGCCCCTGGTGGCCAGCTGCCAGGCCTGGTAGCTGTTGACCGGGTCCAGCTCGGCCACCCGGCGCCCCGCCGGCCCGCGGGCGGGCGCGACGGACGCCGGGCGCAGGTTCAGGCACTGAAGGAAGAGCTGCTGGGAGTCGCCGGGGCCGGGCGCCGCGCCCTCCCCGGCCGGGGCGCGCGGCCGGCCGGCCTCCGCCCTGCGGTGGATGGCGTTGTGCGCGTTCAAGCTGTCCAGGTTTGTAAACAGGTTCCCGCACTTGGTGCAGACTTCGTAGAGGGACAGGCCGGCCACGATCATCTCCTCTTGCACCACGTTGTTGATGGTGGCGATGGGGTCCAGCTCGCTCCTGGGCTTGTTCTTGCTCCCCGCCTTCGGGCCGTGCGCCTTCATGTGGTTCTTCAGGAACCACGGCTCTTTGAACCTCCGGCCGCAGATGTGGCAGCCGTGGTCGAAGGAGCCCCGGTGCTTCTTCATGTGCGCCTTCAGGAACCAGGTCTGGCTGAAGGCCTGGCCGCACACCTCGCAGGGAAACTCGCCCGGGGGCAGCTCGGGCTTGCCGTTCTCCGCGTACGCCTCGCCGCCGGGCACCTGCGCCGTGATGTGGTCCTTCTCAATGTGGCTCAGCAGGGACTCCTCCCGCAGGGTCACGTAGCTGCACAGCCGGCACTTGAAGGGCTTGTGCGCCTGCTGCATGTGCTGCTCCAGGGCCTTCTTGCGCTCGAACCTGCTCTTGCAGAAGGCGCACTGCCCGGCCGCCGCCTGGCCCTGCTCCGCGGCGCCGGGTGCCCCCTCCGCCTCCTTCTTGCTGCTCCGCAGCAGGATCTTGCCGTTGTCCACCTGGGTGGCCCCGTTCAGGATCCGGTTGCAGGCCGAAGTGCTCTTCGTGGGGCTGGTGCAGCCGTCCAGGCCCTCGGACACGCGCGCCTCGCCGGCCTCGGGCTCGTGGCCCTGGATCAGCGTTCCCGTGCGGTGGCTGCGAATGTGGATCTTCAGGTTGCCCTTCTGGGACGCCCGGTGGTCGCAGTAGGGGCACTTGTAGGGCTTCTCCCCCGTGTGCTTGCGCATGTGCTGCGACAGCGAGCTCTGGAACGGGAAGCTCTTGCCGCAGATGCAGCAGCTGTGGCTCAGGGCCTTGTCCCCGTCCGCCTCGGGGCTCCTGCTAGCCCTGCCGGGACTGGGGCCCCTCCTCAGTTCCATCTCGGCCTCTCGGTTGCTGTCCATCTTGACGCCCGGGGCTCGCCCAGCGGGGGTGGGCGCGACTCTGTCTCTGGGGCCTGCCAGACAGCGTCTTATCTCTCCATGTTCAGGTGAGCCTTTTGCTTCCCAGCTGCTGAGGTGCGCCTGCCCCGAGGACGTGCATGTCCTACCTGGAGAGCATGGCAGGCGGCGGCGGGCACCTGAAACACAGAAGACACGGAGACCTTAGGAACCAGGCTTCCCGCATCCACAGGGACCCGGTAACACCCGGCGACAGTGGCCTGCTCCTCCTCTAAAATACCAATCCCTCCAGATTAAAGAAGCGAAGCCCCTGCGAAAGTTTAAACACACACACACACACACACACACACACACACACACACACAAGCAGCTTTTCTTTCCTTTAAAAGAGCGATAATTAAACAGTTAATTACTGATCATAATTGTGTGCTGCAGCATTAAAATAAATCACTATAAATAGGCACTAAAACAATTCTTTAACAAAGATGTCAAAATCTTTAATGAAGGACTGTAGTGAGAGAGCTGGTGGGAGGGAAGAACACAGGCGACAGGACAGGAGAGCCTCTGGGGACAAGGATGGAGGGAGATGGGCCAGGAGAAGGACGGGCCGGGAGGAGGACACGGGGGCACGTGCAGGACAAGTGAGCTACAAAGGCCGTCAGAGCCGGGAAAGGCGCCCTACAGCGGGTCCGTGTGTCTTGGTTAAGAAACACAGATGATTTAGTGACAGAGAAGCGACCAAGTGCAGGGGCAGAGCCCAGAGGTCCTTGCAGGCCCATGCTGCAGGTCTGCTGCTCCAGGCCCCGGCCACCCCAACGGACACCACTGCCAGGTGAGTGACCACCAGGCCGCGGCCAGAGTGACAACTGGTCTTCGCTGTGTCTTAGATAAAAAGCCTGAACTCTTCATCCCACCACCTCCCCCTTCCCGACCTGGTCCTGTCCTTTCTCTCACTCTCCCACAAAAGGCACCCAAAACCGGCCGCAGAGCTGAGTCCAAGGCCCAGGGCAGAACACCTTCCCCATCCCAGCAGGTCGTGGGGTCTCCCCACTTCCCCACAGGTGGGATGCCCACACCACCCTTCCAGGGAGGTGGGGCCTGAGCCCAGTGACAGCTGGTGTCACACTGTGGTCACCATCACTCTCACGCCCATCCCCCCTCTGGAGAGCAAGAGGCTGGCTTCGATCTGGGCCACTCCTCCAGACGCCTGGGTGTTTCCCAAACCCGGTGCACATGCCGAGGCCAAATGGACATGGACGCCCAGCGCTGTGCCGGGTGCGTGGCGAGCAACCCTCCGTGCTGCAGGGGAGCCCACCTACACGACTGCAAACCGCCACGCAGGCCTGAGGCAGCCCGCACTGCGGGCAGCTACCTCAGGACTTTCCATCTGACTCGTGATAAGGGGAATAAAGGAAACCAGCAGCCGACCAGAAGGGACAGGAGGGAGGTATGGCGTCTTTCGGGATAGTGTTTTGCCGGGTCAGAAGGGAGAGGGGCACACGCAGACCCCTGGGGCCCCATCTGTTTATCCTTCTTATCTCTAAACAGAAACAACTGAGTTAATGATTCTGAAGGTCTCCCTACTGGGGGAGGCTCCAGACTTGCACAGAAAGGCACAGATGGGCGGATTCTTCTTTTTTAAAAAAGCTCTAATACGTAGAAGGGAAGCCACATTTTTTACAAACTTCCAACCTCATACACACTATACACTCATATTTTAAAAGTTACAAGACACAAAGCAGCTGCGCGCTCCTGGTTTTCAGGCAGACAGGGTACACGGCTCGTCGTCTGTTCACGGATGAAAGGTCCTGTCCCCAGAGACCCTTGTTCGCTCTGGGTCATCCAACCTGTCACGTTTTCACCAGAACAGACACAGAGGAGGGGCGGGAGGGGGTGTGACCCAAACACTCCCAGGGGTTCTGAGCGGGTCACACGCTATCGCTCCAGTCATCACAGGGGTAGGAACCACGTGGCACCATTGCCATCTGGGAAAAAAACACACCTCCTGCTCTCTCCGAACGCCTCCTCCCAGAGACCCAGGCAAGAGGCAGAAAGCTCATTCAGATCATGTGTTCTCACACCTTTCCAGAAAGCCTCAGGCCAGCCAGTTTCCCGTGCTAAAGAAACCAACTGACTGGGCAGCAAAGTGGAAAGAGGCAGGAAACACAGCTGCACACAGACAGACACCCCTAACTCTACACGAACGAGTGCAGGAGCCCCTCCCGCGAGGAGAGGGAGAGAGAGACGTGAGACAGGAGCCTCCCAGGAAAAAAGGGTAAAAACCACAGTACCTTGCAACGGCCTACAACGATACAGAATATGAAAAGGAATCAACCTACATGCGTAACTGAATCACTATGCTGTATGTGCACAGACACCAACACAGCGTTGTAAACCGGCTAGACTCCAACAAAAAACCAGACTCCCCCTAAAACTGGATAAACAAGTGAGCTGAACAAGAACACCTCCTTATGGCAATTTAAGCTCATTTATCCTCTAAAGCTGCTTCGGCCTTCGATGGCTGCATGTTATTTATGATGATTTTACAGGACAAATGATTTCCGTGTATCTCCTTCTATTGAGGGCTTATTTCATCCCCTCAAATGTTGACTTTGATGTAATATATAAAAGTATAAATGAAACAGACTGCTGACATTTCACTTAATGACCCAATCTGGGCACAAACATCTTCCATGCTTAAAGAACCATTTGGAACACGTTTACAGAGGGAAAAAAAAATACCAGAAATTGGTGGCTCTGAAATAATTTTTGCAGACTGCACTGGACCACTAAGCTGGTTCATAAAGGAGGTCAGATGTCAGAAGTTCTCCAATTCAAGGGAATCAAAAAACCAAAACCCAGCCACGAAGCAAGATTCACGGAGCACAAATGCTCAGCTGGTCAAGGTTCATAAACGACCACCGACAAGTGCCACTGGAGATAAAATGAATTTTTCAAGTGAGAAGACTTGCTGGAACCATCAGAAGCTCGCTCTGCGGTGTGCTCCTTCCTCCTCTGCTATCCCCTGCAACTCTGGCCCTCCCGGAGCCAAAGGAAGGCTTCTCTGGGGATACGCAGAGTCCCCAGCACTGGGCCATCCAGGTGTGGGGCAGAGGGGACCCCAGGAGCCCTGTCTCCCCTTTGCCAGCCATGGGAATCTCCGGAGGTGTCCTTCCCACCGGGGCAAGCCCTCATCTGTCAGGAAAGGACACCAGGAAGCCGTGTGACACCAACGCCCCTTTCCATCATCTCCTCCGAGGGCCAGCCACCTAGACCCCCCTCCCAGTGCACAGTAAACAGTCCACAAACAGCAAAACACCTGCCCAGCAGGGCCTTGCTTCTACTACGAGGCCGCATCCGGCCCTGCAGGCCTGAGCAGGAGGAAGACGTGGGCACAGCCCCACCCACTCCAGCGGAGGCAGGAGGGCAGCCTCAGGTGGTCCCAGCCACTGCCAGCACCCAGGCCCCCGCGGGTCCAACAGCACGCGCCTGCACTGCCCCCTTCTTCCATGGGGCGGCGGGGGGGGGGGGAATCCTCTGCACGTTTAAAACAGCTGAGCAATGCCGCCTTTGCCGCCAGAGAAAGTCCACACCACGCTCTTACATTCCAGCCTTGGTGCTTAAAGTTTCTGATTCCCCGACGCCCCCCTACCCCCCAGCCAAAGCCTAGACACTTCCTCTCAAGAGACCCAAACACCAGAGGATATAGCTTTCAATCCTTATTCGGGCTTCCTGTAAAACCAGCTTGAAGGCTTCACCCAGCGCCAGCAGGGCCTGCAACTTACAGGCAACGTCTCAAGGAAGCGCACCGAGGGCACCTGCCCCGTGCACTCAGCCCTCGTCTCCCACGCCCCTGCCCTCCCCAGCTTCCGACGCGAAGGCCTGCTGTAAATCCCTGCGAGAACCACACGGGATGTCTTTTTGAAGAACCTGCAAATATTGTGAGGAGGAAAATACAAAAATGGGAAAACGGAAAGATGCTCTCAGGGTCTTAACTATGGAAGCTCAAAGCACTGTTATCTTAAGGAAATCGCAACATCAACAGAACCGGCCCCACTTGAAAGAGGTCCACCGAGCTCCCCTTCCTGAAGCCCACGGTCGACTCACGAAGATTCCTGCAAACCTTTAAAGGAGTGGCGGAAAGCAGATCCCCACCACGGGCTCTTCCCTTAGTCAGGGGATCCTTTTCAGCTGCAGGCGAGAACTGTTACGTAAGACGGGGGCATCACTTGTTGCCCTAAAAAGAGCAAGAATGGTGCCACTGGACCTTCCAACCTGCAAGTGCGCCGGGGGCGGCTGCCCCGGTCAGAAGACTCACGGGGCCCTTGCCTGCCCGGGGACGCATTGCACTAACTGGCCCCGCTACCCTGAAAAAACCAAAAAAGCCCACAGCCTCTGAGTGGGAGGGTCTCAGATGGTTTCTCAGCATTTACGGGGGTCTCTGGTGGTAAGTGGCTCTCCTCCAAGTGCCACCATGTGACAAAGTGTCACATCGCTCACTGTCAGCCTAATACACTCCGGGACTGAACCGCCCTGGTTTTACGCTCACGGACGGACGCAGGCCCAACGCGACTCGGTGTTCCGGCTTTTCCTAGAGCACACTCACCTCAAGGTAACTCGCCTTCCAAACTGTGTAAACACATGCTAGCTTTTCACTCAGACCGGAGTGAGTCAAGAAATTCTTCCAGCAACACAAACCTCAGGAGGTGGAGGGGAGGAAGAACCACACGCGTCTCAGCTGACATGCAACAGGCGACACGCGTACACACACGTAACACACGGCCCCATCTGACTCGGTTTGCCCCCAATGAACCACAGGCTTGCTGGTACTGGATTACAAACTCTTTCCATGGCTGCAGTTGGGAACTGGCCAGACAAGACTGTAATTTAATTGTTTAGGCATAAAAATTAGGGTTTTAGAACGGATTTCCAACGCACCTCTCGTTCTGTGTGTGTGTATGTCGTGTGTGTGTGTCACAGGGACGTCAGGAACAGTTTGGGGCTACTTTTTAAAACTGACTTATATGATTTTTGAAATAAATGAAATTCACTTCGAAAAAGTAATTTAATCACAATTATAAAAAAATAGGAAAAGGTAAAATGTTTATTAAAGAAAACAAACCTGTATTCATAACATAAAATACATAGAACGGTTTAAGGGAGAGCAAAGTATAGAAGTTCTGAAAACAAACTATGCAGCTAAACTTCAGTGATCACGTGAAGGCGTGAATCAGTGACGCACGAGGCCTGAGGAGACCCACGCGCCCGCGCCGCCCGCCCCGGGAGGTTCTTGTCCCTGTCAGCCCCGCACAGACGAAGTGAGTGGACTCTCTCGAGAGCTTACACTCACTCTGTTTAGGATAAATTTAATCTGTGGGTAAATGTTTCGATTAATAAATCACTTGGGTAAGTGATGACCCCCAGAATGTGTCTTGGACCCAACACGAGGCAAGAAAGTCACTTCCGGGTGCGTCCCCCGGTGATCTGAGCTCTGGGGTGACACCACCTGCCCGACGGTAACTCCTCTCAGAACAAGCCCTGCAGGGCTGGGATTCAGGAGGCCCCGAGGAAGGAAGAGCTCAGTGACCAAGAACCGACGTGCGACTCAGTCCATCCAGGCCCCAAACCCCCTACCATGACGGCTCCCAGGGCATAACCGAGCTAACAAGGGTTTTGTCACAATCCCTGAGAGCCCCCTGGGCGCGGGCCACTCAGGGGACCTACGGGATCAGATTACTAAGCAACAGGGTTGGCTTCGAGGGACCCAGAAGTCAGAGAGGCAACAGGCACCACACAGAAAACAGCCGGAGAGGTGGTGGCCGGCCTGGTGCGGGTGGCCATCCCCCGGGGGAAGCCCAGGCTGGTCCGGGACCAGCGGGATGCGGCTCAGCCAGCCTTGAGAGCGACTCCCGGCTCCCTCCCGCCCACGTCCAGGAGTCCCCCGACCCCGCCACACCCTGTGGGCTGTATCGCCAATTCACACTTTACTCCATACACTCCCCTCACCTCAAACCAAAATCATTTCCCCGAATGCAGAGCCAGGCGGCCTCCCCAAAGCTTCAACCCCTTTTCACACCCTGAAGATGAGACCTGGACTCTCCTTGCGGGCTTATAAGGGCCTGAACCCCGACACTGCCGGGGTTCCTGGGGTCCCAGCCAACGAATGATGACTGTGCACCAGGATGTACGTTTGTTCTCACCTCTGGGCCCCCACATGCGCGGTTCTCACCCACCACCCCCCTTCCTAAGAGGCCTTTCCTGGCCTCATGTGCCCAGGTCAGACCCACAGTGCCCTCCACCCGCAGTCTGCACAGTCCCGCACGGCCCTGCATGGTTCAGCCCCGTCCCAGGGCAGCCTGGATCTGCCAGTATCCCCAATGCTCTAGTCAGTCACTCCTGGTGACACACCGTATGTCGTGAAGGCCGGCTCACAAAACACCGAGCTTCCTCCCCGAGAATCCTGCTTCGCGGCACTGTGAGAGGCGGTCTGGACCGCGAGCTGCAAGGTCGAGCCAAACCCAGGTCCTCCACCCACTCGGATCAGCTGTGTGACCGTGAGCAAGTGACTTGTCTTCTCTGCTCCCCAGTCCATGTCTTCATTTTAAAATGAAAATGATGGTAATGACCACCTGACAGTATTTTTGTGAGGTTTAAATGACAGCACGCAAGGTGCAATGTCCAGCTCCCAGGAAGTGGTCAGTCCACATGGGGTCCTATTATTCATTAGTGACTGTCAAATGAATGAATGAAATGTCGGTGCATCACCCAAAGGGACCGAGTCACGCACAGTCAGTGACACTCTTTAATCAGTTCAAAAGGACAAATAATAGTTTAGTAGGCTGCAACAGAAGCGGCTATAGTTAAGACCTGTGTGTTCACTGGGCCCTGGCACAGTCACAGTCTTCCCACAACAGCTGTGACTGGCCACAGCGGACACGTTCACACCGTTCTAGCTCCAGGCTCCATAACGGGTGACCTTTAGTACAGACTGGATATTAGACAATATTTGACAATTGCCATGACTTTTGTAGGCCGGTCACACAGGAGAATGCTCTCAGTTTGGGGGAGACGTGTGATGAAGCAGTTTAGAGGCGGTTTACCAAAGACGGAGAACAGGCACATACACCAAAACGCGGACGACAGCTACACCCAGATGGGGGAGTGCAGGCGCTCATCAGTTTCTCTTTCCATTTTTCTGGGTTTTGGATGTTTTTCACAGAAGAAGTTAAAAAAAAAAAAACTTCCATTTGCAACTTCAGTAAGTAACACAGTGGAAAGCAGAGATAGTCTGGGACAGGGGATGGCCCTCCCTACTCCCCACCACCCACCCCTCCCCTACTCCCCCAACCCACCCGCCCCTACTCCCCCTACCTACCCCTCCCCTACTCCCCCCACCCACCCTGCCTCTACTCCCCCTCACCTCTCCCTCCTCTACTCCCCCCTCCCCCTCCCCTACTCCCCCCACCCACCCTGCCTCTACTCCCCCTCACCTCTTCCTCCTCTACTCCCCCCTCCCCCTCCCCTACTCCCCCCACCCACCCTGCCTCTACTCCCCCTCACCTCTCCCTCCTCTACTCCCCCCACCTCCCCTACTCCCCTCACCCCACCACCCCCTCTCCCCCTCCCCCACCCTCCCTCTCCTCTCCTGGCTCCAGGCCACAAGGAAGCTCAGAGGGCTCTAAGGAATGCCATTTGGGGGAAAGTACCTTTTGTGAATTCTAATATTCAAAACTCAAAGAAAGAAAAATCATCTGAATCACGTGAGACTGTCCAAATGAAAGCAGGATTGCGTTTTAAGAGGCCGCTTGCTGACGCTGCCCCTGCCCCAGAGACACTCAGGACCCCACCCCAGGTCCGGTGGGGCACAGCCTTGGTGAGTCAGCCGTCGTCCCAGCGGAAACCATCCATCCCATCGCCTCCCAGTGTCCAAATCCAGTCCTGCTGCCCAGGCTTCTCTTCCCTGGTTTAAACAATCATTCTCTGAGCAGTTCCGGGTGGCGCTGTGGGGGCGGGGGCGGGGGAGATCCTGTATTTTTGCACCGTAAGCATAGCTCTGACTCTACAGGAAGCCGTGCCGCGTTCTGCCCTGTGAAGTAAACTGGCTCAAAGCAAAAGCCAGGCGGTGTTGTACGGATTTCCCCCAAAACCATCAAAGGCAGTTCTAGCAAAACCTCATCCTGAAAAGGGAATCAGAGGGCTGATCTTCAAATAACCTCTAATATTTAGAGTAATTTGCATAAGGAAACAACAGTGTCAGTTTTTTTTTTAACTGAAGTAGAGTCAGTTTCTGGTGTACAGCATCATGGTTCAGTCATACATATACATAGAGGAACCCAAAAACCAAACCCCTGGGCCCAAGGGAGGCGTGAAGGGGCAGCGGGAAGGGGCATTTCCTGCACCAGGTCTGCTGCTTTTCTGTTTCCAGAAGCCAAACCTGAAGCTTGTGCTGTTCGTCAGGTAAGTCTCTTCCATTTCAGTTCACTAATTAACCACATCACGATGCTAAGAAGTGGCCTGGCTTCCCCGCCACCGCTCTGTGGTCTCTCTCTCCCTTAGTCACCTTGGGGGGTGGAGAGGAGAGCTCCCAGGAGGAGGGAGCCGGGCTGAGCCCACAGAAGGGCCTGCTGTCCCGGGTGAGGGGGGTAACGGGAGAATTGGGGGACCGGTGTGAGCAATCAGGGGTGGGTGGGGGGAAGATGCCCTTACACAGAAAACAGCTCCCGGCAGACAGGAAGCTCAGGGTGTTGACAGGGTATTCTGGCTCTAGAAGGCAGGTCAAAAAATTTTAAAAGTCACCTCCGGGGGGCGACTGTGAGGCACTCCCCCTGGCCGGCGCAGGCGGGGCCCCAGCACACGCTGGGGGCGCAGGCCGTCCGTCTGTCTGCAGCAGCACACTGCCCGCTTGTCCTCCAGCAGACAATGGGCCGGGCTTCCCGGGCACACTGTAGTATTATGAGCCGTGAATTAAAATACACCATTAACCTCCCGCGCCAGCTTATCTCCTGCGAAGACAAAAAGCCTATTCTCGGCACAAACGGGGAGGCATTCCACAACAGTGAGGAGGAGTTCCTCTCCCCACGCGCCACCCTGCCCCAGATTCACAGCCCCAGGCTCAGCGTCCCTAGACCAGGGTCCCGAGTCGCCCATGAAGTGGCGCATTCACTGCGGGGAGAGCAGGGCCGAGGGTGGCAGGGCCTCGAGGCCGCCTGGCTCCGGCCGATCAATAATCCATTATAAGTAAACCCCGTTTCCACTCGAAAAGATGTGCAGCCACAACCAGAATCGCGGCTTTCACGAGCAAGTCCACCCTGCCCCCGCTCGGGGGGCCACCGCCAGGACCCCAGAGCATCAGAGAACCCGGGACCCGCAGACCTGGGTCCCAGCAGCCAGAGAGGGATGTGCCCAGGCATTTCCACCAAAAACGCTCGTTTTAAAGGGAAGCCTCCTCAAAAATGATTTGTTCAGGACACGAGGTGACAAAATTCCACCTTCCTATAAATTATTCCGCCCCAAATACATTAGTGAGACGGCCAACCTGAGTCCCGAGGCGTCAGTTACTGTCTACATAAGGTTTTTATGCCAACTCCACCATCATTTGAAAAGTAAGGCTCACCTCAGTTCTGTACCTCTAACCACCGCGTTAGAGTCACTGCCCCACTAGCGGCAAAATGCAGAGGTGAACTGAATGTTATTCTGCGAGTAGGTTACCTTGGATCAAGTGGTTTACCACAATCTATCAAAAAAGCAACAAGTTCCTGGTTGATCAGGGATTCCATCTTCACCTCCAGACAGAAGAATGTTTCCGAACAGTAAAGACAGCAGCCGAGAAAGGTGCTGAAGACAGTACACGTCACCACCAGTACGTAAGCTGCCAGGCGTCCTTTTACTAAAATGCAAAGGTCCGCTGTCAAATCTGACCTCACGGGGGAACCAAAACAGCAGGTGAAGACACAACATAATGACTGATCACACTCAGGAAAGACCAAGAACAAACAGGGGAGGATGTGGGAACTCTCTCCTCAGTCATTAACACCTCCTGAGAAATCCAAAACGGTTACGGAGACTTCAATGAAGAGGCGTCCACGTGAACACAAAGGCGGCGGACTTTTTTTTTTTGTTTAATCTCAAAAGGAAAGAAGTGTCCTTTTCCTTGCTTTTTCTTCTGCTCTCCAAAATGAATGCCCTGCTGGTGCTTGTTACGGCTTCCCAAGTCTTGTATTAAGTAGTGACCTTACCAAGCTGCTTGTCCTTAAAAAGTAAATGTCACAAAATCAAGACAAAAAGAAAGGAAAAGACAGACAAGTCAGGAGCGTGCTTGCTCTGGGCTCTTCTGCAGACAGGTGTCCTGCCGGAGCCCCTGGCCGGCCACAAAGAGCTGGGGTCTGCGCTAAGTGCTGCTGCCTGGCGCGGCGGCTCTGCCGAGAGTTAATGATCTTGTCAACATTTCCATTAAGAGCTGCATTTCCAGAAGCTCAGAGCTGCATCTCCCCCAAACGGGGCGGCTCCACGAAATCTGTCGTCACCGAGGGGCTTGCTCAGCACTTTACAAAAACGGAGAAAAATCCCTCGCTCTCCAGAACTGGAACCACAGAAGAACCAGCTTTTAGTTTCAGTCTTTTCACATCCTGCACCAAGATGATTAAAGTCTTTCCCATTAATTCAAAAACACTGAAACCTTGGGGGACGCCGGAGAAAATGAAGACTCTTCAGTTTCTTTTTTAAAAAACAAACACGGAACATCAGGCCTTAGTTAAACTGCAGGGAAAATCCCGTTAGAAAGTGACTTACTTGTTTTCACTCAGCCTAAACTCCAAAGTGTAGAAAATGTCACCAATTTCTTGTTCAAATTTTTTTTTTAAGAAATTATCTGCACTGGAAACAAAACAGTCATGGGCTCTCAGTACAGAACACTTCCGGGTCTTCTGGACGCACCTTCTTGGAATGTGTATTAGCTGATTATAAATGCATTTTAACTGAAATTTGCTTCTAGAAATAAGCTGCATTTTATTCCACATAAACCAACAGCAAAGGGCAGTATCTGCTCCCAGCACAGTTACACTGACCTGTTTTCCAGCCTCTTTCCTAAAACCAGCGTTTCCTTCCCAGCTAAGAAAACAGATCACAGCCAATGCCTGTCCAGCGTTCTCTTTCTTCTGCACTTTTCTGTGAAAGCACCTGGAAGTCCCCACCACCAAATGAAAGAAAGAGCTGTGCCCCGGCATACAGAGAGGGGTAATTCTGTGCAGTAAGCCATAAAACACTCTGTTAAACATTACCCTCTCAGGTCGTTCTGTTTGGCACAATAGTCAGCCCCCAAAACCCCTTCATTAAGGCCACACAGCAGATAAATACCTCAATGGTCAATTTTACTGAATTCTAAGCAACGGCTTACAAACACTGTCTGTCAGAACACCTTGAATTGAGTACACTTTGGCAGGAGAGCAGAAAGGCATATCGTGCAAGGAGTTATTTAAGATCTGTCTGCCCTTGTACGCACACCAATCAATACTGTAAGAGGATCAAAATTATAAAAGGGCAAATCCTCCCCGAATGCTTTACTATGTAACGTGCACATGCATAACCAGTTTAAATTTGCCAGATCCATTACTGCCCACGACTACTGTAACATGACCTAGTTTATCACTAACCCACGAGGCACCTCCGAAAGCAGCTGGATATTCCAGCCTCTTAAGGAGAGCGATCCATCAGAGAATGTTTACAAAGAGCAGTTCTCGACAAGAACACGATGGCACACGGCTCTAGGATTTATCCCGCCTTGCCCGTCTAAAAATACATTTTCAAGCACAGCTAATGACACATCACTGCAAGCTCTAAGTTTTGAAGATAAAAGACCGTCGATGCTTTCCTTACAAGGAACGAAAAAGAAGAAACAAGCAAAATTCCACGTCAAGTCCTCATAATAACGTTATTGTGTGATTCGGCCTCTTATAGCCCAGGAGCTTCTGCACCTGAAGAGATCATAAAGATCTTGCAGATGAGGATGGGAGAGTTTTTCCTGAGACAGAACAATTTGCCCGGCACCACCCGTGGAGGCCAACTGGCACGTCCAGGTCCGCGCTGCTGCTGCTGAAACACAACCCTCGTCCCCACCAGCGCTGGCTTTCTAACGAGCCCACGACCCGCTCGCCAGCCCGCTGGGTCCTCCCGGGCGGCACCCCGTCCTAGGTCCCAGGACAGGACTCGGCCGTGACGGCTGGCGCTGCAGCATCTTCGCGCACACGGAGGGCGCCCGGGAATCCTTGCTGAGGGAACCCAGACGGCACTGTCCTTCCCTCCCGGCACGGGGTCTCTTGCCACCAGGGCGGCGCACGTCCTCCACGGACCAGCGAGCGAGGGGCCTGCGGGTCGACTAGCGTCCCACTGCGCCCACCGGGCCCCTCCCTCTTGCCCACACAGCCCCGACGGCAACGTAACGGGAAAAGGACCCCCCTCCCCCAGGATGTACTCGGGCACCAACGCGCGCCTCGTTTGAAAGGCCATCACCAGCCCCGCGACGCACCCGCGGGGCCCCTCCCTCCCAGCCCAAAGCAGTGGCCCAACCCTGGGGCTTCAGTGCGGCCTCGGGCAGCGGAACACGAAGCAGACTGGACACGTGCGCAGATTTTTCTTGGAGGACAGGGGCTCCCCTACAATTCGGGGATCTCAGGGCAGCGGCAGTTGGTGGAGTCCAACACTAGGACTGTGGGCGCACGCCGCCCACAGAAGGCCCCGGGAGGAGGCGCCGGACTCAGGAGGCAGAGAGGTGGGGAGGCGGGTCCTGGCCCCGCGGTCCACCCACCCAAAGACGCAGGCACGCGGAAACCCCAGAACCTCGCCTTTCCATCCGCGTCAACGAGAGACGAGGAGCCGGCCCACCACTAACGACGTGCACGAGGCCCAGACCCGCCGCGCGCACGTCCGCGCAGGCGCACCGGCCGCCAGCGGGCAGCAGCCCCGCCCCCCGCCCCCCGCCCCCCGCGGAGGGGCCTGACCACTCGGGAGTCTCAGGGATGTGCTTCCACCCACCCCGATCATCAGGGCTGCTCTCGGAATACAAAATAGCCTCGGGGCACAAATGGAGCCAGGATCTCAAGGGGGAACCATGCCCCCCAACCCCGAGTCCAAACGGACACGTGGAACCAGAGGCGACAGTGTGGTAGGTGGCACCTCCTGCTGCCAGCCAGTAACAGAAACTGGGAGAAATCTGTCCCCACCTCCGGTTTGCGCCCTTTTTTTAAAAAACCCAGCAGCTCATGAAATGCATGCGAAGGACTTGGCACCCTTACTATTTAGGACCAGAGAGTCTAGACTCGCACAACCAGGGTCGACCGGGGGGAGCCCACCCCAGGAGAGAAATCGCTGAAAAAGAGCTGCAGGGAAAATCGGAGCCCCACTTCCCGAACCACAGACTCCGCGTTCCATGACTGTCTTTGTTTACGAGCAATAAGTATCTATTCCTTTGTTTTTCTGGAAATAATGGGGAGGGCAGGCATTGATTTTCAGGAGCTCCTGAATTCCTCGGTGATGTTTACAACAACATGGAACAGAGAGGGGACCCTTTCCCGCAGGCACACCCGTCACCACCACCAAGGCCCCATCTGCAGGGGGACAAGCGTCCCAGCTCCTCCGGCCCCCGGGGCTGCTTCCCGCCTCTCCCAGCCCCGGCCCCTCAAGAACAGGACTGTCTGTCTCCTTTGTGAGTGTGAGCGGACGAGGTCACCTGGGGCCTCCCCCCGACTGAGGGGGCCAAAGGGGCCAGCCTCTCACATGCCTGGGACACACACTGTTTGAGAACACTATTTAATGTGCCTTTGGAGGCAGTTTGGGGGAGTCATCTGTCCCACAGCTCCTGCAGTCATCAGAAATTCACTCTTAGGACAAAGATTTGCAGCCGTACATGTAAAATGAGACAGTGCAGGTCCAGTCCTCAGGCCAGTGCCTGGACCTCGTGGGCCCTCAGCACTTCCTTCTTCCTGTCCCAAATCCAAGATTCAGTGACAGTGGAAATGCTCAAGGTCAAAATGCATGGAAACCAACTCCAGTCCCCGTCACCACCCAGGACTGGGTTCCAGGGCCTGAGTCCGAGGGCCACATCCCAGGTGTGGTCAGGCCGACGGCCATCGGATACCTGCTATGTGCCCACCTGGGACAGCTCGGCCACCAGGCGTCGCTCACACCTGGGCATCCGCACCTGCCGGTCAGGGCGCTGGCTCAGTCCCTGGTGGATGATGACAGAAATGCCTCTGCTCCATCCTCTCTGACCCTGGTCCAGTGATTTTCCCCAAATCCAGAGACAAAACATCCAAGTCCTCTCCTACCCTATTTTCTGTCATTAACAGCTTCCAGATTAAAATCGAACTTAGCATTTTCCTTCAGGCATCTCAATTGATTCTCCGAGTGTTTCTGACACGAAGGCTTTTCAGGATTCCCCGGAGAGCCTGCCATGGCCACACTGAGCCACCGGATTACTCCCACCCACAGCCACGCCAGGCACTGCATGGCATCCGCCCAGATTTCCATTTTTTCAAACCTGGACACTCCGTACAAATTCAAATCAAACCATTTCATGACTTGCATCAAAGGACAAGGCACAGGACTCCTGGAGACAGGGAAGAAGCATTCCCCCACCACACCTCTCCTGATCAGGAGCTGCAGGCCTGGCATCCTGAAGCCTCTAGAACACTCCTGCAGGTGGAAGCACAGAGGTCGCGACGGCACGATCCGCGCGTGTCCCCACGCACAGGGTGCAGAGAACACGCGCAGCCCCGCTCCTAACAGACGGCCGACAGCCACAGCCCTCCCCGTGACGACGGGAACAGGAGCATCTCCGAGTCTGGCATTAACTGACCACACCACTGCTTCCTGCGCCGAGACGGCTCCTCCTGGAGGGGAAGGGGCAGCTGCTGGCATCTCGGAAGCCCTCTACCCAAAGAGACCACCCGGCAGCAGCAAGCTGCGCAGATGTGCGCAGAAAGAGTCTTCGCGTGCAAACTGACCACCTTCGAGCGCGCTCTCCCGGATAATAAAGTGGCAGGACGCACCGCGCCCACCCGCGCCGAGCTCTGCAGAGCTGCTCACACAGCTGCCTCCCCGGGGAGAACGCTCCGAGAGCTTCGCTCTGATTCGCGCTATGGCCCTTCGCTCCTAATAAAAAGGTGTCCAGAGGGCTTCACACTCAGGTATTCGTGCTCGGTTACCTTTCTACGCACCATCAGACCCCTTTTAACAGGTTTCCAGCTAAGCCGGGAGATGCGGTCCCACGCCAGGGTCAAAGTAACAACCGGTGCTTCCGCGCCCTCACCCCCAGGTCTGCGAGACGGAAGTCCGAGGGACCCGACAGGCAGCAGTCCTGCCTGCACCAGACCTGACTTCCCGTGAACGTGGAAATGAAGTAACCCGGCCCCCTCCCCCGCCCCCCGAACCCGATGCTGGTGCTGTGAGGAGGAAGGGCTCCCCCGGCCTCTCAGAGTCGACATGATCGAACATCAGTATGAAGAGAATTACCTTTTTAAGGAAAAGTTTGCTTTTGCTTTTAAGAAAGAAAGGAAGTGAAGTCAGTCAGAGAGAGAAAGAGAAATATCGTATGATATCAGGTACATGTGGAACCTAAAAAAATGGCACAAATGAACTTATTTACAAAAGAGAAACAGACTCACAGACAAACCTGTGTTACCGAAGGGTAAAGGGTGGGGGAGGGATAAATCAGGAGTTCAGGACTTGCAGGCACTAACTACTGTATATAAAATGGATAAACAGCAAGGACCTACTGCGGAGCACAGGGAACTGCATTCAATAGCTTATAATCACCTACAATGAAAAATATGGAAAAGAATATACACGTCTAACTGCATCACTATGCTGCACACCAGAAACCAACACAACACTGTCAATCAGCTGGCCTTCAATTTAAAAACAGAAATAAACTGTTGCAAATGCGCAGGGCTTTTCCAGGCTCCGTGGATGTTTTCAGAATAAATAAACGCACCCCAAGGGCAGCCACCAGCAAAACCGCGCTGTTAGCAACCGAGGACGGTGGCTGCTGATCCGTGGGAGCGACGGCCGCAGGGGGAGAAGCCTGAGCGCGGACAGGGGGCCTCAGCGCCAGGACAGGAGGAGGAGTCCACGTGCCTCGGCTCTAACCCCCGGACGGGCCGCGGATGCAGGCTGCTAGCCCGTCGCCAACAGAGCCCCGCTGCCGGGCTGTCCTCGCACGCTGTCCCCATGCACGTGGGGCCGCCCCAGAATCGCCAGGCCGGGGGTGGCCACTTCCGGGCCGCGGGTCTCCGGGCAGCACCCGCACACCGCCACCCAGCGTCGTCTATGCCAACAAAGCAGAGCGTCGGGCCGGGGGTCCGACTGGGGTGCACGGCCGCTCTCACCCAGAAGGGCGCCCCGCAGACGCCCGGCGCGGGCTTGAACCCCAGCAAACGTCCTCTGCCGCCTGCAGGGAAGTGCCTCTGCTGCGTGAGCCGAAGGCCGCGCGCGGAAGTCTGTCTTCTGAACCGCAAATGCACATGGCCTTTCACAGGCGACAGAAGGCAGGCGGGGACCCCGGCAATTCCCCTTTCTTTCCGTGATCACGCGACGGGTCCGCGGCTCCAGGCTCGGACCGGAACTCACGCACCAGCCCGCAGAACCGCCGCCTCTCCTGCAGGCGCGGAGCAGGGGCGTGGCTGGGGGCTGGCAAGGCCTCTCCTGCACCCATGGCTGGTCACTCCACTTGCGAAGAGACTGAGAAGTTTCCTGTTCTTTCTTCCATTTTAAAGAAATTACTGAGCAGACATATCCTTTCAGACCTGAGATGGACCGTGGACCCCGCAGGATGAGGCAGCTGGGCGATAAGAAAGGATGGCACGGGCCAAGCACCCTCAGGGGTGCAGGGGGGCTGACCCTGAGTGTGAGGACGACGCCCCCTTGTGTACTAAGGGCCGCCCCACCTTAGGGACTCTCCCAGGGGACCCCCCAGGACCAGGGAGGGGCGGCCCCAGCAGGACGGGACTCTCCAAGTGCCCAAAGGTTTTAACTTATCTCACACCGATTCCCTACTAGACGCCTTGTCTTCGTCGTTGGGAGTTTTTAAAAATAAGCACGAACGTTTTCCTGACAGCTTTCGTTGACTGACCCTTTCAGAGTCACGTGTCCTCAGAGACAACGTCCTGCGCCGACACCGCGGGCAAACAGGAGGAAGAAACAGATTTTACCCTTCAGCTGCGATTCTTTGGTCAAGGAAACGCAAAGGAGAAGGTCTTTTAAAACCTCTACTTACTGTTCCCCTTGGGCCACAGGAGCCAGTCCACGTCCACGGGAGGCTCTGATGGCGCGACTTCCCGTGACCCACAGGAGGAGAGCTCCAGCCTCGGCCGGACGTGCAGCAGAGGGTTGGACCTCAGGGCCAGCCAGTGCCTTGGCAACCGGCACTTTGTACCTTGATTTGTAGACTCATTAAGCAATAAAAGACAGGGGAAGCAGAGCTGGAAAGACCGTCAAGCACAAGTTTTAAAAGACTAACCAACCCCTGACGTGATGTAACGGTGGAGCCTCCCCCTCTGTGGTCTTCCTTCCAAAACCCTCAGCCCAAGAGGAACCAAGCAGAGAAACCCAGACTGAGGCACAAACTACCAGACACCTGACTGGACCTCCTTGGAAGTAACAAGGCAGAGAAAAACAGGAGGATCGAGGGACCACCACAGCCTGGGGGAGGCTGGGGCGCAGGAGCAGCCAGATGCAGCGTGGCATCCCAGCGGGGGCAGAAAGGGACACTCGCGGGGACCGTCGAGCCCAACAGGGTCCCGAGTCCAGTCACCAGTGATGCACCAACGCTGTTCCTACCAGCCTGACAACAGCACTGAAGCTCCTAGATGTCACATCGGGGAGCCAGGTGAAGGGGGTGCAGGCAACTCTAGAATTATCCCAAACTTCAAAATAAAAACACTGCATTGCATACTGGGCAGAAAACCATTTAATCACCCGTTAAAGTCAAAATGGAACATTTTATTAGAGAGTGTACACTTTTACAAAAGCTGTCTCATTTAAATAAAATGCTGTTTATCTGCAAAAAAATTAATGAAACAAAATTACAGGGAGAATAGAGAGGGACGGCGTATGAGAAGGAGAAGATACAGGCCCCTCAGAGCAAAGGAGGGTATGAGCGCCCCTGGTGTGGCACAGCCAACCACGCTACAGACCTGCCTCTGCGGAGCAACATGTGAGACCCCTGCAGCCAGGAGCATCTCACGTCAGAGACACAAAGACTCATGGGTTACAAAATCCCCTGGCGCCAAGAAGGAGACCAAAGGGGCCAATCCCATGGGCCCCGCAGCAAACATGGGGACTGGGCGGACCAGACAGGGTCCTTGGACTGGATTTCCAAGGAGAAACTCAACCCAGAAGCCGGTTCAAGGTTCAAGCCCAGTGGAGGCTCAGAGGCGAGGCCCAGGGGTCCAGAAAGTAAAACCCGTCAGAGGCAACCCTGGGTCCCGTGGACCACTGCCTGGAACCTCGGGCAGGGAGGCACCGAGTCTCCTGACACACAATTTAGGCAAAAGCAAACGTCTCCCACAGGCTCTCCCTGCCCAGCCAGATTCTAAGCGCCCCGGGTGCAGAGTGGCCAGTCTTCCTGCGGGGCTGCAGGTGACAACATGGCTCAGGAGAGCTGTGAAGCCAAGCCCTGGTCCAGGTGTAGCTACTTCTGACTGCAGTCTTGAGAAAGACATGACACATCCGATCGATGGACAGTCTGAGCCTCAAAAATCTTTTGCAATGTGCTTGGGCAGCCTCATTTTCAAAGCAGAAGTTTGGTAACTTCCTGCATTTGCAGATATGTTCAAACTGTAAGTACATTCAATTCCTGATCTTTCTGTTACCAGGGAAATGCATCTCCAGGGGTAAGAGAACCAGTGCGTCACAGCCCCTCAAGGCAGCCACGTGAAAAGTAAAAGGTATCAGAGTGCTGCTGACCGTGACTGGTCATTTCTACCTCCCTCTGTCCTGCCGGACAGCCTTCCCAGGAGGAACTGGAGCCTATTCCAGACCTGTGCCTGGAGAATGAGGCAAGACCTAGAGTAGCTATGGGATGGCCGTCAACACAGTCCAGCCCACGCCCACCTGCACACAGATGCCTCAGTGCCCCCACGGAGGACCAGGTAGCCTTTCAGACACACAGACGCACCTGGAAGAGAAGGTCTCCTGGAGCAGGTGTGACAAGATGAGTTGTTTTGATGGACCAGAAAGGTCAAGAAATAGGCAATCTAGGCTCTGCTTCCCGCTTTCACAGAAGTGTGTCCATTTAGCCGAAATCAGAGATACCCAAACTATGACTAGCAGTGCCCAACGTTTGTGACGGGGGCAGGCCCACATTCACTTAGTAGGAAAACCCACCACACTGGCTATATATGCAACACAGGCTCTCACTTGAGGGGAATAAATGGAAATGCTGACCCACCCTCCCCTGTTAACGATCTGGTTTGGTCCTCAAAGAGGGGCCTGGGGAACAAGACCACATTTACCAGCCCTGTACATTTTATATGTCTCTCCAACCATAAAGGTCTCGAACCATCAAAGCATAACACTGCTAAAAACGAGGACTGAAAGGGCGCTTCCTGGTCTCCAACCTCCTGTATTGGTTTAAAGGCATTTCAAGTTCCTTCTTGAACAGTTTTTCTTTTTGTTTAATGGAGGGACTGGGGATTGAGCCCAGGACCTCGTGCATGCTAAGCACCGCTCTACCACTGGGCTATTAACTATCCCACTTTGAACAGTTTTTCTTAAATGAAGTTACAGTGTTTCCATGTGTGTAGCTCTGTATGCCTGAATATAAATACCCAGCGAGTCAAGTCAGGGTGTGCTGCTCAGGTCAGGCGGTGTGCTCCAGTCCCCTCCACTGGGAGAGGTGGTGCCTCCTCCCGGCAAAATGTAAAATTAGTAGACCGTGCAGCACAGTGAGGTCACCAGCCCAAAATTACCCCCAAACTTATTATTATTAAGGGTTTGCTGTCCTGTTTTTATATTACTAAGAAAGCTGCACTCATTACCTCTTTATACTTAGCGGGCTTTTTAAAAATAAGTTTAGCACAGATCTGTGAATGCGTGTGTTGTGCAGAGTGGACAGTTACAAGAACGTCCTCATAATTCCAGGTTACATATTTTCCCTTCTGCACTGAAATAACCAGAAACCTGGTAAGAGTTTCCACTACTGCATTTAAGGTAAAAATGCTTTCTTTCAATGTAAGAAGAAATTAAATAAAATTACTGCATTAGGCCAACAGAGGTGATCCACTTTTTAGACAAAAGGGATTTTGGTAACTTTCGTGTCCTGACCAGAGACTCTAACATTTTTAAAAACATAATTTAATGTTGGGATTAAACAGAGACTTCATTTTCAAGTTTCGTCTTCTTTTCTTCTCCAGCCCTGGAATCTCAAAGGGTAAACCACACTGTGCTCAAAAAATCAGGCAGAGCTGGCTCATGTTCCTCTCCAGTAAAATTCATTAATTAAAAACCAATGTAGGCCGTGAACTGCACATTTCAAAATTGTTAAAAGGGCAAATTTTACCTTATGTATATTTTACCACAATGAAAAATAAAAAACAAAACAAAAACACGTAGGTTTTAAAGGTTTAAAATCACTGAAAATGCTTTCATATTGTACTCTCTTAAAAATCATAACCCAAAATATAAATGAATAGTATTTACAGCCATCATGTCGATAACGATTGCTCCAAAGACAAGAAATATGTTACTCTTGAAAAAGCATTACCCTGAATGAGAATCAGACCTCCAGATGTTGGAAGTCATCACTAGAATCCACCAACGGTTTAAAATCTTTCTTCTAGACGAGGCAGCCAATTTTCAAGCGCCGAATTGGGAGCAGCCTGTTTGTGAATTTCTCTGTCACGCGTCACGTTCTCTACTAGGGGCTCCCTGGGCCAGAAACTTACCAACCAAGTGTTCTCTTTTCTCCTCCCTCAATTTTAACTTAGCTCCAGAACAAATCAAAAGTTTGAAGAATACAATTCTAAGTCGAGCACAGAAAGCAGAGTTCTATCAAGGGCCCATTTCCGTCCAACACAAACATGCTTTAACAGTGACTCCGTTTGCACTAACTGCTTGAGAGCGTCCAAGTTCAGGTCACTTCAGATGCAGCATTTAATTGACACTGTGGTGCTATGACCCTAGGGGCCCTTTGACCAGTCAGCTGCGGAGTGCCCTGCTTCCTCCTGACTGGAAATTCCTATTCTGTTTTGTTCCGGTTCATTCTGAGAATTTTAATCCATTTCACTTTTTGGTTACAAATATGCTACAGCCCTCCTTGGCCAAAAGCACTAAAGTTCTGACTTAATTCACATTAAGAACTTCTGATCTATGATTTTACACAAACCCCGCAAGGCCTACCCTACCCTGGAGATTGTTTCCGTGAAGTTCGATAAACTTGATTTTTTAAGTCCTTTTATACCCCTTTTTCCTTTCTACGTAATTTTCTTAAAAGAATTTTTGTAAGTTGATTCATTAAAAGACAACTTTCAGAGGCTTTATCCTACCCACACCAAAGACAGGACCTACAGTAACTCTCACCACTCTGTCAGCCAGAAGAAATCACAAACAGACAAAAACACTATTGCTGCTAAGAACTTTTAAAGAATCATTTTACAAGTATGCACAACGCACCATCAGTTCAGAGGCTATGACAGTCATCCAGCCCTCAACCCCCTGGGCTCAGGTGGAAGGCGTCCTCTGCCCCCAGTGTCCTGGCAGGGAACGAGAGACCGGGCTGCACCCCCTCTGCCGCCTGGCAAGGGACAGAGGCAAGCTCCACGCACGGAGCTTTCCTGGGTCCCACCCCCTCCCCTGTAACGGGATGCGTGGCCTCGGCACTTCTCTGGCCCTCATGTGCCCACGTGTGGACGAGGGCTTAGTAACGGGCAGGCTGTAACGTGCCCAATTCGGCGGGGTGGTTGTGCAGGGGAACCAAGAGTTTCTGGGACCCGAGAGACCCAGGCCATCACTGTCAAAATATTCCACGCAGGAGTGGTCAGCCCTCTTCCCAGAACATTCAGTGGCCACCTAGAATTGTATGATCTAACTGGGCAGGAGGTCCCGGCCAGCGCAGGTGACACCGCCAGTCTCAGGACGCTGGACCACAGGCCCCGTCTCGGTGCAGCCTCTCCCGGGCCCGAACAGGAGGCCCAGGCCCCTCACCTCCATGTCTGCGCCGAGCCTCTGGCCTCCTTCTGGACAGGACCACCTGCCTGGTGAGGGCACCGCTGTCCAGCAGCCTCATCTCAGGGACCTGACACCATTCTGCACCTCCCTCCATCTCCCACCCCAGCCAGTACATCTCCACATCCCTGGATGCCACTCTCCAGTGTCCACTCTCGGGTCTCTCGAGAAGTTCCAGGTCCTGGGAGAACCGTCTCACCGCCACTAGTCTGGCCTGAAGCGCCATCCTCCCTAAGTGGTCCCCTATCCAGTCCCCGGCTGGTGAGCCCCCACTGCAGACCACTGGAGGGTCACCCAGAACTCATCCCCTCGCCACTGGTGAGAGCCCTCAGAACGCCCGGCTGCCTTTCAGACAGAGCCCAGGGCCCTCAAGGTCACTAGCAGAGCTGTGACGATTTGCCCCAACGACCTCTCAGAGTGCCTGCACCCTCGCACACGTGCACACGCGTGCCCCCACACGCACCTCAAATCTCTGATTGTAGCCCCCTGCTGGATTCGCCGCCAGCGTCCTCTGAGGCTCAGGGAACTAGCTCCCCTAGGACACCTGTCCTCACTGGCACCATCCTTTACAATCCATTCCTAAATGCAATCCAGTCAAACAAAAAATGACTCAGAGAACTCACAGGCAGAAAAAGTAAAAATGAAAAAAACCTGCTAACAACCACTAAACGCGACACCCAAAGACGCGAGTGTAAGTAGAATCAAGTCGAAATAACTGGTCTATATGGAAACTTGCCGTTGCTGCGTTTCTCACAACAGACTAGATATAACGTAAAGTTCATCAATTAACAATAGCAGACCAAAATGACACCCAAAAAAGGACTTACAGCCCCATGTGGGGAGAGGGGAGAGGTGGAGAAAGCGGAGGGAGGTAACAGAAGCTCTCATTTCTTCACTCTTCCCCAACAGGAAGTCCAATTATATTGTGACTGAACTTAATAGATTGAGAAACAGAGGTTCAAGCAAAAGTTATAAATATAACCACTAGGAGAACTGAAAACACTGGACTTTCTACCTACCTTCTGATTTCAAGGATTAAAGGCAAGGAACATAATTCATAGACCAATGAACAGAAAACCAAGTTTTTTTTTTAAAGGAAGAAAGCAAAAATAACATAATTTTTTTGATTAGGAAAGAAGACCTAATAAATCTGTTACCACAAAAATATAAATGGAATAAACTTATTTATTAAAACACTCAATGACAGAAGCAAAAACTAAATCCAACTATTTGCCCTACAAAAGGCACCCAAAACCAAGAAACGCAGAAAAGTTGGACACATGGATAAAAGATACCAGAAAAAATGCCAACAAAAACAACAGTGAACATACAAATATCACTAAAAGTTTAAAATATGGTTTGAAAAGGCATTAAATTGCACAAGTCATGTGACAATTGTTAAGAGTAAAATTTAAAAATCACAAAGAATAAAACTGTCCTACACTTTTAAGTCAAATAACATAAACAAAACACATAAACACCCTGGTGAGTACCTGGGGAGATCAAGCCAGAGAACTTGGATGTGGGAGAATTAACAAATCTCTCTTAAGCCTGGCAGATTAAAGGGGCAAAAACAATAGTAGGAGACTGGAATTAAGAAGTAGGGCTTGTCTGCTACACAAGTACGCAACCCAGTACGCGGCAGCCCCCAGGGAGCCCTGCCCAGAGCTGGGCTCAGACAGCCCACAGGTCAGGACAGTGTGGGTCTCCTGAGCTCTGCGGTGCAGTGCGGGATGCCCGCAATTAACAAGTGGGAGCAGGACCCCCTGACACGAGGTCAGCCATTGGGAAAACGTTCAGCTCCCCCAACCACTCCCGGGCCAGGAGGAGACCATAGGGCAACCACAAAACTCCCCTGAAAGTCCTCGGTGTCAAAATCTATGGGACATTACAGAAAGCTAAAAGTATAACCAGCTGCAGTGGTTAAAAACAAAGAAAATATATACATGAAACATTCAAATCAAAAAGTAACCAAAAAGAGAATTAAAACCCTGGCATTTGAAAAGGGAATCATAAATCGGGGGGGGGGGAACAGTAAAACTGATAAATAAATCAATAACTGGCTCTGATAACCCCAATGAATGAGAAAAATGATGAGCTGGCTAATCAAATAATAAAAATAACAATGTAATAACGATGACAATGATGGAGGGGCTAGTGGAGATGAGGTCTACCGACTACCAAGAGGAAAATGAAGAAAATACAATGGTTTTCAAAACTCTACATTAACAAATGCCGCAGTGTTGAAAGAAATGACTGATTGTCTAGTAAAATATAAATGTCCACAATTTATCCGGGAATTGACAGATAAAGTAACCTGAGCAATCATCATATCAGAAGTCGAACTGTTACACATGCCATCCCCTCGAGCACACAGAGATCAGCCACAGCCACACGTCTTTTGAGAAACAACTTAGATGTAGGCTACTTGAATGTTTCTGGAGCCGAAAGAACTTACATGAAGTGAAAGATATAAAAGAGATAAACAAAAAGGTATGTGCAACAACCAACCGCAAGGCTATTGTCCTGATAAACAAAATGTTCTTACAAAGCAACAAATCATGAATAACTCAGTGGAAAAACTGACTGAGTCAATGAACAGGTGGTTCACAGCAGAAATAAAACAGCCAGCAAACTTCAGATGTACTCAGCATCGCAATGTAGCTTTAAATGTTTAAAGTACAATGAGGAATATTCCATATCAAGTTGCCCAAGACTGAAAGGCTGATAACTCCAAGTGCTGATCAAGAGGAAACCACAGGTCCCTGACTGCTGCGGGGGGGTTGGGGGCATTTTGACATCCTGTTGGGAAAATCGGCAATATCAACCCATGAAAATGCCCCCTTTCTGCCAAAAAAATCCCCACAAGTGCACAGAACTGTGTATCGGAGAAGCTCACTGCACACTGGGAACTGGCAGTGACACAAATGCCACCATGGGCACAAGTACGGAGTGGCTTCCTGGGGCCGACAACCAGCTGGCAAGGCCGGCCGCTCCCACAGAGTGGGCCACACTGGGTCCCGGGCGTTTGGAAATCACAGAGCGGGTATACGAACATCCACACTGCACATATCCCTTGAAAAGAGTCAGCGGTGAGGTTATGTTACGAAGCTGCAGGTAAACTCACACAACAAGGCCTCATTTGAATGTTTAAATTAAAGTTTATACACATATGTTAAAAATCTAAGTGCATTCATTAAGCTCGAGTATTTAAATGCCCAGTACCGTCACTGGCGCCCAGAAGGCACTCAGCAAGCAGCAGCTTGCATAAAACAAAACGGCATCCGTGTTGTGAAATGTCACACACGTTCCTTTTCCTCCAAATGCAGTTTCCTCTTTGGATTGTACGTATCTTGATGGCAAAGATGACGGAGTCTCTGCCGTCTACGAACTATGCATTTTGTATAATTATCTGAAAAGAAACCGTTTAGTTGACACAAGGGGAACATCGCCCTAAGCATTTGGCTATAATTAAATTGCTCAAATATGTGGTTGAAAATCAATTCATGTATTAACACCATCCCCACCGCCTGTGTCTTAGGACCATTTTGTGAACTTCCCTGCAGCTTTTTCTTTTGTTTTGTTTTGTTTTAAGTAGAGGTGCTGGGGATCGAACCAAGTACCTTATTCATGCTGAGCGCAAGCCCTACCACCTGCTATGTAACTCGTTTGCGAACATTTCTGAGCACAGCTTCCAGGTGAAGCACCGTGTCTGTCTTCAACCCCTCCCGCAAGAGAAACACAGCGTCAGACCTCGGGTGCCAGCTGCCCACGTTCGCTTCCGGTTTGGTAATTAAAATGCGTGGCTTCATATCAACTTCCTGGGATAGGGACATTCAGATCAACTCGCCGCCCTGCCAGCACGTGGAACTCTTCAGAAGAAACAAAGTTACAGGAGAACGGGAGGGGCAGCGCGCCGGGCTTGGCCGCTACAACTCCGCTCAATTGAAAATAGGACAGAGCTCAAATTCGTAGCTCCAACTTCAGACATCTTAAAGCGAACTAAACAAAGCGACTTCTAAATGAACAGGAAAGAAGTTCAGCCCTGAGTGATTACATGGAAGCCCGCAGTCCTCTGTTTTCCACTAACTTCCAAAAGCAGTCACGGTTTGCCAAAGAAAGGGATGTTTTCATCAGAACCCTTTAATTTATCGTGATGCTGACGTCCCATCTGACTAGCAGATCCTGAGGCAAATGAATACCCATAAATCTCGCATGACTGCGCAGAATCCACCTAAGCTCCTAAGCCCCCGCCCAGATGCACGGCCAGCACGGGGTGACCAGCTCTGGGGCCGTCAATCACTTCCTAGATCAGGGCCTGCTTGTGAAACCTAACTCATTGAGACGCATGTGAATTTGCAAAACTCCCCAAAGAATTTCAGATCCACACACTAGGAAAATGGTGCTCCAAACACTGAAAGTTCTCATTTCTCCTTTAAAGAAATATCCTTTTGCCTAAACTAACACACTTGTCCAAGGCACTGTTCTGCTGAGCTGCTGAAACAGAAGAAAGATAAACAGCACTTTTTATCAGAGCTGAACCATGTAGATTTGGACTTTGTTATTCCACCTGAAAGATAGTCGATCTTATTTAAAAAAATAAAAAGTCTGATAAGTTTTCTGAACACGGTACTGTGGTTCCACACTCGAGAGTAAACAGAATCCTAGTCTGTTTCAACACCATTTAATTATCAAAAGCAGCGTTTCAGTGACTGACAGGGCAAGACATGGAACTTGACCCTCAGTCTAAATAATAAACTTGCAACCTGCACCTGCATTTACAGGCATGAAGAGCAGGGAAGCCCCAGAATGAGGAAGCAATTTAACTAGGTCTAACCTTGAAAATGTGACAAAACTGAACCACCAAATAGAACAGCCGTCTTGAGACACCTGAGGATGAAGACTAGCTTTGCATGGGCTCTGAGAATGGCGGGTTTTTGTGCCTACCTGTGGCAGGTAATAAGTACACCGACACAACGTGATTCTCCTGCAATTTTATACTTGTAAGTGCCCTTCTGCCTGGCTGCCAACCCACCCCAAAGCAGCCTCGCCAGCACTGCCAAGATGGCCTGCTGTGAGGTCCGTGAGGGCAGGGCCTCTGTGCGCCTCGCTGCAATTCCTTGCTGCACCAGAACGACACACGAATCATGCTCAAAAACCACAACTGACGTAAGAGAACAAAAATTCATTCCACTGCGTTTAACCCTCATCTCCTCAAAAGAAGCATCCTCTTACATTTAGGGGGTTCATTTGCTTTGAGTTACTGACTATACTTCCCTCTGAGAAACAGCTTTCCAGAACCATTATTGTTACCCATTTGCAGGGAGGAAATTTTCATTTTTAGTCTTATTATTATATGGAAATGACCTACTTTCAAAAGCCTGATGAAATCCATTGGTTCCAGACCTATTCCGAGAAAAAGGAGCTTCTGCCTTTCCACGGGGCCCTCCGAAGCGAAAACCCCGAACGTCAGCACTTCCACGAGCTCTGATACAAGAGCTCAAAGTGCTCGTCCGACAACTGTATTTCACATCTCCAGGACCCGGGAGCGGACGAGACAGTAACAAGTCCGTCCGCAGAGAATGTGGGGGAGGAGCCGAGCAGCCACCATCTCAGAAAAACACTCCGGTTCTCAGCACGGAGGGCAGGCTGCTGGTGCCCTGCCTTTACAGCAACAATTTACAAAGTAATAAATGAACCCTGCCAGCGCTTTTCACTCCAGGTATACCTCAAGCCCTCAAGCAAAGCTAACAGTATCTATATTTTGTAAATCTGCTTTTCCTACTGGGAGGTAAACAAAAACGTGGCCAATTAGGATACAAACAGGTTTCGGGCTTAATACGCTCAGCAGAAACATCCACCTAACTGAATTAGGCCACAACACTTTTGTCAAATAAACAGAGGATTTTTTTTTTAATGTGCAAAAAATAGGAAGAAACAAATCCATTTCTAAGCTGGATGTAAAATGTCTATGTTTACATGCTGGCTGTAAAATTACCACTGGATGAGACAGAATAAACTAGAACCACCACGACCTTCCCTCTGCTTTCTGAAGTTCTCGGGTGAGTGGCCTTTCCCTGGAATCCAGCCTGCTTTCCACTCCTCTCTCCCCGATGCACTGCGCCCTGTGCAACCCTGGCCCCAGGGGAAGGCCAGCGTCTCTACCCATTTCACAGATGAACAAGTCAAGGCACACAGGCTCCACACCGGCCAGCAGTGACCACCACTGGGTGCTGGATGGGAAGCCACACTGCCATCTCTCCCTCCACCTGAGTTACTGGATGCTACGTCCCAGGTGGGGGCTTGGCTGCAGGGAACCCAGGAAGATACCAAGACAGGACGGCGTTCAGAGCGTGCGAGGCCAATCTTCCAGGGCCTCAAGGAGAGGCAGACACTCTTGGGGTCAGGCCCCAGCCTCCCGGCCACCCCAGCACACCCTTCAGTGTCCAGTGCCCCACTGCTGCCAACCCTGGCTCCCAGCCTGGATACTGAGAGTGGTGAGAAAGAACTATTTTCCCCGGCTAGTATTCAATGGAGGTATTTCCAAAGTATCGTGTCTCCCCTTAGTCCTTGTCTATAAACAGCTGGACTTAGGGAGTGGAGACTCCGGACTCAACTTCAATCCTGGGCCAGGGATGACAATGAAAGGTGCCCATATCTCAAGGCCACACCTGCCCCATCCTCCACGGTAGCCCAACGGGCCGAGGCCAAATCAGGTTGAGCCCTAAGTGGAAAACACACGCTAGATCTCAAAGACTTCGTGTGAAACAAAGAGCAAGGACCATCTCAGTAGTAATTTGTGTGTCATTTTTACATCTTCAAGTAACACTTTGGATGTATCGGGTTAAATGAAACATACTATGAACATTCATTTTACCCATGTCTTTAACCTTTTTTCACAGGCTCACTACAAGCCCCTAAAATGACAGAAGCATTCTATTTCCCAGGCAACACTGTCCCCAGGGCGAGGGTCAGCATCCCACAGCCCAGGGCCCCAGGGCCAAGCGCAGCCTGCCCAGCGCCTGTGCGGCTTGTGAGCTGAGATGGGTTTTTACATTCTTAAGTGCCTGGGAAGAAAAATCAAAGGGAGAATGGTATTTTGTGACTCGTGAAGTTCTATGGAAGTCAAGTTTCGGTGTCCACAAATGAAGCTTATTTACTCGCTGGCGTGTTGTCTGCGGCTACTTCTGTAACTGTGACCAGGCAGAGTGCACAGGCTCCCACCAAGACGTTTCGGCCCACAAAGCCCGAAATACTTGCTATCCGGCCCTTTAAAGAGCAAGCCTGCCGACCCGCCCTAGAGGCCGGCAGGAGAGGCCCCGGTCTCCCAGCTCAGGCCCCTCTGAGGCTCCGCACAAACTCCCTAAGCCAACCTGGAGAAGAGGCAGCCGGGGCGGGAGGCGAACAGAGCGCCAGGGGGCCCAGGGCAGGCCAGGCCCCCCGACAGCCTCCAGCTGGCCGGACGGCTGGACGCTTCAAATCCTCAGACCACCCTCCAAACTTCTCCCTCCTGACGGGTTACGCAGAACCTCCGCTCAGCTTCAGAGTGAGCACACCATATACAGGCTCAGGCCCAAAAGGCTCAGGCAGCCAGTCCCAGCTCCGGGGACCCTGCACACAGGCTTCCACTCCTCCTGGGGGGGCCATCGGTAACCCCCGCCACCTAGAAGGGGCGAGGTGGCCAGGAGGAGGGACACTGGTCTTCCACAGCATTGTCTCCATCTCTCCAGTGACAATTCCAGACGGCTCGGACCAGGACCCAACAAACTCCCTGTGACCTCTCCAGCAGGAGGAAGTGCAGAGACCCAAGGTGACCGCCCAGAGGACGGTCTAGCCAGAGTGCCCAAGGTCCCTAACTGTGAGGGTCCCTGTGTCCTCCAGGGGCAAGGGGGCTAAAATGACTTGTTACCTCGGAACCGTGACGGGTACTAAGCCACACACCCAGAACGGCCGCCTGCGGGCGGGAAGTGAGCCTCCACAGGGCGCCTCCCAGCTGCTTCCTAGGGGGCTGGTTACTCAGGCAAGCGCCGAACCTGGTTCAAGTCTGTAAGAAGTCACTGGTGACCAAAATTAAGCTTCTGATACACAATGGGAAACCGTAAAGCTGGGATCGCATTGTCACAGTGGTTCAAGTAACAGCTCTCAGTGCAGGATATTGTGTCCTGACGTCCTTGGGCCCCTGGGATCAGAGCAGCTTCGAGGAACCAGCTTTGGGAAGCACTGCAGATCCGCCTTCAGAGTGCTGCAGGCTGGCCACATAAAAACGCACAGAAAAGGCCCGACACGCAAACCAGCGCGGCAGGTTTCCCTTAGGGCTACAGGCTGAGGAAGGCTCGTCTTCCCCAGAAGAACTGGTGGGCTCTGCCCTTACCACTGACTCGACAAATCAATGGCCCTGTCTCGCCCTTTGTTTCAGCTGCCGGAAAGCTGAGACTCTCACCGTGGGTCCCAGGATACCCACCGAGAGCACGCGACGTCTGGGGTGTGCAATCCTGTCTTCCCCGGTCGTGACTATCATTCCATTTCCTTGTTCCCCACTTGTACTTATGTTTTACTCTATATATAATGTCTGACATCAGGTGCGCCTCATACCCTTTATGGAATGCAACGAGGTCAAACCAGCAAACTCTTCCTACCAACATACGAGGAATAGAGTTCAAATTTCCAGATTCTCCAACAAGCCTGCAGAAATTCTCACACGAGGGCATCCAGGATGATGTCCATGCACCGATTAAATAAATCTTTGCAACTTTGACTTTACACTGGTCATGACACAGTTTGAGAAACTTCCAGAAAGGCAGCCAGCTCCCTAGGACATGGTTTCAGGTAAATCATGAAAAAGCACTCAGCACTGCTATCTTCTTTGGAAAAGGGAAAGCAGATTCTAAATCTGAGTCTCAGTTCACTGATTTCTCCTCTTAACTGCTAGAAGGCTGGCCGTGTCTGCCCACATGGGAGACGTAAAGGAGACAGGTTTTCTAAGTGGCTCATGGGCAATGAAGGAAAATTCACGGCACCCTGGCCCAGCTCCCAAATTCACCGGAGCAGGCGGAGGGGATGGACCTCCCAGATTCCATACACTGTCCAGGAGCAGAACAGGACCCGGCCGGCCAGGCCCTGGGGATGCTGTGTGGTCACACGTCGGAACTGCCATCAGAGAGGAAAAACGGAAGGGTGGTCACACTGTGCTCAGATTGCTCCTCTCCCCTTCTTCTTTCCTCTTCGTTGCCATCTTGTCGCCCTGCACCAGAGATATGTGGAGGGCAAGGTGCCCACCTGGCCCGGTCCCCATCTGGGCCTCCTCCCTGACCCACCCAGTCAGCAGCTCCTACTCAATCCCCAGACCCTCTGGGCCTCAGCAGCACCTTCCCCATCGCGCTGAGAGCCTCGCAGGACACATGCCCTGCTCTCCACCGGCGTGCGCCCTTCCCCTCTGCTGTGGCTTCAGACAGGATGCCCATGAAAACCTAGGGGTCCATCACAGCCACCAATGGGCTTCAAGCACCCCTTTCCCCGCAATATCACAGTGGCTTTTTTCTTCTAGGACTTTGCCTCCTAGACTTGCTGTCTTATAAAAGTGCCTTGAGGGGGATGTTACCCTTAACCCTAACCTGCACCCTGGCCCCGCGCTGAGCTGGGAGCAGGTGCCAACAGCTGCCAGGTCTTGGGTGACAGGCTCCCCTTTCCCTCCTGGTCTGAGCGCTCTGACACCACAGTCACCTTTCAGGAGGACAGCCTGTCCGGTCCTCACAAGAACAGGTCAGCCCCGCCGAGAGGTGCAAAAACTTAGTCAATATTTTTTCTTCTCTCTGGAGATCGAGCCAAAGGTCAGAAAGTGAAACTGAAGTGGGGCCCGATACTTCTGCCCCAGGTAGCCCGGCACCTGGTGGGGCCGCGCTCTGCGAAGCTCGCAGGGCCCCGTCGACAGCGCACCTTCTTGGCTCGCTCATCCTGAAACCAGGCTGCGACCTCACCGGGTTCTGTGCGCTCCGCACGGCGTGCGGGGAAGGGCCTGGTCTGTGCGTCACAAAACCTGGGTCTGAGCCGGCTCCACCGCAGCGGCTGCGGCTGAACCACTGACGCCCTCCACATCTCAGCACCTGTGAAATGTCAGGGCTCACCCCCAGACCATCTCTCAGTCACCTGCCGTAACCTGCATAACAACTCTCAACATTAACCTTTTCAAACAAGTCCAAATAGGAATCACAGAAACACATAAAGAAAAGTAAATAATCACGAACAAAAGTGTTTTCCTTCGCAGTCTTTCTGTGGAATCACTTTGAATCTCCTGACAGACAGGAAAGCCACACTCTGGAGCAGGAACCACCTTAACCTGCTCAGGCCGGGAAGGTGCAGCTCAGTGAGCAGCCAAATGGTGCCTTTTTGGCCCCAAAGATCTAATGCACTTCCCAGAATGGTCTACTATTTCCATGGACACTGGGAAGACCTAATTTAATGACTGGCTGAAATGCATCCTCTAAACAGCCCCCAGAATATTTGTATGGGAACAAACATGGATCATAAATCTACTCCCACACGCACAAAAAATCCCAAATTCTAAGCGCAGTAACTTTTCTTTTTAACCAGTCCCTACAGACACTTTAAAATGTGTGGCTATTAGGAAATTAACCTTCCTCTCTAAAGTTCAAATTTTAAGCAGCCCATAATCTTTCATTAACCCAGAAAATAACTGATAAGCCAATCTTCCTGTAAAACCATTAACAGATTCTGCCTTTCTGTCACCAGGGTAATTTACTGAGGCCAATTTTAATCCAACCACTAAACCACTAATCCCATGACTCTACAGAACTGTCCCAAGTTTACGTTGCTAGGGCAAGTGTTTTCACATGAGGAATTCAGTTATTTACTCACAGTTACGCTTTTTAGGTTGGTGTTAGGCCTGAGATCGCCTTCCTGGCCTCCTGTTTTAAAAAGTAAAAAGCCATTTTTGAAATAAGGAAGCCACTGGAGCACGTGGGCTGAGCTGTACTCATCACAACAGCACTAATTCAAATTACACTCAGTGTGACTCAAAGGAACAAATTATCGTCATTGTGCTAATGGTCACGCTGAGGACATGGAAAGCTTCGGTGTGATGAATCTGAGTCTGGTGGGACGGTGATGATGAACGTGAAGGATGGTATTTTTTCAAACTGGCACTGAAAATCTTCTCTCCAGGTCACTGACGAGGCCAGTGTGAAGTACGTGTCCCCCAGAGCAGCCCCACTCACACCGCGCCGAGTCTCTGCGCAGCGCGGCTCCCCCCGCGGGCGCCCACCTGTGCTTTACGGGCAACACTCATCAGTGTGTATAAACTCCTTTACTTCCTTCTTTAAAACAAGATGAACAGTATGATGAACGCTAATGAGACAAACCCAGCAGGACAGAGTATCCGGAGACACATTCGCCCTGGTGGGCAACGCCACGGCCACACGGGGCCTTAAAAACAGAGGTAGAATCTTTGGTGACGGTCACACCAATAGCCTCCTGAGATGTGGCTGTTAGCAGCCACCCTTGTGATGAAATACACGTCTACGCAAAAATTCCTAAGCGTGTAAACAAAACAAATTCTAAAGTGAAAACATCACAGTTCTGCCTCTAGATAATTCCAGGGGAGCAACATGAAAGTTTAAACCACAGGATGGGATCACCCTTCTGCTCACTGGTTGATCCATCCACTTAAAAAAAAAAAAAAACTAATTCTTTAAGGGAAAAAGATATGTATCTTTTAGCTGTAGGTTAGTCACCAGAACATTCAGGCACTGAACAGTCCAAGCCCTTTCTTACAGCCCAAACCTCAGCCTGTTTACAAACAGCCTGAGTTCGAACCACTTACGTCGGGCTGTTTCCCTGGATTAACACCATCAGCCAACATTTCATTTCAAACTATGCCCCTCAAAAATGATTTCAGGGAAAAAAAAAAAAAAGTGACACCTGCTCATGGCTCTTGAACGTCAGCAGAAGGAGAAGCCACAGAGGACAGAGCCGGCGTCTCCACACAACTCTGCACACGCCCCTCACCAGCCTTTCAAAGAACATTCTGGAATGCTGAAAGGACTCAGTGCCTCACGCTGCCCGGGTCAGCCTGAGCGACGCAGGTTAAACAGTGCCATATGGCAAACACAGACACGTGCGCACTTTTCCAAAACAAAGAGCAAAAATTCGTCCACAACGACCCTTTACTTTTCGTGGAAAAAGTTGAAGAGGAGAGGGCTTTTCAAGGGAGGCCATTATGCTGGGGAAAAAAGGGCTTTTTAAAAATTCTTGGTGGCTAAGAATAAAATCAGAGTTTCAACAGAGAACCTCAATTTTTCAGAATCTCCCTTCAACTATGTTCTGAAAGCTAACACCACATGTTGGCCTACGCTCACCATCCCCTAAATGAGCAAAAAAACACCAGGACAGCTGCACAGGGAAGGCCGAGCTGACAAGAGCAGTTCCCCAAGGGTCAGGGACAGCGAAAGACACGTCTACCTGTTTCTGAAGGAATAAAACGCCCGATTACTTTCGTCTTGAAAAAAAAGAAAAAATCTTGGTATCTTGTCACCCTTTCAATACTCCACTGAGGACATGTCTGAACGTCACAGTCACAAGTAACACATTTCTCCTAAAGTAAATTTTCAGAATGTAACGACTTGATTCAATTCCTGACCACAAAACATCAACAACAAAACAGGAAGACCCAGAAAGGAAATCGCCTGGAAGGAACACATACGTGAGACACGCAGTGAACATACCTACCCCTGATGCAGCTGCCTTTTCGATCTCTTTTTTCTGCACTTGGGGTGGTGCTGTACTCACCCTCTTACACGTACATTCACATGTTTGGGTTCTAAAAATCACCGCATCTCTAATTACTCGTGCTCTGTAATTTTTAGTAGCATTTGAACTGGAGACTAAACGCTAGATCTTTTTTGGAAAACTACTTTTAAGGAATGTGGAAAGCCACAAATTGCACTTCTTTACAATTCCAGTGTATGGCGCTGGAAAACTCTTCATTCTGGACGTAAATATGACAGCCAGCTCCAGCTTTGCAAAGAAGAGCTTCAGCTGTTCACATCACGTGTAGCCAGATGCAAGGGATAAAGAACACACGAAACAGACAGTTGCAACTGCTCATTTTCACCAGTCCATCCAAAATATACTCAATATACCTTAGTAGACAGTATAAATTCCAAATGCGAGCCGAGCACACTGCCTGCATATATGTGTCCTTGCGGCTAATTAAGTGACAACCCTAAAATAGTCCTCTCCTGGAGAAAACTAATTTTAAAATAAAAATGCTCTTTAAAGAACTGGATGAGACATTCTGAACGTATAGTGAAAGTTTTTCTTCTTCCCATAAGTTAATTGTATTAATAACTTCTGTATAAAGAAACATTTAATGTGATTCCTTTCTTCAAACGAGCCTGTGACAATTTGCCAATATTTCTTAAAACCGTCAGATATTCAGAGCTCGAAGCCAAGGACGAAGCGCCCCACCATAAATCACTCGCCCTCGCTCCGGTGAGAGAGGTGGGGGGGTCTCAATTCACTCAGGGCAGAGGTCACCCCTCCATCAAAGAGAAACGGCCTACCTCCCCCACCCAAACTCAGCTGCTCCTGGATCCAGAGAGAACCGAGGCCAAGGCTTGAACCTGAAAAATGCTGTCACTCGTGTGGCCCACAGGCACACTCAAACCCTTAACAGGCTGCTGCCAACACAGTTAGCTGTTGGACGGAAAAGGGTGGGGTAACAGTCCCGAGGGGAAGACAGGAGGGAGAGCTGGGCCACAGCCCCCGCTGTGACTCATGCCACCACCAAGTTCCAGGCCCAACGCAGAGCGAGAGTGGAATCACTGCTGGTACCCGAACTCCAGGGCCAACTGAATGGCGGACAAGGAGGCATACCTGCATTCCACAGCCCAGCTGCTCCATCCTGCTATCTGAGAGCTGGCATTTGACTTCCGAAAGCTCCATCCTGCTGTCTGTCTCCATACCACGCACGGAGACCTGTTCCAAACAGCCCTGATCAGACCCCAGAACAAATCCACACCGACACTGCTATGCGCTTGGAAAACGCAAATTCAAAGGAGACGTGGTCTCCTACCAGCAGAGTAAGAGTCTGGGAGCTAAAGACAGTGGCACAAGTAACTCTCCGTGTTTAGACATGAATAATTCTGGAGGAGGAGGTCAGAGGCGCCCAGCGCTAAGGAGGCCAAGGCCGGGCCGTGTGCTGGGTGCTGGCTCCGTGGTCAGCGTCAGGACAGTGACAGGAGCAAGCAGCACCCCGGAGGGCCAGGGCCGCACAGCCCACAGGCCCACAAGCTTTCTCTGGGACCGCATTCAGGAAGAAGAGAGTTAATTGGACTTTTCCCACAGCCTCCAGAACTTTTGAGGAGGAGGGGTTAGAACAGCAAAGAGATGCATTTTTGAAAGGATTGTGTCAGAGTAATTCCATCCAAGTGCTGAAATGTATAAACATCTCCTGCATGTAAGACGTGTAAGACGTCTGCTCTTGAAGGAATGTTGCCTCTGCGTTCAAATACATGTAACACAGATATCTAATCAAACACATTCCACCTTCTTAGGCCATTTCTATTACTTCTGCTTAAATTTACGCCTACCACTGAGGAAGCTGAGATGTCTCCAGCTAAATGTGGCCATCAAACACCAACGAAAAAGTTATCTGTTCCCTGCACAAAAGAGTTGCTCTATTCAGTGAGAAATCCAGTTACATTACAAGCAAAATACCACTTTTAATTATATAATTAACGCCAATGTTGAAAGTGGAATAAAAACCAAAACAGTGTAATGTCTTGAACATTCAAAAAGAGCATACTATAAAAGGAAAGCACACACGTTTGCACAAGCTCCTTCCTGCTGATCATAGTCACCCTCTATTTCAGTTTCCTATTTCTATGCCATTAAGGTATAATGCAGTTGAAACTCTAAACACGATCTCCCATCAGACTTACAGCCATTCCCGTTCTCTTTAAAAGATTCCTTCCAGTAAATTATGAATAAGACCAATACACAGCCTAAAAAGTGAATAAATAAAAATCCACAGCCACCCAATAAGCTGAGTCCTGGTTTTTCAAGTACGACCCATGGCTAAACCCTGCTGAGACGCCTCGGTCACATTATCACTCTTCCCTGGGCAGGAAGGCTGAGAACCATCTGTTAGCGTTTACCTCACTTCGAGTTATTCTTTAAAGTCTCCTTTTCTTTCTCACATAACTGCTGCTAAACTTAAGCTCCACATCAAATGCTCCACCTATAAGACTCCAACATCTCCACGTGGGAGCAAGTAAGGAAAAGGAAGTTAAAGTTTAATTCATGGAAGTGGAGACAAGGTGATTTTAGCACCGACTTGTTTTCAAAAACATCTCTCATTCTATTCACTCCGTGTTGGTCTCTGGGACAATATCTCATGAAGTTAGAAACCTATGACTTCAGAGTCCCAAGAAAACTTTAATCTCTAAATGAGTCAACTTTAAAGACCCTTTACAAATAACAATGGCGTTAACACTGAGGATGTCAACTACTCTCGGATCATCAGCCAGGAACATCAGTTACACATCCAAAAGCTGCAGTTCTCGATCCAGCATGTTTCAGCACACTAAGCCATTGGGAAAGAGGACCCTGACAAACAAAAGCTTTCAGAAATAAAACTAAGCAAAACCCCTGTCTCCTCCCACTGTTGAGTCCTGTACCCACCGAAGGCACTCCTTGGCTACTATGTTTCTTTTCAGAGACATTCCCACTTCTCTTGGTTAGCTTTACTGCACACCCCTCGGGGTTATTACTTGTTTTGGAATGTTAATGCACTCTTAATGTTTCAGGGTATTCAAATTAGCAAGTTTAACAAAACCAAGCCATCAGACATAGTGCATTTGTATCTTAAGACACCAGAATCCCAATTCCACGACCAAAACGCTTGAGTCGGAGCTCAGTTTCTCCCAGGGCCCATTCAGGACAGCTTGGGAGTCGCTCTTGTGAAACTAAGTCTGTCCTTGTTCAGACACCCAACCCTCAGACCCAGGCACCGCCGGCCACCCTCCAATTTTACACAGAGGAGGAAAAGTCTCCAATTCATGCGCAGCAGGGGCATGTGCTATGTTTAATTCTGGCCGGTCTGTGTCAATATAAATAACACAGCTATTTTGACGCCACAATCAAAGAATGCAAGGGAAAATGAAGGAGGAACAAACAAATGATAAAACGAGCTCTTTTTTGCGCGGCAGTAGAAAGTATCCCATCAAATAGCATGCATGCCGAGTTCCTTAAAGTAGCACTTACATTCCTAAACCAAAATACTGCAATCTTATTAATAGGGCGGCACGAAAAATGATCTGGAGACGACCCTGTTAGGAGAACCCCACCCCGGCTTCCCCTCCAGGCAGCCCTTTAATGGCACTTCTCACACAACCACGGGGTGTGGGGTGGACCTCAATGTTTAATCATCTTTAATCAAGATGGGAGGCCGAAGGGCAGGTTCATGGGGGAAAGGCCTTTCTCTGGCACGTTTAATTAAGACTTTCGTGACTTGCCGTTAGGTCAGCGCGGTGCGCGGCCCAGGGTCCCGCAGCCCTGCCCTTTGTTACCCCGTGGACCCCGCCACGGGCACCCCGCGGCTGCCAGCCCGAGCCCGGAGCGCACGCACGCTCCCCACGGCCGACACGCATCAGGTCCCCCCTGCAGGACACAACTCCACGCGCGGCAGCCCCGCACGGGGACGCCCGGGCCCGGCGCCCCCGGCACCTCGCGCCCAAACGCGCGCGCTGCCCCCGACCCGGGGCCGAATGAGATATGAACACTTATGTAATCGCCCGGGGGCCACGCCTTTCCCACCGCCCCACCTCCGCCAGGACAAAGTGAAGTTTAAAATAGAAACCAATTACCTGGCCTCCGCCGCGCCTCGGCCCCTGGAGCTCGGTCCGCCCCACCGCGCACACCCCCGCCCCGGCCCCCACTCCCCGCCCCCGCGCAAACCCCGCCCCAGCCAGAACCCCACTCCCAGACCAGGCCCTCACTCCCGGACCAGGCCCCCCAGTCTCCCGCCCCAGCGCAGCCCCGGGCCCTGCCGGCCCCACCCCCCAGCCCCATCCCCCGCACCCTCCCCTCAGCCCGATCGCTCCCTAACTAGACCCCCTCTGGCCCGCACCGACCCCTGCCTTTGTTACGGTGCGAAGTTGGGCCGTGGGTCCCCGTCTCTTTCACTTCTTGGGTTACAGTGCAGGCTTGTGACGTCCGCTCCACATGACGGGGGCGGGGGGCGGGCGCCGGGGGGCGGGGGCGCTGGCCGGGCCCTCCCCCACCTCTCGGCCCAACCCGCCCCGCCCACGGCCCTCCCCCAGTAAGCCAGGCCGCGAGAGGCCGCCGCCCCCGCCCCTGGGGCGGGCAGGTAAATACCCCCGCCCCCGCTCCGCCCCCCTCCCCCGGCGCCCCGGGCCCAGCGCCGCACCGCAGGGAGAAACAGAAATAGGAATGATTTAATCCAGCGACACCTCCCCCTGCTGCCCATTCCTCAATCCGCGAGCCTATGGTGGGGGGGGGGAGCAGAATTCGAGTGGTACTCAGATTTGGGGGGCGGAAATGGCCCGGAGGGAGGCGTGGGGCTGGACACTCCCTCGTAACCGAGTTAGGCTCTTGCAGGGGAAAAACGAAGGTCGCCCGGGGTCGCCTCTGGACCCTCGGGGTGACCTCCGTGCGGCCCTGCAGCCGGACACACCGAACGTGGACCAGGCCGGAGCGCGGGGTCCCTCCCAGGGGTCTCCTGCCAGGCTCTCGGGGAAGGAGGGTGCACAAGTGGGTGCTTAACCCGTTCCCTGCAGCATCGCCATCCATCCCAGAGTGAAGCCGCACAACTCCAACACTGAACAGCGGTGCCACACGGCCAGCCTGGTTCACAGGCTTCCACACACATCACCACCGATATTCCTGGGGAAACTGGTGCCAGACGAAGCCCGCAGGGAACGTGGGGAGGCCGTGACGCACTCCGCCCCTGAATGTGCCCATTGTGCGGGGCAGCCCGGACCAGCGCTTCGCGTCCATAAGTCGGGTGGGCAGCAGAACTTTCACTGACCACGAGCAGGTCACATTCTAGAATTTGCCAAGGACTTAAGTATCAACTTCCTGTGTTAGAAAATAAAATTTGAAGTTGTAAGGTACATGCTGTCCTTCACTTTTTCTACAGAGTTAACACCAGTTTCAACTATCCTCGATCTCTCCACGCTTAGTGCCTGGCGAGTGGGCTCCAGCACTCGGACCCCAAGTGCGCAGGGCGCGCCTGCCGCGTGGGAACGAGACGGAAGGAACCACACATTTCGATTCCCCAACTGCTGAGAAGCATAATCACGTTACTCCTTTTCTTCCCCTTCTACAGGTTTCTGCTTGAATCCGAAAGCACCTCTGAAGGCCGTTCTTCACAGGAGGACACTCGGGGAAGGAGGGTGGGTCTCCATTTGGACTGCTGCGTGCCCACCTAGCTGCAGACTCAGATAAAAGCGTGTCCACGTCTACAGCTCACAACTGTGCAAATCAGGAGCCTGCGGATGCGCGGGGTTGGTGGGACTTAACAGTGTGCAGACACATGGGCGCGTGCACGCGCGCGGGCGCGTACACACACCCCAAATTACCTCCGGGATGGAGAAAGCCGCTGCGATTGGCCGGCAGAGCCGTCACTCACACCCAGGGGGCAGGGAGACTCTCCAAGGCTGTTTCCCTTTTTCCCCTCCTCCCTACCGTTTCATTTATTGGTAAAACAACAGCAGAGCTCTGAAAGTTAGCCATCTGTGCCGAGTTTGCCTTCTTTAACGAGGGGGGCGTCGGACAATATCCATTTAAATATATTTTGTACTTCCACAATGGATGAAAAGGGAAATTAGCAATCCGAGTGGGGGCGGAGAGGGAGCTCTCAGTAAAAAGGAGGGGGGGGTCATCCGGGAGGGGTGGACGCGGGGTGAAGAGTTGTTCTCAACACCCAAAAGGGACTTTGACCTTTCACTGATCTCGAAATTAAAAAATATTTTTCACAGGTCAGATGATAACAAACGCGGATCCCAACTTATGAACTCATTATTTTAACTTTATTATTTAAGCATGCGCCAGCAATCGTGTTTCCTTAAGAAAGAACTGACCTATTTTTGGCTGGAGATAAACAATCATGTTAACAGATGTTAATCTTGTAATCTGTTTTTCCTGTAAGCACTTTACATACCCGGGTTGCAGACCTTAAAAATAACATCTTTTCCAAAAAGACCTGACGTCACAATTCACTCCCTGAAAAATCACTCCCCCTCTCCAGTTTTTTTCCTCCGCAATGATTTCAAAGACATTAAATCTTTTTCACTTTATAAATGCTGATTTGTTCTGCCTCAACTCCCACGGGCTTTTATTTGCATTTCAAATTCCACAGGTTACACCAGTCGCCTTTTCAAAAAATGTAAACCAACAATGAAGCAGCAAATGGCTTTTTGTGCATCTGGATTAAATAAGGCACAGAATGAATATATTTTAAAAGAGGGCTGAGCAAATTGATCTTTGCACACCCGGAGACCAAGTAATTCTTTATCAATAAGCCCAGAGGAATAAGTAAGATACAGACACACAACCCCAAAAGCTCCTGCTCAGATCCTGGTCTGCTGCGGGAGCTTATTAACGCTGATAATAAATGGGGCTGACTTACAGACCCACATTTTTCGGTAAAAGGCTCGTCTCTCTGGTCCCTAATAGCAGGGGTCCACCGGCTCCCCAGACCACCAGGACTGACTGTCACCGCACACCAACCAACGTTCCTCCACGAAACGCTGTTTTAAATACCCAACTCGGCAGGCTTTTAACAAACTTATCCATACAAAGTTTCTTTTAAACTTGACGAGGTGGTTTAATCTGAATACTGATCGTAACTCTTTGGTAGGTTAGAGCTCCCTGGAAATGGCAGATTAGGCGCTTTTCCAGCCTCCCTCCCCCAACACACACCCCAAGTGCTCTTTTCTTGTATATACACGCGTATATATCGCGATCAATACCTCCCCCACCTCCACCCCCCGCCACCCCGCCAGGCTGGGCGCATCTCCGAGGAGCCCCTGCCACCCGGACCCCCCCCCCTCCTCAGAGTCACTGCGAGAACCCTCTCCCCCTCCCCCACCCCTGCCCTAACTTCCCTTCCAGGCTCTCACTTCTTTAATGTTAGGGTCACTTAGGCGCTCCCAGCTGACGGGCACGCAGCCAGGGGGGGTGGGGGAGGAAAAACAACGCCCCTCCCCGCAAACACGTCCCTGAGGCAGCAGTACTCGGTGCCCACAGGCATCGATCCCATCAGCCGAACCCTTAATAATTGAAGCAGCTCCTCGGGCCCCGCAGCCCCATCACCCACCTTCATTAGCCGGAGCGTTTTACTTTAAAGTAAGGCAATTTGCTCTTTGTCTCTTAATGGATGGAGAGCGCATCCGAGCTCCCCTCCTCCCGCGTCGCCTTTGACGAAGTGTACAAAGCCGGAGCCTCCTCCGCGCTCCCACCCCGGCCCCCACCCCGCCCCTCCACTGCGGTAAAAACCACCTCCCGGGCGCTCGCCTGGCCGCCCGAAGTTGCATCTTCCCTCTCCTGGAATTGCAGAGCGGAGCAACTACCCACAGGGAAAGCCAGCCGCCCTCCCCGCGCCCGGGAGCCCCTCCCCGGCGCCCCCCACCCCCGCGGCGCACGCCCGGTCCCCCACACGTCGAGGCCCGGGCCCCGCGCCCCCCGCCCCCCGCGGGCCCCGCGGCGCCCCCACCCCGGTCCCTACCTTTGAGGGGAGGCGGCGGCCAGGGGAGGAGGACGCGCACGCCCCGCGCCTCTGAAGGTGAAGCCGAGCGCCCGAGGCGCGGAGCCGAGCGCTGCACTAGACCGACCGCGCCAGCTGCGCCCGGGCGCGGGGGACGCGCGAGGGCGCGCGGGGCCCGCCACGCGCCCGACCCCCTCCCCGCGCCGCCCGCGCGCGCCCCGGACGCGCCCGCCCCGCGGGGACCCCGGCGCCTGCCGGGCTAGGGGGGTTGCGCCGCGCGGGGAGGGGACCGGGCCCCCGCGGCCGGGCGCAGGCTGGAGGCTTCCCCCAGCCCCGGAATGGTCTGCCCTGTAGGAAACGCACACGCTCCACTATTGTCTCATCAGCACAAAGTTCTGCCACACTGCGGGGAAAGTCTGGAGGCTCGCGATGACTCAGACACAGATAATTCTTCTCCTAATAGCACTGAATCACGATCCCAGCGGCTCGTTGTCGCCCCTTCCTCCCAAGGACCAGCGCTGCCGCAGATCCAGTTACGGGAAGCTGTTTACGCGCACACACGGCTACACACACATGCACGCATCCCTACGTGCTGGGGATGCATTTTCAGCCGACCAGGGCACCTGAGCGCTAAGCCTCGATCCTGATTTACACGAGGGTATCCTTCCGGGGGTCTCGGGCGCGCGTGCATTACAGACCGCCGAGGGCGTGCGTTTCACCCAACTTCCTGATAAATGTGCTCAGGGGTTTTCAGACGCAGAGTATCGGCAGATGAAGTCCAGAATCAAGATGGGGTCCCCCTGGAAAGACTTCACTACAAGGAATCTGCTGTGTGGCAATTTTTTAATGACTGTTGTTTTTTTACTTTTTTCCTTGAAAAGTTCAACTTTAATTTTTGTTTTTTCAAACTCCATTTTTTTCATCCCAACTGCTACTCTCTGTGGGCCGTAGTTAGTTGCGCTAAGTTGAGTCTGGGAATAGAAATCCCCATTTGACTCCAGAAAGCTGTAATGGGGGGTGGGGTGGGTGCTGAAGGAGAAGGGGCGGGAGGGGGCAGAGGGGAGGAGAAGGGGGGAGGCTGTGGGAGGGGGAGCCCCCTGAGTTGGCGGTGACGTAGACCCAGGGCGCGGTGGCCTGCGGAGGGGTAGCGACATCTTCTCCCACCAGGCTCCGGGCCATGCCGTGCCCTCCTCGCGACAAGCCCGCAGTGAAGGTGGATCCCGTCCAGAACACGGACGCAGCTCTGCTGGAGAGGCAGCGCCACAGTCCAGGCGTTACCTTCCGCGGTGGCATTTCTCCCGGTGCCTACCACTCGCTAGCACGCAAGGCTGCTGCGGCTCTCGGCCCTCTCCAACTTAGGGCATCTACAACAGAAACCACTGCGGACAGGCGCCAAGGGAGGGGCTTGTGCGGGCAAAGCTGGACTCAGCCCTGGGGCCATTCTGCGTGTGTGTTGTGAGTGCAGTGTGTGTGATGGGTGTGCATGTGCGTATGTCTCGAGGAAGGAAGCCGGGAGTAGAGAGACAGGGAGGGACAAGAGGGCTGTGAAGGACCCCTACTCATAAAATGTGATTCATGCTGCGCACTCATTTGGATAGCAGGCCTGGTAAAGGTCGTTGGCAATTGTTGCTGCTTTCAGCGTGAATGCCTAAGTGGGATGTATTCTGGAACAAGCAAATTAAAGTCGGATTCACGGAAAAGTGTTGCAGTGCCCACAGTTCATTACAATGCAGAGTAAAAACTCACAAATAAAATTATCCCCCACTGCAACTAATTATATGGATGTAAATGTCATATACAGACATATTGTCACATATATGTGTACTCACCCCCAAAAGAGCTTAAAACTGCCATACTTGAAATTTTAATACTTTTTGTAGTATTTTGGGATGGATTTGAGTCCACGGTAAAAATTCTTGGGTCTATTTAAAACTCCGGTCTTGCACTAATAACTTCCATGTGTTGGAAATTGACAAGTTAGATCAACAGCGAGCAAACGTCCAAACTCCTCCACGTAAAATTGTGATTTTCAGGACTCACTTCCCTTCTCTCATCCACTTATCAGCCACAGGTAATTTCACTCAGGGCTATGCGGCTTCTAAAACAATATTGTGCTTTTAAAATATTTTCTTTCTTCCATGTTTCTCTACAACACACGCAGATTCTGAGGCTGTAACTTGAGAGGCGGGAAGAGTTACATCCTGGAAAATGGCAGTTTGAGGGCGAGAAGGGTTTTGTTACTGATGAGAGCAGCATTCCTGAGTGGGAATGTGTTTACGTTATTGTTCACTTGTCAACAACACACGATTTTAAAAAATGATATAAAAACAAAAGATTTGAGCTCTTATATTGTTTAGCATTGTCAAAATTTCAGCTGTTTAAAGTCTTCAAACATTTACAGTTACCATTAAGGATTCAGGACACTGTTTCTACACAAAATATAAATCCCTGAAATCCCCAAGAGAGGTCCTTTTATTTTGAAGCATTTGGGTAAATTACAATATTTGGATGGAGAGTAGTCAGCAATATTAATGGACTGATGGTTGAATGTGTATTTGGCTATTTATAACTTTATAACAGACAATAATTCTGCTTAATGAAATAGATGGAGAGAAAAATGCCTCTTTTCCCTTGTTATTGGCTAAGGAGTTACTTGTTCAGTATTTGGGACTCTTGTTCCTTCACGCTAAGGAAAATGGCGTTTTAATGAAACAGTGTTCAGTGGTTTGTCTGCATAAGTCAAGCGATGGCACGATTGCTGAATATTTAGATCAGAAAAGTTCTTAAGAGGTTCCATTAAAGAATAGTTACAAGTGAAAAACAAATACATACAAAAAAAAAAAAAAGAACCCCGAAGAGGCCTTATCTGTCTAAAAGCTGAAAGTGAAACTCTCTGTAGTATGAATTCTAAGACAAGCTAAAAATATGTATTAAATATGCATGTTCAAAAATGTAAGTGCACTACTTAGTAAATATTTAATGTTAAGTCTTTGTGTGAATTTATTAGGATTTTATAAATTATATCTGAAAAAGGAGAAGGACGTTGTGCACATAAGTCTTGGGATAATCTCTCGGAACGAACTGAAATTTACGGATTTCAGAGTGGATTGGGGATAAATTTGATTTAAATGGTCAGTAAATATTCCTAGGTAAAGACTTTTAGGAGAAGTTTCATTGCTGCCTGCCTTTATGATATTTGGAGTAGTAATTTCACGTGTAAATGAAAATTGGCTATTTATTTCATCACTGCTGGCTTCAAAAATATTACCCCAATCCTAACGTGCTGTTCTTTCCTAAAATCTTTCCTTTTCACAGAACTTGGAGACTCAGAGAATACGCTATGTTTAGATTATACAGGAAAACAGCGCATCGGCATGAGTGATTCAGTATGAAATTGAACATATGGTAATCCCCTGCCCTGATGGGAGGCAATGGAGATTATGTTTTAAATAGTCTTTTTAAATGGTTTCAGACTGCTTGAATCTGAAGTCAAACAACAGAATATTTCTACTCTGGGTACAGTAGATGATCTCAATTGTTTCTTAAATTTTAATTCTTTGGAAGGTGATGTATATTGTGGCTGTAAAACAGACACTGCACACTTCTAAACACACACACCATTACCCCTAATGTGATCGACGCCCGGATTCTCCCATGTTTACACCAAGATCACTTCTCCCTGCACAGCTTTCTCTGGTGCTGTCTTTTGTGTAAATTTGACAATTTTGGTCACTCTGTCTTGAGCTTTCAGCTTTAGTCAGTCATGAAGGAAACCTGAATGCTGTTGGAAAGACTTTTGTGACAATTTCTTCATCTCTCTGTGGTGTACGAGTCTGAAGACGCCTTCAACAGCCACACTTGAATTTTTATATAGTTTAATAATCAGCAAAGCATCTCTCCAAGATTTGTGCAAAATATACCCATGTAAGTGACACAGAGAATGCCTTCCTCACCTTTCCCAGGGGCAGAAACCTCACCCTTCCTGGGGAATCAGCTCTTTTAACAATCCTTCCTTGTTTTCTGCTCAGAAGAAAACTCTGTAATGACCCATAATCCTATTCTCATGGCAACGCAGGGTTTCCTTCATTGAGTGTTGTGCACATGTCTTGGTTGACAACAAAGATACCGACACTAATAACTTCCCATCACAGAGTTAGTGCAGATTCACAGTGAGGCAAAAGTATCGGAGAACACATCCTAACAGTTCCAGGCAGTTCCAGATTTTCTCACCATTTGCAGTTTTTGGTAACTACATCAGGACTCCACAGCAGGTAGAGGGCCCTCAAATCTGTTCTTAATTTCAACTAAAGTGGAAGACTTTCAGCCACAGCTGGTGCCGAAGAGTTGATACAGAATTCCACAGATGTGGCTCGTCATGGCTTGAAGAATAAAAGGAAGTAGGCGGTGGAGCAGAATCCATTTATGGAAAGACCAATTCAGGAAGGATCCCCTTTTGAAAGATTTCCCATGTCAGGGAAGAGAGGGCCTGTCTTACCACCTCTTCCCATAGCCCTACAGTATGTTAATTACTTAGCAGCTCGGTTGTGACCTATTAACACCACACGCTGTCACGACAGCAAAACCATTGACTTTTTCTGCCCCCAAATCTCATTCTGTTTCACCATGCATAACTGATCACATGCACATGTTTATGCAAACTTTCCTAAGAGAACTGAAAATAAAATAAGGGAACAGCCATGTCTTTTTCGCTCTGGGTCGGCAGATACACTTGTAACGAAACCAAAGAGGGAATAAGTGCTCAGAAACCTTTGCGTGAGATCTCACTTGGCACAGCACAGAATACACTCTGAAGGAAAGCAGAATTTAGCATTTAGGTGACTCGGTGGTGTTAGAATCAGAACCAGAAGAAAAGAAGTGGTCAGAATGTGGGTGGGTAGTTGTCATAATTAAGGAGTCGAGACATTTTGTTGATGAGGAAGGCTGGGTACAGTTTTTTTGGTGACTTGTTATTGCATTGAAACAGACAAAATTTACCATTTTAACCATTTTCAGGTGTACTGTTCAGGGGCGTTCTTTCACACTGTTATACAACCGTAACCACTGTTCATCTCCAGAACCGGCTTCATCTTTTAAAACTGAAACTGCCCATCAAGCAACTCCCTCTGTCTCCTCCCCCCAGCCCCAGGCCACCACCTCGTCCTTTCTGTGTCTCTGAATTTGACTACCCTACCCTAGGGACCCTCATACATGCGGGGTCTCACAGTATCTGTCCTTCCGTGCAGGTTTGTTTCACCCAGTACAATGTCCTCAAAGCTGCAGATCGATACAATTTTGCCTTCTTTGCAAAAGATGTAGAAGTTACATATGCACCCAGGCAAGAACTTTGCCAAACAAACAGATTAGCAAAGTGACTGTAATCTCCACAAAAACAATTCTCAAGAATTTATCTTCTCTTATAATTATCTCCCACTCAGGCTGTCTTTGCTTATGTTTCCCTCCTTATAATCTTCAGAGGAAATAAGAAAAAAAGTTCCATCTTCTTCCCGAATGGAAACCAGTACAGCCATAAATACATGGAGCAAGTTACAAGGCCGAATCTGAGTTAACGACCCTCTGTTTGGCATCTATGTGAAATTTCTTCTATAATTTCTCAAAAAGGAGAGATTGTGGTATGTAACAGACTACATTCTCAACAAGCTTTTTCCCAAACAAAAAAATCCAGTGTTCCTCACTATGATTTAGTAAGAATTGACATTAATCACCTTATCTGCAAAGTGGGAATTGCACTTAGAGTTATTAGGAACAAGAAAAGTGAAAATGCAAAATCATTTGAAATTGTTTTCATAGTATACTCAGTGGGAGGGTGTAGCTCAGTGGTAGAGCGCCTGCTTGGCATGCACGAGGTCCTGCGTTAAATCTCCAATACCTCCTCTAAAATAAATAAACCTAATTACCTTCCCCCACCAAAAAAATAATATATTCATGGGGACAAATGTAAGCTCTTGTTTGAATATGCAGGTCCTGCCTCACCAGATGGTGGCTGATGTGATCAAAATGATAAAATCAGATGTTAATTTAAGATGTTGTTTTAAAACATCTGAAGGCATCAGAAATGTTCTCCCCAATTGTATTAGTACTCTCGGGGCGGGGGGTCATTTCTAGGACCATTCAATTTTCTCACATTGATTTTCAGAACTTTGTTTGTTTTCATAAAATGCTGCTGATGTGGTCAAGCCTACAGAATCTCGGATTCACACCCCAAACCGTGGATGTTTACGAGCTGTTTCCATTCAGCACCTGATCTAGGTGTGCCCGTGGGGGTGGGGTGGGGCACATGGTGGGCGATTCGGCTCCACCCTCTCCAGGCACCCTGCCTGCTCCTGGCACCCGGAGCAGGGAAGGATCAGATTCCCTGGGGCCACAGACCCTCCTGGGATGGAACTTGTCAGCCCTTGGCTTCTCTCTGGCAAACTCCAAAGATAAACAAAACCCGGCCCTCGGCCCTTGTCTCCTGTGACCAGGGAGGCCTCCTGACTGTCTTGGCTTTACAGAAACTTCTGGGGTGTGGACAGCAGGGCATTTGAGTCACACGCAGCATTTGCAGGTCTGGATGCACACTTCCTCCTTTATTTCCTACAGCTGAAGCCCTTTGGCTTCTAGAAAGGCTTTATTTAAAATAAATACAGAAGAGACGCGTAACCCTGTGCGTTACAATAACAATGCAATCATCCACTAAGTACCAAACTCTGTTCAAACAAAGTTCAGGGACGGACTGACAAATTGACAAAAGAAGGAAATTCAAAGAGGAGAGGCTGCCACTCAAGCTGGGGTCTCCCTGTTGTGTGGGCAAAGCGGGCCGAGCAGAACGAGCCGAGCGGCTGGTGGCTATTTCTTGTTCACTCCGGTTTGCCTCCAAGTTTCCACAGTCCGGTAAAGTAGCGTATGAGCAAAAATAAAGGAATCCTTAAAAGGAAGTCGTTTTCTATATGACTCTTTTTTTGCTTTTTTCGGAAAAGAAATTACCCCATTACTTACTGGTGGAAAACCATATTCCACTTTCCAGCCCTCCCCCAAGCCACTCTCCCCCTTTTATTGCCATTGGGCTTGTGCAGTTGTCTCTGGAGCAACTTTTGGGCAAATGGATAACAAAGGTCCACTCTGGAGCTTGTGTTCTTTAGGAAACATTATGAAAACGTGATTTGACTAATAATTTTAATTGCGAAATACATGTCTATAGAACAATGCAAAACCACCTAATTTTTTTTAACTGTGTTTGTGAAGTGTTCAGCAGATAACTGTTCCACAGTCCCCGACCCTCTCAAAGCCAGGAAATTCCATCTTCTCTTTAAAAGCAATGATGTACCTCAAATTGAAAATTTTGGTGAAACTATTTCAATCACCAACAACAGAAAAGGATTTCCAAAACTAAAGTCTGCTCCAGAAGAACCTGTAACGGTATCATTCCACTGACTAATGTCTTTCTCTTCCCCCCGGTACGTTATTGCACAGTATTGCTTCACCTGTTCTTGCTGCGCAAAATGATGGGCAAGTTAGCGGTGCAAGTACCCTGCTCGCTGCAGTCTCGCTGTGTCTCGAGGAATCAAACACGGAATAAACACTGCACATCTAGACAGGGGACTGTAAACATTTTGGTTATCTAAGACTCTGAGGGAAAATACAGAAACCAAGTGAAAAACACATTGTGTTCGATGAACCCTGCACCGCACAGGTATTTCCACACCGTGGTGGGAGTTTCGTATGTGCTGGCTCTGCGTACACTGGAAACAGAGTGATGAAAGCCACACAACCGCTTCTCTCTTCTGCGTGCGGAGATGCCCACTTTCTAACTCAAAGGTCACGTGTAGAAAACGCCATAGACAGGGAGGTAGGAACGATGAATTACAGAGGATTCTTTACAAGTGAAAAAGATGAGTGCATGAATTGTGAACCATCTCATCTTCCAGGGACCGAGGCACTGTGGTTTCTGTGAGTCTGTCCGTCTCCACGCCAGCTCTGATGAGAACAGACGACCATTACATTCCTCTGGAACAGTAGCGGGTTTACCCTATGCAGTTGTAATAATTGCACATGCTCCGTTTGTGTAGTTTATTTCGTTTATTGTATTTTCGTCCTCCTCACAACAGCAAAGTGAAATGGCTCGAAGTTGTTAGCTCCTCTGAAAGTTTAAGACTCATAGCAAAGTGCTTCTGTGTGGCGCAGGCATTTAGAAGCAGAATTGTTTTGAATTCATGCAATGTTTTGAAGAATTGCGTGTCTAAGAGGATAGTTCTTAAAGTCCATTCGCCCCACGTACTGCAGGAAGGGCTTTCTTCCTGGCTGTGCAGGTGTCAGTCTGCTTCTTCTATGAAATTTTAAGGCAGAACAATGTCCTTGTTCTAGTCTGTGTAAGGTCTCAGCTCCCTGGTACAGGGACACTGAGAAATTTTAATAAGAATGGTGATTCTTCCTCTCGCCAAGAATTTCTTGCAAGAGGTAGCGGCGATGACTGTGAATTTGGGATAACTCCTGGAGAGACTCAACGCTGTCTGCCCGCATCAGTCGGGTGTATGAGTACGACCTTAGCAGTCTTCACAAAAATGCGTCATGTTAACATTTCAGAGGCTAAAGGAACACAAGGAACTTCTGACTCTAAATGCACGCAGTAGCACTAAAACCACATGCGAGTCAGAAAGCCCAGCATGTTCACTGCGACTTCGGTCACGGCGCTCAGCGTTCTCACAATGATACTTTATTAAACACATAATGTGAGCAGAGATAAAGGCACTCACGCCCTCGACTGAGGTGTATTGAATTCACGTGTGTGATGAGGTATGGCGCTTGGCTGGGCGCCCCCAGCCGTGAGGACATGTCTGGGGCCGCGAGTTGCTCCCGGGTTTCGGCAGAGGCGTCGCCCCGGGTCGGAGACCGGTGAGCCCCGGCTCTTGGTTAGACACCCGTGCGCGTGTTCCCGCAGCTCTCCGGGCCGGGCGCGCTCGCTCTGGTTAAAGCGCGGGCTGCAGACGCCGCTGGCTCCCTACGTGACAGTCCCTCGAGCCCCCCCCCCCACCCCGCCCTGAGCGCGGTCCAGTCTGCGCTGGGCAACGCTGCCGGAAGGCGAGGGCAGCCCCAGCTCCCAAAAGCGGGAGCTGAGTTTGGTCTAAGCCAATACAGGGGACCCAGTCCCCCTGCCCGGGTGTGGGTGCGCTAGACCTAGATGTGCGAGGCTGGCCGTGGGCCGCGAGGGGCAGTTTGCTGGAGCGGGTAGAGGGGCTTCCAGCGCAGGGTCTTCTCATTGACAAGAGGAATCGGAGGTGGAGAAATAGTTACCCCGCTTGTCCCTCGGGGCGGTCACCTGGAGCAGTGGCAGCTTGGGGCCGTGACACCTGAGGTCACCTTCCACTCTGGAGCCTGGGGGAGCAGGAAGTCTCTGATTCCACCAAGCTTGGAGCAGACACCCAGCCCTGGACTAAGGGATGAATTTGCCTTTTTGTTTTTGCCATTTGAGTCAGGGGTTTCTGTTTCTCTTAGTTGAAAGCAACCTAAATCTGGTTTTGAACTGGCTGTTTGCCTTGCCAGCCCCTGGTCTGGAGGCCCAGAGTGGTAGAGAGTGTGCCCGGGGCCGGGAACCACAGGCCGCAGGGGCCGCAGGGACCACGGAAGGTAGATGGATTTCACTGAAGGCAGATGGCAGCCACCAAATCACTTTTAAGAGGAGGACGTGAACAGAGATGTTTTAAAGATTGCTCTGACTCCACTGAGGAGAAAGGCTGCGTGGTAGAGTCGTTGTTAAGAGGTGTGGGGAGAGGCCGGCCATGAGACCAGCCTGCCTCAGGGACCCCCGGGATGGGGAGGGCCTCGGGGGTCAAGGTGGAGGCTTCTCCATCATTGCTGCTTGTCTGGTGGTGGAAGAAATGTGAACATGCTGGGTGTGACACAAACGGTCAGGAGAAATGAAGACACAAGGACATACACGTGGCACCAGGCCTCGGAGACATCACCTTCCTGGCCAGTACGGCCACTAGGCCGGCCACAGCCCACAAACAGGGCGCTGGCTAGTGTGAGTTTAGGGAGTCCCCGCCCACATCCGTGCTGGCTGCCTGCCCTGCTGGGGGCATCCACTGGACCTTTCCTCAAAAGGCCGGTTCTGAGGCTCTGCAGGTCTTTGCTGTCAGGGCACCTGTCGCCGCCCTGCCCTCCTGTCCTTCCAGGCCCAGGACCCACCCTGATGCTAAAGCTATACGCGACGCCTCGCTTTCTATCTGCTGCCTCACTTATGAAAACCCCCTCAAAATGTAGAATTGCAACTTTATGTTTTCCTCTCACTGAGCTTTGGCCAACCTCAGGGCCTGGATTCTTCCTCTGAATCACAGACTAAAGAAAACTGGAAATAAAAAATACATTTAAAAAAGGGGTAGAAAAAACAAGGGTAAAGAAAGAAACCTGGAAAAACCTGAAAAACTATGGTGCTACGTTTAAACCTGTTGTTTGTAAAGAATATAACAATAGTGATCTGGAGTGACAATGCCCCCAAACCTCAAGAGCAGAGGAAAGAGAAAAAACATGCTGAGATTTCTGGGTGGAAAAAAGAAAGTTTCAATATATGTGTTCAAAATGCATGAGTAACAACCAGAAAAGAAACCCGAAGGAGGGAACTTTGTTGAAAACTAACCACAGTAAATAGAAAACACACAGTGTAAAACCAATGAAAACACATTAGGGACAAAAATAAATGAGAAATGAGACTCTGAGACCAAGCTTAAATTCTAGTTCCACGCTATTCATGGGAGACAACCCTAAAAAAAGCAAGAAGGTTAAGTACAGAAAGATGGACATACGTGAAGATTAATAAAAATAAATGAAATGTAATAGAAACAACAGACAGAATAGGATCTGTGATGAAAAGAAATAAAAGGGATCTTTAACCTGGTAACGGCTACAAGAGGATTAGAGTCACGGGCGTTTAGACACCTAGCACTGTAGCTTCAGACAAAGCCGGCACCGGTAAGCATCTCGGAAACAGACAAATCACCAGTTACACTGATGACTCAGCACACGCCTAGCAGAATCACAGGGGGCATCAACCAAGATGGCTGAGAGTAACACAGTCAGTAAGGATGAGCTGATGAAACATGGAATATATTCCTAACGAAGAGAGAACTGAGTCTTTCTGCAAATCGGAAACAATCATTGCAAAGGAAAAAGAAAAGCCACAAGGAAGTACAGATAAATTCCAAAGTGCAGAAATCATAAAGGCATTCTTCCGAGCCACAGTGCAAACCACCTAAAGTTAACAATACAGAGACAGCCAACCACCTACTAGAAAAAATTATTAAAAATTGAATAGAAATTTAAAATACATTACATAACTGAATAACTTGAAAGATTTTTTTAAGGAGAAAAACCAACCAGAAATTACTAACTACTTAGGAAAAAAGAGAGACCACAGCTCTACCTATGAAAGTCTTAAGTAGGAATACATTTATTATCAACTACATTAACTAAGATTTCAACTCAGGAAGTTGTCCCCCAAAATGAAATAAAATTAATCTAGAGAAAGTAGGAAAAAAAAATCAGTACAAGTCAAACACAATTTAATGAAATCGATAAAAATAATAATAAATGGTTGAATCGAACAATAAAACTAAAAAAGTTGATAACTGGATGAACTTTGCCAAGTCCAGTCAAGAGACAAAAGGAAAATACACATAAACAACCACTAGGGATAAAAGATGTGAAAATATTTTTAATTATAAAGGGATAACATATTTATGGCCATAAATTAAACAATCCAAACGAAAAAAATTTTTCTAAAAGTTTTTAAGGAATGTAAGTTTTCAAAACTGACTTAAAGGATAAGTAGCAATCTTAAGTGAACAAATAATTACAGGAAAAATTGAAAATCAAGTTAGATCGCTTTTTAAAAAAGGCATCAGATTAAATGGTTTTATGGAGTTGGGTCATTTAAAATGCTTACATTTTTTAATTACAGAAGTAGTACCTGCACATCTTAAATAAAATATTCAAACATATGTAAGTATGTATAGCAAAAAGAATTTCTGGCTACCTGTATCTTTATCCAAAAGTGAATGTCTGGGATTAACCCTGTTAACCACAAACAGGCAAATATACGTGTGTGTCTATATGTATGTATATATATATATAAAATTAAAATATATATATATAATTTACAAAAAAGAAACCTTGCAGCGCTGATTGCTCTACACTCGCTTTTTCACGTCAGCCACACATCCTCACATCGCTCCCTGTGAACAGAGAGACAGATCCACTGGGCTCAGTGGGCTGCAGGTGCCACAGTCCTCCCACCCAAGGGTCTGCCATCCTGCTCCAAGGTCAGCTACTGACGAGTGTTCGCTTAGTTCTCATGGGTTGCAGGTTCCCCAAGCACCTCACTGAAGTGAGAATACATACTGAACATCAACCCACAACCTGAGTAACCTTTGCCCCTTCCTGAGCCTGCCGCCTGAGAACCGGAAAGAATGAGGCAGTTTCCTGGAAGGGCATGATGTGGAAAAGACAGATATCAAACTGCAAAGTGCAGTGAATCGAGGTCACCTGACTCAGACGGCAAGGGCTGTCCAGGCTGCCCGGGGACCCCGTGAGCAGCAGAGACGTGGGCTCCAGAAAAGCTAAGGTGAAGCCCAGTTAAGAGAACAGGGAGTTAGGGCCGTGTTCGTTTCATTGCTTTTACACTATCCCAGATCCATCATCAGGGACGTAAATAGTGTGTGACAACTGTCCCTGCTTCAGACCCACATTCTCTTCCTCTGACATTTTATTAAAGTCGTCTAAAAGGCATGCTTCCCTGCTTCCTGTTAAAAACGGCAGGGTCTTCTCAGCAAATGGTGGTGGGACAGCTGGATATGCACATTCAGAAGAGTGAAGGTGAACCCCTTCCTCGCGGCACACAGCAAAATTAACCCAAAATGGGTCACAGATGTAAATGTAACTGTGAAATGGTAGAACTCTCAGAAGGAAATACGTATTAAATCATCACGATCTTGCGGCTAAGCAGAACCTTCTTAGAAACGACAACAAATGCAATACAGAGAACAGATACATTAGATCCAATCAAAATGACAAAGGACACTATTAAGAGTGTGGAAAGATCTCACAGAATGGGAGAGGATATCTGCAAATCATCGTCATTGTATATACCATACGCACAAGGGACCTGCATGTACTGCATGTAAAGAACACTTCCAACTCAGTAGTTAATACCAATAACCCGATTGAAAAACAGAGTAAGAATCTGAGTAGGTATTTCTCCAAAGAAAATATGCAAATAACCAATAAACACACACAAAATGCTCAACATTATTAGACATTAGGGAAATGCAAATCAAAGTCACAATGAGGTACCACGTCCTTCCCACCAGGACGGCTAAAATCAAGAGGCAGGTAGTAACAAGTGTGGGTGAGGATGTGGAGAAGCCCTCACACGCTGCTGGCGGGGATGTAAAACGATGCAGTCACTTTGGAAAACAGCCAGGCAGTTGCTCAAAAGGTTAAACATAGAGTTACCGTGTGGCCCAGCAATTGCTCTCCTAGCTACAGGCCCAAGAGGAATGAAAACATACATCCACACACAAACTTGTTCACAGAAGCGTTATTCATAACGGCCCCGAAGTGGAAACAGCCGAATGTGTGTCCACTGATGAACAGATACACAGTGGTGGTACAAACACACAGTGGAGCACGATTCAGCCTCAAAAAAGGAATGCAGCAGTCATACACACCACAGCACCGGTGATCCCTGAGAACCGTGTGCTGAGTAAAGGCAGCCAGGCACAAAAGGCCTTGTACTGTCGGATTCCTCTTACATGAGATGTTCCAAAGGGGCAAACCCATAAAGACAGGGAGTAGAGGGGTGGTTGCCAGGGGCGGGGGACTTGGAAGAAGACGCAGGTACCGTTGGTGGATGTGGGGTGATGGAGTGTTGGGGTCCTAGGGAGAGGGGATGGTTGCACAACACTGTATGTGCCCAAAGCCATTTGATATACAGTGCGTTGCGTGCTATGTGAATTACAGCTCAATAAAGCTGTTATTTAAAAAAATGGCAGAGTCATCACCAATCACCAATGGTCTCGGTCTGTTACGCACAAAAGGGGGATTTAATGGCTTAAAGGATAAAGCATCTTGCCAGGTGTCACATTACTCTATAAGGTGTTTTTGTTCAAGGGCCTTCCGGTCCTTTTGGAGAAGGACCCGCGTCACAGTGAAGACCAACAGCATGGTATCTGAAGGAAAGAGACGGGAGGAGCGGCCTCTTGCCCTGACTTTACAAGGACTGGCTGTGTGACCTTGGCAAGTCACTTAACTTCTCGGGGCCCCAGATAGCTCACCTGAAAAATGAAAAGGCAGAACTAAATAAATTCTCCAACGTTAGAATTCTGTGATTCCGATTTAAAACGGCATATGTAAATAAAACATAGTTATGAAAATAAAATACGTAGTTGTTTATATTTTTAATATGTAATAAAATGTGAATCAGTGGCTGTCTTGTATGATGTGTGACTAGTGTTTTACCCTCGTGTGTTCCTCAATTCTTCCGTAACGTGAACATATTTAATTTCATGCTTGAAAAAAATTTTAAAGAAAGCATTGTATTGCATATGTTAAAATGTGATAACTTGATTGCAGCACAGCTCTGTTAAATCTATAAATACAGATGGAAGACGTTCATAATTTTTCAGTGGTAAGTGAAAATGTTAGAACCCCTGGGTGTTTTTAAAGTTGAAATTCTTCTTTGTTTAAATGCATCCCTGGTTTTCAGAGTGAACATAGCCCTTGGTTCAGAGCTTTGATTCTCATACTGTCTGTGCAGGTGCTAACTGAATTTACACAGGCACCGAGAAGAGAGGAGGTCTCTAGTGCACCTTTCCCAAGAAAAGAGAGTAGTCAGAAAAATACTTGATTCCACAGTTTCATATGCAAACCCAGTTACTTGCAATAGGTCTGCACTAACGACAAGACGGAAGCGGTGGTAAAGTAATGTCTAACAGACACCCAGTCGTGATCCTGGGAAGGGAGCGAAGGCCTCCTTGGAGTTCAGATTTCCAAACCAGGGACTGTGAACCACAGGAGGCACAGGGCACTTTAATGGAAAAGGTTTTCTTTAACTGAAGTATCTTTATTTTAGTGTGTACACTTGGAATGACATTCTTTCTCTGTGAGCTTGAAACAAAAGTCATGTGTTTTAACTTTACGTAAAGAAGAGGGAAAAAATGTGTCCAAATAACCAGTGTTTTCCTAACTAAAGACCACAGTAAATTATTTTAAAAAATGTATTTTAAGAAGTGAATGAAAATAGAGTTGAAGATCTAAAAATTATTAAACATGGCAAGAGACTTGTTGAATTTGCGGGAGACATCAAACATCTGCTCACTTGTGCCTTCCTGTGTTTGTTTATTATGGTTGAGAAACTGAGCTGGAGGTCATAGTGGACCTCAGAAACACATGAGCCATGGGGCCACAAGTGGCTTTTCCTCTGGCAGGCAAACAGCCCCTTGCAGCATGAAGAGGCTCCGGATAAACGGGGTTCCTTGCCCGTTACTGTGGGCAGTTATAGGCAATCACTCGCCTAAAGATGCCCTTGTGTGTGCTAATTACTCCTTCAGCTCAGAACCCCTAGAGGTGGGGTGAGGAAATGAAGAAATGCACGTGTGATGTCAGGCGTGCTAGAGGTTTGCCTTCATCATCTTTGTTGTTTAAATACCCTGTTGGGTAAGTGTACAGACAGGAAGAGAGTTCTACAGGCCTGACCACACTGCGCCGCTGCGCTCCAGGCAGGCACGCGTGTCCAGCGTTTGGGGACTGCATACATACTTAGTTTTTTGAAAATTCTGCAAAGTACTACATTTTCTCTGGGAAAAGCATTTTCCATAGTTCAAACGAGGCTTTGACAGTACGTCAGAAGTACTCCCTAGCTAGTAATTGCCACTTGGGCCTGTAACAGCAGACTTTAATTATTTAGCTTCTGCTTTATTTATGTTTCTTTCAAAACACAAAAATCTTGCCCTCAGCGGTGAGAAGGAGAGAGAAGTACAGAGAATGAGCTGCACAGAATCCACGGTGCATTGTTCCTGCCAGCGCTGCTGGGCTTCCGTGCTGATCAGGGTCTCTGGGCCGACAAGGAGAGAGCGTCTTGGTGCACCCAGCACCGCCGGCTTTCCTGCCCCAACGGCAGCCGGCGTGGGAGTGTTTCCTCTGGGGCTCAGTACCCCTGGCTCGAGAGAATTGTTGAGAAGAACCCCTTCCTCTTTCAGGGTCCAAATCTGAAGAGCTCCCATCAGAGTCTCTCTGTCTATTTCAGTGTCCTCGGTTGCATTCTGAATGTCAGATTTTAGAAGTCTATACGTTTTCCTAAATGGAGGCGTATAAAATAACTCTGATTTAGAGCCCCAGACAAGTTAAGAAGTACGGAATTTAGCTTCTCAACTCTTGTGTTTACAAAATAAACTGGATGAGATGCAGTGAAATGGCGTTGGGGGGCAGGGAGGTTATAGACGTTGTTAATTTCATCGACACAGAATTTAAACAGATGCCCCGATTTATCCTTCTTAAAGCGTCTTCTGAGCGTCCCAGATGAAAGCCTGGACTGGAGGGGAGGAAGTGGAGAGGAGTTTGAAAGAGCCTTTACGAGTTTCCCTTAGTTTCTGCGCTGGCTCCCCCGCTCCCTGCCTCCTCCTTCCACTGGGTGAGGAGTTAGTTTCCATTTTCTGCGGCTAAGATGCCGTAGCCTCATTACACAGGACGCTTTATCTCTGCAGCCAACGCAGTGTGATGAATAATTGGGTCTCTACTCTAACACAATGGATGTAACTGCAGCTTAAACAAATAACACCTCTTCTTTCACGTTTCTCTTAGAAAGCTCACAAAATTCCGAGGAAATGTAGAAGAAAATAAAATCCAACATTTGGAGGGTGGGGGGCTTTGGCTCCACTTGCTGTCCTGCGTTCAGGCTGACCGTTTGCGTTCAGCCCAGAATTAGTTTGTCCACAAGCTTTATTAAGACCTACTACATTTTTAAAGTCATTTTAAGATCTGAGAAAGGTAACAACTGTACATACAATGGATAAACAACAGGGTCCTCCTGTACAGCACAGGGAACTACATTCATTACCCTGTCCTAGCCTAGAACGAAAAAGAATGTGAAAAGGAATATATATACGTGAAAGTGACTCTCTGTGCTGCACACCAGAAATCAACACAACATCGTAACTGACTACACTCCAGTTAAAAAAAAAAGACTGGAGAAAGAAATCCAAACGTACTATTTCAAAACAAATTAACGGCCACCTAATTTCTGGCCACGGGTTCCCCTGCCTCCTTTTCCCTTTTCTGGTGAGAGAGGATGCAGACAGTGATTTTGAAAGCCGTGTGCACCTCCATGAACAGATCCCTTAAAATAGCCATTTGGAGGAGACGTAAACTTAATAAGCTTAAGGAGAGCATTGTCCCGCGTTCGGATTGCACGTGGCCCACCCCCTTCAAGCGGCATCAGTGGACCTCAGCTTCAAGGGCTTAATGAAGGGGCTCCTGATGCTCAGTGGGCAGCCTTGTTAGAAACTCCTGTTTGGTCCAAAGACACCTTTTTTATTTATTTGATTTGCTGATTTCTTAGAATTAGGTCAGCTGCTGCTGGCCGTATTGATTTTATGTTCCAACCCCTTGAAGACATCGTTTGGCTAGCTGTGTTCTAGGCATCCTAGCTGGCTCTCTGTTGCTGGGTTTTCTCAAACATTGAAAAAAACAAACAAAAACAAAACAAATCAATGGTCCTTTGGCCGCTGGCGGCCTTACCTTTATTTCACTTCGACAGCGTGACGCTGCGGACAGTCCCTGCAGCGCTGGAGGGTGTGAGTGTGCGCGGAGACGTGCAGGTGTGTTTACCACTGGGTTTTCATAGGTGTCCTCTTTGCTTACAACTTGTCTAGGATGTGGCCGCCCTAAGTCTTCATGTGTTAATAGACTTACTTCTTGAGTTTCCTTACTGGTCTTCAGGTTTGATACAGAAACACCCCTGGGTCCATTCGTGGGCTTTGCAACAGAAAGTCTAGTTTGCCCCTCGAACTGTCAGACTTCTCAGGAAAGGACAGCCCCAGACCTTTGCAGACGTAAAACGCAGGGTTAATGGCCAGTTTTCATATGCAAGTTAAGCCTGCAGTATCAGAGTATACAGTCTTCCTTTCACTCCTCTTACTTCACTCAGATTCTCGGTTGAAGTCTGAAGTGCTGGTTGAGGCTTCACCTGAGTTGATGGGGGTCACATTAGGATGACGCCTCTAACTCGATTTGGGGAGGAGACAGGAAATTAGAAGGGAGACGACTGGGGAAAGTGTCCGACTTGTAGCTCCATGGAAATGCCATCAAGGCTTCAGAGAAGTTAATGATTCACTTCAAGACCTGCAAGGCCCAAATTGCAGCCTGAAAACTCCAGATGTGGACACACAGCCAGGCCATCTGAAGCCTTCCTCGCTGGGCGCCCAGCATCTGAGCTGGAAGCAGCGGGGGGATCTCTGGCTTCTGGGAAGAAGAGATGCCTTCCCTCTGTTCCCAGTAAAACTGGAAAAGATGATTTTTTTCCCTGAAAATCTCAGCATCGTTGCCTGCTCTCTTTAAATACTTAATAACATCCTTTGTCAGTCAATCTTAACAATTATATAATAATTTTCATTCATGGCCACCCCTGAAGAGGTTACTTATCTACACCAAATAATATGGTTAAAAACTACCATATATTTTTGTAACTAGAAAAAGCATTTTTAAACTGTAAGGCCAAAAAGAGCTGTGTGTCTGTTGTCTCTGCCCCAAGAGGGGACATTTATTTTGCAAGAGGTCTTTGCATTGCCATAAATTTCTCAGCTAATACTTCCCCTGCAAAATAAAATCCGGTTCTTTCTTTTTTTCCCCTATAGATTTACTGTTTCATTTATTTATTTTTTATTAAAGTATAATTGATTTGCAATGTTGTCCTTTTCTTTGTGGAAAAAAGATTATTTTTTTCAAGCTGATTCCTTCCTGCCTTGTTGGTGGGCTGTAGGTTTCTCTGGCTGGTTTATTTACTATAATGTGCATGATTAATCCATAAGGCTGAATTTTTAATTGCACTCTCGTCCGAGATGCTGTCCTGTATTTACTGGGCCCCTCCACCCCAGGAAACCAGAGCCCTGGAGGAGGCCTTCCTGAACTGCCCACCATGGGGCAGGTGCACACACTGCTCACACTGGCCGGACGGCCGCAGCCACGGTACACATGCTGTATCCTGAACACACTCCGCGTTTGCAACCAGCAAAGGTTTTGGGTCATTCTTTATATCACAGGAAAAGTACAGTTAAACTACTGGGAACTTGGGTAGTAACAAACTGCTTCCAAACAGCTCCCAGAGGATTTCTTTTGTTGTTTCAACACCAGCGCCAATTTAAATGGACACCACTGATTTCTAAGGGTCCGAAGACGTATACTGCTAATAGCCTCCAAGAAACACAAGGCGCATCTAAGTGAGCCCCACGGAGCCTCTTGTCCAAATAAAGCATGATTCCCAATGTTAAGGCCTTCATTTTTTTTCAGTCGACACTCCTTTTTGGGCCATTGGGATCCACTGCCACAGAGGCTGAGTTTTCGTGGAAGCACATTTTTAAATTAACGTGACATTCAGCAAGAGGGAAGTGGGATTGGTAGCAGGAAGACGTGTGAATTTCAGATGTCATTCTTGGTTTTCACCAGGAAAACCCTTGGGAAGACTTTGAACAAGACAGCTCTATTTTTAGTGAACATTCAGCCCATGTCCTATGTGTGCTGGGTAGAGGGGCAGGGCGGTTTTGGGGGAGGTGGGAGAAAAAAAAACAGAGGGTTTTGGCAAAGGAGGGTGGGGTGAGCTGTGGGGCGCACGAAAGGCAGCCGTTTCAGTGTTCTGGAGCCCAAGTCCTCTCGTGCTGAGGTGGAGGCCTTTCCACTCACCGCTTCTGAGCCAAGAGGAGTTGCACTGTGCACAGCGGCAGGTGAGAGGTCCTGGTGCCAGACTCAGGGAGGGTTTTCCCCCCATTCGTCTCGAAAGCAAGCAAATTTCTAGAACGTTACGTCTGTGAACACTGATAGGATAGGCCAGCTCCAGGTGGCCACTTAAACATGATGTTACTGACAGTAACGCAAATAACTATTTCATAAGGGCTGTAAGGACAGAAACTGGCAATCATTATGGCAGATCCATTTTCTTAATCTATATTCTCCTTTTCTGTAATGCGTATGGTACCAAGACAAACCCAGAGCAGAGATGGAGTTTTCTTGGTTGCTAGGCAACAGGTGCAACAGGTGTTTAAACTGCGTAGATGAATATTTGTCAAATATCAGTCATTCTAACTACCCTTTCCTCATCGCTCTTCCCCCCAAAACCCCCAACCAATGACCACCTTCACTAATATGGGATGTCACCAAGACCATGCAGACAACTTTCTCCTGAGATTTCCTTTCATAAACGGACCTCCAGGCACGCCACTTTTGTACCATTGAAAGCCCTGAAGTGATTTCAGGGAAGTCGATATTTTAAAGGACTATTTCCTCAGACAAGAACAGGGTTTGACATCTGGGGTGAGGCTGTTGATTGGAACAAACTGAGAGTCTTCACTCTGAAGGGGAAAGACTTGCCCAAAAGAGCGAACTAACTATGTAAAATTTAGAAAAGGAATATTAAGTTGACTTTAGCATGGTTTTTTTCACCTCTGTTACCTGGAAACAAGTTCTAAGAGAATTTGAAGTCCCTATAGTTCTTTAAAATGTAAGTGAAAAATGGGGGTAAAAAACCAAATCTTTGGGCAGGAGAAAAACTGCTCTTAAGAAGCACTCTATAATGATATATATAATATAAAAATACAGATATATAGATATAAAAATATAGACATAATACAGATGTAAATAAAATATAGATTTTAAAATATCTTTAATTATATTGAATACATACCAAAAAATACTCGGCAATTGTGAAGACTAATTGGCTGATGAATATTATTTTAAAAAGTCATTGGACCTCCTGGTATAGGGCACTGGATGCCTTTTTGACGTGAGGTTGCTGGAGATACAAAAATGATAATTTATACAGAGTTCAATTATACTTTGCAAGAACAGTGACTGAGACGTGTCACAAAAATTGGATGAGGAAGGGAAAGAGAATTTCCCAACTCACCTCATAGTTCCCACGTCAGACTGTGATCAGTTTCTATTTACCAAAGGAACAAATCAATGATTAATCCTTAGACGTTATTACCTATTTTTTGCATTTAGGAAATCTTTATAGGTTGCCATTTAAAAAAAATCAAATCACTGGCGCTTTTAAATGAACGCGCATGTTTACTCCCCTGTCGGATATTTACATCTTCCCATTTTAATGTTCCTTCGAGATGGATGAATGAGCCTGCCACCAAAATCAAATACACCATTAAAAGGAAACACCAGTGGAAAAAACAAACACATTGAGAAAAGCAAAGCTGAGAACCCTGCCTGTTGCTCTGTTTCCCAGAGGGTTCACAGGCAGTTTTCTTATTTTGGAAACCATAAAGAAGAAGAAGCTAGTCGTTAATTTGTTAATTCTTGGAAAAAAAAAATGCCCAAGCAAGAGGCTGTCTCGCAGTGTTGGTGGAGCCCAGTTCTGATTCACCCACACGGGACAAGGTGTAGCCTGCAAGCCTGGGAGCTTCTCCCAGGGTCCCCACTGGTGGGCTGTGGGCTGCTGGCTCAACTCCTTGTGCACCAAACCACGGTGATGTGGGGTTGAGGACGGCGATATTTTCACAGAAGCAGCGTTCCGCCCTCCACATCTTCACCACTGGCTGCCATGTCTTGTGCAGAGCAACGTGTGTCTGCTGTGCCTTTAAAGGAACAGCTGCGTCCTCTCCCCGCCAGTGTTTGCACTTTTACCTGTAATCTGACTGCGGGGGAGAAAGGAGAGCCTGGGCACCCCTCCCTGGCACTGGGATCGTTTGTTTAGTTAGTAATTCTACCTAGCCGGGACTTCTCCGTTCACTGGCTTGCTGGGCTCCAGCCACAGAGCTGCATCTCCATGGCGATGGGAAAACACGATGCTGGAGACACAGAGAGGGCCCAGGAGCCCATGAAACCCTGCCCTGGGCTCCCGGCCTCACGGGAGGGGCCGGGCTAATTTATACGTGGCGTTTAGGGATGTTGGGATTCAGAGGTCAAAGAAGGTCAAAAGGGGGCTGTTGGAATGGGAGATATTTATTGTGTTTAATATAAATACAAATGTGCCTGAGAAGAGAGACTGAAACCTTCACAGTCACACAGATCGTGGTGAGTAAATGTAAATGCCTCGGCTGCAGACGGGCAGCCTGCTGAAGTCAGCCGCCGCCTCACGGAGCGGTCTCAGTCTAAACTGGGGTGAATCAAGAGAGTGACCATCCCAAAGGAACCTGAAAGCACAGATTCGCTGAAAACACTGCTGCAGGTTTCTCCCTCCCCTTTAGGTCTGTCCTGAGATACCTTCAGGCTGTCGAGGCCAAGATGACCAAGAGCTCCTCAGAAACTTCTGGTCACGCTTCTTAGCAACGCCTGCTTTGCGAGAAGAACGTTTGTTTCTTACTGGCAGCTACACAGCTAGCTTTGTGCCCGTTGGACTGCATTGATTTGACCGATCGTGGGCTGGGGGTGTGAGTACCGCTCGGAGACAGGAGCTTCGTGCTTGGGGGGCTCCATCAGTGGAGCAGTAGATAAACCTCTCGTCAAACAGCGATGATGGGAGTGACTTCGATTCGGCTGACTCAATTATTAGTGCTAATTGGGGCCAGGTGAAGCATGGATAATTGAAATCCACAGATAATCCAAAAGCCTCTATTTAACCAACGGCTTCAAACTTCTTGCCCATCAAACCAATTACCAGGGCACCTAACAAACAGAGAGATTGGATTAAATTGCATTTCACCTCCCCCAAGGTGACCACTATGATGTCTTTTTATTGATGAATTCAGAACAAGAGCCAAGGATGGACGCTATTCCAGAGACTAAATGACAGTCCTTCACAATGAAAAAGGAAAAGACTTCCCCCCAGAAGTTTGTAAATCAGCTACACAAAACTCGGAATGCTTTTTCTCATGGAGTAATGTTATTTATTCACTGTGGTGAGATTCCAAGGCGGCCCAGAGAGGCCAACGGGTAACCTAATGACACAGGAAATATATTTAGACTTCTAAGTCCCTTAATCAATCCCCTTTGAGTCCTAAACCCTTAGCCTCCAACCCCTAAATCTCTCTGAGCCTTAAATCGAAGAGTTTTTTTAGTTGAAGCAAAATTCACAGAACACAAAATTAGCCGTTTTAAGGGGAACAGTTCAGTGGCTTCTGGTGCATTCACTGTGTTGTACCATCACCTCTGCCTGCTTCCTGAGCGTTTTCATTGCCTCCAGAAGAATCCCGTCTGAACCACTCAGCAGCAGTCCCTCCCCGTTCCGCTGTCCCCTCTGTCCTTGGAAGCCACCGAGCTCCTTTCTGTCTCCGTGGACTTCCTGTTGTGGATATTTCATATAAAAGGAATCACACAACATTGGTCTTTTGTGTCTGGCTTCTTTCACGAACGTAATATATTTCAGGTTCATTCATGTTGTATTGGGTGTCAGTACTTCATTCCCTTTTATTGTCCAATAACATTCCATCGTGTGGACGTACCACGTTTCACTGGCCGGTTCGCCAGTGGACGGACGGTGGGCGTTGTCTCTGTCTCGCGGCTGTGTGACGGTGGTCGCCGAGACTCCTGCCTGACGCCCTCTGGTCTGCAAGGAACGGGGAAGAGGTGGACTGGATGGAGGGTGAACAGCAGCTTGGGGGGGGTGCCTGGGACAGAGCTTAGGGAGGCTCCTTCAACGTGACCCGGGCTGTGGGACCCCCCGCGCAGGTATCTGGGGCAGGCAGGGCCCCTCCCACGAGAGGTGGTGTCGCCGGGGGATGTTTTGTCAAGAAGTGTCAGCAGTGAGGGATAACTCAATACAGGGACGACCACGGTGGAGGAAGGGGCAGGGGCCGCAGGAAGACCCTTCAGAGAAGAGAAGAGATCCCTGTGGGGGCCGCAGTAAGAGGGATTAATGTCGGGCTGGTCCCTGGCTGAGAGCAGAACTGAACTGACCCAGCGAGAGACGTGGCAGGCATTCTTGGTCTGTTTCCCACTTTTCTGAAAACACAGGTCCCAAAAGAGGTTTCAGTGGCAGCCACTGAAGTCAATACCAAAATCCACCCTGCAGAAAACTGCCTCCCTGCTAGAGTGTCCCTGTGCCCATAAAACCCACACCTCAAGGCAACCCCCCACCCCGCCCTGAAGCTCCAGTCCTTCTGCATCAGGCCCCTCACCTCATGCCCTCTGCACCTGAATCCTTGTGAGGACGGGAGAGGCTGGCCCACCACTGGGGAATATTCTAGAACTCCAGGTGCAAGGTCTTCCCCTCCGTCCATGGTGCCCAGGGGCATTTTTCAGTTACTTCTACATTCCAGCAGGCAGACATCTCAGGACGAGGAAAGGACTTCTCGGGCCCTGTCCCCTCTGACGGTCCTCAGGGGAGGGCCCGGGCAAGCGGGGCCCAGGTGGAACCAGACATCAGCCCTCTAGCAGGGAAGGGGCAGGCCGAGGCCGACGACTGTCACTTAAGCCCCATCCTGTTCTGATGTGAGGGGCGTCGCTGCTCAGGGCCGCTGTGCATGGATTTGCTGAGATAAAGACGCGTCCTCACGAGGCCTGAGAGCACACGCTTGGGATGCTGGCTTAGTGGCTGTTCGCGTTTGGTTTGCTGCGGGCAGCAAGGGGTCGGGGTGCACTTACGTCCTCGGTGCAGGTGCCGGCTTGACCGCTCTCCAGCTGTGGGGCCCTGGGCGAATGACTAAGCCCCCTGCCCCCCAGCGTCTCCCTCTGAAAGTGAGGCTGATGTACCCACGTCACAGCCGTGGAGTGAGGCTTCAGCGAGTTCGTGTTTTTAAAGCATTTGGAATCGTGCCCAACACAGAAGAAGTGCAATCTGAAAACTCAACAAAACAAACTCGGCTCAAAAGTAAATGAGAAAGCACTCTGAAGAGTATGTAATAACTGGCTGTCACGTGAGGAAGTCATTTTTCCTGCCGTTTCAGTCTGTTTACCTGTAAACTGGGCATATCAGTGCCGTCACTGACTGTGTGTGCTGTGGGGGGTGTTTGCTTTAAGGAGTGGCCCGTCCTCTGAACGGGGCACCACGGAGTCGAACGGGGGCACCCCGAGATCGTTTGCTGCCTAAAAACCTAGCAAGGCGAGTAAGCCGACCACAAGAAGAGATGACCCGGACTGCAGGAAAAATCACATTTTGTGATGCTGGTAGCGCCGATGTAACTGTTCATTGCTTGTTTGTTTTTCCATTAGGGGCTATGTTCAATGCCACTAACAGGCAATGTGAAAGCAGAACAGGACGTGTGTGTCCAGAATGCAGCCCTCTGTGACAGGGAGAGGAAGGTGGCCTCAGATCCCTCCACACCTGCCTTGGGGAGGAGGTGGCTGCAGCCCCAGGTCCACCAGCTCAGGGCCCTCCCTCCTCTCCGCCGCGTGAGCGCGTGCTGTTGGGGCAGAAGGCAGGGCATGTTTGCATGACACCACGTGGCTTCCAGATTCTGTTTCCTCCCACCCCGAAAGGGAGTGACCCAGATGTGCATTCTTTCTGTGGCCAAGTTTTATGGCTGGAGCCACTAAGATTCTCCACCAGCACGAGGAACCCTGCTCCGATCTTAGTGAACCCGTGGGACCCTGTTTGACTGCATTCACGTGTAACACTGAAGATGCAGTATCTCCCAGGACAGTACGAATATCTAACTGGCCATCTTTGGCCTTTGTCCACACAGAAGCACCACTGACATTTCATACAAAGCACCCCAAATGAAGACTTCTCCAGCAAAGCTGGTGTTGTCACCGCAGCCGTGGACTTCGGTTTGATGACTGGCTCACCAATGAAGGATTTCTGCTGGGATGCGATCAGTGTGGCACTCTGACTGGCCGTGGACCTGTGGACCTGCCCAGAAGGGTTACTCTGTAACGTCCAACAGCGATACCCAACGCCAAAGTTCAAGGACTCACCAAGGACGTGGGGGTCATTACCAACTGAACCAACACTTCCAGGGGGTGGGGACCCTGGAATAAATAAAAATAGTGTCACTCTCGCGGAACCGACCACCCAGGAGGGGAGGACACATTAGAACGCAGATGCTGGTCTCCAGGAAGGTGATGATGTCAGGAGAGGGAGGGGTCCAGAGGCGGGGTCGTGCTGTCCGGGAAAGCAGGAGATGTCCCTGGAGAAAGTGGCCCTGGAGCAGGTCAGGCAGCTTCCGTCCTGATGAGCATAGGTATTCACGCAAGTGGGTCAGTGTCCCAACAGTGAGAGGAAGGCAGGCCTGGGGAGGTGGGGCGGGCCAGAAAGGACTTGTCTCCCGGGCTGCCTGGGCGGCTGGGCAGACGTCTGATGGAAGGCAGGGCTCCGTCAGGCAGGGAGGGAAGAGCCCCAGCATTGGGTTTCTGTCTGTCCTCCCGTCTCTTGCTCTGTCCCAAGACCCCGCCCTCCCTACGATGTGAGCTCCCCTCCTTAGTCAGTAGGGAGCCAGCGTTCATAACCCGCCAGGCTTCTGAGCACGGCAGTTGCGCCACCCACGGGATTATTTAGATTCATTCTTACACCTGTAACATCGTTTCATTTACCCTTTGGATGGGCTGTTTTCAAACTTAGGTCAACCAGCCAAAATCTGAAACATTTTCTGCTTTGTTCTCCTTTTCTGGTCCGCACCTGCCAATCATGAAATCCACTCTGGCCCTGACTCCGTGTGAACTTTTGTGTAACCTCCAGAAATAGCCACCTTTTAGGGTTGCCTTTTTGTAGGCACAAATATTTGAAAAATCAAAAGACGATTATAATAATGCACCACCTCATAAAGGAGTATTTAAAACAAATGCGTTTTCGTGTCTTAGGACAGACTGAGCGTGTGCTAGTGAAATGTTACTCTTCCGTGGAGAAAATTTAGCCACGATTTTCCCCTTTTCATCTTACCCATTTTCTAGGAATTAGAAAATCATAAAGCAAATAATGTAGGAGTTGAAAAGAAATAATAGGGAACAAAGACAATAGTTCCCAAAATACACGGAGCTGACGCTCCCAGGACAGTGCGAGGACAGACAGCCCCGCTTCCCACCGCCTCCGTGCCTTTGCGCTCTGAGCGCCGGGAGAGGAGCTCAGGTTCTGTGTCAGAGAGGGCAGCGTTTTACTTGCAAACGTGGTGGAATGATGACGCCCTCCAGGCACGCAGACCTGGTGGCCCCGGAAAGCCCCCGGCCGTGGGCATCACCGAGTCACCACCCACCGAGTCACGACCGCGGGCCACAGGCCTACGCAGGTGAAGTGCCTCCCAGAATGTGGCTTAAACAGTGTCCTTTTGCAGAAGAGTCTTTGTTTTCTCTGAGTTCGGAGCCAGTCTAGCCAGGCTGGAGAGGGCCAGGCAGAAGGTGACACCTACAGCAGAGGACCCGTCGAAGCTCAGGTTCCACCGTGAAGCCATCGAGGCGCTATTTTCATGTGATTTGGTCCACAGCTGCCACGGCTGCAGAGTGAACCGAGTCAGAATCGTGTCCCAGTGAGATGCCTTCAGCTTCCCAAAGACCTTGCCGGCCAACCTCCGCCCCTGTCTCAGCCTGCGGGGACCTTCTGCCTCGAGGAGCCGTGGTCCTGGGGTCCCTGCCCGTGCAAGGGGGCAGGACGCCCCCCACCACCCCTGCCAGGCCCACACCTCCTGCTTCATTTTTTTTCCAGAGGAACATATCTGTATTTTGTTTTATTTTTTAACTGAAGTATAGCTGATTTACAGTGTTGTGTTAGTTTCTGGTGTTCAGCATCATTGTTCAGTTACACAGACACATATTCCTTTTCATTATCGGTTATTACCTACATGTGGAATCTAAAAAGATGACACAAATGAGCTTATTTACAAAACAGAAACAGACTCACAGACATAGAAAACAGACTTAGGGTTGCCGAAGGGGAAAGGGCAGGGGGAGGGAGGGATAAATTAGGAGTTCAGGATTTGCAGAAACGAACTGCTACATATAAAAGAGATAAACAACAAGGTCCTGCCGTAGAGCGCGGGGAGCTCTATTCGGTACCCTGTGATAGCCTAGGATGAAAAAGAACATATAAATACAAGTACGTACCACTGGATCACTCCGCGGGAACCTGACACTCACACAACACTGTAGCTGAGCTATATATACTTCAACAAAGAGAAAATAAAAAATAAAACTCTGGTTCAAGATGAAGAGTCAGAAGAGACTGCAGAATCCCATGGTTTTGATGTGTGTGTTTGTTTGCACTGTAACTTGGTGTGGCTCCCCGCTTGGTTTACGCACTTCCGCACGTGGGTAAGTCGCTGCAGGGCTGGTGGAAACATGATCATCCCCAGATCTGGGGCTCCTTGAGGATTTGTTTTCCAGCAAGTTCCCAGGCCATGCTGATGCTGCTGGCTGTGGGTCACGCTGCGAGAGTCCTGGGTGCAGAGGACAAGCTGCAGCTGAAGCCCGGGGAGGTGAGCACGAGCCACCTCTGAGGCCAGGAGCAGGTGCAGGTGCGGAGCAGGCGGGGGCCCGACTCATCACCTGACTAAACTCTGAATCTGAAATTCTTTACAAGACTTAATAGACTTACAACTTCATAGGTTTCTTCTGTATTTAAACTTTGAAGAATGAGACTATATTGCCTGGGAAATGGTAGTTTTAATTATTTTTTTCCACAAACCCATCCAATATTCCTCCATCCAGGAGAGCGATGATACTCTCTTGGCTCAAGCAGCCTCCCTTCTTGCCATTTCTCAGGGCCACACAGGTGACCTTGCCACATGCTTCAGAAATTGGAAATGGTGTGCCTGTGTGAACTTGGTGTAGTCTTCGAAAATCAAATAATTATTTTTAAAAAACTGATTCAAGAAGTGAAAAAAAAAAAAAAGCAGTAAGCCAGTCTGCCATATTTTTACTGCTATGCACAATTGTTACCGGTCTGTCTGATAATCAGGCAATACAGGGAAACCAAGCAGTATGAGCAGTGGTTTCTCCTTCATGGAGCCCAAGCAAAGTTGTTGTTGTTCTTGTTGTTTTTTAATCAGCACCACTGTTAGCAGTATTGTCTTAGCAACTCGATATTTAATCCCACCATCCCACATTCTTCCAACACTCAGAGCCCAAGGCTGAGGCCGGCTGTGTTTTTCTGAGCTTTCCCAACAAAAGGCGACGTTGAGGGTGTTGATGAAAGATAATCTAGTGAAGGCGGTGATGAGTCCTTTGCACTGGTCACCTCTCCAGCATCGGGCATTGTCCTGGGTCCTTGGGACAAGTTATTTTGTTGAGCCCTGATAATCACACACTGGAAGTAAGACCATCACCCCACTTCATAGATAAAGAAATGGTCACTTGCCCAGTGCCCACTGCTGGGCCAGGAAGAGGGTAGGATCCGATGCTCAGCATTTCTTTATGCCCAGTTAAGAGTCCTCTTCCCCCCAGAGGGGACTCCTCCTTGCAGCGGCCCCCAGCCCTTGGTTGCCCATACGGGCGACAGTCTGGTTCTTCTGCCCGACTGCCCGCCACCCTGCCCCTGCTTCACAACCACACGTCCAAGTCTGAGTCATCATTCAAGATCCAGCCAAATGCCCTCTACTTCTTTAAGCCTTTCTGAAGGAGTCCGGAAGATTCGTCCATGTCCAGCCTGGACAGGGTGTGACATCAGACGGCCGTCCCAGTTGGGCGGTCACAGCACGAGTGACAGCCGGCTCTGCCCGCCGCTCAGGGGCTCACCCTCAGGGACCTGTGTCTCCTGAACACCGGTACTTTTATTTCTTAACTGACCTCACACAAGGCTTAGCAGGGAAGGAAATTCAGGGAATATCGATGAATTTACTACTTCCAGACTCCTCCTTAAAGATCACTGAGAACTTATTCTCCCACCTAAACACATCGCTGACCGCGGGCCCCTGGTACTTTCCCACCCTCCTGGTCACATGCGGTCAAGGGCCTTTATCTGAGTTTGCTGCCTGGAGGGGAGGTGGGAGGGGTGCATGGCCAGATTCAGCCTACAGGTGTATTTGTTTTATACAATTATTTTTTTTTTACAAATTTTTATTAATTGTCAATACTTAAGAACAGGAACTTCTACATACAAATCCTGAGCTCGGCTTCCCTTGAGAAATCAGACGAGGCAGCCCCCTGGCCGGGCCTGCACCTCCTCAGACCCACACCAGGTCCTCGTTCCTGCCCGTGGTCCCTGGGCTGCTTCTCTCAGGGACGGCGCTCCAGACACCCAGAGCTCTGGATCCACAGGACGCAACCTGGAGTGGGGGCGGGGTGGCCTGGAGTAGGCGGTGGCTCCTGGGTTCAATCCCCAGTCCCTCCATTAAACAAACAAAAACCTAATTACCCCCCCTAAAAAAAAAAAGAATATGGAAAGGGAAAAAAATCTTCATTCTATTCATTTTTTTTCAGGTAGAAAATAAAAAGTATGAAAATCAGAGTGGATATGTTTTATGATACATTCTTTTTCTTTTCTCAGTGATCACTTTAGTTCTCCGTGGAATTTTAACAAATCACATTATATCTAGAAACATGTCTTAAAATAGATCCTTCTTTTTTAATTGGCGTAGAGTCGATTTACAAAAGTTGATCCTTTTAAAAGAGATAATGCTAGGCTGAACCACAAGAAACTGCCATTTGTGAAGTCAGAAATGGTCAAAACCCGGCAATTTTGTGTGGGGTAGCTGACTATTTTTCTCTGACAATGTTTTTACTTGGAGGTTGTATTCCTTTAAAAAAAAATGGCACCAAATAAATATGTCCGTGATTGACATGATGTCATAAAAGCAAAGCTGCGGTAATTGCTGATGCCTGCGCTAATTTTCAATTGTCAAATTATGCTCCATGGCTTTGCATTTCAGAGCTGAAAAGCACCTAAGAGATCATTAATCTAACACCATTTTTAAGATATGGAAATGTCTCAAAGAGGTTAATCACGCACCCGCGATGGGAACTCGGATTTCCTGATTTCCAATTCAGCCCCTGGCCTCCAGCGAGGTCTCCAGGCATCCGTCCCTGACACGGGGTGTGGAGCCGCCTGCGCCCACAGCCCAGCGCTGGGGCCGATTTGCATAAAAAAGATAAGAGAGCATGGTTCTGTTATAGCACAAATGAGACCGAACTGAAAACATCAGCTGCTCAGATACTGAACACTTACTGACACTCTTTACACTTACACCCCCCACCTACAGCTGATTCACAGGCACTCGGCTCCTCCTGGTCCCTGGGGGTGGCTACTTGACCTTCGCAGGTCTGCCACCCGGCCCTGCCCACCCCACCGCCAAATAGAGGAGGAGCTGGGTGACCAGGCTCCTGGCATAGCACCCCATCCCGCCTTGCTCCTCCTCTGGAAGGCGTGCACTGTGCTGCCCACAGGTAGCGGAGACAGGTGTAAGCTGGACTGTGGGGCACCCGGGACACTCCCTCCTTAGGAAATGTTCTGTTTGTGGAATTAAAATCTGAACAGGACCGCCTCGTTCCTGCATTTGCGGAGGGGACGTCCCAAATGGGAAGCCCCTGGCCTCCAGGCAAGGACCAGTGTGCGGGGATGACCCCTTGGCAGTCGGGGGACAAACGTCTTCCTGTAAGAGACACCGGGAAGACACTGGGCTCCCACCGGGCCAGGTTCCCGCAGAACTGCCTGTCACCTCGGGCCATCATTCAGAGTTGGAGAAACCCTGTGTCCTCGGGTTTGGTAATGTCGTGTCTGACAAAATGTGTCTTTCGCAGCACTTGACAAAGAGAACTAGGAAAAGCCGGGGTCCTGGAGCCACTTCCTGAGGCCCGGTGTGGGGTCAGAGACTGCTCCTCCTGGTGGTCTGTCCCGCCTCACACGGGGTGGGGGGGCACAGCGCTGCTCCTGATGCTCCGTCCCACAGCTCTGAGACCCTCCCAGGGGCACCTGGCTCGTCCTAATATCACCACAGCTTTTCTCCACTTCCCGGGGGTGCAGGAGCTGCGTCCCCTGTCACTTGAGAGCAGGAAGGACCCACTGAATCTCCCGTTAGTCCTGGTCAAACACCCCAAAGGAGGTGATGGCTGAGGTCAGGGGTCCCCTCCTTTAAAACAACCTCCTTGGTGGAAGAGAATAAGAATAAGTTTCACAAGTGACTCTTCGCTTGCTTTCTGTGATCACCGTCTCAAACAGAAAGACTTCAGAGAAGCAGAGCCCAGGCAGAAAGAGGAACAGTTTCCTTTTGTTTCAAAATGTGTCAAGAACCAGTAACTCAAAGACTTGCTTCAGCTGGAAGCCATCACGCGGCCCCTCCTTACTTTATTCCCCGGCATCTCTTCCGACACTGGACTCTTCCTGCCAAAAGCAAAGGAGGAAGCAGTAGGTAACAGGCACCTGCATCAGCTGATCCGCGTCCGGTCGTCGTGTTTCACTGGAGAGAAACAGGGAATCTCCAGGAAGCACCCAGCTCAGGTGGAGAGGCGGGGAAGGCGGGGCTGCCGGTCGGATTGCTCTGTGTTGTTCGTTTTTCTAAATAGAGAATCAATTGTGAATTTGATTCTACCCTCCCTTTTGGTGGCCTTGCTATATGAGGGCTTCCTCCCTGTCACTCCCCGGGCACCACCCTCTTCTAACAACGGACCTGGAGGGAGGCGAGGAAGAAAAAGTATTCCTCCAGGAAACGAGGTGGCTGCAGCAGGATCAGGAGATGGGGCGATAGAACTGCATTTTATTCTGTCTCTCTGCACTTGAGTCTCACGTACACCTGCTGTAACTGTGCAATTAATCTTGACTCGTGCAGGTTGGCCAGGATGCTAAACCTCAGAAAACACACCTCAGCGAAATTCTACATGATGTTATCATTAAAAGCACGGGAAGGCATGGAGCTTAAATTACTAAGAATAATTGCCAATTTTTACTGCCTCCGTCCGTCCAGGGATGGCTAAGGGAGCCTTGTTGCCCTGACCCGGCTCTGAGAGAGAGAAGAGCAGGGAAGACACTTGTCTGTCTTGGGTTTGGTTTATTTATTTTTTTTCCTCCACTATCTCGCTTTTCTGCTCTTCCAAGAATGGATCCCACAGTCTCCTCTGGAAATTCACCCAGACTGACCCAGCCTCCCTGTTAGAACACACAGCGAGCCATACATCTCGGACTGTTTCCTCTGCTCAGCGCCAGCCTCTCTGCAGAGGGACAGTCCTCAGGAGCAAGGCCCCCCCATTCACCTGGGAAATCTGCACTGCGTTGTCCAGTGCATTCATCCCCTCATAGGTACTGAGAGAAATTGATTTAAACTTTTACACCCTTATTAATTATACACTTGAGATTTCAGTTGGAGGACAGAAATTTCGCTAAGATGCTGTAGTCAGGCGGAGGGAGACTGTGGTGTATAAATCATCCATTTATGTAAAGCTACGTATTGGGGAGAAATTACCCAGCGTGCGTGTACAGAGGGCGAAAATATTAATCTGTGGTTGATGGTGCCACCAGCGCTCTCAGGGCTGGATGGCGGTGCGGTGACCGTGGGAGCAGCCCTCCCGTCCACCAGGGCACCAGGGATGCCGTATTTGGGGAGGGTCAAATGAGAAACTTTGTGTCTAAGGTCCTTAATTCTGTCCCAAGGGTGAAAACGATAATGGAAGTTTATTTCATGAATAACAAAAAAGTAATGTGTCATTAATATGTAAATACTTACCATTTTAAAGAGGACTGTTGTGGTCATTGCTGAAACTGAAGAGACTTGGTTAGAATTCCACCCGTGCCACTCCCTAGTCCTGTTCTTATGGGCAAATTACTCAGCCTTTCTGCATCTTACCCACTTGTCAGGGTCCCTGTGGGGAGTGCATCAGATCAGTGACCAGCAGCCTCCTAACGGGATCTACAGGGTGCCCGGCGCCCGGCTGGTGCCCAGGCTGTGGTCTCCACGTCTCCTGCTCCTCAGAGCTGCTCCTTTGCGCGGCTTCTTGTCCTGCTCTCAAAGCTTGATGTCAGGTGCCAGGAAGGCGTCAGGCTTCCCAGAACTGGAAGCTTGCCTTCAGTGTTTTCTAAAGCGCTGGCAATGTTAGGAAGCCGGAGATCTGCTTTAGCTTGAATGGTGGGTCAATTTCTCTAACCTTGAAGGCTTGAAAAAAAATAACTTGCTGATTCATGGTGTTTGCAGGACACACAGACTCTTTCTTTTTAGTTATTTTTGTGCTGGCGAATATCTATTTACTGTTTTATCATTTGATTAAAGAAGTCACGTTCACATTCAGTGTGTGTGTGGTCTGAATTGCCTGGCTCCCTATACTTTCTGCAAGCTCTGTTTCTTGGGGGAAATGGCTTGTGTGCAGGCTGCATTTCTGAGCTGGATTTTCCTTGGAGTTTGACTTGCAGATATTTACGGTGGGGACTCAAGTTTCAGAGTGTGGGCGGAGAGGCGGCTCGGCCAATCGGAAGGCGGATCTGCTCAGGTCATTTGCATGTCACAGCCCACTTTCCCGCAGAGCCAAGGGGATGGTGAAATACATCCCTGGGGGAAGTCGCAGCTCTGGTTAAGATTTCCTTTCGCTCCTTCTCTGCTAGAGCAATTGGATGATAACCATTTCACATGCGCATGCGGCACTCAGATGGGCAGAGCTGTCAGAAGGCTAAAAATCTTGCCTGTCTTGCCATGGCACCTGAGGAGGACGAAGAAGGACAGTGCGTCGTCCCCTGCACCACACACTCTGATCTTAAATACACTGATTTCTGGCTTGTTTTGTCCTTCGGCTCAACGTGACATTAGTACCTACAGAAAGGCCAACATATGTGAGAATGCTTGTCAAGCAGAATCCATTTTTGCAAAGGTAATGATGTTCTAAATTTGGAAAAAGTGCAACTCGGGGGAAAAAAATGGAATAAACTGTAAAATGACTGAGCTCTCCTTCCTAGCTTTTCAGAGTAGCAGAGTTTTTCTCCATGTGCTATCAGATTGGTTTGATTATTTAAGAATATTTTTCACACAGGAAAGTTAATAAGTTTCGTATTTTCTATTTTGCAAAGCTAGCTGACCATCGCCTGCTGTTCCAGATGCTGACGCTCCCCATGCAATCAGGCTTATGATTTAAAATGGACCCTGTATAAGGAATCGTTCCAAAGTCCTGGAAAAAATGCCCGGCTGAGCGAGGGGCTTGTTTTACCGCAGGCGCGTCGTGCAGGCAGCCGCTGGCCGCTGGCCGCTGGCCGCTGGCCGTGGGCACTGCAGAATTCAGAGGGCAATCCTAGCTGGGGGGAATAGCCAGACGTTGGTATTTGTATGAACAAAGCTATCTAGGGGTAAAAACCTAGAAGGAAACACTCAAGTGCAGGTCTGATGTGTGCCAGCCCCACACCAGCAGGCCGGCGGGAGCCGCCCGGGAGGGCGCCCTGGGCGCCTTTCTCTGTGGCCTCGGATGGTGTGTGTCTGTGTGAAGAGGCCGGGAAGAAAACCCCGCTGTTCCCCTCCAGATATGAAGGGTCTCTGACCAAATGCGGCGTCTGTGTGCACTCACGTGCCACGGCCCCGCCTCGGGAGGTCAGGGAAGGTGATGTGTGGCGTTTATGATTTCTAAGTGCCAAACAAGAGGAAGGCAGGGGTGTGTTCTTGGGGACTTCGGGAGTAGTGGAGGTGGCCACTGGTCTGAGAAATTTGTTCAGTGCGCAGCTTGGAGCTGGTGTGGCGCACGAAAGCCCCACCTGTGCCAGGACTGAACAGGAGCCCCTGCCTGAGGCCGAATTCACTGCAGCCAACAAAAGGCCAACAGAATGCCACCAGAGAGGACAGCCGCGTCTCTAACCAGCTGTCTCTCCTTGAGAGTGACCCGCGTCCTTCCCCTGTCCCCAGGGCCCCCTTAAGAGTGACCCCCCTTCCCTTTGGCTTTCCTGCAGGCCACAGGTTCCAGGAGGGGCCTTTTCTCTCCTGGTTCTCTGGCCCGACCCTTCTGCTTGCCTGCAGGACTCTGGTCCACGTCTGTGCCGCGGTCTGCAGTGGGGCGGGCCCTGGGTACCCGAGTGCATCCCACCCCGGGGCCGGCAATCCCCAGGAGGCTGACACGCTGACCCCAGGTCTGCATCAGGGTCCCGGGGCTGCTGTAACGCAGCGCCCCAGCCCCTGCAGCAGGAGTAACTTCTCCCACAGACCTGGAGGCTGCAAGTCCCAGGTCAAGGTTCCTCCTGATGCTGTGAGGGGGGGTCTGCTCCGGGCTCTCCCCTGGCTCCTGGTGGCTGCTGGCATCTTTGGGTTCCTGGGCTTATAGATGCATCACTGTGACCTCTGCCTCGGCCTTCACATGCCGTGCTCCCTGTGCGTGTCTGTGTGTTCAGATGTCCCCTTTCTACAAGGACACACCCATGCTCTAATGACCTCATCTCAGAGTCACAGTCTGCAAAGACCCCAGTTCCAAATAAGGTCCTTTCACTGAGCACCAAGACGTCAGCATCTTCCGGGGGGTACAGCAGCCCAAAACAGCTGTCAGGGCAGTTGCCCCGGCCTGGCTCTCGGGCAGGAACCCTGAACATGGGGCATCGGCCCCTTGGCCGCAAGCGAGGGGGGCAGGAGCACACCCATCTTGGATCCCCCGAGTCGCCTTATGAGCCCTTGAGCTCCGGCGTGGACTCCCTGAGCACACCTTACCTGGCGTGTGTGAGCAGCCTCGGCACGAGGGGCCGCCCGTCTGAGCAGGTGGAATACGTTCAGGTGACAGAGGAACCCACCCCTGAGCAGGCCGCTGAGGGCACCTTGGGGAAGAGGAGGCTAGGGACCGCGGACGCTGACAAGGGCGAAGACCTCTGAGAGCCGGCTGAGTGCCGCCGGTGGAGGGCTTGTGGGTTCAGCAACAGAGCCGCATGGCAGCACCGGAATGCTGAGTGAGCTTCTCTGGGCACGAGACGCATCCGGTTAGTTGGTACGAGGGCTCCGGGCATTGCGCTGGCACGGGAAAGACCCCAAGTGGAGTCGCCCACACCCTGGGACAGGCCATCTGCAGGGCGGGCCGGGGGCTGCGTCTCTCCTGGGGATTCGTGTACCAGGGCTGCAGCCCACCCTGCGGGGCAAAGCCAGCGTCGCCCCAGTCTTCTGCAGAAACGACACAGCACTGCTTTTGGAGCAAGTTAGCGACTAAGAAGACTGAAGGGCACTTGAAGGTCTACACAGGGAGAGGTTTCTGTTTGTTTGTTTTGGCTTAAGAACATCTTGGGGGAGGGCAACGATTAACATTTTATAACACGTGGTTTGGACTAATGGGGCTCATGGAAAACAGGCGAGGGAAGTTGAGTGACACACCTCCTCTCCACGGGCTCTTTCCTGATTGCTTCACTTTTCCCCACCCTGTTCCCCGCAGCGAGGTCCCAGCAGATGGCCTCGGGCCAGTGGGATCTCCCAGGCCCCCCTCCTGCAGGCTTTTCGGGGCTCAGCCAGGTCAAGGACGGTGGCAGCTTCCGACAAGAATTAGCAGGAGACACATCCGTGAGTCACTTTTAATTTGTCCGCGAAGAGCACGGCTCCTGCCTCATGATGACTTGATTTGTGAAAAGACATCAAGAAAAGCGAATCCTGACGCTGTTCAGAAGTCCTTTTGCAACATGAGGATGCAGAGAATTTCCACATCTTCCTGGGGGGCCGATTCTGCTCGTGGTCATGACCATCACCCTCGGTGTCCAGTCCTAGTCTCTGGCTCTGTGCATGAGAATGAAAGGGGCCCGAGTCACCTCGGGTGGCCACACAGAGCCTCAGAGAGCTGAAACAAGTCATTCCTTCCCATGGGTCTGGAGGCTGGATGTCCAGGACAAGATGCTGGCAGAGTTGGTGTCTGGAGAGAGCCCACGTCCTTGTTCACAGGCAGCCACCTTCTCGCTGTGTCCTCACGTGGCAGCAGGAGCAACCTCCGGTCTCCCACTATTCCCGTAAGGGCACTAATCCCATCCAAGGGCCCCACCTCCAAGTTCTATCACATGAGGTGGTGTACGGCTTAAATGTATGAACTTGAGGGGGACACGGTTCAGTCCACAGCACAAGTGACGGGGCCGGGTGACAGCTGCAGGGCACACAGTGTGCCTATAAGCCAGCACCAGAGTTATTTCCCCTTTGGGCTCAGCATGAGAGGACAGATACCTCTGCCTGGGACGAAGAATGGCTGTGGGAGCCAGTGAGAGGAAAACAGGAGGCAACACGCATTGTGTGAGATAGATGCACTTCCCCAGAGACACGACACCTGGAGGTGCCGGCGGGGCTCTCGGGGACGGCCCTGGGACGCAGGGGGGCTTGAGTGGAAATGCAGTTGCCACCGAGGCCTCCACTGAGTCGGTGGGGGAGGGACCTGGGATGTCCTTCCCAGAGGCTCTGATGGAGGCAGGGTGTGGGGTCTGCGCCTGGCGTGTGCTGCCTGGGAGAACGGGCAGCCTCGCCCGCCAGAGGGCTGAGGCGGCAGATCTAGACCATGTCAACTAAGACTGTGGATCTCACAGACAGGGATTTTGTGAGTCGGTGGAAGTGGTGTCAGAACTGCCCCAGACACTCCCACGGCCACTGACACACCTCTAATTACAACCAGCCATTCTGGAAAAGTCGTCGCTAAGGCGTTCAGCGCAGCAGCATCAAAAGAGCTGCGTTTACACACCCAGCGATTAAAGAGGCCGCTGAGGAAAACGAGGCAGCCTCTAATCATTCTGCAAAAATGGCTTTTGGCGAGATAATTCTGGAGGTTGAAAGGCGTCTGACCCTGCTGTCGTGCAGTTTTATTGGGAAAAATTGTACCAGGAAAACAGCAACTCCAGAAGCATCGTTGTTGAGTTTAAGGATTATCGCATCATTGTAATTATAACTTAAATTTTGTATAAGAAAAATCGAATTTGGTTTCACTTGTTTTCGAAATTAAAAATCCACCGAACTCTTTTTTTCCCCACTATTTACTCTGAAATATTCATTCTCTTTTGAGTGGGTTTTCCCTAGCCAGCCTCTTCTGGGAACATGTGTCCCCAGATAACTCTGCAGTCTCTCCCGCCATCTCTTGGGTTCAACTCAGCCCCCTCCGAGGATAGCGGTTGGTCTGGCATCCAGGTGAGAATGCAGGCTGCGCCACGGCAAGTCAGCAGGCCGGGTTTTGGGATCCTGTGCTCACACCTGGTGTCTGGGGCTGATCAACGCAGCGCAGCCCTGAGGATGGATGCGGAGAGACTCCTTCAGCTGAAGGTGAGAGACAGCTGCTTTCCAGCCAGCGCCTCACAGTGCTGAGATGAAGACGACAGACTCTGAATCTCGAAAGCCTGGGAATTTTGCTCCCAGCTTAGATTTTTAGCACTTCCTCAATGGTTCCATCAAAGAAATGGGGGGGGTAACGCCAACGTAACAGTCTCCTGTAACAAATCGTGCTGCAAGGCGGTTGCTGAAACTGTCCTAGGAGGCCTTCCTGCCGTTACGGTGAGGTCACTTTATTCCCAGAGTAGTGAAGGCCATCGGGACCGTCTCTTATTGGCTGAAAGTCTCCGAGTCTGCTGGCTCTGAGGATGTCGGGTCCGACTCCCCTCGCCTGAGATCATCGCGCTGACTCAAGCCTCGCTGTCTCCGCGCCCCCGGGAGGGTCTCCACCCCTGTCCTGAGACGGGCCCCGGGTGTGCACACCTCAGCTTCTGTCTCCGGCTGGTGCCGCCACAACCAGGCAGAAGGGGAGAAAGCAGAAAGCGCTGGCGCCGTTTCTGGAGCCAGAAGGTCCGTCTCAGAGAGAGCACGGTGGCGCTCTTTGATGCCAAAATTAGAGGATGTCCTGATTTTGCATGTGCTTCTGCACGCTGAGAACGTGGCAAACCAGAAAGTGGAACTTGCAGAGTATGCAAACGGGTATGTCCTAGAGGTGGATTTGACATCACAGAAAAGACGAGGATCATTTAGTTAGGAGCCACCTTCGTGTTTGTCCTCAGAGCAGTTTTACAACAGCAGGGGTCTTTTTTGTTGTTGTTGTTAATATGATGCCAGTCTGCGGTTTTGCCTGTCTTCATAGAATCTCTGCGTCTCCTAAGGTTATCAAATTTCTTCTCCAAATCCGTCTGCTAGCTAATGATAGTCCGTCTTTAGAGACCTGGAGCGCCTTCGCTAAGCTCACAGGCGCGCTCTCTGACGGTCAGGACGAGAAGCCAGCCTCCTCCTCCCCCGGATGGCTGGGCTTCTTTGAGCAACTATAATTATCCCCTCACTTTCCTTCCTCTTCTCTCACAGGTACGTACTGTGCTCCTCTGCATTTTATTTCTATTTGGAGAGCGTTCAGTGAAGCTAATGAATTTTTCCCCCCTCATGGCTCTTACTGGTAACACAGTCTGTTAATGTCACCTCCCACCAGGGCCACTTTCTGGAGATGATGGTTCCTGGGAGCCTGAAACTGGGCCCGAGATCCACCCAGCAGCCGGAGATGGAGAAATTCGCTGTATCTGCATTCCACGTTCAGCCCCTCCAACAAGGAGACTCACGTCTTAGCCCAAAGGGGTGTGTTTTCTGTGCAACTTGGGCAAAGGCATGGCGGCTCGAGGTCAGGGAGAGCTGCGAGGCCGGTGTGGGAGTGCAGGCCACGCCCCCAGACGCACCTCTGTTATTTCGCAGACACGCTCTGTGAGCCCTCCTGGAAGTGGCAGAGTTCACTCAGCAGGCTGCCAGTGCCCCTCCCTCGGGAAAGTTGGGCACCCGGACGTTCTCGTTTTTTCATGTTTCCATCTGATTTCAAAACCCGGAGAGGTGAAAGCACCGTGGGATCACACTGAGCCGCTCTGTACTGTGAGTATCCGGGGTCGGAAGCACCCCCGGACTGGGAGTCAGGACGTTGGGGCCCCGCCCTCCGCTCGGCAGAGACGGGCTGTCACCCCCGCCCACATCTGCTTAGATTCTCTGAGCCTCGCTTTTATGCTCTTCAGAGGTGCTAGGAAAGCCTGATTTTCCTACCACTCGAGGTGATTATAAGGATCAAAAGAAAAGTGAGGGTGTGGAATGTGCTTTGCAAACTTTACAAATCATACAAACACAAAGTACCAGCTCATTTTTCCCTGTCAGCTTGTACTGAAACGTCTGTTTCTACCCCTCCCTCTGAGCAGATTCAGAAACAGATTCAATTGTACTGATGCGGAAAGTGAAGATTCATTTCACACAGTCGCAAGGGGAGCGCCCACGTGACCGCTGTATTTACCTGGCTGGCATCTGTGTCCCAGGTAACCGGGGGCAATGCTTTCTTGTCTTGCCGCAGAGAGGCCATCCTGAGAAAGGCTGTGTACAGCCCTGGACGCTGTTAGCCTCCGCTGTACTTACTTTGGCCTCACTGTGCCGGTCCTTGTCCTGCTGCACCTCAGACCGAGACGCTTCTGCCAGGGCTCTGAATCCAGCCCTCTCTCCCGGCCCGACTAGAAATCATTACAGTGTTGGACTGGGCTAATCAAAAAACGCCTCTTTTCACAAAATAAAGTGTTTTCTGCTTACTTTTAGCAAAAAAATTACTGTATTTTCTGTCTTCATTGAACTACATAGTTTTGTTTTTTGGGGTTTTTTTGGGCTGGCTGTTCATGCACATTATTACTATTAACTATTAACATGTGACCACTTACATTGTCTGTATCTGCACAAAGGTTTGGGAGAATTTTCTTGTTGCTGTTTAAAATAACATTGTTAGGGTGAGAGTATATCTCAGTGGTGGAGCGCATGCTTAGCATGAATGAGGTCCTAGGTTCAATTCCAGTACCTCCCTTAAACATAACTAAATACAATACAGTACAGTAAACAAACCTAATTCCCCCCATGACATTTCGTTACCTCTAGCTTCTCTATTTTGTTTTACAAACCATTTTTACAAGTATGGAGTAACTCGAGCCTTTTTAAAAAAGCTGTCAAGATATACTTTGTTTTTCCTTTAACTAAACTCAAGCTACTTGGGAAGAAGAAGGATTCTTTGCTTGTTTCAACCTAAATGCTGTTACTTAAGAGCATCTGACAGTGTGATATTTGTGTTGGTCAAGGTTCTTAAGAGAAACAGAAGATGGGGGAGGGATTTAAGGAATTGGCTTATGAGATGATGGGGGCTGGAGTCTGAGGTTTGTGTGGGCTGGCAGGCTGGAGACTAGCTGATTTGCAGTCCTGGGTCTGAATTCCATGGGGCAGCAGGCCGGACACTCAGGAGGGGTTTCCATGTTGCAATCTTGAGAATTCCTTTTTTGGAAGACCTTGCTGTGCTCTTGGGCCCTTCAACTGATTAGACGAGGCCCACCCACACTCTGGAGCATGATTGGCTTTACTCAAAGCCTACTGATTTAATGTTAATTATACTTAAAAAACAAAAAACTAAAAACTAAATGAAAACCTTCACAGTAACCCCTAGACTGGTGTTTGGCCAAACAGCTGTGTGCAACAGCCTAGCCAAGGTGACCCACAAAATTAACCAAATTCTGAATTCTACAACAGCTTTTTAAAAACTTGGTCACATAACTAGACTCTCCATGATTAAAAGTCTAAAGGGCATCTCCATTACAAGGCAACTGCATGTTTCTTTGTCCTCAAAGTTAAAAAACATACTGTGATGACATGTGGCAATAATAAACAGTTTGAACCAGCTCATTATAGCCTCATCTGGGGGGCTCGCTGAGGACACACACTAAGACTATGCAATGAATCAGTGACTGTCACTTTAAAGCCTGAAATGAACGCTTTTATTTTCTCTTTAAAAAACTGTAATTATGCGCAGCACAAGCACCTTGTACACGCAGAGGCTTAATGGGTTGTGAAGACAGCCGTCTCAGCCATGGCCATGCCTGAGAAAAGCCTTCTCCAAACACCCAGGGCTAGTTCATCTCCGCCGAAGACCAGGCTGCTTTTAGGGAACCATCAAAACAAACGAAACAAAATACCCTGACATCCCAAACAAACAGGCAAAAAAACCCTTCCAAATTGAACCAAAATGTTTTATCTGCAAAAAATCATGCCAAAATGTTAAACTGGCCAATTCTAAAATCCAGCCAACCTTCCAAACCAGTCCTGGGAGCCTTTCACAGCTCGAGGAGTACGTGCTGATCTTGTGAAGGGTTCATGCCCGGACGGTCGGATGATCGCGGAGCATTAATGGAGGCTGTGGAACCAGTCCCTCCCCCGCCGAGATAGGGTTACACAGATAAGGATCAAAACAGAGCCCTCTCTGGGAACACTTTGGGTTTACTCAAAGAGCCTCGTCTTTTTCCTCGGAGGCAGAGGCGTTCTCACACAAATCCTTCCCCATCAAGATAAGGAGCTGCCTCTAACATCTCAGGGCGGTGGAAATCTGTACGGTCCTTCCTGGCACAGGGAAGGCTTAAGTCTAAGAAGAATTCTTGGGCTTGAAAGCAGAGTTGTGTGGAAAGAGGAGAGACATCACAGGGAGAACCACCACCTCCAGGGGTCGAGTCGGCCTGGGAGGAGGGCAGTGAGGCCTGGGCACCTCCGTGGCTTCCTGTCCGCATCCCACCTCACAGACACTGACAAGCCAGGACGCCCACCTCTGCTCCCTGCCTGCTGCTGTCTCCCGGGGATCCAGGGAGAATCTGAGCCGGCAACTCACGGGGGAAGGTGTGCGGGGCCAGCAACAGAATTAAAACCTTATCATTATTTTTCTCTAAAAATGATCCCTTTCTCCAAGTTTTTATGCTGTTTAATCTTTTTAAACGACCCCAAGGTGTGTGATGCAGTGCCTGTGTGGACTTTGTGTAAGTCAGAACAGCTCCTTCAAACTATAACCCAAGTGGGGGGCTGTCTTTCCTAAAATCCGCAGTTTTGTCAAACATGTGCGTTCCCTCTCCTGCCTCTCTGCAGCCTTTCACTGAACACAGGAAACAAAGAATCCTCTATGACTTGTCCCAGAATTTCCCCCACGCTTTTTTTTTTCAAATCCTGAAACTAAATTGGTTTCCAACTACTTAATAATCAAAATTTAAGCCTTAACCTGTGGCCAGCACCGTGTTGGGGTGCAGTGAGCAGAAAAGAGGAAAATATGGGAAAATTAGAAACTACGGTTTTTCTCTCTCCAAGTGTATATAATATTGTAGTTTAGATCGGGGTCTGGGAGGGAAGCCACACACACACACACACACACACACACGAGACAATTAGGGAACAAAGTAAGAGAGCAGTAATTATGTGTTAAAGTGTGTGGGACAGATTGTGCTTTCTGGAGTTCAGAGCAAAAAGGGCTCAGTGTGGGCTAAAGTCATTTGAGATGATTTCATCATGGCCTCAGAGCCATTTTTAAACACAAATAATACGTTGGTAAGAAGTGCTCTTTTGAGGGCTGGGCATCAGAAGGGGCTGTGTGATAAAATGGGAAGTAATCTGAAAATAAATGTGTGTGTCTATACACACACACACACACGTATGTAATTGAATCACTCTGCTGTACCCCTGAAACTAACATTGTAAACCAACTGCATGACAATAAAAAATAAAATAAAACAAAAAGAAGGGGCTGTGTGAGGGAGGAAAAGGAATGCTAACAGTTACGCAGACGGCCACCCCTCACTGGAGTCAAGGAAAGTTCATGCTCGGGTAGAATAAGAAACTTCCTCGAGGTGGCTGCTTCGTTTGCAGGCTGCAGCAGGGGCACGGTCCTCCAGGATTCGGCCCGCAGGGTGTTTACCCACAGGCAGCCCTGCCCCCAGTTTCTTCCCTTTGCTCTTAAGGCATATTAATTCCTCTCTAAAGCTATTAAAAGAGAGCTGTCGAGCTGCTTTTTTTAAGATTGAAGTATAGTTGGTTCTCGATGGTGTGTTAGTTTCGGTGGACAGCACAGTGATCCAGCTATATACACATTCCTGTTCATGCTCTTTTTCGTTCTAGGCTATTACAAGGTACTGAATATAGCGCCCTGTGCTCTACAGCAGGACCTTGCTGTTTGTCTGTTTTATACATAGCACTGTGTATCTGCAAATGCCCGGCTCCTGAGTTATCCCTCCCCACACCCTTTCTCCCCTGGTAACCGTAAGTTTGTTTCCTGTGTCTGTGACTCTGTCTCTCCAACCTCTTGTGAAGACTCACAACCGCCAGTCTTAAAATTAGCTGGATCATAGGGTGAGCCTATTTTTAGCCTTTTGAGGAATCTCCACACTGTTTTCCATAATGGTGGCACCAAACTGCATTCCCACCAGCAGGGCAGGGGGGCTCCCTTTTCTCCACCACTTATCTTTTGTGGACTTTTTAATAATGGCCACGAGATGTGCAGACCCGCACCACTATGTATGAAATAGATAAAACAGCAAGTTCATACTATAGAGCTCAGGGAACTATACTCAATCTTATAGTCACCGGTAACAGAAAAGAATATGAAAACGAACCTGTGCATGTATGTCTGAAATATGATGCTGTGTCCCAGAGACTGACACAATGTTGTAAACTGACTACACTTCGATAATATTAATAAAAAAAAGTAACATTGCTTCGGGCAACTTCATCAAACTCACCAGGCTGCGCCTTCTGCAGCACTGCCCCCAAAGCAAAGATCCTGCCCGCAGTGTCCTCGGAATTCACACTTGCTAGAGGAGGAAGAGTCTGGAATAATTTAGTCCAGGAAATGTGTGGGCATCGTGATTAGTGAGACCCAGTGAGGAGCCCTCAGGCCCCGAAGCCCTGGTTCCCACTGCCCTGTGAGTCCTGCCCGGCCAGGGGCTTGGAGGGGCTTCCAGAATGGGGGATGCTACTGGAATTCCTGTGTTTAACCCACTTCTCCATTCGGCTCTTCGGGGCAGCCAGCACCCTCTAGCGCACAGAGGTCTGGCTCCCTCTGGGGTGAGGCCGGCTGGCTGTGTGTCGGGCATCTTCCAGGTCCCTGTCCCCTCTTCCTCCCCTGTCCCTACTGGCTATCCTGAGGCCCCCACCTGCTGGGCCTGCCTCGGTTTCCCCTCGCCCCCTGCACGGCCCTGGGATCAGCTTTGGAACATCACAACCCTGTTTTCATCGCCCGGCTCAGCCGTTGTCAGTGGATCAAAGTTTCTGTACAAAGAGCCCCAAGGCCACCACGCAAGACCCACCTCCCCAAGGACCCGGCCAGGCCTTCTCGGGGTTTGCTTTTCACAAATAACTCAGAATTCAAAACTGCAAGGTATTTGCAGAGAACTGGGTTCAGGCGCCTCATTCTCCAAAGGTGGGAGCTGTGACCTGCAGAACTGTCATCCGTCCCAGAGCCTCAGGCTGCTCTGCTGGGGGCAGCCCTGTGGGGGAGAGTGAGCCCCTTGGGCCCCCACAGCAGCACATCACCACCCCTGCTGCTTTCCTGAACCTCCCACTCTCTGTTCACCGTCAAATTTAGGACCCCAGCATGGATGATCTCTGGGGTCCAGCTGCCAGCGCTGTTTTCCAACTGAGCCGTGATTGGTCAGCCATCAGCTCTTCCCTAAAACAGTCACGAACTCCATCCAGAGAGACCAGCACCAGAGCATCTTATTTTGAGAAGAGAGAGCTGTACCCCTCCCTGGCAGGCTGACAGACGCAAGGGAACGCGCCTTTCCCACCTTCAGCCTTTCCCAGGCCGCCCGCTGGCCACGCCCTCTGAAGGGCCCACGTCCCCTCCGAGGACCCACTGCAGCCACTGCCGCGAATTCTGTCCCCCAAATTCCACAGGAGGCCTTGAGTGTATTCCTAATTGCAGTTTGACTCGCCCACGGTGGGCTGCAGAGTGTCTTGGGCTGAGAGCTGGTGGAGGTTAAGGTCTTGTTTTCCGTCTTGCCGCGGTGTCCCCGGGCAGGAGGAGCCTGGCTCTTCTCCGGTTCCGCCGTACACATGCATTTCTTTGTCTATAAATGGGAGTGGCCCGTTTGCTCTCCCAGTCAGTCAGAGGGTTAACTTAATGGAAGCTCAAGGAGTGTGGACAGGCAGCAGGAAGACAGGTGGTATGAGGGTTGTCTCGCAGAGGTTTGCCTCTCCCGCAGTAAGATCACTTACGTAAACAGGAAGTGAGCTACAAGACAAAGCAACTCCCACATCTCACAGAGACGGCCTAGGGGCTCCAGAGAGTGGCATGGTCAGCGCTAAATCCCAGCCCCTAACGGCAGCAGGGGCGGCGGGGACCTTCGGGTTCCAGCGCAAGGGGCGGCGCGTCTGGAGAGAGGGAGCCGTCTGGCCCCAGGTGAGGGACACGGGAACCAGTTCCAGCAGAACGGCGGCTGGGTCATGAGAAGTCCTGGGACACATGGAGCCTGAGACAGGACCAGGAACACTGTGCTCTGAAATTGGGCTGTCCAAACAGAAACCACCAACACAGAAAAAGACCGAGCCTCCCTCCCGTCTGACTTGGTCAGTGGCCTCTGGACCATTCCAGACAGTCGCCGAATTCAAACGCTCGGGACCTCTGTCCCCTGATGTAATGGCTGAAATTGTAATAAACCTGTTTGTACTCATTATCCAAGTATTTGCTCTCTGCTCCAAGAATGGAATAGTTTTTTCATCAAAATGGTGAAGTACTCAGGAAGGAAAGATGCAGCCTGTTCGGGGACAGAATGTAGGAACGGCGCAGCCTCAGGTCTGGGGACGCCAAGCGCCGACTGATCATGGAAGCCCGCCTGCTCATTCTTACCTGGATTTGTCTCTTCAAGGAGCTGGAGGCAGTTTCCTCTCTTCTGCCACCACAAGGCATTCTCTTGTCATCTTCTCCCTTGCCTTTCAGCGCCAGGGCTCTCGTGAAAGTGTTTTCTGGTTTGGAGAAGAGAATTTCTTTGAAAAGGAGGTCATTCTGCTTCTTAAATGAAATCTTGTCAGCACGTGTTTCCCACCTCAGTCTTTTAGCAATTTTCTTCTTCCTTTCTGTAAGGGATCTCAAGATGCAATTATTGAAGTGGGTGTTTTGGGGGCTGCATTTGAGGAAGAAAATAATTAACATTGTTCTGTCTTTTAATATTTTTAATCACACTAGCAAACACCTAGCATAGTATTCGCTACGTGCCAGAAGCTTTTGTGTGTTCCTGTAAATACGTTAGGATGTTTGATCCTTGCAGCTGAGAAATGGGAAACCGAGTTATGGAGAGGTTGTGGGTTTTGGCCGTGGTCACAGAGCCTGCAGGCAGCGTAAGAACTGGGCCACCAGCTCCCGCGTGCCTACTCCGTGCCATGGGATGCTTGGGAGATGGAAGAAAGCAGACATCTATAAACCCATAAGGTCAAGTCATGGACACCCTTCTTTTTCACATATGTCTTGTTTACAAAATTAAAATCATAAGACACATTCACTGTTGTCTCCCGAATCCCCTGCTTTAGCGTGTGGTTGGCACGCTTGACGGTTTCAGTGGCTGGCGGGCGTCTGCGCAGGACCCGGTCACTTGCCGCGATTCCCCCTTTGCTGGGGATTGAAGTTGCTTGCAATTTCCCAGTAATAGAAATAACGCTTCAGTGAACAGCTTTGCATTGCGTATTTCCCCATTGTTTCTACAGGATAAATGGGACGTGTTACCAGTGGCCACAACAAAATGAAAAAGCTGCCAAGGATCTACCTAGTAGTTTAATTATTTTTTTTTTTGGTGGGGATTGAACGCAGGACTTCATGCATGCAAAGCGCGCGCTCTGCCGCTGAGCTATGCCCACCCCACCCCTTCCTAGTAGTTTTAAAGGAAATCTCTGCAAACCCAAGGAACAGGCAGGTCCTCAGTTATTTAAATAACCTCAGAGCAGGACAACTCACTTCACGAGCACACGCTATGTAAAGACGTTTCAAAAAGGGGTTAAAATGAACAAACCGAAAACAGAGAGGACACTTCAGACCAATATCTCTTACAAAATGAATGCAAAGGGTTTAATTTAAAATACAAGGCAACAGCTCTACAGAGTATTAAAAAAACAACGCAGCACAACCACGCAGGTTTGACTCTTGGAAAGCAACGGCGGTCTGCTACGTCTATAGACTGAAGGAGGTAAATGTTGTGACCCTTTAGATAGACACTCAAATAACAATTAAAAAGTTTACAGCTGTTCCTCACGAAGACCTTTATTAATTAAAATTGGAAAGAAATTTCTGGAAAGTAACTGAAGATTCAAGAGAGGAAACAGACCATGGGGCCAAGTGGTGTTATTCTGATCTGTTTTGGAGCTTCAGTTATTATAAGAAAAAAATAATGTGAAAATGTTGAACATTAAAAGTTAATGTTACCTTTTTGAGTAAGTTACGTAGCCGCAGACTTAGGGAAGTCCAAAACGTTAGCCAAAAATACAATATTAAGTGTTTGGAAAAGTGGCTGAAGTATGTAAGAAAGAACTTTTTACATACATATGAACACACACAATTGTATCGTGTTATTTATATACCACGACTCATGGTAGCAGTAAGAATGGCATCATAGCTGACACTTAACATGATAGGAAGTGTGTGTGCGTTAGACTAAATGATTGTATCGGAAAAGAAAAGCCTGAAAAAAATGGAGAGCTATAGCCATCGCTGACATGAGGAAATTCAATATTTGGAGGAGTCCATTCTCCCCAGATTAACCTCTAGCTGTAGGTTCGATCCAGATCTCCTTCTTGTATTGAAAACTTCACAGCCAGTTTGGAAGTGAGAACACGCCGGGTACTGAAGACAGGTGCGAGCAAGCAGGACGCAGGCCTTGGGGCTCGGCCCCGGCCGGTCAGCTGTGGGCTCAGAGAAGGCATTCATTCACTTTCCGCTCTCTTTACTTTTGCATTGTTTGAAATATTTACAAGTAGATACACCTCCTATAATGACATAAAACAGTGCAAATATTTAAGAGTTAAGATGAAAAGGGCCCAGGGGACTGAACATTGTTTATGGCACTGACGCCTGAAGCCAAATTGCTTCCAAACGCGTGGGGCCCGCTGGCTGAGCCGGAGCCCACACTCACGTCTCCCAGCCTCTCAGGAAGCTGATCTCCCGGCCGGGGTTCTCAGGACCCCAGGGTTGCTGCTCGTGGGCCGAGTGAGCCTCTTAACCTGTGATTTATCCGGAATTCTTTCTCCTCCTTGCCTGCTGCCTCCTGAAATACGTTGACCTCCAACCTGTGGCAAGTGCGTGGGACAAAAACCCAATGGTGACAAAACTGAAATCCCAGCTCATCAGTTTTGCTCTTTATTTGGGCCACTCCTAGCGAATTGGGAGACAACGAGTGTTGCGATGAATGACCAGTATCAAGCAAGGAAAGTATGGAAGTCCCGTGTCTTCTGGCTTCCACAGAATCCCCACGAGGGGACCCACAGACTCCTCGCCCCCTCCATCCAGCCTACCTGTCGCGGGTTCCTCCAGGCCTGCACCCCATGGTGGCTTCCTCCTTCGTCCCTTCTCACGGCTCTTCTAACACCACGTGGTCTCTTAAGCACCGTCTCTGTCCTCTGTTAGACGTAAGCCCTACAAGAGTCGGGATGTCTGTCTGTTCCGGTCACAGCTGGAATCCAAGTGGCCAGGACAATGCATAGCAGGGTCTTGATAACTGTCTGTTGGATAAATGAACAGCTGCGTTTCTCCCCATGGTAAAACGATGGTGGCTAAAAGTCTTTCCAAATGGCCACCTTTAACTCAAGGAGTTAATGTGAAGTTTTTAACGGATGGCCAGTCTTGAGCATAAGATATCAAGTTGAAAAGATTAGCATCTTTCTGTGCTCACAGTTTAGATTCCTGGGATCTCAAGATTGGGAGCCCATGTAACCCAAACATAGATCAAAGGCTCCCCTGCACTCTGCAGCCCCGCCAAACACTCCCCGGCCTGGACTTAATCAAGTCCAGGGACAGAACTCTCCAGGCCACAGAAAACAAGCTTCAACTTAAAAGTCTTTCTTTGAAAAAATGTGAACGTCCATTCATCCAAAACCTACCTCACCGTGACTTCCATTTATATCCTCAGCCTGCGCCCCCAGCCCCCACCCCTGGGCTCGTAAAATAAGTCCAATTTCCTTCCCATGGGTTGAGACGTCCTCGAGCTTGCCATCACAAGGCTCCTCAGATCTTTCTGTTTCCAGGCGGACCATCTGCAGCCCTTTGGACTGTGTGCTGTGCGGTACCTTTTTCAGCTTTTCCTCCATCTTTGTTTCTGACCTCTTGGAAGCGGCCCAGCTTGCCAACGACCACGTCTCATGCCCTAGTGAGAGCCCCACCAAGGGGCCTGCCTCTATACACGCGACTGCAGACCGCACCCCCTCTTGCCTGTGGTTTCTTAGTGACTCTGTGATACGCTTCCCTCTTTCTAAGTGTGAAAATAAACCATTTTTGGAGTAACCAGGGCAGGAGGGCGAGCTTGGAAAAGCTTCTTTCTCTCACCTTTGAGGCTAGAGGGGCTCTAGACGTGGAGGAGGCTGACCTGATGTTCAAAGAGGAAGAGAACTCGCGAGCCCTGCCCTGCAATGGGTGAGCACGCCGAGGCTGTGAGTGGGGGTCCGGCAGTGGCAGCGTGGGTGGGAGGGTCACCAGCTCTAATGCACCCTTGTGATGGGAGGGCACCTGTTTTCTGCTGCTTCTTCTTCTTACTTGAAGTAGTCAGTTACAATGCGTCAGTTCCTGGTGCACAGCATCGTGTTTCAGTCATACACGGACACACATATATTCGTTTTAATATTTTTTTCATTGGGTTGCTGCAAGATTTTGAATACAGTTCCTTGTGCTCTACAGAAGAAATCTGATGTTTTTATCTGTTTTATATATAGCAGTTAATATTAGCAAATCTCATACTTCCAATTTATCGCTTCCCACCCCTGCCCCCGCGGTAACCATAAGTTCATTTACGGTGTCTGTGAGTCTGTTTCTGTTTTGTAGATAAGTTCATTCTTCTCTTCTTTTTTCTTTTTAAATTCCACATCCATTTCTTCATCTTTAAAGTTGAGTTAATCCAACACGATAACATCATTTAAAGACTGGACTTATAAGTCCTCCAGTTTATTGAACAATGCCTCAGTCAATAAACACAATGGGTATAATAATTCCATTTGATTTAAGCAAATGTGTGAGGCAGGCACGCTGGTACTGAAGATGTTCGCGGGGAGGGTGTGGCTCAGGCGTAGAGCGTGCGCCTGGCGTGCGTGAGGTCCTGGGTTCAGTCTCCAGCACGTCCATTAAAAATATGAATAAGTAGGAAAACCTAACTCCCTCCCCCAGGAAAACAAACAAAACTTACAACCTGTACAGGTATCGACGGACCTGCACAGTGCGCGCGGCGGCCGGCCGCCAGGTGAATATCCTTCCGGCTCCGTAGGAGGGATTATGGCCCCTTTGCAGAGAGGGAAGCAGAAAGTTGACTGCGCCGAGTTAAGCTCCTTCCTTCCTTCCTTCCTTCCTTCCTTCCTTCCTTCCTTCCTTCCTTCCTTCCTTCCTTTCTCCTTCCTTCCTTCCTTCCTTCCTTCCTCCTTCCTTCCTTCCTTCCTTCTTCCTTCCTTCCTTCCTTCCTTCCTTCCTTCCTTCCTTCCTCCTTCCTTCCTTCCTTCCTTCCTTCCTTCCTTCCTTTCTCCTTCCTTCCTTCCTTCCTTCCTTCCTCCTTCCTTCCTTCCTTCCTTCTTCCTTCCTTCCTTCCTTCCTTCCTTCCTCCTTCCTTCCTTCCTTCCTTCTTCCTTCCTTCCTTCCTTCCTTCCTTCTTCCTTCCTTCCTTCTTCCTTCTTCCTTCCTCCCTTCCTTCCTTCCTTCTTCCTTCCTTCCTCCCTCCTTCCTTCCTTCCTTCCTTCCTTCCTTCCTTCCTTCCTTCCTTCCTCCTTCCTTCCTTCCTTCCTTCCTCCTTCCTTCCTCCCTCCCTTCCTTCCTTCCTTCCTTCCTTCCTTCCTTCCTTCCTTCTTCCTTCCTTCCTTCCTCCTTCCTTTTTTTTTTCTTACCATTTTTACTGAGTTATACTCATTTTACAATGCTGTGTCAAATCCCATGTGGAGCACAGTTTTTCGGTCACACATGATCATACACGTACTCACTGTCACATTCTTCCTCCGTGAGCCGCCACGGGACCTTGTGTGCATGTCCCTGTGCTGCCCAGCGCAGTCTGGTTTGTCATTTCCACCTTTTGAAATCCCAGCCAGGTAAACGTCTAAATCCTTGAAACCGGGGGGCAGCCGGAGCGCTGGGAGAGACGGACTTCCGTCCGCGGTCGGTGCGTCGCAGCCCCGGCTCGGTGGGAGCCCCGCGGGGAGCCCCGCCCCCCGGCCTTCGCTCTCTGAGACGCCCCCGCATGGCGGCCGCCGCCCCCCGACGTCCTGCCCCGCGGGCCGCGCGAGCGAGCAGGACCCAGGGCGCGTGCGCGGAGCGGGCCTGGAGCACGTGCGCCGCTGTTCACTTGGCGTCGTGGGCCTCGGGGACCTTCCTGAGAGGCACGGAATCCGCCAGCCACCCTGCAGTCCCAGCGATTCGCGCTGAAGACACACCTCGGCCTGCTTTTCAGTTGGATGTACCGAGTGTGCCGAGCCCTTGGGCGTCTGTGTGGAAACACCTTTCTGATGCCACGTGTGTGCCCGACGACAGGAGAATTGAGGGGCCTCGCTCTTCCCGACGGGAACAGACTGGGGTTTCTGCGTGATTTCCATTCGCACAGTATTAAAGCGTCCAGGACGCATTTTCTGTCAGACGGTGTCCTGTCACAAAGTCAGTCACTACTCCCGCGCGTGGACACGCCAGACGCCACTCACGCAAGCCTCGGTTCCTGCCCCGAGTGTCTTCAGGCTGAGACGCGTGTCCCACGCCGCAGCACGGGGGTCTCGTTCGGTCCCTTCTCGGGTGACCAGGCTGAGTTTTGTTTGTTTTCACTCCCTGCTTATGTGCCGGCATCCCTGGTGAGAGAATTTTTTTTTCCCTTTTTCTGCTTCTCTTAGTTTCCCTATAGGCACAGAAATGGAGACCATAACAGGCATGTTGGAGGTGCCTCGTTTCCTTGACTTTGTGACACTCCTGGTGAGTGATTTTCAACCTCGCTATGCAGAGAGCTCGTGAGAACGCACGTTCCTGGACCCTGCCGTCAGCCCCAACTTAGAAGGTCTGAAGAGTGTCTCAGGAGCCTGCATTTCGACAAGTGCCCCAATGTTTTTACACACGTGCTGTGTAGGTCACGCTTGGACTGCTGTTGCTAAGTGCATGGATACTACTTACATAACTATATTCAGTGCACACTTCCTTTCCATTTTTAAGATGCCCCTGAGTTAATCAAGTCTGATAGGTTTTATTCCTCTTCCAACCTGTCCCTGTGCATCCATCCGTCCTTCAGCTCATCCGTCCATTTTTCTATTCATCCATCCATCCTTCCATCCATCCATCCATTCCATCCTTCTGTTCATTCATCCATCCATCCATCCATCCTGTTCATTCATCCATCCATCCATCCACCCACCTTCCATCCATCCATCCATCCATCCATGCATCCATCCATCTATCCACTCATCTATCCACCTTCCATTCATCCATACTTTAACCATTTTTAACAATCCATAATAGCAAGACAAATGGCCATAAATCATGAAATACCCTGCTCTGGTTTTGGTCTGGTCTAGTGCCGATGCTGAACCACCATTTGAAAGTCAGAGGCTGATTTTTAACCGTCAGGGAGAATCGCTACACAAAGTGGGTGACGTGCGGCCACAGGGAGGCATCACATGGGGAGATTTTGTTCTCCAAGCAAATTCTGTATTTTATTAAATCCTTGTGCATGCACTCAATGGAAGAAAGAATTGGTCACATTTTAGTCTTTTCAGTAACGTCCACATACACAAATAGCAGTCTCAGTCACAAGGGGCATCTTTAATATAAACGCGTAGAAAGAGCCTCTGTAAACCCTCAGGGATGTGAAGGGGAGGACTGTAACCAGCACAGCCTCTCCTCTGTTCAGATGTCCATCTAGACTTTCTCTGCTGGAAGTGGAGAGGTTGCCAGTGTCTGTGGAGAACATCGCGCTATCGAGTAGCATACTTAAATTATGTAAGTTTGAACCACACGTAGCAAACTCTTTTTCTTCTTCTTTTTGGAAGAGAGACAGTGGAAAGAGTGAAAACAGATCTCTGATACTCTACCCTGATCTCAGAGGAACACCAGTCTAGGTACGCAAACCATGTATCAGATTTCCCCCAAACCTCTGTCGACACTGAAGTCTCCCCCACGCCCCGGCCTCCCACCCCTGCCTTTTTAGGGTCCTTCTAAGCAGTACTACCAGGTTCAGATAAAACTGGCCTTTATGAAGGGCGGCTCTGGGTAACTTGGGCGGCATCCTGCACGGAGAGCTGCAGTAGCTGCTCAGGTGACGGGGCGAGCGGTGTCATCACCCGGGGACTAGGACCAAACACCCGAAACCTTACACATCCCCACACTGGGGCCACTTGGCTGCACAGCCTCACAGACTTACACCACAGCAGAACGAGAGACGTGTTCCATGGGGCAGGTGTTGCCTCCTGTTGTTTGTTCCCGAGCACGGCACTCAAAGGGCATCTTGGGTTTATTTGTCTGTTTTTGAGTAAATCAATTCATTTATTCTTGAACGGTTCCAGACAAAAGTGATCTCTGTTATATGCATTTAACAAGATACATAATAACTAACAATACAATTTTGGTTTCCTTTGCTGTTTCTATTTTTAGGTAAACTTAAAAATGCATATTCTTAAATTTCTGGGTGGCTACTTAAAAAAATTTTTTTTTCTATCAGGACAAGAAGTATAAACATAGGGGTGGAGGTATAGCTCAGTGGTAGAGCACGTGCTTAGCATGCATGAAGTCCTGGGTTCAATCCCCAATACTTCTATTAACAAAAAAATTTTTTAATTAAAAAAGGACACATAAACATAAAATGTGCCATTTTCACCATTTTTAAAGTATGCAGTTCGGAGACATTAATTACATTCACAGTGCTATGCAACCATCATCACTACCCATTTTCTAAACTTCTTTATCACTTCAAAGGGCAAATTTAAACTCCATAAATACATAGTCCTAGACTTAATTAAGCAGATAAAGAATAAGAAGCAAGCTGTAACAGGTGATCAAGGTGATACATTTATCATAAACATGAAACTTGGGGGGTTTTAAATCTTTTTTAAAAAAAATCTTTAAATTTTTTTTCTCTCCTTTTAAGGGGTCAGTAGGTTTATTTATTTATTCTTTCTTATTTATTGATTGATTGATTTGTTTGTTTGTTTGTTTGTTTGTTTATGTTTAACAGAGGTGCTGGGGGTTGAACCCAGGACCTCATGCACGTTAAGCACACACTCTGCCACTGAGCTACACTCTCTCCCTGCAACTTGGGTATTTGAACCAAGTGATGAAGCCCACAGCTCAAAGCAAAACCCAGAGTTGGAGCTGGGGGGTCACATCAGTGCTCTCTGGCTTCTGAATTTGCCCCTGTTCCTCTGAAAGCTTTCCTGGTTGTCACGTCATCTGGAGGCCTTGCCATTCCTGTTGTATTTAATTCTAATGGGTCTTAACTTGTCCAGGGTGTTTTGTTTTGTTCTGAAATTACTTTTATCCCAGAGAATACGGTACATTGAATACCAAACAGCAAGATTCCGTGCTGGGGCACCACCACCATGGTGCATTCTTTCAAGTCTTAAAAACCGTAATTGCTGGAGCCTTTGGACCGGGAGCACATCGTTTGGATGGATACGTGAGGACTTGCTGCTCTGGGGGCGCTGAGGGGGCAGCCGAGCAGACAGGTTCAATTTCCAGGTTGGGGCTGATTCCTCTGAGCGCACATTGCTTTGCCAACGTTGCTCGAGTCCACATTCGTGAGTCTCCTGACGTCCAGCTGTCACCCACTGAAAACAGACGCTGGGAAGACTGGCTGACCATGGCCCCTGAATTTTCTGCCCCTCCCTGCCCTCCCATTGATCGGGGGCTGGAGGAGTGGGTCTCTCTGGGAAGGCCTCCGCCGTCCCCAGTAGATCTGTATCTATGGTAACCGTAGGACATTATTGTGAATAACTGGGGGAAAGAAGGTGTTCAGCTCTCCTTTGTAAACTGTCAGTGCGTAAGTAAGTTATTCGTGGCTTCAAAACATTATGTTTAATGAACACATAGTCTACCGGGTAAGGACTCGGGCAGCCCTCTTTAGGAGCTGTGTGCTCCCAGGGTGTGTAATGGGAGGTGTTTGGTTTCAGTTACGCACTAGGGAAAAATGCTGTGAGTCAGAGGGAAAAGTAAATTATGCAAGAGAAGCCGTGTGTGTGTGTGTGTGTGTGTGTGTTTGTGTGTGTGTGTGTGTGTGTATGTGTCTGTGTGTGTCTGTGTGTGTGTGTCTGTGTGTGTATGTATGTGTGTGTGTGTATGTGTGTGTATGTGTCTGTGTATGTGTGTGTGTGTATATGTCTGTGTGTGTGTGTGTGTGTGTGTGTGTGTGTGTGTTGGGGGGGCTCTCTGGAGTTCTGTTGTCAGGACTCATCCTTTTGCAGCAGGGGGCTTGTCTAAACCAAGGCTCCGTGCCAGCGTGTCCGAGGCTCTGCCCACCGGGTTGGAGGAAGGGGCCCTGTGCTGCCGGATTCTCGCCTCCTGGCCCATCTCAGACTGGGCTAATTCTCCTAGACAAGGGCAGGCTTCTGAAACAAATCCTTTCCTCCATCGAGGAAGAAATTTCTCCTGTGGGTGAAACTCAGGCTCAGGATTGAACCTGAGCTGTGATCCTGCGATGAGATTTCACTCAGGGCACAGAGAAGCAGAGTGGAGCTCGGAGCTCAGAGCTCGGGAACCTGGGACAAAGGCTGCTTCTCCCTCTCACCGTGGGGCTGCCACTGGCAGGTGCATCCGAGCTGGCCTTCTTGTCCATTAAGTGGTGAGAAAGGCAACAGTGGTGCCTATGGACAGGTGTGCACTTGGGACACAGCGACTGGTCGCTCAGTTGCAGCTGCTGCCATTACAGAAAACACACAGCACGCAGAGGTGGTAGACAGAGGACAGAGCCCGGAATCTGAAGACAGATTTGATTTCATGTCTTGACTTGGCCACCGTTGTGCTGAGACAGGGCCTGAGTTTCACCCACAGGCTCTTAAAGGCTATTACTCCTTATAAATAAAAGGGAGAGAGTGGAGGGGCGTAAGAGGACCAGGGACTAGATTGGGTGTGTGTGCACCTCTGGGTCTAAGGATGGTCGGCAGTGGGGTTGGCTAAAATCTCTGACTGTCATCCTCAGTACTCAAAGGGATGACGGCAGTTGGTGGAGAGAAATCCAGGTCAGGGAGGGACACTGGGGAATGGAGTATGTGGCGGGGCAGTGGTGCGATATCCGGGAGGAGTGTGGGGACAGGTCCAAGTAGGGAGTGCAGTGACTCCCTCAGTCAGTCCCTTTGCGTGGCCTGTCCATCAGAGTGGACGTGAACACCAGGAGATGGTACCCTAAGTCCTTCCCTGCTCTACTTCAAAAATATTTTTCTGTAAAATAATACCCCTGACTCTGGACTTAGAAAGGGGTGCTAATTGTCCATCCTCATGAGTTCACTAGAACCCTCTGAACTGCACACTGCAGGCTGGTGCGTTCACAGTACATGACGTGCACTTCAACAGAAGAAAGTGAATCTCCGAAAGTGCTTGAAAGAAATTTAAAAATATTAACTGGGGTGGAAAACTGAAATCTCCTGATCCCTCACTGACCCACCCATTCCTTGTTCTCACCTCCCAAAGGGAAACCATGTGAACAGCTTCCAGAAGCTCCCTCTGACCGGGAGGCACAGATGGGCACATACAGGGGCTCAGACTACAAGGTGGGTCCTGCTTTTTTAATGTAACAATAAATCTCTCCACATCAATACGTATAAAAATATCAAATTTTATTATTTTCTTTTTTGGTAAGGGAGGATAATTAGGTTTGTGTATTTTATTTATCTCAATGGAGGGACAGGGGATGGAAGCCAGGACCTTGTACATGCTGAGCACACACTCTACCACTGAGCTGCACCCTCCTCGCCTCATCTTTAAACAGGTGCACAGCACCCCACTGTCCGTCAGCACGCTCACTTCTGTGAGCAGTCCTCTACGACTGGGCACTTACATGTCCCCAGAAATTTGCCGTGTACCTATGTCTCTGGGCACGTACGAACGTTTATGTGGGGGACGGATTCCTGGAAGTAAAATTGGCAGGACAAAGGGCAGATGTGCTTACATTTTAGTAGACGTGGCCACCTGCCCTCCAAACACTAGTCCTCACACAGGGTGGCCCAGCAGAGCGGGCGGTGCTGGGGCCTCACACTCCGGGTCTGAGTCTTTGTTCTCTGGAGATGTTTCAAGGACCACTTGATGGGAGGCCAAAAAGAGGCAGGGCTGGGGAGGCAAACCAGCAGCCAGCGTGGCTGGGGCTGGGACGGCTCTATTTTTATTTGCCTCTAAACTGGGATTCTGATACAAGGGTTTTTGATAAGAGATTCTGCTTAAAAGAAAAAAAAAAGATAAAGAAAAGGTCTGAAGACTATTCATTAGGTAGTTATATGGCAACTGGTGATGAGAGGCCGTGCTGAGAGGCCAGCTTGCCTGCTGGGTGAGTCAGCCACCTTAGAAGTGGCCTTCAGGTGGCCGCGGCCCCAGCCAGCACCTTGACGGGACCACTTGGGCGACTCCAAGCCAGAACCACCGGATGATCCAGCCCTGAATTTCTGACCTGCAGAAGCCGTGTGCGATAATGGATGTTCATTGTGGATCAAAGCCTCTAAGATTGGCGGTACTTTGCTCTGCAGCTGTAGATGGCTAATGAACCTGGGAGTGTGAGGTGTGGTGTCCCAGAGCCTGCAGTTCTGTTTTTTGCACTGGGACTTGAACCCCACTTCTGATCCTGTCCCACAGGCGGTCCTTGGCCTTTCCTGTTAGTGTAGGACACACCACCCCTCCCACAAGGAGGCTGCACTCGGACTGGAGGTGCGGGGGTGGCCGGGGAGGGACACAGTGAGCCTAGACCCAAAGTAAAATGGAACGCAGGCCGTGCGGTCACCGTGCTGAGACACAATGTCGTAGACGGCCACGAGGCTTCAGCGAGGAGCCAGGCTCCGCGCGGCTGAAGCGGGGAAGCCGCCGCTTTCACAGTGCTGGCGGAGGGAACGGGGCGCTCCTTTGCTTGTTTGTGGGGGGCTTGGAGGCGTGTGCTCGCTTTGTAGGAAGACGAGGAAAGAGTGTTCGGGATGAAATTAAAACCACAATCTCTGCAGGAGAACTGATGGAAAGCGGGGTGCAAACAGAGAAGGAACTTCGAGCCAGACTTGAGTTGTTTTCTTGAATCAACAGGTGGGGAACCCTGCCTCGTTCGCCCAGGACTGGAGACTCGGATTGGTGTCAGTTGGACAGTTAGATGGTACAGCCCACAGGCAAGGTGTGCAGGGCTCCCCTGGCCGCAGTGAGGGTCAGGGGCATACAGGACCCCCCACCCGTCCACATGGTGCTTGCACTTGCACTGAGGGTGAACTAGAGAAAGGGGAGATGGAGGCCCCCCAGACAGGGCAGTGAGTGGTGGCTCCAGGCTGTACTACGTGTGGAGTGAGTGAATATTCGAATGGGGTCAACCCAAGGGGGCAACGGGCAAAGGAGGAATGAGGGAGGCCAAGGTAGGGCTCTGCAGGGTGATGACAAGAAACTGGCATCAATCCAGGAGGTAAACTCAGGCCGGCACAGGGTGATGGATGCAGCAGGGGGCAGGCTGGAGGCCCGGGGGGGACTTAGTCAGAGTAGCGGGGTCTGCAAGGGAAATAGCCCAGGAGCCTGGGCACGGGACGGGAGGGACAGGGAGAGATCAGGAGGCCAGGGCTGGGCCACCGCTGACTTGTCTTAATCAACAGCCAGGGCCTTTTGTTTCCCTCTGGAAGCTCCTTGAGTCCCTGCGAGGCCCAGGCTTGTTCCTGACAGTGGTGGCTTTGTGCTTCTCCCTGAAATAAAACTTTTATCCTAAAAAAGAAAATGTATCCAATGGGGCCTGTCATAATCGCAGCATTCAGGTCTTCCCCAGCTCCGGAGGGGAAGCCGCGGGCTGGCGGGGCACTTGGGGAAGGACCGGATAAGCTGGCCCCGAATTCTTTCTCCCTCTGGATATGTATCGAAGATACACAGCAAATTCAGTTCCAAAACTTGGCTTTGATTTTTTTTTTCCATCAAACTCTTTTGATGTTGGGAAAGACCTGACTATGCGGCCAGGATCAGTAAAATTTGGATTAAATTCCCAAACGTTTGGAGGAGCGTGAAAAAGGGGCGGGGAAACCGGGGAGGGCTCAGAGCAGGAGCACTGGCGCCTGGCATAGGGGCGGCCTGGGTGGGAGCGGGCGGCCTGGGTGGGAGCTGACGCCTCCCCGCGGCTCCCACCCGCTGGGGAGAAGCGGGCTTCTTCTGTGTGATGGGCTGGGGGGGGGCTGCCTCGCAGGCCCCTTTTGTTCCGCGAGGGTCCAGCACCGAGAGCGCACGCAGGACGCAGATCAAGCCAAGGCCCTGCCTCCCTGGGCAGGTGCGGTCGGGTCACTGTGACCCAGCTGGCACGGGAGCCTCCCGGCAGCCTGAGCCCGCGCAGGCGCCGGCCGTGGGTGTCCGCAGAGAGGCCAGGGTTTGCTCTCACCTGGCGCGAAGGAGGAAGGGGGCCCTGGCGGTCACGTGGCAGCGGCGCCACGGTAACTGCGTTAACGCTCGGGGCTCCGGGGTCCTGTCAACAACAAAACGGGACAGCCTGCAGCGCGTGTGCCCGCAGGCTCCGGGGAGGGGGTGGGGGGGAGGCGGGGCCGTTTTGCGGGCCTGGGGCTGCGGTTTCCCGGCGGGAATGAGGTCACCGCTGTTGAGTGGCCGCGCCGGCCGGGCCGGGCGGGGCGGGGCAGGGCGGGGAGGACTGGCCGCAGCCTGGTTCCCGGGTCCCCGGACACAGCAGGGACCACAGGCTGCGGGCGGCTTGGGCCCTGGGAGGACGTCTGTCTGCAAACGGGGACGGATGCCCGCGACGGCGCGCAGATGGGAACCATCTTAGAAGGGACACCAGGCTCGTCCCCTCCCGGGAAGGCGCATCCCCCGCCAGCCGGCACCGGCGGGCCGCCCCGGGCCGCGTGCGGGCTGCGGGCTGCGGCGCCAGGCGGTGCTGGGCGGGGGCCCTACTTCGCGGCCCGCGGCCTCCCCGGGTCGCCGGGGTCCGCCGGGCGGCCTCCATTTCCCCGCTCTCCGCGGCGGGCCTTTGTCTCGGCGGGGGCTGCGGCGCCCCCTGCTGGCAGGCCCCCGGCCGGGCGGGCCGGCCTCCGCCTTCTCGGGGTCTCGGGGTCTCGCTGCGGTCTCGGGGAGGCCGCGGCCACGCGGACGCAGGGCGCGCGGGCTTCCTCGGTGCGAGCGAGATGCTGACGCAGGAGTGCGTGCGGGCCCGCCGCCGCGCGGGGTCCCCGCGGACCCCGAGGGCGGGCAGGCGGGGCGCGGGGCTCCAAGGCTCTGTGTCCCCCAGCTTTTTCAGCAGGGCAGGGAATCACGTGCTGGTGTCCACAAAAGCTTTAGAGAACTGACCCCTTCAGCCTGTCCAGAGATGTTTTCCAGGCTGCAAAGCCTCAGCGGTTTGAAGACCTTTCACGTATACCAAAGAGCTTCAGTCTGGGTGAAATGCAGAATGCTAACATTTTCACTTTTAAGAGCCCAGGGGCCGAGTGCAACCTAAGCACACTTGTAAATCGTGCAAAACAGGCACTTGTGAAAGCCCTCCCCCCCCCGCACCCCCCCCCACACGGCCCCACTCCCAGTCTGTGTCAATGCTGTGTGCCTGGAGCGTCAGGAACCCAAAATTCTGAGAACTCTTTTTCCGGCTGGCGATGTGGAAGTTTGGGTTCACAGCGGGGATTTTGAAATCTCTGTAGGATTCCAGTCAGTGTGTGTCATGGAAAAGCAGATTCCCTGGCCCATCCTGCCCCCTTCAACGCGCCATGGAAAGGTGGGCCTGGGACCCACGACCCTGTGTCCCCTGCGGCGTCCAGCACATCCTAGGTGCCCTGTGGTGAAACAAGGATTCTGCTGAAGAGACCCACTGCAGGCACCTGGCTTTCCAGAAGCAACGGATTAGAGTCTCCTACAGTTTAAGAAAAAAAGAAAAAAAAAAAAAAGAAAGAAAAAGAAAAAGAAAAAACAACACAGCATAATCCAGCAGCTCAAGACCCCGGGTGTAGAAGCAATTTGCTTCTGAAACTCTAACAGGAGATGCTTCAGCACGTCCCGGCAGCTCTGCAGCCGCCGGCAAGTAAATATTTCCACGTGGAAGAAAAGGATCCTCCAAAATGTAGCGTGCTCCGTTCAGGAGAGAGTTGCGGTGAGGTTCCCGGCTTTAGTGGCAAAGGGCATTATTATGTATTGATTTCAGCTTGACAGCTGTGTGGCTTTCCATTAGTCCCATGTGAACTGAGTCTGTCCGACAGCCCACCCCATCCCCACCACTTTAGGGAACAACAGAGCAACCTCGGGCGGACAGGTCACTCCTGCACAGAACGCTCTGATTATCTGGTGAGTCAGAAACAGTCATATTAAAAGCTTGGACAAACCTCATGTTTAATCTGTACTGTTATTGCTCCCTCTCTTCCATTTCTGTTTGCTCCCCAAAGACTAAAAAAAAAAATCTGACTCGTGTCACTTGTGCCCTGAGTTTGAAACAAGCAAGGGGCAGGTCTAACGTGAAATTGATGGCTGGCAGTCACCGGATATCATCTTTGTTATTCACACAGACAGCGTGTTGTGTTTTTTTTTTTTTTTTTTTTGTCTCTTTAGTAAAAATATTCGGACGAGTGGCCAAGAGTCTCAGGCTTGAGTCTGCTGCTCTCCTGCCTGCTCAGGTCCGAGGCGTCCCCAGGGAGCTCGGAAGCCCAGGAAACTTTCCTGCTCTGAGGTTTCAGAAGGACACTTTTCAGCCAGACTTCAAGCCCCCGAAATGAAAGTGAATTCTGCCCAGCACAGACGAGTCATGTTTAATTCAAGTGAAATTCATTCACTCGTTTGTTCTATAAATATTTATTGAGAGCCTATTTTGCCTAAGAGGCTGCCCCTCATGAAAGGCCATGATGTCTTGGGCGGACTGAGCCCCCACGTGGCACAGACCCCCAGCTGCCTTCTGTGTTCAGCCTGGCCCCGCGGTGAGTCTACACAGGCCTGATCCCGGAGCTCTCAGGTGGTTTGCTGTTTTGTTTTGTTTTTTAATCAGACTCTTAACTGCTTATTTAATCTAAAAAAAATTTTTTTTAGGTAAATCGTAACGACAGTACTGGGATAGCTCCTAGTGTATTTTATTTAATTTTTAAATTTTTAAAATTTTATTTTTTATTGAAGTGTAGTTGATTTACAACGTTAGTTTCAGGTGTACAGGAAAGGAATTCAGTTATGTATATATACACATACGTATATATTTTTTTCAGATTCTTTTCCATTATAGCAAATTACAAGACATTGAATATAGTTCTCTGTGCTCTACATAGATCACTGTTGTTTATCTATTTTATGTCTGGTAATGTGTGTCTATTAATCCCAAACTCCTAATTTATCCCTCCCCCCTTTCCTCTTTAGTAACCATAGTTTGTTTTCTATGTTCATGAGTCTATTTCTGGTTTGTAACTAAATTCATATCTTGACGGTGGAGGGGATAGCTCAGCGGTAGAGTGCATGCTTAGCGTGCACGAGGTCCTGGGTTCAATCTCCAGTACCTCCATTATAAAAAAAAAATTTGTATCTTTTTTTTTAAGAGTCCACTTGTAAGTGACATCATATGATTTTTGTCGCTGTTCTTCTGATTTACTTCATTTAATATGTGTTTAATCTAAATTTTAACACTAAACCTAGATCTACCGAAAATAACAGAGGACAAATATAGCCTCTTGGTTGGGTGGGGGGAATATAAAATACGGGGGAAACTGCCTTCAGTTTCAGTCATCACATCCCCAGCTCCTTAATGAAGACATCCCCCCCACCCTGTGCCCTCATTCCTACAATGTAAACAGCCACTAATAGCTCCGATTTCTCTTTGTTCAAACAAACAATAGCCTTTCTAACTAAGAAGAAAATTAGGATCAGGTGAAAGCTCGTTTTCGGGGGCTTAGAGCGTTCTCTTTTTTTCCCAGAAGGACGGAGTCCAGCACTAATCTCGAGAAGAAGAATTAGCTTTTAAAGTTGGGAACAAAGTCTGCCTTCATGGTGACCAGGCACACTTGTGACTGAGTTTGAAATATTTTTTTCTTCTCTTTAACTTCCTCACTGAGGAGCGGGAGTTTGGGGTACAGGAAGGTCAAAGGTCTGGGAAGGCAGCAGCCCCTCCCGGCTTTGGGGCAGACCCGCTGCCTCTGTGACAGCCCAGGCGGGCGAAGCCTCGGTGCTGGGGGCCTGGATTTCTTTGCCAAATTAGGGGCTTACACTTAACAAATGTCTGAGGAGTGCTTAGCAATGAAAGATGACTCAAATCTGCCCTGAATGCCTTGATTCCTTTCCAACGTAAAAGGAATCTCTTCCTGCTTGACCTCAAGTGCTTAAAAAAAAGCACCATGTGATTTGAAACTTCAGTCCCTGGGAGACATAAAAGAGACTTGGTAAACATTCGGTGTTATTCTATGCAATAAATTCAATTTGGGGCCAAATTTCAAGAGCAATCCAGGGACGTGCACGTGGGTGGGTAAACCTGAAACATGATGACGCACTTTTCTCCATTTTGCTCTTTGTGTTTTTAATAATTATTAATTCTGGAAGTCACTGGAATAGGCCAATGAGCTGATCCTTTGCTCATCAGTGTTTTCAGGGTCTGAAAAAGCGTTATACTGCATTTTCACACGTTATCTCTGACGGTTTGAGGTCACTTTTCTTCAGGTTTGTGGTAGAATTTGGTTTCCTCGTTTTGGATTCTAATATACCAACAAAAATAGATCTTAAGAAGTAGTGAAGTTTTTTGGGGGGGGCCTCAAAATAGCATTTAATATCTGGTGTTTAGTGAAATTAAGCAACTCAGACGGATAAGCAATTATCCTTCACATCTTTAAGGCATAGAAATTAAGACTAAGTTAGAGCTATTTCATTTTTCTTAATGGAAAATATTGGCTCCATGAGGAATGGACTGTCATACCTTGTAAATGTTTTAATTTAAGTAGAATGAAGAGACACCCGAATTAAAATGAGATTGGGTGAAAAGAAGAACACGAGGGGAGGAAATTTGGGTCAGGAGAGTTAATGCTGTACGGAAATTGTTTGACTAGAACCAAGGCGTGATTTGAGGGGAAACCGTGGGGCCAGTGAGACAGGCTTCACTGCAGGCTGTGGGGGTCGCATCCCTTTGGGGTCAGTCTCGTTTGTAGGTCTCAGTGTGTGATCCTAAAATATCACACACGTGGCTTGCAGAAGTTTCGGGCTGCTTACAGCCAGGCCACAATCTTCCCAGGTAGGACCCATGAATCTGATCTCGTGGGGGACGAGCAGGCAGACAAGGAACGCTGGACGGACTGCGGGGCGTGGAGGCCGGCGGGGACGTCCTCTCCCTGATCGGCTGGGGCATCTGGAGAGGACCGGCCGGCTCCTCCGCGTTCACCGCGGGAGCCCCCTTCGCAGAGGGAGCTGTGCTCCTGTGGCCTCTGGAACTTGGAAATGATGACAAAGGAAAATTGATAGGAGGGTGTCAGGAGGAAAAGGGAAGTTTCCTTTTGAGCTGGACGCAGGGCCCCGGCCCTAGAGATGGTGAAGATGGGGAGACGTGGGAACGCTCACGTTCCTGGCGGGGCTGTAACGTGATGCGGCTGCTTTGAGAAAGGGTTTGGCAGGACCTCGAGAAGTTAGCTCAGCAGTTCAGCTCCTGGACATCACCTGTGAGAGCTGAAGAGACGTCGCACAGAAGCTTCCCCACAGGCATTCACAGCCGCATTATTCGTAAAAAGGGGAGGCGGCCCAGGTGCCCATCAGCCGAGACGAGCAGATGAGCAACATGTGGTCTATCAGTTTGGCCCTAAAAGGGAGGAGGTAGTGAGCCCTCCCAAGAAACCAGTCACGGGAGGAGGCTCAGAGCAGGCAGAGCTGCGTGGTGAGGACCACAGTGGCCATCCTTGGGACAGGGAAGCCTCCGCTCTGCTTTGAAGGGCTTCGTCAGGCCCACCCTGGGCATCGGGGTAATTGTTCCGAGTTCAGGCCAGCTGGTGAGGGCCTTCCGTTACATCCGCGGGCCCCCTCGGCGCCAGCACCGAGGTCAGCGATGGGCAGCGATGGAGTGACCGGGGCTGAGCCTGGCGGCGACGTGCGGTGTCGCCGCCCAGAGCCAGTCACGTGGCCTGTTTTTGCTTGCACTGCTACTTCCTGTTCCTGAACCTCTGAACGCCCGTGGCTTAAGGATTTTGTCTGCGGCCAAATCGATGGTTTCTCCAGTTGGGAAACAGAGGTTGCCAGCTGGCCATCCCAGGTTTCTTGAGTGGCTGAAACAAACAGGAAAAAAGGAGAAATGGCTGCTGGCTGGGGTACTTGGCAAGAGCGATGGGGTGAGGGGAAGGGATACTAGGGGACCTGGGGAGGGAGCCTGGGGGCTGTCTCCTTATACCAACAAGTCCAGTGGTAAAATGTGACCAGAGACTGACAGGGGTTGATTTTATGTGTCCACGTGGCTGGGCCTCGGCACCCAGGTTAGTGGTCAAGCATGTTTTGGATGTTTCTGTGTGAGCGTTTTTGGGTGAGATTAACATTCAGATCAGTGGACTTTCAGTACGTAAGAAACCTTCCACAGGGGGAAGGCAGAGCTCAGTGGTAGAATGTGTGCTTAGCATGCACGAGATCTCGGGTTCGATCCCCTATGCCATTAAGTAAATAAATAAAAATAAATCTAACTGCATCCTCCCACTGAAAAAAAAAGCAAAAAACAACTTCCACAGTGTGAGCTGCCTTCCAGAGCGTGTGTCGGGGTGACGAGTAGGGTGGGGCCCATCCAATCAGGTGAAGGCCAGAACTGAAGGCCGACCTTCTCCAAAGGGGCAGGCCCACAGCTGACGGCCTCTGGACTTGAACCTCAGCCTCCCCTCCCCTCTGGGTCTCTGGCTGACGGTCCGCTCTGCAGATCTGGGATGTGCCTGCCAGCCTCCACAGTTGCCTGAGCCAGTTCCTCAAAATAAATCTCTTTCTGAGTAAACACACGTCCTTTAGGTTCTGTTTCTCTGGAAAACCCCGACTAACACACTCCTCTACAGACAGGACCGGCAAACTCAATTCTCAGGTTCCTTAAGAATACATATTTGGGAAGCCCTCGTGTCTAAGGAAAGCAAGCCCTTCGAGATGCTGGCTGAAGGCAAACAACGCCGGTGGCGGAAGGAAGGGCCTCGGCAGCAGCGCCGGCCGCCGCAGGGTGATGCGGGCCCTTCCTCCCTCGCTGCGTCACGTGCACGTTTATGAGATAATTACTTCTCATTTCCACCCCTCCCTCTTCTCTCCCACGCTGTTGTGCACACAGCCTGTTGGCAGCTGATCACCACGTAGTAAGCAGATTTCAGAACAGCGGGACGGCACACGGGTGGACTCGAGGGTGGAGACACACTGGCGGTGAGGACGGACGGGACGCAGAGGGTGACCACTGGGGCTTTGGGCTGTTGCCTGTTGGACAGAGTGTGTGTATGTTTTGTCTGAGATAAGGAGAGGGCGCTGTGTTAAAGAGAGCTGGTTGTTGTTGGAAGCAAATGTCAGGGAAGAAATGTGTGTGTGTGTTTGTGTGAACCTAGAAGAATGGAAGAAGTCGATTCAGTGGGCATTCCTCACCCCTTGTGTCTTGGCGGAATCCCTCAGGTGCTGTGTTAGGGGGATGCAGTGCACAGCTGACCCCGACCAAGGCTGGACCACAGGTAACTCTCCCCCTCCGCCCCAGTGCGGTATGAACTTGGGCACCAGACCTCAGCGGGACCTGCTGGATGCTCCCACGTGGATCCTGGACTCGTTGACAGGAAGTGGTACTTAGAATCTGTTCGCAGTCATTGTATTGTTGTCCAAGTGCTGGAATCCTGGCCTGGCTTTTCATGCAAAGAGAGAGCCATGCTGCTTCCTGCTCCCTGACCCTCCGGAATTCCGGAGCTCCTGGTAGCCTTCTGAGTCCTCCCTCAGTCAGTTCTGTGGCCCTCCCCCCATTCAGTACCCCACCAGTGAGCGTCTTGTGCTTAACGTAGACAGAGGTGGTGGTTCTGGTTGCAACCGGAAAGCTGATCAGGCTGTGGGGTGTGACCCCCAGGAGAGAAGTGGGGGGTCTGAGACGGCTGCCCATCGAGGGAGGCTGGCTTCCCAGAAGAGGTCCGGCCGTTCTGCTCCCTAAGACACAGCAAAGGAACTGCAGCGCTGGCGCAGATGGGGGCTGGGATGTTCTTTCCTGGCCTTCCTCTTTTTAATGATTCAGGGTTACCCTTAACCCCTGCTGTCTTGGTTTCTTCCTTGTACCAGGGGCAGACCTCGCGGTTACCGCTGCCCCAGATCCCACCTAGACAGTGCATAGGAGGACCAGCACGTAATAGGATGTCCCCCAATAACACTGGAAGCATTGAAAGTTTGTGGTATGAAAGGGGCACCTTTGGAGAAAAAAGCCAAGCAAGCGTCTGCCGTTGCATGCTGTGCTAGAATTCGATCGCTTTGGATTCTGCACACAAACCTTCGTATTTGTTGTGGAATCTAGGCTGGGAATTTTGCCTGCTCTCCAGGGTATTAAAACATCCTGTCCCACATGTGTGTGTATACATATAACTGAATAACTTTGCTGTACACCTGAACTAACCTTGTAAGTCAACTACACTTCAATAAAAAATTTAAAAACAAACAAACAGAAAAAAACCACACCGTCCCACAAATGGAGAAAGGTCTTCCATAGCAGGTGGCTTAGACGGTGGACCATAGATTTAGCACTTAAACCTGGATTTCTCGCCTCCCAAATCTGTGCTCTCGGTATTAGAACGGTCGCCAGATTCCAACTGGCCCCCCCCCATAGTGACGTATCCGGGAGAGGGGAGCAGGAGTGGGTGGGGGGTGGGCTGGCCACTTACCTGTGAGGCGGGGGCTCAGACTGAGCCCCTGGGGACACTGGATGCTCTGTGACCTTAAATTAGCCTCTTTGCCTCCCTCTGCGCAGTTCCACATCGGAGGGGAAGGGAAGTGGTAGGCACCCTCTCATCTTGCTGTGCTCTAGAAAAACTGTACAAAGGAAGAAAGTGAAAGGAGAGCATCTGTTTATCTTGTGTGATTTTGCAACACATTCTGTTGAAACATTTCAAAATCCTCCTCCTCATCCTGGTTCACAACTGCTTTTTTTCAGAGGGAAACTCACATATTTTGTGAACTCAGCCACTCCATTTTACTCCTTATTCCTGGATTGCAGTCACTGGGGTGGGGAATCACTTATGACCCTGTTATACGAGGCAGCAGAGAGCATGTCCTCTGTCCCAAGCAAGTCTTTTTCTGGGAAGATGGCAGGTCTGCTCAGCCCCGAGCCAGCTCCATCCCTGCTTGGTGGGAGCAAGGGCTGGGTCAGCCCTGCCTGGACAATGAGGGAAGTCAAGGTTTCCAGATGGAGGAAGAAAAGCAAGCTGATGGCCATTACTATGGTTCGTAAACACAAAAGAAGATATTAAAAATTATACATGAGATACAGGGAATAATGTTCCAAACATCCCAGACCAGCCACTCGGCTTAAGCGTTAGAGCTGACCGACACTGAAGGTCCCAGGTTATGTACTGACATATATATGTGTATCTCCTAGTTTTGTGTTCCTTATTCACTTCATTTCCTTTATAATTTTCCCACATAGCAATGTTCCCTTAAGCCATATATTGCTTAATCGTGCATATTTTTGTGTCTCTTTTGCATATTTTTGTCTCTCTTTTGTGTCTCCAGTACCTTGCTGGAGGCACCCTGCTTTTTCGTTCCGGTGTGTGTAGGGGGTGTCATCGTGGGTGTCGATGCACGTAGCTCTAAGTCCTTCATTCCCACTGAGCTACGGAATCCACTGCACGAATACACCGTAATTTGCTTACCCATAAGAAGATACGGTTTTTTCTCTTTTTTTTATTGCTCACACTATCATGATATTTTAGTATTATCTGCACATACGTAATTATTGTACATTGTTATTCATAAGTTGTAAACTTCCTCTGAGCATTGGCTCCACTACACACAAGACTGGACCCTGAATTGCTGGATTTTCTCTGTAGTTTCTCTGGAAACCAGAGATCTGCAAGCCAGGGGTACCACCAGTCTCCTCTCTCAGCCTCCTGGTGCCTCCCTGTAAAAGCAGTAACCTGTTCTTCAAATGATGCTTCCTCCCAGCTGTGCCACCAGGTAGACGTCGAAACCTCAGGGATATCACAAATACCTCCTGACATCAAAACCCCAATTTATGTCACCTGTAGTTTAACCTAAAGGCGAGTTTCCATCATTAGAATGACAGTGTCATTTCGCACATCTTGTATTTCACCTTCCCTGATTTTAGTTTCTAAAACATCGCCCCGCTTCCTGTGCCCCTTGTGAAATGGTAGCACAGTTACTCATGTGGGTCCGTCACCCGGGCATCCTGCGAAGCTGGTTTCAGAGCACATTGTGATGAACAGAGCCTTCTGTAAAGGAGCACTGAAAATGATCGAGACACTGGTGGATCCGAACAGGCCCCAGATATACCATAGCAACAAGTGAACGGTAATTGCTGCCTCACAGGCGTTTTCCTCAGCTCCACGCTCATGAAACTGATGCTCATGTCACGTCCTCAGGAGGAGCCCCGGTCAGGTCTGGCCACCACCGTCCATGTGGGGTGGGGGCTCGGTGCTGGACCCAGGAGGAAACGGGGGGGTTCTCCTCCTTCCCACCCCACTTCCTGCCCTCTTCCTCCTGACATGCCCCAGCGCCGTCCCAGCACTGACAGAGATGTGGTGGTTCTGGGCATCCCGCACCCCAAGTCCATTAATCCACGCCACCCAATAAGAGTTTGCTCTCGGGAAGCGGAACACCCTGTTGGCCCAAAGTTCTAATCTCGGTGGACGTGCAGCCAAGACCAGCGCAGCAGGGGAGGCAGTGAGGGGGCAGTGACCACACAGTCCTCTCTCCAGGACCAAAGTCAAGGTGAGGACCCTGGCTCCCCGGACCTCGGCCTCGGCTGCTGGGCTGGGGAGGCGGATGCCTGTAAAAGCTAAAAGAGTTGTTTCTGCAAATGGACACAAGGTGGATGTGGCCCCGGCCCTGCTTCTCTGTGGCACAGAGGCTGGAAAGGACTCCCAGGGTCTGCTGGACTTGGGCGTGAGGGGATGCGTAGCCCTCAGCAATGATCCCAGGGACACCCAGGAAGGCGCTAACGCGGGAGGAAGGGTTCCGTTTCCTGGGGATCCCTTGGCCTGCCTGTCTCGCTGAGGGGTCTGTCGGGTGAGACGCTCAGGGTAGGGGGGCCAGTCCTCTCGTGGTGAGAGGACTCGGGGCGGAGCTGCTGGGGTGGCGGAGTCTTTCCCATGGAGCGCTCGAATGGCGCACCTCCTGGAGGGGGAGAGAGTGAGCACAGGAGCCGCGGGGCGGGCGGGGCCGAAGGCTTTCCTGCTGCTGGCTCGGTCGGGGCTGACCCATCAGGCCGTTCCGCAGAGTACAGCCCTTTCTGTCTCCCCAGTCCGCCTGGAGAGTTGGTTTCACTGAGGTCTAGATATTTTAGAAGTAGTTCCAATGCCCTGAGTGGTGTTAGAGCCTCCCCCGCCGTCATTGCCATCTTTGAAGTGTGATCTGGATGCTGGAGGTTTGTGCTCCGGCTTCTCCAACTCAGTTTGTTTCCATGGTTACAAAACATCGTGCTCTTCCTGACCCACAATGCATCAGGAGGGGCACGCAGGCTCCTGGTAAGGACTGTATCGTCTTCCAAATTTGCAGACCTCCTTAACACTCTCCAAATATTAGAAAGGGGGGTGCCCTCCTGTTGTGTGTGCTAGCTGGCAGTCCTCGTTTTTATTCAAGTGTTTTGCAGGGAGCAAGGTGGAGGATATTTGCATCGTAAATTACAAATACTGAAGCATCGACCCCCAGTAGTGGAAATCTCGGGCAAAGAGGTTGGAATGCAAGAGAGGAGCAGCCACTGTCACAGTGTCCCAGCGGAACTTTCTCTTGCCCCGGCCAAGCCCCCTAGTCTAGCTCTGTACTTGGAGGGAGGAAGCCCTGTCCGGGTGGCCAGGTGCTGCGATGGTGGAGGACAGGTGGCAGGTCTGAACGACCTGGATGTGAGTCTTTTTCTTACTAGCCGTGGATAATTCACTCTCTCATAACTGCAGTTCCCTTGTCTGTGAAAGAGGTAACCTTCAAGGGCTTGTTGAGAGGGTGGAATAACGAAAAGATTTGGTGCAGCGCATATTATGCGCCCAATAACTGAACATTGCTAGTCTTGGCACTGTTGTTTCAAAGGTCTGCAAGGCCTGTGATACAAAGCAGTGCCAAGTATGTCGGGTGCAGGGAGTGTTTGGAGGGGATGGAGAATTAATGAACTGATGGCGATGGTGGCAATGGCGGTTGTGGTGGCGGCGGGGATAAGGTTATCAAGGCGGGGAAAATACAGAGCCCTTCCTGGAGTTCTGGTTTTGCTCCGCTTAGAGCAGGAGGCAGTACAGGGCGGTGGTCCTGGAGCCGGGATGCGTGAGCTCACCTCTTGGCCTTGCCTCAGAAATGTCTAGTCTCAGAGACTTCCTCGCCCTTGACACGCCTCGGTTTCCTTCCCAGCAGAGTGGAGAGAACGCCCCGTGTACCTCATCGGGTGCTGAAGCCCTGCCTGCACTAATGTTTGCTGGAGCGTCAGACCAGGACCCCACACGGGAGAACAGGACGCTCATCATGCAGCAGAAAGCAACCATGCACTTTCCATCCCGCGACCTGCGTGGTCGGCTGTCCCCTTCCCGCCGCCTTGCAGGGAATCTCAGGCTGGTCCTCCTCTTCGAGCCACTCTTGAATTACACAGGCTTCCGGTCACGTCTCAAAGTAGTGACAGCCCTATTTCAGAAATTACAGTGCCCAGTCCTCTATGATAAAGTACCAAGCTTCATTCAGAATTAAAATGTCTCTCTTCCTCCGGTTAATCCCGGCTTAAACGTGAATCTGGGGCTCCCGCCAAGGAGGTCACGCCGGGCAAGGTCTTGCCCCTGCGTGGATGTGCAGGCTGCTGATGCTGCTACCTCGAGGCCTTGGCTGAAATGGGGATAAGAGAATCCTGCCTTTAGCACTGTTACCCGTGCAACACATATGACATTATTACTGTTAAAAATATATTTTTAAATTGTAAGTCCTTAATTTCAGCCCTTTCACTGGGAGCTGAGGCACATATGATGAGTATAAAAACGCTAATTTTGAGTTACCGTATACGTCCTTCCCATTCCAATATAGGGCTGCCAGATTTAGCAAATAAAAACACAGGGCACCCAGTTAAATTTGAATTTCAAACAGACAACAAGTAATCTTTGTGTAAGTATGTTCCATGCAGTATTTGGGATATACTTATACTAAAATATCACTCATTCTTTACCTGAAATTTTAACAGAACTGGGTGCCCTGTGTTTTATCCGGCAGCCCCTTTCCAATAATCCTTGTATCTGAGATAGTTTGGGTTTTCAAGCATTTCAGATGGAAATAACAGAGTGTGGGGTACAAGTGTCCTTAGCAGTGAGAAGAGGGTGGCTCCGCGGCTGGCTAAACGTGGCTTGGTGCCGTCGGTGCCGTAAAGCTCTTGGCTCTCCTGCGTCAGTCCTGCAGCTGTAACGTCACAGGCTCCCGCAGCTCTACCCTGGGCATGCCCTTTTTAATTAAGCTTTTTATTTTGAGATAATTACAGATTCACACGCAGTTATCAGAAACAACGCAAAAGATCTCAGGTAGTTTTTTCCCAGTTTCTCCCAGTGGTAACATTTTGCAGAACTGTAGTATGGCCACAACCCGATTATTGACATTGATTCAATTCCATGACTTCATCCCAGATTCTCCAGTGCTACTTAAACTCGTGTGTGTGTGTGTGTGTGTGTGTGTGTGTGTGTTTAGATCTGTGGAATTTTATCACCTGGAGAGTCTCATGAAGGTACAGGACAGTTCTATCACCAAATGGCAGCTCATGTCCTTTTATGACCACACCCACCTGCTTCTGTTACCGCCCCCTCATCACAAACCCCTGGAAGCCACTCTTCTGTTCTCCATTTGGCTCATTGTGTCCTTTCAAGAATGTTATGTACAAACAGAACCAGACAGGGCGTAAGCTTTCGGGATCAGCTTTTTCCACTCGGCAGGCGGGGCTGACGTGGGAGGAGGAAGGAGCGCGCGGCGCTCGTGAGGACAGACTGTCCTCCCTGGGGGTCTACTTACTGTGAGACACCGGGCAAGTTTTTTGCCTCTCGGTGCCTCGTATTTCTTGCCTGTGAGGTGGAGGAGGATGGCTGCTCAGGGTGAAAGTACGATGTGAGGGGCGTCCCTAAAGGACGGTGCCCAGCAAGTCACCACCAGTGTTTGCACGTTGCCTGCAGGTCTCCCCCAGGAAGGCTCAGCTGTCCCTCCTGGGCCTCTCGATCTCCCATGCACAAGGCTGTGCGTCCCCAGAACCTGCCTGCTGTTCCCCAACCACAGTGGTCGCCGTCTGCTATCCTTTGTGTATAACCTGACTCTGCACGTGAACTCTGACAGTGTGAGCCGGCCGAAGTTCAGATGAAAGGCTCGGACTCTGGCTGGACGCCCTTTCCTCGGGCTCTTCTCGTGGGCGACGGTGTCTCCCTAATCCTACTCCTTCCAGGATCCACTCCTCCCCTCCTCCCTCTCCCACGCCGTTGTCTGCAAGGAGGCATGGATCTGAGCTATTTTGAGACAACCCAATTAATGAAGAATGTCGGAGTCTACTCAACACTCAATCTACTTTACAACTTTCCTATGTCTTTCATCTGGTGTCTCAAACCTCTTTAAAAGGAAAAGAATTTCAGCCCTGACAACAGCGTCAGTAACCATCACGGACCTTCCTTGAGAAGACACATCTACTTCCTACCCATAAATCAGTTTTTCCCAGGCCCTCTCAGACTCCCAGTGCAGTCACGTGAGGACGAAAGCTGTTGTTCACATCTGAGGGTGAAGCAGAAGCTCAGACCCCACTAATCTTGCCCGAATCATGGAACACATGCCTTTACTTTTGGAAGCAGAAAGGAGTTTCAGCTGTCTGGCCAAATGCATCAGGAAAAACTCAACCAGCGTGATCATCCGGGCAAGTCAAGGTTTCCCCTAACGTGAGAGTAACAGCCAGGCTCTGTCCTGAGTGGTACTGCAGGGACTCACTCGCTCTGCCCACACAGCAACCTCGTGGGGAGACACTAGGTGTGTCTCCACCGCACGCTGCACTTGGAGATGGAGAGTCTGCTTACCTGCCCCTGCTCACACAGCCAGGAGACGGTGGGGCCAGGCTGCGCTTGGGCGCCTCTCTGGAGAGTCGGTGCCATCCTGCCTCCGCTCCAGTGAAGGCCCTGGGGTCCTCCCCATGCCACTCGGAGAAGGCTCAGTAGGAAGCGCTCAGGACCGCGGAGAGCGGAATCTGGAGTGAGTTTAATATTCACACTCCTTCAGCCCCCCCGGTGCTGTGTGTCCATGATATCTCACTAAAACTGGGGGTGAAAATCAATACTCCCTTCTCAACAGGACATACATACTTTAGTCTAAAAATAGTTTGGATATTAAAAAAGGCATTGCCTTTTTTTAGTAGTTACTTTTATTGAAGTAGAGTCGGTTTACAACGTGTCAGTTTCTGGTGTGCAGCACAGCACTTCAGTCACACATGAACATACACGTGTTTGTTTTCATGTTCTTTTTCATTATAGGTGACTACGGACATTGAATATAGCTCCCTGTGCTCTACCATAGGACCTTGTTGTTTATCTATTTTATATACAGTAGTTAGTGTCTACAATCCCCAACTCTCTTATCTCCTCCCACCCCTTGTACCCCCGAGTAACCATAAGTTTGTTTTCTATGTCTGCCAGTCTGTTTCTGTTTTGTAAATAAGTTTGTCTTTTTTTAAGATTCCACATAGAAGTGACATATGGTATTTTTCTTTCTCTGTCTGACTTACTTCACTTAGAATGACGATCTCCAGGTCCATCCATGTTGCTGCAAATGGCATTATTTTATTCTTTTTTATGGCTGAGTAGTATCTCTTTGTATATATAAGTCACATTTTCTTTATCCAGTCATCTGTCGATGGACATTTATATTGTTTCCATGCCTTGGGTATTGTAAGTAGTGCTGCTGTGACCACTGGGGTGCATGTATCAAAAGGCATTGCTTTTATTTAAATAATGATCTAAATCCAGATGGACAGAAAAGAATCCCAGATGATAACAAGGCCTACGGCTCCAAGAAAGGCGCCATTCTTTACGCCATATTTCTGCTCCTAAGTACAACTGATCCTTTTACATTCCACTGGGAAAATAAACTTTCCCCCTTATCTGCACTCTTACAATATAGTTTTAGAAGCAACTGGTTGAAAAGGGCACAGAGGTGAAATATTTACTTAAAGTGTGACTGGGCACTACTACTGAAACACCTCTGCGGGCGACTGTTGGTGACTGAGTATTTAGGGACTGCTCTTTGATAAGCACTGTAGACTCAGCTCTGTTTCCAGTGGTGCTGAGCAGTCCGGGAAAGCCAAGAAAGAGACATCTGCTAACTCCACGGATTAGTTCGAGCCTCTCACCACCCAAGGGCGACCAGAGCCTGCTCCAGTTCCCCCGACGACGACCGAGACCAGCCCACGGGCCAGCAGGTCCCCGACGACGGCCAAGACTAGCCTGCTCTTCTCACACTTTCCTTTCACTCCTCCCCTTGCTTGTTTGAAAAACACTCTGCTCTCACTCTTCAGATCAAGCAAGTGACCTTCTAACAATGTCATGACCAAACAGAGCACAAAAAAAAAGGATGATATGGATCAACGAGTTTGTGTGAAAACATCCGTCGATTGCTTTGTCAGACATGTTCCAAGTGGATGTGGTAGAAATAATTTAATTTTTTATTGCAAAAGATGAAGAGTCTTGCTCTGTGTCACTGTACCTTCCTTTCAACATCTCTAGGACCTTCTGGCCTGGATTTAGCTGCCGTTTTCTGCCATCAGTGGCAGCTGGAGCGCTTTGTCCTGGCCGTGCAGTCATCTGGGCCGACACCATTTGCTGTCCTTTATTGGGGCTGGAAAGGTGAGGCTGGGCCCCACTGGCTCAGAGAAAACAGAGCGAGGGAAATACAATTGCCAAAGACTGCGAGGAGCCTGGCTAAAACAGGAAGTGATAATGATCTCTGCACGGGCTTTGAGGGTTTAAAGTACTTGAAGAAAGTCTGAATCATGGCCCAGGATATATTTAACCCTCTCCGTGTAAGGACGGAGAGAAAAAGACGGCGACAGTGGGAGGGGAGCCGTGGTCCGGGAGATGTCCGTGCAGGGACGTCCGTGCACGGCCGCTACTGACGGGCAGAGGGGTTTTAGTCTTTCCTGTTCCCTGAAAAAAGTTGCTTAAAAACTTGCACAAAAATCACCATTTGTTATAAAGAAGTCATCATTTCCACCCCTCCCCTCTTCCCCTCCCTCCAGTAGCTTTCTGAAAAGACCAGACCTGAACACTTTGATGATCATAAAAATTTTCCCCAGTTAACGAGATTTTCAGTTCTTCCCTCGCCGGGGAGGCCATCCTGCTCGTCCTCACATTGTAGTTTCACGGCAGGACGGCCCTGCACCCGTGGGGATAAGCCCCACGACGCACTGGACGGGCCCTCTCGGGAACCCTGAGGCTGTTACGAGACAGCGCTGAGGCAAGAGAGATTAAGATTAAGGGCCACATCTTGGTGGAATCTATTTATAGGCGTTCACACGGAGAAGAGGCTGAGAAAACCTTTTTTGGTCAACTTGCCAAAGCTCAGTTACATCCAGTTACGAAGGGGCGTTAAATTCCATTACATTCTGGAAAAGCAGTTCAGCTGACCGCAGACCACCAAATAGCTTTCGGGACTGCACTGGAGAGAACTTCCTCTTTCCGAACGCTGGCGGCACGGCGAGGACAGAGGCTGTAACTAATCTGATCCTTAACCGGGAAGAAATACCGGAAGATTTAAAGATAAAGTACTCGGAGGGAGACAGTTTAGGGGAATCAGCCACAAAAACAGATGCAATATTTAAAGGGAAGGGAAAAAAGTGAAATCAGAAAAAGAGAGAGAAAATGAAGGAAAAGAACTTTAGGACGCAAACAAATGTCTGTGCAACGTGGTGTGTCGCTGCCTTTGTCTTCTCTTTACTCAACCCCCTGCGAAAGGATGGTAAAGGTTTTACTCAGAGTAACAAAAAGACTGGGGGAGAAGGCAGCGGCGGGGGAGGAATCTCAATGAGTGCAGGAGTTAGGGATCAGGTGGACCCGGGTGCCCGCATCGTGGGGCCGAGATGGGAGAGAACTAGTTCATCTCAGGGACCCACCGCGAGGGGCCCCTCCCGCGTCCTGAGGAGCAGGTGAGGACCACTGTGCCTTGCAGGCTTAGTTAGTGGAGAAAGTGGACAGTGGATCCTCTCAACGCGGGGACCCTCCCCTGTCCCAGTGGTAGACTTGATTAGTTTCCTACTCCTGACAGACTCGGCAACAGAGGGCATCCAGGGGGGCCCCGTCCAAAAAGGCTACCTTCTGGGTGATGAGGGCCCAGCAGCAAGTGCTGTGGGGTGTGCAAACTCAGGCGGGGGTGGGGGGCAGGACCAGGAGGGGCCGGGGAGGGAGCTGGGACTGAAAAGTACTGTAAAAACAAATCCACTGGCTTTTAAATAACAAAATGCAAGGACTCCAAAGAGGTCATGCCTGTGCTTCTGTCTCTTCTGGATGTTCTAACATGAAGCCAAACGTCCATCTACATTTTAGTGCGTGTAATGAGCCCAAACCAAGCAAGATATAGTATCTCACTTGAAAATGTATTTGTCAACAAGTCATGCTTTTACCACGCAGTTGTTTTAAAATAAATTAAACAGAGAACATCACTGTTTCCATGGGGACACTGGAAATGTGACTTTACGTCTAATCAGAACGATCGTTTGTGGTAAAATGAACGTTTTAGGGTGATCTTCAGTGACGCACTGACCCAAACACACTTTTTAAACTTAAAATTGCTTTTTCATTGTCCACCATGCAAAAAATGACCGAATGATTAAAAAAAATCCTGCCAGGGCTCGTGAGACCAGGTATTATCGGGTAAGACGTCTGCAAGCCCAGAAGAGGGCGGGAGACGGCGCACGTCTGTTCGGTACCGGTCTCCTTCACTTCCCCGACCGCAGACGTGCCTCCGTTTCCTCCTCCCCCTGCTGGGGGGCCAGTGCTGCTCAGCCGAGCGGCGCCCTCAGCAAGCGCCGCCGCTGGCCTGGGTCTCCAGCCGCCTTCCCCACCGCCCCGAGCGAGGAGCGGCCCCCTGGGCCCGGGTGACCGCGAGCCACGAGGCTGAAGGAGGCGGCGGGGCTCCAGCGGCAGCCGCTCTGCCTGGAGAAGCAAACGCCGCGCGGTCGGGGCAGCGGGAGCGCGTCGGGCCCGCAGCGCCGCGTCCCACTGCGGCGCCGGGCCCTGGGCTCCAGGAGGCGCCGAGGTGGAGTCCCGGCGCGGGCTCCGCTGCGTGGACGCACGGCCCCGGGGCCGCTCTGGGTTAGCGCTGGGCCCTTCCCTGCGCGTGCGCGGGCAGAGGCGACGCCCCTCACCCCGGCCCGGCAGCGTCGCCGCCTCTGCCCCGCGGGCCTGGCGGAGCCCCTCGTCCAGCTGCGCCCGGGGCCTCCGCCTGTGAAGCAGGGTCGGTAACGGCGCCTGCCTTTCTCCCAAGAGCAGAAGCCCCGAAACCAGGACCTGTCCGCGGAGAAGCACCACAGGGCCTATCACACAAACTAGGACCAGCGGACACAGATCCAGGCAGCTCCCGAAACGCGGGGAACGCGAGGGGTCAGGAGCTCCGGGCTCGGCGCCCGGGGGGCATCCGAAGGGTTTCCTGTAGGGCTCGTCTTCCTTTGACTCTCACCTTGGACCTTCCAATTTCCCTACTTTTTGCCATTTACCATTCCTATTCCAGGAACTGAACTAGCGGTGTGAGCGGAGAGGCACAGAGAGAAGGGAGGGGGTCTGGAGGAGGAGCAGCCCCCGAACGGGGGTGCGTGGGGCGGAAGGCGTCCCTTGGGGCCCCTCTGGGTTCCAGGCTGCGGCGAGGCACGCACGTGACCTGCCTCCAGGAGGATTTGCCCCAGGGGAGCCCAGCGTCTCCTTCCTGCCGTGGGCCCCCCCGGAATCTGCAGACAAGGTGAAGGGGCTGAGGAGGAGGGACCAGGAATCCCCCCCGATTCCCTGCTCTCCACAGGGCCCACGAGGGAACGACCAGCAGCTGCTGCCATAAAATCCCTCCTCACGTTCTAGAAAGGAGCTGCCATTGCCCCAGCCGCCCTCCTGGCCGGACAAAACCGCCTTCCCTTGAGGTGTTCTTGGCCACCCTCTCCTCGGACCTTGAGTGAAATGTAGTTATGAACCCGATAGGCATTATTATTTATCTGCTCAAGACTTCGTCTGAATGTTCAGCCTCTTCAGCCTCCGAGCCTCACTGTGAAGTTTGCTCATCATCAGAATTTCCGATTACGGAAAGGTTAAAGCTCAAAGCAGGGCACTGTGTCCTCAAAGGAACGTTTCCCACTGGTTTTGCCAAAATCCCCTTGGACGCAGTGGCCTCTCCCCATTACGCGGAGTGGTTCTGGAACTGAAATGGGGTTTCCACAGTCTTCTGCCCACCCGGTCCCCAGGGGCGGGGCGGGGACATCTCGACGAGCTTCCGGTGGGCTGGGACTGCATCTGGCATTGCTCAGCTCTCAGCTGCGATGGAAAGTCTTTTTATGAACTCTGAAAACATTTGCTACGAATGTTTTTGAAAAACATCCGAGTAATGCAAAGCGTCGCCCTGCTGGTGGCTCAGTTTAACCACATCTGCTGCAGAGTAACCCGTCCACAAAGGAATCCCCATCTTCAGCGTCTTGATTTCTATTTAAACTTACAATTTAGGGCCACCGCCAGGAAACATGCAACCGTGTGTGGGATACACCCATACCTGGAGAGTCTGTAGGTTTTAAACACAGCTGACTCGCTTAGGATCGATTTGAACAGTGAAGATGCATCCATTTGCTTCCTCAGAGAAAAGGAGTTCTTAAAGGCACTCTTCCTTGTTTGCACTACTTTAGATAAGTTTCGGTTGATGCTGTGGATGACGCGTGAGTCTGAGTTGTCTTCTCCAGTCTATAGAGAACCTCCAAGTTACATTTCCTCGTCTTAACAGTCCTGGGAGGCTGGCAGGGCGGCTGGCAGCAGTCCTGCTGCTCCAATGGGGACCTCGCTGCTGGGAGGGAGACCCCGCTGCTGGGTTGGAGACCCCCCTGCCGGGAGGGAGACCCCGCTGCTCAGGTTGCACAGGTGAGGGACGCAGAGCCCAGGTGTCCCCAGGACCAGCCCTCCAGGCTGCTGTCTCTTGTTTCAAATCCTGAGATGGTGGCTGCTCCTCACCATTAAGCAAGTTGTCACATCAGATTCCGTCCAACTAGAAATTGATGTCCTTCCCTAGAAGCTCAGCACAGTCATCCAGAAGCCCCAGCCCAGTGTCCTCCAGCCCCTTATCAGGGTCCAGCCCTGCTGTGAGGTCCTGTGTGGGTGCCCAGCCCCCATGACTGTGCCTTCTGGGTAGTGACTGCTTTTCTTTTTAAGTAGGATTTATGGTGATGTCTAAACATTTACTTTTTAGAAGTTCCAGAGCCTTCATACCCCGACAAGCATAGGCATGTTTTTGCATTGTATCTCTCCATCCTGGCGCAGGTGCTCACTTTACACCCTCGCCAATGTGAGCTGGAGAGAGCGTGCGCGTCTCCCAGGGCTGCCCAACCACGTGCTGAACCTGGGGGGCTTGAAACAGCAGGAATTCCGTCTTCTGCTACTTGTGGAGCCAGGAGTTCAAGAAGAAGTTGTCAGCAAGGTTGGCTCCCTCGGAGACACCGAGGAAGGGTCTGTCCCTGCTCCTCCAGCCTCTGTTTGCCCCACAGGGCTGTCCTTTGAGATCCGTTTGCCCCACAGGGCTGTCCTTTGAGATCCTCGTCTATGGAAGTGATGGGCTGACAGCATCGAATAGAAAAACTTGCAGGAGCGCTACGGAGGGACCGTCCAGCCCTGCGAGCCCTCGAGCAGGCTCGGAGCTGACACCACCCACCGCCCTCTCCAGGCCCCGACACAAATGCCCAAAGCCCGTAAATCGTCACCTCCCTTGACTGGCTTGAGCTGACCGTCCAAAGGCAGGATGGGCAGCGGGTCACGCAGCCTCCTCTCTCATGGGCCTTCCTGCCCCGGGACCTTGCCTGCGACCATCCCACTTTCTGGAATTCTTTCCCAGCAGATCTGGTGGCGTGGGATTCGCTCCATCCTCCACTGATACTCCTGAGGGTTCCGGACCCCCTCCTGCCTCCCTCCCTGACTTGCCTGCTTCACGCCCCCATGAGTGTTCTTCGTTGAAGCTTCACCGTGCTTCCCTGTGCACTGTCTGTTGGCCTCCACTGGGGTGCTCCCTCCTGGTAGCGGGGCCCCTCCCCAGGCCCAGCACTGCCTCTCCGGCGCCCCTCCGGTGCCCGGGCATGGATTCAGGGAGGAGCTGGCAGTCTGCCTCATTCACGGCAGCCCTTCGGCAGTCCCATTCTCATAGTCCTCATGGAAGACACAGACCCGTCTCCCAGGACAAAGCGCATCCCTGTGTTCACCTGCCCCCCTACCCCGGGCCCAGCCCGCAAGGTGCGCATTGGCTGTTTTGGGCCCCAGCTTCGCTTCCTGCTACTGATTGGGCCCCATTCCCCTCGGGGGGTTCGTCCTCCCCAGCCTCACTCCCTCTGCTTTCGCCAGAGCAGACACCCTCCTAGGCTGGGACCCAAGCTGGTGGCCGAGGCAACCCGCTGCCCACCAGGGACAGGACCACCTTGAGGGCAGACACAAACCCCAGACAGGACAGGGACAGTCAGCAGGCTCAGGGCCAGGGCTCTTACACTAGCTGCTTGGGGAGCAGGCAATAGTAGTACCACGGATAGTAATGCTAACAATGCTGCTAGCTTTCCCCTGTCACATGCGTTTTGTGTCCTCGATACTGTCCCAAGCAACTCTGTGTACCAGCTCCTTTCATTCTAATCAGCCCCATGAAGTGGGCCAAGGTTCTGCTGGGGGTGGAGGGGCTGGTGCCGAGGGAGCCGGAGGGTTGCTTGAAACAAGCATTATATTTCCACGCCCTGCAGTTTCGTGGTTGGAACTGGGGAGCCTGTAGTTTGCCTCCTCAGGCAGCTCATCTCTGAGCTGTAGGCAAGAAAATGTTCTTTTTTTTTTTTTACTATCAGTAGTTCAAAGAAGCAATTGTCATGATGGGCTGATGTGGCTTTCAACATAACCTATTTTCCTCCCTCATTTTTTATGTTTAGCGTCCAAATTGCTCAAAGTTAAGGCAAATTTCACATTCATGAACCTGAACAGCAGGGGATCCTGCTACCTGACACTGACAATGTTCACGGTGTCTCTCTCCACCTGCCCTCAGTCCCCATTTACCAACGTCGGTGCCACACTCCCACCGTGCCACAGAGAACGCTTCCTAATTTAGGAGAATTGAAAGCAGAGTTGTCAGTGTAGTAGCATAATTTTTATAACTGCAGATGAGGATAAGGAGTCAGGAGAGAGACGTGAAGGCAGCTGTCAGTTAAGGTTCTTATCTCAGGAGAACTTTAAGACTGTTACTGAAACGTGAAATACTGTTTCATTTTAACTATGGCTGAAATTGTTTGAATTTGTAAAAAGAAAAAAAAATCCTATATTGTCAGAGTCGCAGATCCAATTAATTTGATAATTATCAGAAAAACCATGGAAAAACGGCCACGTGCAGTGACTCCAGGCTCTGCAGGCAAAGGCTGCGGGCGTCACTGCCTCCCGGGTTCCATGACGGCGTTCGCTCACCACCGACTTTGCCCATTTCAAGTGTACGATTCAATGTTTTTTAAAATATATTCACAGATATTTAATTCACAGGTGATACAACCATTACCAGTCTCTAATTTTAGAACATTTGTCCCTCCTAAAAGGAACACTGGGCCCATTATGGGCCTGTGCCATTCTCTCAGCCCAAACCCAACCCCACCAGTGCACCGTCGGTCCCAATGGCTTTCCTCTTCTGGACCTTTTGTATGAAGGGAACCACACAACGCGTGGCCCTTTGTGCCTGGTGCCCCTCACTTAGCACGACGTTGTCCAGGTTCACGACGGGGCACGTATCTGATAGCCAGATAACACGCCGCTTACGGACAGGCCACTGCTTGTGGGTCCATTCAGCCCCTGACAGACGTTTGGGTAGCTTCTGCTCCCTCCCCATTGTGACTGATGCTCCCATGAACTTCCATGTCTTTGTGGGGACATCTGCTTTCATTTTCCTTGGATACATACCTGGGAGTAAAGAATGATAATTACAGAGAAAAATCTTCGTCTGGTTACTCTCCCAAACCTGGATGTTAGCAATAAGCAATGTTTCATTCTTCATACAGTTCTAGTTTCTTCGTAGGAGAACTGGGAAAAAATAAATAGGCGTTGAAGTGTTGAATAAAGATCTCAGTTAGGTTTTGTTCATCTTCATTTGAAACAGCACCAATGGGTTCTTCTCTGCTTGCAAGCAGATGCACGTGCTAAAGAGGTGCTTCGAAGCAACTTTTAATTTATCTGATGTTCTCAAGAATGCTCTAATAAGGTTTTCAGGTAACCAAAGTCTTCACCTTTGATCTTTTTTTTTTTTAACCACTTTTTCATGAAAATACTAAATGGATACTTATCTTCCAGAGCGTTGCCTCTACTGACTTGCTAGGAACGCTCGCATCTGCTCACTCTGTTGCTCCCACACATCCCCACCACAGGAGCCATGGTAGGCTGTTTGGGATGTGCCCAGTGTAGGGGTGCCTCCTCTCCCCAGATCAGACCTGATTTGAATTCTATTCATTTTGGTGGCTTTTTTGAGACTCCCAGTGACTGGAGCCTGTCAAGGAGTCTCATGTGTCCTGTGTTCCCAGGGAAATTCACTCCTTACCAACACTGCTTTCAGTCCTCTGCACAGAAGTAGGGATCTCCAATTGTCTACAAGCCCTGGGCTCCATGGTTTACTGTCCTGCACCCTTGGGTGACGGGCTAATGACAGACGGCTTGGTCATACCATTTACTGACTTTTAGATCACTTTTTCCCAAAGCAGAAAATTTCCCTTTGGCCTCATTTGAAAGACAGAGGGTCCAACTTCTCCTCCATGGGCTGGTAGAGGCAGGCCTACGACACTTTGGGGTGTAAAGGGGACCTAAGTGGAGCCGCTACCATGGGGGAGGGCAGGTTGGCCTCCCTGAGCACAGTGATATCCTACTTTCAGTGTCTACGCACCTGACGGTTCCAGGGCCCTCCTGTGAACTGTGATTACACAGTATTTGTCTGGTTTATGTCATTCAGCATAGGGTCCATCCAGGTTGTCACCTGCGTCAGAATCTCATTCCTTTCTAAGGCAGAATAACATTCTGCTGTCCAGTGATTCTTAGACACCAAAGTTTGCTGCCCACTGATGCAAGGTGGCTGCTGCCCACTCCATCTCTGAGATGCTGGGCAGGGCACAGCCTCAACCACCGCTCCTGCTCCCTCCAAGCCCCTTCCCCCGATGGGAGGAGCGGGCAGGCTCCCAGCACCCCATGCAGAGAAGCACATCCATTGGTTTTAACTCCCTCTCTTCTCTGTGCTGGTCACGACCAGTCCTAGTGTCCCTGTTGGACCAAAGGAGAGACGCATAGGAAAGTTTCCCATAGTGAAGCAGCAGGGCTCAGTCTGTCTGAGCACCCAGCTGCACAGTGAGACCCAGGAGGGCAGCCCCAGCTCTCTCGTGGGAGGAGCTCCAGGACTGCGTGCATGGAACACCGGCTACAGGGCCATGCAGACGGAGGCGTGGACCCCCCCCGCGGGGTCGCCTGTCCTGGCACCTCCATTAGGACAATTAGCCCCCGTTGGATCTTGCTTTCTTCATCCCTAATATTGGTAAAATAATTGTATTCACTCCACAGGATTAATTAGAGAATTAAAAGCAGACAGTCTGCAGATGGCACTAAACACAGCATCTCCAGTACCGAGGCTCAGTCAGCAGGAACAACTACTGGTAATAGCATCACCATTTAAGAGGGAAAAAAGCTTCCAGTGTGGACCATCCATATATTTCAGTTTTATGCAACCATTAAAAATTGTGTTTACATTTTGTGTTTACAGAATTGTTTAATGCATGTGGACAGTTTTATGCTATGGTAAATTTTTTAAAGTTGCCAGAATTATAGATACTGTATGATTACAATTATGCTTAAAAAAAAAAACAGTCATAAAGACCCCGGAGGAGAGATGGCGAAATACTCACAGTGGGGATGTGTGGGTCCTGAGACGGCGAGCAAGTGTTCTTCTACTTCAGTATACTTTCCAGAAAGCAGATGGACGTCTCTAGGATCACACACGCGATAAATTAAGACTGCAGGGAAATGCAAACATTCACTCCTCATGCTTTATTTTTCCATCTCATACAGGTCCCCGGCCTGGGCGGCACGTTGGGGCTGCCCGCCGACCAGCTACGTCAGCGGCTGGGAAGCCCCGCATCACAGCGTCGGGTCTGAGGTAAACAGAGCTGGCATGTTTCAATCAGCCACTCAGGGTGGCTCAGCAGTGCTACCTGCAGACAGCAGTGTCCTTCTCACTTTGAAGTCCCAAATGGAGATTAAGCACAGCCCAGGATAGAGTTCACTGGTTACACGTTTTGTGGATGTGAGTTATCGGGACCCGGGTAAGCAGAAGGGTGTCTGAATAGTTGTTCCTCTCGGCCCAGGAAACCCGTTTATCCCAGCATTGACCTGTTTGGCCATTTCTCTTCTCTGTCACATCCCGGCTCTTTCTGAGAAGCAGGGAGGAGTAAGTAAGGGCCCCTGAGGACCCGGAAGAGGCCGTGAGCGCATTCTCTGCTGGGTGAGGACTGACTTAGGAAGACCTTGGGTCCTGAGCAGGCAAAGAGCGGGAGGCTCTCCTGAGCAGCCAAGGAGAGGACCACGTTCTTGCTCTAAGTCTCTGATCCTATGATGAGCCTTTGTCTGCATCTGCGGTCCACGGCTGCCCAAGGGAGTCCCGACGTGGTGACTGCCCGGGCATCCACCTGCCCGGCTCTGAGGTGCTCCTGCCCTGAGGGGCCTCGAGTATCCCACTGCAACGCCTGCTGCTGCCTCAGCCCCTGGCCTCCCTCCCTCCCTCCTTTTCTGTTATCCTGTCCCAGGATCCACGTTTATGCCGCTGACTTTGAAAATGTGTGATGAGAGAGGTCACACCGGGTAACTTCTAATCCAGGCCAGTTTGTGGCTTTACAGCAGTGGCCGTGACTCTCGAGGGCTCCTGGAGGCAGGCCTGTGCGGATGCCTCTCCCAGCCCAGCTCTGCCGCTCCAGCCGCTCAGTCCTGCCCTGGTGTATCCCAGGGGACGCGGTGGGCCTGCCAGGGGTCTCCCTGCCGGCAGCCCGAGGAACCTGTGGATGGGAACCCCCAGACCCACCCGGCCTGAGGGCTGTGTTGTATAGTGACCTTGAGGGCTTCACCACTCCGCCCCTCTCAGACCCCTCCAGCTGGCACTGAGCTCCCCTGATGGGGGACAGTCGGGATGCAGGGGGACCCAAGACTGACGGAGCAGGACAGGAAGGAGGGTCCTTCACGACCTCGTGACACCCGACAGCCTCCTCACTTCCCTCTCTGTTTTCCCCCACCCCGGAACCACGTGCCTAGTAAACACTTAGTGATTGACTGACCGATGAAACGGCACCATCGCCGCACTTGGCTGAGTTCTGGATGCGGCGGATCTCTGCTTCCCTCCTACACACCCAGGAGCTTCCCGAGGCTTGACACCCCTCTTCCCAAGAACCCGCGAGGCCAGCGAGCTGCGTACCCAGTGAGGCCGGTTCCCCACGGCTCGGCGGGGCCACGCGGGTCCCCCGCACTCACCTCCGCTCCGCCACCCTTCCGCAGGGGTCTGAGAAGGAGGGGACGGAGTGCAGCTCTGCTCATGAACTGACAGGAACCCTCCGTGTACTAGTCCTTGACTGCAGAGGGGCCAAGTCTCGGCCTCCTGCCGCATCCCTGCCAGCGAGAGGAAGCGTTTGCTCGGTGTCGACCTGACTGTGATCTGCAGCGCAGTGGTGCCCTCTGATGCTGTCCTTCTAAAAATAAATTTTCACTCGAGTAAATGATGAAAGTGTGCAGAACTGGCAGGCTTTTTTTTTGTACGAGTTACAGGTTTTGCCAGGACTGTCCCCAACACTCCAAAGAAATGCGTATCATCGTGTTGTCCTGTCTAAACCCGTCCGGCCCTGCGTTCGAGCCCCTCTCACCACTGGGCTCCCCCATGGCCCCCGCCACCCCCTCGCACCACTGTGCCCTCCTGGGCCCTTCCAGGTACCGATGCTCTCGGGAGGGGCTGCCACAGGACTCGGGGAGAATCACAACCCATCTCCGTTTTCCCGGGTTAGAACAGGCGTGGTCCTGGACCACGGCCACCTCTGTCGTTCAACATTAGACTGTTTCCTGTCCTTGAAATAAAACTGGAGAAAGTGAGATTTCAAACTCTGTGTGGCTTTGCTAATTTTCCAAAAGGTGGCGTTGAGAAAGCAAAGAGGCAGGGTGGAGAAGGGTGGAGACCCCGGGCCCCTCTGGGGAAAACATTCACAATCACTTTGTGGGTCTTGGGCACTGACCGGGGGCCCACACACAGGAGCCCCGCTTGGTGCTCGGGCAGCGGGATGGACGCTCCCAGCTTCTCCCTGACGCCCGCTGCAACGACATGCTGAGACCTGGTTTCTCCACCCACGAGCTGGGTAACGCTGCGCACACCGCCCCTCCTGGTGGCCTGACAAACGCCCGCATGGGGCGGACTGTCGGACCCATCAGGAGCGCCCGGAACGTGACCCAGCCTCCCCACCACCTCCCAGACACCCCCAGCCGTCGACTTGTAGTTTCTACTTTTGAAACCTGGTCCTTTGGATTGTTGGCTTTTGTTTTGTGCTGGACGTGGCAAATGAGGGTTAAATTTTTCTTCTCATGTTGAAAGATTAAAAACAATTTTGTACTGAAGTGTAGTTGGTTTGCAGTGTTAGGTGTACAGCAAAGTGATTCAGTTATACACATACGTATGTATTTTTTCTTTTCAGATTCTTTTCCATTGTATATTATTACTACAAGAAGTTGAATAGAGTTCCCTGCGCTCTGCAGTAGGTCCTTGTTGTTTATCTATTTTATATATAGTCATGTGTGTCTGTGAATCCCCAACCCCCAATTTATCCCTCCCCGCCCTTTTCCTCTTTGGTAATCATAGTCTGTTTTCTACGTCCGTGAGTCTGTTTTTGGTTTGCAAATAGAATTTGTATTATTTGTTTTAGATTCCACACATAAGTGATATCATATGATATTTGTCTTTCTCTGTCTGACTTACTTCAGACAGAAAAACCAAAAATATTGTTTTTAGAGTCCAAGTGATCCCCAACATGGTTTAAAAAGGACGTGATGACCCCGATTGTGCGGACCACTACTTTCCAAAATCCCACGCGGCTTCCTGGCCGCACCTTGTACTGCGGGGCTGCCAGTTAGCGGACATCCCTGCCTCCTCTTGGCGGACGACTGTCACTCCTGCCCCTGGGGTGGGGGAGGTGGAGGGCCACTGAGCAACACTCCGCTTTTAGGAAAAGCCCGGGAGGGTGTGGGGGCTGACCAAAGCATTTCCAACTTTCTGCTTTGGCACAGTCTTCCCCCAGGATTTGCAAGTTGCCCCTCCGGGTGCCTCAGGAGACAAAAGCAGGAATGCCTTGAAGATGGTCGTTCAAAAAGCGGATGACATCTCCCAGGGCCTGCGGAATGGCCGCCCAGGAGCCATGCAAGCCCTCAGTAACCGTGTTTTATTTCTTCCTCCTCAGAAGGCAGGTACTTCCAGGCCCCCTATCAGTTTGTGGGTCAGTCTGACCCAGATCCCTCTCCTGCAAAACAATAACCCACAGCGTGTCTCTCCTTTTGCCAACAAATAAGACTTATAAAAGGAATTGACGTCAACAGATCTCGGCTGCGATAAGTCCTTGTGTCACCAGGGTGCACGTTTCAGGGGCTGCAGGTGGCGTCCAGGTTGCACATGAGCTTAGACTTCAGGAGTCGTGCTGTAATGGCATTGTCCTGAAAAAGAACTGGAAACACCAAGAAGTCCAGGGGAAGACACTTTTGAGCGCTTGATGTAGGTCAAGTCCATTAGAATCCAGCTTTCTGGGCGGGCCCCCGTGCACGTGGGGGCACCGCGACACCAGACGCTTGGTTCTCTCACTGACCCCTTGCCCTCCTCACCCCCCAATATGAAGCAGCGAGTGCAGGGAACGGAGCCCCAACAGGGAGGAATGGTGCGTTTCGCATTTGAATAGACCTTTATGAATATGAGTCATTTTTCTGAGAATAAGTCCTTGAAGTGAAGTTGTACAATCCATCGTCTTTCTAAACACCTCAGGCTTACAGGCAGCAAGGGACGTCAGCGCTGGGGGGCTGTACAGGTGAGCGGGCAGGGCAAAGCGCGGAGGGGACCGAGGACCTGCCCCGAGTCCCGGAGAATGAAACGTCTGGTTTAATGAGTCATTTTTAATTAGTTCTCACTGACTGTGGTGACGGACCGGGGGTTATGTGTGTGGCTCTCCCGGGCTCCCCACAAGAGATCCTGTTTTACGGCCACTGATGCCGTGTCTGCTCAGAGCTATTATCAGAAAATATGGTGGGTGTTACACACGTGCGCACACACGCGCACACACACAGCAATCAGCACGGACGGCACCACAAGAGCAGCTCAGTGGGGAGACGCGGGGCCCCCAGAACGAGGCCTGTCATTTCCAAGGGCAGAGCGCACCCTTGTCTCAGGGACCCAGCACCGGGGGCTGTTTGCTCCCGACTTTCTGATCGTTACACAGACGCCAGAAGCAAACTTCCTGAACAGGGTTCTCGGAGAACTGCCCGCCCCGGGAAGAGTGCGCTGAGCGGAGGCGCTGCCCTCAACTGGGGTTGGCCGGTGGCGGGGGGGGGGGGGCGCTGGGGGAGCCAGGGAGACCCAGCCGGGAGTTGATTTCTCCCGTTTGGTGGCGGCTTCAGCACCTGAGAAACTCAGGAAACGCACATGAGATGCTATGACCTGGGTGCTTCAGAGAGGAGCTGCAGCAGAGGCCATGGGGGAGGGTCTGTCCTGGGAAGGCCCCACAGGGTCCTGCTCCGCTACACCCTCGCCCCAGACCTGAACGTGACCCTCCAGCCTGTCCACCTCCACTCTCCGGCTCCCAGCTGGCGGTGCAGGGCCAGCACTGGAGAAACAGGCGCTCCGGCCCACCCCACCCCACCCACACCGTGCAGGATCCTGTGTCCTCTCCTGGGACCACCTCCACTGGGGAGTGGGGCTCGGATGTGGATGGGAGAGCGTGGAGGAGGGTGAGCGGCACATCTCACCCAGACGCGGAGCCATGGCAGGCACCCGCAGGAGGGTAAATTCAGGGAGAGGGTGGCAGGCTGGGGCGGTGTCTGGGAGGAGTGGCATCAGCAAGAAAGCCTGGAGAGTTGCAGGCTCTAGGAAAGCGGGCAGGGTCGGCAAGTCCTGAGGAGCATCTGTCTAACTCTGAGATTCCATCCTCGTCTGTGCCCTTTCTTCCTGTGCTGCCTCCGAGCCGGTGTGAGCCCACACTGCCGGACCCCAGGCTGCTGCGTCCACCCTGGTGCTGAGGACTGGCTGGGGCCTCGAACCTGAGGTCCCTTCCCTGGGTGAGTGTCCCTGTCTGCGTGCATGCGCACGTGACAAGTAGTCCCCAGCTCCCGGTGCCCCCGCCCCCCGCCCACAGTTCTCCCCACCGTGGGACAGGCTGGAAAAGGCCTTTCCCCTCCCTCTCCAGGAAGCCCCACTCCCAGTCCCCTCCCTCCTGCGGGGGCTTCCCGCGCCTACTCTGAGGCTGCCAGGTGCACACCGCCTGCATTTTCGCTCACTAAGACCTAGATGAGGAGATGAACACAGCTGTGTTACACTAACGAGATGAACTGGATTCCAAACGCCTGTCACCAAGAACACACTGCACAGGAGCCAATGCGAAAAAGGAATGTGTCGTCCAGGAATGACTTAGTTATTTCCCTGATACGCATGTTGCCACTGGAGGGGCTTCCCGCGAAGTACCCGCGTGCAAGAAATCTCAGTTAAATGTGGGCGTCCGTGAAGAAGCAGCCAAAGACAGTGGGGATTTTTAACTGAACATGTTCAGTTAAAAAGCTAAGCCTCAGGGTCTAACCTCTGTATTTCTCGTGGGCCATACTTGATCCTATAATGCCACAGAAGTGCTGATTCATTTGTAGTGGGGAAAAAAATCCACGTTTAAAGTGGACGATTTTGAAAGGGTGTGTTAAAATTACTCCCCAATCTTTTTCAAACACTGGCAGACCAGCAGGAGTTTTCAGGGTGGAGGCTGGAGCCACCCCACTGGCATGCTGATGCGAGGCTTGTGGAAGCTGATAGAAGCTAGGGTCAGCCTGGGCTTCAGATGCTCAGATGCTCAGAGTCCCAGCGCCAGATTCAAATGTGGGATGAACTGCTCACTCACCCGAAGTGCCACCTGCTGCCACTACCTGGAACACACCTGCTAATGAGACGCTTGTGGAAACACAGGTTGGAGGAAATTACAGATGGAGGGAGGGTGCTCCGAGCTCTGTTTCTGTTAAAGACCCGTGCCAGATCCTTTGGAAGCACGTGGACAGACGGCCGCCGTTCTGCAAGGGCTCGCCCCACAGGGCTCCTCCCTGTCAACTGGCCTGAAGTGGGTGTTTCTGACGGTAAATGAATTCCTGTGCAGAGCAAGCCAAATGCAGTCTGGACGAGGGCGCTCTCAGTGCCATCGTACTGTCCAAGAGGCCTGGTGACGCATGCAAACCACGAACTGTGCATCTTGTCTCCCACTTGTAACTCTAATCACTGGCTGCCCACGCTCGAATCACACCTGGGTCGGTGTTCCGGCCTGCAGTTCTCACTGCACGGGGAACTCCTGATGACAGCCATCAAACAGGCCACGTGCCACCTCCAGCCAGAGAGGGTGGGCAGACAGAGTGCATCTGCGCGGGCAGCACGCATGGCAAGTCTCAGCTCACACGTCTCTGGCAATGGGGTGTTTCTCCTGCCGTGGGACTCAAGCCATCCTTCACTTTTCCATCATGGTGCCCAACACAAGCTCCAACAAGGATGCTCTGCAGGGCTCTCTGCAGTGGCGGACGTCTGCCCCTCCATGAGTCACCAGACTCCCGGAGCTGGGCACGTTCTGTTCTTCCTTCACCACCGTCTACAAGACACAGCGGCACATGGGGGGCCTCCAGAGACAGTTCCTGGAGGAAGGGCCCAGGATGCCTTGGACAAACCATATAGTCCAAGAGCACTGTGTCCTGCCAGTCCAGCTTCGGAGTCCAGAATGATGGGATTCTGTTCTTCAAACTGAAGCATTTGGTCAGCAAATTCCCTCCAGCAGTTTACCCTCGAAATAGACTTCGTGTCATCTGCTTCTCCCCTGACCCTGGGCTTCGAGTGTCTGACTCATAGGAGGGTCAACCACAGCCCCACAGGCAGCTGCGTTCAATCAGCCGTCAGAGCCGCTGGGCACAGAGAGTCCAGTAAGTGATGTCGACAGTAATTTTCTCATTTGCGCCAAGAGTTTGACTTCTTAAAAAGTGTCCTTTTACTCGCTCACACTGCTAATATCAAAACACACAGTGTGTTTCGTGAGGGTTGGTTTAAGTTCGCTAACTGTTTTATACCGGCTGTCACGCTAGCCGCTTGCAGACCTGCCGTTCGCACACCTGCCTGCTGGCAGGGGCGCCGCGCCTTCTGACAACAAACGCCCTTCCCGACGAAGCCCGGGGCCGGCTTCGCCGCTGGCCCAGGTGTCGCGCGAGCAGGACACCGGGCCGCTCCCGGTCGGCGGGCCGTGCGCGCCGACGTGACGTCGAAGGCGGGCAACGCTTCTCGGACCTGGAGTTGCCTCCATTGTCTTTGGAATTTAATTTCTGAGGAAAAAAATTCCAATCCTGGCCACAAACCATCCCCCAAACGACAACTGCTCTTAAGTCCAGTTTCCGTTTTTTTTTTTAACATTTTATATTGATTTATAATCATTTTACAATGTTGTGTCAAATTCCAGTGTAGAGCAAAATTTTTCAGTTATACATGAACATATATATATTCATTGTCACATTTTTCTCTCTGTGAGCCACCACAAGGTCTTGTGTATATTTCCCTGTGCTGTGCAGTATAATCTTGTTTATCTATTCTACATTTTAAAATCTCATCTATCCCTTCCCACCCCCTACCCCCTTGGCAACCACAAGTTTGTATTCTATGTCTATGAGTCTGTTTCTGTTTTGTATGTATGTTTTGTTTGTTTGTTTTAGATTCCACATATGAGCGATCTCATATGGTATTTTTCTTTCTTTTTTTTTGTTTTTAAACTTAATAGGTAAATTTAGGAAATCATTTCAACAAAAGATTAGCATACAAAATTGATTTTCCTATACAGCAACAGACATCAGGGAAATACATTTTAAACCATACAATTAACCAGAGCATCAAAAATAATCACCAGATATGTATGAATCCAGTTTTTAAAAGGGCACGGCAGTTGGTCTTACTGAAAACAAAACTTCACAGAGAGAAATTGTAAAAGACTAAGAAAACGGAGAGCGCGACCACTCATACAATGGATGATGCAATAGTATTAATGTGCTACTTTTCCCGAACGATTGCGTACATTCAGTTAAATCCTAGTCTAACTTCCAGCAGGCTTTCTTTGTGTTTGACAAAGCTTTCCCCTGCTAATGTTTACACTTAAGGTAACAAGACAAAGTAGGATAATCTTGAAGAAAAAGAAACAGTTTGGAGAATTAAGTCCAGTTTTAAAGAGTGATTTCTGTGGCTTTATTCTCCTGACAGGAGTTCATTCCAAGGGCAGTGGGCATGGTGCCCTATGGCTCACACTGATAAAATATTTGCATAAAATATTAAGTCGAGAGCCAGGACCAGCGCCTGAATGAGCAAGAGTGACGTGACTGAGGGGCAAGTTTCAACATTAGGGGAAAAAAGAGCAACTGTAGACGCCTGCCTTTTATTCCAAGGAAACTACACACTGATGACTGCTGAGGAAGGAAGACATGTGACAACGGGGACCCACAGAGAAGCTCACAGATCTGTTTACTAGTCCATCATCCAGAGTCATAAGGAAGGAAACAAGTGTCCAACCCTGATTCAGTGGCTTTCTGTCCCGAAATGATGAGTTTTGTGGTTGGAATGTTTTCAATACACTAAGACTTCCATGTAGAAGAAATAGATTTTTTCCCTAAGAGTTAAAAAAAAAATGACAGTAATGCACAAAGCTGGACTGCAGGAGGCATGGTATTCACTCACCAGCCTTTAGAGAATCTGCAGAGACTAAGGAGCCGGCCTGTCAGCTCCAATGGTATAACAGCCACTTACTTCACCAGCGAAAGTGAGTTCCTGTGGGAAAAGCCAGAGGCACTGCGATTCAGGGTGTCTGCGCCGCAGGGGACCACAGGCAGACCCAGGGAACAAGGAGGGGAAACTTACTCTTACAGGGAAAAGGGGAGAGTTGGGAAGAGCTGGGGTGACCAGAGTCCACTGCGGGACCTGGGGTGCCGGGTGTGGAGGCTTCCCGTCGGCCGGGCTGCCGCAGCCTCTGATTGGCTGGGCTGTCATCCAGGGAGAGAAGATGCTGCCTACCTGCTGGATGGTGAACTCCCTGCCAGAGATGTGGGCCTGAGTCTGGTCCTGTTTGCAGGACCAGATCGATGATGCAGGCAGGTGCGAGACGGCCCTGCAGGCCTGTTCTGACTCCAAGTTTAGCGGAGATCTCCTGGCCCAACTCCAAGGCCAGGCAGGGAAAGGCAATGGTGCATTTCACCAGAGGTCAGGCACTCACAGAAATGCTTCCTTTCACAATAACTCGTCCAGCGGTTGATGTAGCCAGAACATCGGTGAGTCTCCTGGCCAGGCATCTAATCGCTGTGTAAGTCGCTCGGTGGCTGGCGTGTCGAGCAGAAGCTGCGTGGTGGGAAGAGCCTGGGTCCCTTCAGTCCCCACCTGCACACCAGGTCTGTTACCTTCCACCCCGATCTGTGCTACATCGTCCGTCTTAATTACACATCCCTACTGCGTCCGGGGTCTTTCAACACTTGGCTGAGAAAGAGTTTATTCAAGGCTGCTATTTTTCTGAAAAGCTTCTCTCCAAGTACAAATGGACTCTCAGGAGGTAAAACCTGTTTTGATTTACAAAATTTACAGGAAAGAGAAATGTAACATCTTTCTCTGATCAAGGCTTTCTTGTTTGGAAAAACAAAGAGCACACCTCCTCACTGGGAAGGAAGCCGGTGGCCTTCCGAGGGGGGGACCAGGAGGAGGTAGTGTGGGCCCATCTGAGGAACGAGCAAGGACGGAGTTGAGAGAGACATGTCATCTCACACAGCAGCTTTTCCTGCAGGATGTTACAGCACTTTATAAATATTAATCACCTCATTCGTTCTCATCACTTTGTACAACCCAAGATGTTCTAGATGGCCGGTCACCCAACTCAGTAAACTAAATTTCTCAAGCCGCCATTTCCAATTCAAAACACTCTCATCTCCCTGTATTATTCAGAGATGTTATTGAGTTTATGAAAGATTCAGTTGCCTTTGGTTTTTTTGTCTGTTCCACTCAACCGTTTTGAATTACTAAACATCTCCCCCCACCCCCTGCCCCCACTTATACATGTTAATTTAGCAAGCTTAGGAAACAGAGATGTATAAAAACAAGGGTGAGCCGCTCACACACTCATGATCATTAAACATTCTCCGCGGCGTTCTGGCGTGTATCTATCCCCAAGAGTTTCTTTCTTTTTTTTTTTTAAAACAGAGGTACTGGGGATTGAACCCAGGACCTCGTGCATGCTAAGCACATGCTCTACCCCTGAGCTAAACCCCCCAACCCCGAAGAGTTTCCTGATGGATGAGATCATGCATTTTTACTTCCTTTCATACTGTTTTATGTTTATTAATGTCACTATTTTAAATATATTTGTATAATTATTTTTGTGAGTCGGACACCACTGCTACTCACAGCTGAATGCCCCCCCGCGCTCCCCGCAGACCTTGTTTTAGGTGCTGTGCTTTCTTGTGCTTCACAGACATTGTATTTTTCACAAACTGAAGGTCCAGAGCCGCTCTGCCTTGCAAATCCATCTGCACCCACTTTCAATAGCGTCTGCTCTGTCTGTGTCTCTGTGTCGCACTTCGGTAATTCTCACAATGTTTCAGCCTTTTCACTATTGCTCTGTTTGTCGTGGTGATCTGGAATTACTGAGTGACATTTGATGTTACTGTTCAAGAAGATTACAACTCACGGAAGGCTGAGATGATGGTCAGCATTTTTTAGCAATCAAGTACTTTTTAATTAAGGCATATACATGGTTTTTTAGAATAATGCTGTTGCACACTTAATGGACTACAGTATAGGGTAAACATAATTTTTATATGCACTGGGAAACCAAAAGTTTCATGTGACTCTCATTTCATTGAGATATCTTCTTTATTGAAGTGGTCGAGAGACAACCTGCAGTATCTCCAGGGTCTGCCCTTATATGAACGTGCCGTAATTAAATTAACTAAACTCTCAAATCTAAACACTGAGGTTGTTTCAACATTTTTGCTCTTATAAACTGCTGCTATAAACTGCAGCCAGCCTGATCTGGGTCCTTCTGAACCATTCTTTTAATTTTTAAATTTTTTTATTAAAAAAATTTTTTTTCAGAACCATTCTTGGTGGCTAAATGATTATATAAAAACTACATACTCATATAAGGCGTTTTTTGTTTTGTCTTGTCTTGTTTCATTTTTACAAATTGTATTATACTCTGAAACCCACTTCTCTCATTAAAAAAAATACATTACAAAAGTTCTTCCAGAGAATTATTTAAATAGCTGCACAATATGTTATCATGTGAATATACCATCATTTGTCCAACCATTTTCCTTGTTGGCATTCAGGCTATTTCTTGATTTTTGCTGTACAGATAATCCTGCACCACACACCCTTGAACATAAATGCTCGTGCATTCACGAGTTTGCTTCCATAGCATAAGGACAAAGAAGTGGGACTTCTGGGTCAGGTGGACATCTGTAACTTGGCCAGATCCACTGGACACACCTCTTAAAGGCAGTCACACCCATGTGTGTGAGACTTCAAGCTGTTCTGTCAGTTCCTTTCATACATATGCTCTGCTAGAAGAATCCTGTAGACATGTAAGATGTGTGGGATGGGAAACAGGGCACATAGGATGTCCTGCAGACACAGAGACAAGGAAACTGATGCTCAGAAAAGTAATGGGACATGTTCAAGGTCATGCAGCTAAAAGTTGCAGAATCAGGACTAGGTCTCCTGATTCTCTGACCAGGACTTTTGCAAAACAGTAAGCCTTTACTGGGGATGGGGAGCTTGGTAAAGTGAGAAAGAAACGGTTTATCAGTTATCTATTGCTGTGTAACAAAGTAGCCCCAAACTTAGTAGCTTAGGACAAGAGCCTCATATACAGATATGATTCTATGGGTCAGCAATTCAGCCTGCGCTCTGCTAAGGCCATCTTCTGAGTTGACTTCCCTCAAGTCTCTGGGTCAGCTGCAGGTCAGCAGGGCCGCCCCAGGTCTGCTCCTGTGTTCTCATTCTGCAGTACACGCTTCTTGAGGCAGTGGCCCTGAGATCATGAAGGTGTGTAAGACCTTGTGAGGCTTAGGCTCAGAGCAAGCAGATCATCGCTCCTGCTGTATTCGATGGGCAGAGAGAGTCACAGGGGCGGCCCAGATTTGATGGGTGTTGAAACTGACTCTACCTCTTAATGGGAGGAGCTGCAGGGTCACATCGCAAAGGACAAAGACAAGGGAGACGTGGCAAATGGAAGCATGTTTGCAAGCAATCCAGAAGTTTTCAGTTTAAGTCTCTCTCACTTTTCAAACAATTGCTCTGGTGTCATCATGTTTGGAATATCACAGCCCTGTGAGCGCATAAAGAAAGTAATGTTTGCAGTGAAACCTCAGAAAGTTCCCCCAAGATACCTGGGGCACATTTGGAGCAGTACCATATTGGGTCAGATCTTTTCACATTAAAAACAAATTAATTTGTCAGATAAGAAAAATGGATCACTGTAACCATTTTACTCTCATTATTCACAATCCATTACAGAGCGGGCTGGTGACTGGCGTCTTTCTCTCTGGGAGAGCATCGCAGCTGTATGGAGCACTGTCTGGGGGGTGTCTTTTGTATCTTTTTCTCTTTTTTTTTTTAACTTCTTGTATGTGTGCCTTTTTTCCCCCTTTTTATTATGCCTCTGTAATTTTCCATCTCACACAATAAACAAGTGAAGAGGAGGGATTTACAGGCCATAAAAATAGCAGGCCATAAATAAAGTTAAACACAGTATACTTCCTTCTGATATTTCAAAAGTGTGTCCTTGGAGATGAGGGGGTGGGCTGTGGGACCAGGGTGACATGTGGCACTTTGCTGGTTTAGTGGGGCTCCAGCAAATGCAGCATGTGGCTGGGCAGACAACCCCGCAGAGGGACTCCTGAGCTCTGGGGAGAGAGCAACTTCTATATTTAGAAACTTCGGGCTTCAGCCAAATATACAATGGATTTAGGATGTGGGTTGAAGACAAGGAAGAGAACGCACACATGTTAATATTTTGCTTGTTCTTTCCCAAATCAGCAGCTTAGTGGGGGAAAAATGACCTTCTGTGACATTCCTGTTTCTCTGTAATTACAGATCGGCGTGGAAATAAAAGACACTGAAATGGAGCTCTGCTGACTTACCACAGTGAGCATCTTGTGAAGTGTGTGCGTGAACGCTGCCCAGAGTCTGTGGCCCGCAGCGACGGGTCTCCACCTCTGCGCAGCGCCAGGGAGCGTCTGCCAAGAGGGCTCAGGGTTCTCAAGGATGGAGCTGAGCACCCCGGCGCCTTCGTGGTAGAAACCCGCAAGGCTGAAAATGTTTACAATGACGGGAATCAGTGTAGAGGCAAGAACTATAGGTTTCAATAAAAAGTGTCTCAGAGACATTCTGTACCAGAAATTTCTGTCCAAAGGGAACAGGATGCACAGAAAAGTGGAAACCCTATTGTTTACTTGGAGGTATGAAAAGAAATAGGTCAGTGATTCGTTTCCATAGTGACTGTTATTGAAATAAGACAAACTGACACCAGTACTGACTTATTTTCCTGCTCAAGCCCTTTTAAAAGATCACTTTAATCAGAGTTGGTTCTTGAATCTAAACAAGATGACCAAGTTACCTTTCACAATAATTATCTCCTGCCACCTGCAAAATGAAAATAATGCAGATGCACATCATGCCAGTTCTGGGCTTCGCTATCACATGGGTTTTACATATGGGAATGTGTCTGGGGCGTTTGCAGTTTAATTCTAGTTCTTAGTAAGATTTGTTCTTGCTGTACCCCCAAACTACAGCATACTGATGTGCTGCTGGTGACAAGAGTGGGTTATAAACGTGGGCACTTAGGCTGACTCCCAGGTGAACAGTTTTAATTTGACCTTTGAATCCGAGAGTGAGGTGGGAAGCCCCATAAAAAAGACCAGCAGGACCCCCAGGCAGGGCCACTACTCTTCTGCCAGCACCATCTGGTTCCCCGGCCCAGAGGCTCTATCTCACTTTTTGCCTCTGAAAGGGCTTACTTCTAGGAAGTGGAACTTACCCCTAAAATTCTATTGGTTCCCTGAGCTCACTCCTGATTGGTTCTTTCTTTCACTCCTGATTGGCCCACTTCCCTCACTCCTGATTGGTCTATTTGTAGTACTTCATTTGCATGCAGCTCACTCCTGATTGGTTATTTATTTCCCTCCTGATTGGTCCATTTCTACAAAGCTTGTTCCTAATTAGTCAACTTTTGTTGTACCTCATTTGCATATGATGTTGCAAAGTGTAAACTGGCAGCCTATAAAAGCCTGTGTAAACCTACAGCTGGGATCCAGAGCTTGGAGTGTAAGTCTTCTGGGTCCGCTGTCATAGTAAACCTGAGTTCTCCAACCTTTCAAGTGCTCCTTTGTGTCTAGCTGGGATCCTGGTTGCTGTCGCAACTGAGCTGTAACACATTTTTCTGCAACAAGAGCAGGGTCAGGCACGGGGTGTAGAACGCGGCAGCACACCTGGGATTCCGATCCCTTTGGCCATTTTAACCATAAAGTTGAATGGACGCCCCATGACCCCGTCTGAAGTGATCAGTATCTGTTTTCAAGACAGTGGGAGTGTCCCCGTCATCCCCCACGGCAACTGGGTCCCGTGAGCAGGGTGGACCCAACTTCCCAGTTAGGGTGAGATGGAGAAGGAGCCCACTGCCCCGCCATCCCCTCCGCTGACCCAGGCTGTCAGGAATCTAGGTCACAAGGATCTCGTTCCGAGTCCTAGGGTTTCTACGTCTGGGCCGTTTCCCTGGCTCAGCTCTTAACCTTTGTAAACACAGCTTAAGTGGGTCAGTTCTCAGCCGTGGGATGTGGAAATCCAGCCTTCTCGTTTGTCCCAGACCCGTGGGAGAGTGCGCACGTGTGAGAGTGTACTTGTGGGGACGGGTCTGTGTGTGTGTTGCAGGTGAGTGTGCCCGCGGGCTCTCCAGGAGAGAGAAGGCAGCGGGGGCCGCCGGCCCTCAGCAGGGAGGGGTCTGCGCGCACCTGCGCTCTGGGGATGGCTTCTTCCACTCCGACCCCTCCCCCCGGCAGCCGGGTGACCCGGGTGGCTCTCCCTCTGCGCTGTCTGCCTTCCAGCAGTTTTGATCTATTTGATCTCTTCGCAGGTCCCTGGACGGGAGAGGTGATTTCTTAAGTAAGATGGGGCCGGGAGGGAGGGGCGGAAGTTGAACCTTTTGGCTAAAATTAGGTGGGAAGATTATCAGTGGATCAGCGCACAAGTAAGGAGCTTAAGCGACTGGCCTCACGTCAGCGCTACGTCAAGGCTCCGTCTTTCTTGCTTCTCCAGCACCGATGGCCGTCAGGTAAATGTGTCTTCTCTGTACTTAGGCCATTACTATTTTCTCTTCGCAGGAGAGGCAGGCATCAGACCCCGCGCTGCTGGGGACGAAAGGCTGTCTTGGAAGAGCGCCCTGCAAGGAGCACGGAGCCCGCTGGCCGCGCGAGGAGCCCTGCCCTCCCGCTTCTGTCCCGACGCACCAGGCGGACGGGCTGCCCTCTACTGTCTCTGCAGTCTCCCCAACGGCACGACCGCTTTGGCGGGCGGCCTCCTGCCTGTCTTACAAGGTGGAGATCTAGCAGACACAGGTCGGGTCATTAGGAAGCTGGAGGCCAGTGCAGTTCATCTGTTTTCTCAAATTGCTGATCCTGAAAAAGAAATCCGTCGTCCCCCAGGAAAGCCAGAGAAGGATATTTCTTACACTTGTTTGCTTTCCAGGAGCACCTGCCAAATTAGAAATCTACATCAATGAAGTACGTCACTGCCAACTTAAGGCACCAGACAAATCCTGGAATTTCTTGTGAACATGTAAGGCACAACTGAAATGCCAAGGGGCAGAGTAACAGCTATTTGTTGATTTCCATGTTACTTCTAAGTTTCTAAATAAAAACATAAAAGCATCTCTCTTAAAAAGAACAAACGGCCTTAAAAGAAAGCCCAAAGGTCGGGGAGAGAGACAGACAGAAAAGGCTCACTATCTCTGAGAATCTGAATTTATAAACTGGTGAAGATGTATTATTCCTATTTACAGAAGAATCTTTGTTCATGAAAAAATTAATAGCAGGATGCCCTTTTAAAAAATTTTTTACCGAGTTATAGTCATTTTACAATGTATCAAATTCCAGTGTAGAGCACAATTTTTCAGTTATACATGAATATACATATATTCATTGTCACATTTTCCCCCCATGAGCTACCTCAAGATCTGTATATATTTCCCTGTGCTATACAGTATAATCTTGTTTATCTATTCTGCATATGCCAGTCAGTATCTACAAATTTTGAAATCCCAGTCTGTCCCTTCCCACCCCTTGCCTCCTTGGCAACCACAAGTTTGTATTCCATGTTTATGAGTCTGTTTGTTTTGTATTTATGTTCTTTTCTTCTTCTTTTTTTTAGATTCCACATATGAGCAATCTCATATGGTATTTTTCTTTCTCTTCCTGGCTTACTTCACTCAGAATGACATTCTCCAGGAACATCCATGTTGCTGCAATTGGCGTTATGTTGTCAGTTTTAATGGCTGAATAGTATTCCATTGTATAAATATACCACATGTTCTTTATCCAGTCATCCGCTGATGGACATTTAGGCTGTTTCCATGTCTTGGCTATTGTAAATAGTGCTTCTATGAACATTGGGGTGCAAGTGTCATTTTGAAGTAGGGTTCCTTCTGGATATATGCCCAGGAGTGGGATTCCTAGGTCATGTGGTAAGTCTATGCCTAGCCTTTTGAGGAATCTCCATACTGTTTTCCACAGTGGCTGCACCAAAATGCATTCCCACCAGCAGTGTAGGAGGGTTCCCTTTTCTCCACAGCCTCTCCAGCATTTGTCATTTGTGGACTTTTGAATGATGGCCATTCTGGCTGGTGTGAGGTGATACCTCATTGTAGTTTTGATTTGCATTTCTCTGATAATTAGTGATACTGAGCATTTTTTCATATGCCTATTGATCATTTGTATTTCTTCCTTGGAGAATTGCTTGTTTAAGTCTTCTGCCCATTTTTGGATTGGGTTGTTTGTTTTTTTCTTATTTAGTCATATAAGCTGTTTATATATTCTGGAGATCAAGCCTGTCAGTTTCATCATTTGCAAAAATTTTTTCCCATTCTGTAGGTTGTTGTTTTATTTATGGTTTCATTTTTGCTTTTATTTCAAAATTTGTCATGAAAGTTGGGAATTTTATTATAAAATATTACAGACATATCCAAAAATACAAAGAATTATAAAATAATACCATTATTCACACTCAGCTTAAAATAATCAAAGCCCTCATTTCTCTCCCCTGAATCACAATGCCTGCCCCCAACAAAAATAACCATTTTTGTGAATTTAGGGTCCACTGCCACCATATTTTTCTTCATATTTTTATTACCTATTCATGTATCCCAATGAACAGTATTTTCTTTTTAATTTCTTTTCTTTATTCCCCTCCCCCATGCCCTGCTTCTGTAACCACAAATCTGATCTTTTTTTCTATCAATTTGGTTTTTTTTGTTTGCTTTTGAAGTATAGCTGACCTACAACACTGTTAGTTCCTGGTGCACAACATAGTGACTCGATATTTCTGTACATTTCGAAGTGGTCAGCATGGTAAGTCCAGTTACCATCCATTACCCTGCAAAGATATCACATAATTTTTTTTTCCTGCACAATTTCATACCTGTGGCTCATTTTCTACCTACAAGTTTGTACTCTCAACTTCCCTTAACTATTTCTCTCCTTACATATATATTTTATATATTTAAATATTTTTAGAACTTTTTTATACATTGACTTTATTTTATGAACGGTATGATGTATTTTTCTCCTTGACACTTTCCTGCAGGTTTTATCCTTATAAATATATTTCTCTCCTTCGTTCATGTTGGACGTGGTCCTCTGTGTAGATATATCAGGATATAGTTAACATCCATTCTCCTGATCAGGATTGTCTTCAAGCAGACATTTAAAATGTTACTTTATTGAAATCTCTATTTTGAAACCTAGTTTTGTTTCCAATTTCCCTACTCTTCAGAGGTACTTTTTCTAGCAACTTAGCCAAAATATTCTAAATCAACTTAAAAAGAAAACAGACAATTTTTTTCTGACTATAAAACGAATTCCTGCCCATTTTAAAGTAAACACACAAAAGTACAGTTGTCCACTCCAGCAATAACCACTGTGAACATTATGGTGTATTTCCTTCAAGCGTTCCCCTGTATCTTTATATTACTTTTGATTTGCCCAAACCCAATGCTATCAAAAGAAGCAATTTTCCTTGCCCTTAAAAATCTCTGAAAATAAAACTTGATAATTGAAAAGCATCCCTGCCTGTGCTCCAGCTGTTCGGTATGTGGAGGGTTCCAGTGTCTCCCTCCGTTCTGTTTACCGAACGTTCAGGAGCACCTGCCCTGCACTCATATGTGGTGTGGAAGGTGCCACAGTCAAAGACGAGACTGTGTCCTTCACGGAACATTAGCCCAAACCCAAAACTATAGAAGTGGTTACATGGTTACCACTGTGATAAGTTCTGTAAAGAATAAGCCAAAGGTAAAACAGCCTGATCCCAGGAAGGCAGAAAATGGTCACATGGGATAGGGAGGGTTTAGGCCAGGAGCAGAGAGATTCAAGCTGGATTCAAGGATAAATGGAGTGGCTAACTGAAGGGGTGTGTGTGTGACCTGTAGGTGAACACGTCTCTGTTGGCATCGAGAACACAACCTGAGTTGGACAGAAGCGAACAGAGACCATCACCCCCTTATGAAATCCTATGTGCCTAATGCTTTGCCCACATTCCTCGTTATCTTGTAAAGACAGCATTCTAACTGAATTCCCGGACCACAGTGCTTTGAAGGAATCACATGTCTGTGAGATTTTAATATATTAAAAATAAAGTGTTGCCCAAGGTTTTATATTTTGGATGCCAACACCAATGCTTTATTTCTTTGCATTTGGTGCCAGTGACTCTGAGGACTGCTCTGACAAGGTGGTGCCTGGAAACAAAGTCAACCTCAATGCTGCATTATTATTATTTCTATTGTATATCAGCTCAGGTGAGTGCTTATGAAACAAAGGAGTAGAAGAAACAAATTTATTCTTAATTATTAAAAGCATCAAGAAAAACATACCATTAAAATAGCAAAGATATGTGGGGGTGTATATCTTTGCTACTTGAAACATGCGTGCGCGCACACACACACACACACTACTTAAGGGCACACGGAAGAAGAGGTAGCAATGAGGGCCTGAAAGAGGCCCAACATTCACTGAGGTACACGAAAGATTTTAATAAATGGGAAGACACTTCAGGAAAAAAAAGAATCAGTATTATAAATAAATTATTTCAAAACTTAAAAAAAAATTTAAGAAATTCCAATACAACTTAAAAAGGGATTTTTTGGGGGTCAGAATAATTCTAAAGTTTATTTGAAGAAATACTGTCCAAGAACAGCTAAGAAAGTTGCAGGAAAAAAATCTACTAAAATAATTTGAAATATTTCTTCTGATGGAGAAGAATGGGGTGAGGGAGGGTGAGAGTGATTGCTGTTTTTCATAAAAGCCCAAACCTTCACTTAACCCGATGTCTGCACTACTGTGATTAAAAATATAAAAAGCAGTCCTCTAAGATATAAAACAGAGTGTTGGGCCACACAGAGCTGCACAGCAACATGGCAGACATATTAGCGGGCAGAAGAGATAGCCCAGGGTTTATAAGCATTAAAGACAAAACGAATATTTTAAATCAGTGGCATAACTGTTAATACTTTGTAAAGAAGGTAAAGTAAACTGAGAGAACTACTCCACAAATTCAAGAATAATGAGAGATAAACTTGACAAGGAATGAAAAAAGGAAGAGATAAAACAAAGAAATAAATGTACAGGTGAATATCTATCCGTGTTTGGCATAATAGTAACATAAAAATATATAGTAAAAGATTAAAATATTTGACTCCTAATTTTTTTAAATTTCTATATGTCAGAAAAACAAATAAGCGAAATTTAAAAGCCAATGACTAAACAGGGTAACTCGATACTAAAATTATGTCAATGGTAATATTAAATGTTAAGGATTCCTTACAAATTAAACATGGTAAACCTCCTCATAGAAAAGTGTGCAGTGAGCCTAAGAAACAATATGTAGAGGAAGAAAAAAGTCGATAAATGTATGAGCAGTTTTGAATTCTCTGGTCAAGGAAATGAGTATTAAAGTAATAACAAGACTCTGGTAGAAAAAAGTGAGCTCACTCGGTGCCCAGATCACGGTTTCCAGGGCCAGGCTCCGGCAAGAAGAACCAGGACACCGTGAAGATACGATACGTTGTAGTGAAAACAAAACAAAAAAAATCTAGGTGGTCTCAAAAAGGAAAAAAAAAAAAAGAAGTGTACTGTATGTTTTCAAATAATATCCAGCAAAATACACAACCAAATGTAACATGAATGACACACATTTGTACTGCTAAATTTATTTTAAATTAGATTACAAATCCCCCCCCCAAAAAGGTCACACCTAAACAAATATAACACTGTTGTAACAAAAGACTAGGACTTGAGCCATATTTTCCAGCTGTGGGTGTCTATTTCAATAGAAGTTCAGTCAGCTCTGGAGCGTGGACTCCAGCAGCCTCACGCAGAAGGCAGGGGGCCCTGTGAGCAGGAGCCAGATGAGGAGGTAAGACGCCACTGCCGCTGGGTTCACCACATCCCTGGTGCCTCTGGCTTTCTCTCCAAGCAAAGTAAAAAGTCCCATTTCCTTGTAAGTGCAGCAGCTTATGAGAGGTCTGGCTCAAAGGGTCAACTTTGGATAGATTTGTCCCTTATTGCAAAGTCCTTAAATATTTACAATTTTGAAAAAGAGAAATTGGAGGTTATATCTTTCTGCCTCTAAGGAAAGAACAGAGGACCACTTTCATTATAATGAAATTTTGTAATAAAAATATACAGGCTTGTATATCCTGTGCTCCTTTTCAGGGCCAGGATGACACCCAACCAGCTCACAATTTGGGAAAGATCAGAAGAGGCAGCATTCACTCCGTGCCAGCAGGACTGTGTGTGGCACAGGGGGAAGGTCTTCGCGTGTGGGTTATCCTGGGTAATACACATGATCACAAAACTGGAATCTGTGGAGAAACAGAAGCTTGGGAGCCAAGGCTCTCACCTGAGACCCTGGTGAGCAGTAAAGGATGATGTGGGAATTCACAGTCCTGCCCCAGGCCCTTCCCCTGCTGGGTAAATAATGTCTGCTAAATAAAGCTTCAAACTTTCTCTAAATGCCTTTTTGGCTCTAATATTCTAGAGCTCTCTCATTCAAGATGTATACTCATCAGAAGCTCCAAAGAATCCCCAGAGTGAGAGTTATATTTCCAGACTCAGAGTCAGTGTGCAGTCTCATGTAGGATCTCTGCACTGCTTCCAGAAGCACACATCTGTCTGGAAGTACTGACATTTCCAGTGTATTTCAGTTGTTTATGGAGACAACCGAAACAGAATATTATGTAACAGGGTCCCTTGGGTGGTGTGGGGCGCCGGGCGGCTGGGTGAGAACAGCGCGGACACCGAGGATGGGTGACAGAGGCTCTTGCTTCCTTTCTTCCTTTCCTCAATTCGCTCCTCCTCCACCAGCTCTCCCAGTGTGGCATCCAGTGGAAACTGCACCTTCAGATCAAATTCCCACCATCCAAAATCAACAACTTCTATGTCCATCAACAGACGACTGGACAAAGAAGTTGTATATATACATACAATGGAATACTACTCAGCCATAAAGAAGAATAAAATAATGTCATTTGCAGCAACATGGATGGACCTGGAGATTGTCATACTAAGTGAAGTAAGTCAAAAAGACAAAGAATAGTACCATATGATATCACTTATATGTGGAATCTTTAAAAAACGACACAAATGAACTTATTTACAAAACAGAAACAGACTCACAGACGTAGAGAACAAACTTATGGTTACTAGTGGGGAAAGAGGGGATGGAGGGATAAAGTGGGAGTCTGGGATTTGTAGACACTACTATACATAAAACAGATAAACAACAAGGTCCTACTGCACGGCATAGGCAACTATATTCACTATTAACTATATAATTCACTATATAAACTATAGTTTATAATAAAAAAGCACATCAAAAAGACTGTATATACGTATAACTGAGTCACTCTGCTGCACAGAAATTAACACAACATTGTAAGCCAACTAGACTTCAATTTTAAAAAATGTGATTCATTGCTGATCCAGCTTGCGACCCCTCTCTCAGTCCACTCTGCATTCCGAAAGAGTGGCTGGTGAATCCAAATACGATCGGAAGGTCAGAGTCACATTCATTTAAGGAACTGTATTATTAGGCAGGCCTATGGACAAGTTAATAGTGCACATTTTCTGTCCGTGTTCTATTTCTTCTGCATGGAGATGGTATTGCTAACACAATACTTTGAAGCTATAATTTCAAAAAAAAAATTTGGGGGGTGGGGTTAGGTTGGTTGGTTGGTTTGTTTAGTTTAATGGAGGTACTGGGGATTGAACCTCATCTCCAGGACCTCGTGCATGCTAGGCATGCTGTGCATCTCTGAGGTATACCCTCCTGAACCAATAATTTCCAAACTTTTGATGGTGTACCTCTATCAGATTTTTTCAAATGAGCACCTGCCCAAATAATTTATTGATTTCACATGTATGTGTACATTACTGCACTAATATGCTTTACTTACTATAAACATATTTAAAGGATGAGACAGACAATATTTAAAAACTATTTTATCTTAATTTTAAAAACATACTTTTTTTAGTCCTCACTCCAACTTGTGCTTTGAGTGCAACTCGTGAGAATGAGTAAGCTTCTCACATGCAAACTACACATATACACCAAATGCTCAAAGAAAACAGCCAGGGGGCATCTCCTGCCCCTACCTTCACCGTAGGTGCTCGCTCTCTCTTCAGGGGTGCCCGTGCCTGTCAGAGGGGCACAGAGGAGGAGGGAGGGGGGAAGGGACAGTCTGTACAGTGTTACTAGAGTTTGATCTTATTTGGTTAAAACAAAAGATAAAGATAAAAAAATTATAATGGTTTCTTCCTGTATCCCATTAATTATCTTGAGGTGCATTCAGTGATGCGTATGAATTATTTAAAATGAGAGCAGACTTAGATCCAGGTTTTATGGGACCTGGGACTGTTAAAATTTGTGCGGGGAAGAAAATATAAAACAAACCAAAACAAAACAAAAAACCCTTACTTTTGCGACCTTTACAAAATGTGACCTTAGGAATCCATGACTAAGGCCCGGGGATGGGGACCCCAGTGGGGGACCCAGCAAGAGCCTTTAGCAGGTTTGAGCGGGCTGCTCCAAGAAGCAGCAAGCTTGGGAAAGAGGTCTCCTTTGCAGAAGGGTGCTTAGTGGACTGGAATTTAAATTTCCTTCCCTGTTTGGGTCCTCTTCAATGGGCCTTCACTTTTAGAAAATTCTGCCTTCTGTGCTAAACTGTTTAAAGAGCAATCTCTGCAGCACAGTGAACTCGGAGGTCTGGAGCTGATAAGGACCGGAGCTGAAATGTTTCGATAACATCAGAGCCATGCGCCCTGGCTGTTTTCTTCCCTTCCCTCCTCAGACTGCTCTGTGGTCTCAGGATGTATGTGTTCAGGGTTTGAGAAGAAGGATGGTTAGCTTTTCCCTAAAGAACAGTCTAGACTTACTGAAGTAAGTCACATTGTCAGCTTCTGCCCATTAAGGGGTGGGGGCATTTCTCTTACTCCTTGCTGGCGAGAAATCTGAGATGAAACTGGTCTTAACAGAAATCTCGCTGTCTCCCTTTTAAGGCATTGTTTTCCATGTAAGATGGCAAAGGAAAATCCAAGAAACGGCTGCAGCCATAGAAGACATTTATGGCCCTGCGAACACTGAGATGCAGGAAGGAGCGGGGAGCTGTACCTGAAGCAAGGGGTAATAAAGGCTTAATGTGTCGACCTAAACGTGGTGCAAAACGGGAACGCCCAAGAGGGGTTTCAGTTTTAACCAGTGACAAATCCGTTCTTTCCCCACCGCCTCCCTCCACCAGCGCATCCGGCAGGAGTGCGGCCTCCGCATCGTTCTTCCCTTAAACGCCTGTCTGCCATTTCTCCTTTCTGCACGAACATGCTCCTCAGCCCGCTGGAACCTGCTGGGCGGCACCACCCTGCTCACCTTGACTCGGTTCGCGGGCTGCCAGGTGGAAAAGTCTTTGAAACAAAGGCCAACAGGCGATTCCCTACTCAGAAGAGGCGTGAGGCAGGCGCCACGTTTACCCACAGTGCCCTGGGCGGCCACGTGGCTCCGGGGGCTGCCGCCACGTGACTGGCCAACGTGCGACTCGGCGATGCAGCCGCGTGACTGGCGGACGTTGGTCACGTGAGCGCCCCCGCCGTCCAATCAGCCTGCCGCGCGGGGCGCGCCACGGAGGCAAGAGGGCGCCCGCCGGTAGGTTCGTGGCCCGCAGGCACAGGGGGCGATTCCGGGACCACCGGGCGGTTTGGGTGGAGGCCGACCCCGGCGCCGCGCCCTCGCGGGATGTGGGAGCCAGCGGAGAAGGCTGCGTCCTCCTGCCTCCGGGTGGAAGTAAGTAGCCGGGTTATTTGTTAGGACGAGCCCGGTGTGGACGGAGGGAGCGGAGCGTGGGAAGGCGCCTTCCGCCAGCCGCGTGTACACGGGGAGCCCCGGGAGGTCGGGTGTGTTCAGGCTTGGCCCAGGCAACGCGAGTTTCACCTTCCCCCTGGTGCCGCCTTGTTTCCGACGAAGCCTGTGGCCTCCGGGCTTCCACGAACCATCGTGTGACTCGTCCGGGGGCAGAGGGAAGAGGAACACGCCCGCAGCTTCCCGGGGAACCCCCCGGTGTAGCGATCCGGGTGGGAGCTCGGCGTCGGGGGCCGGAGGCGTGCGGGGAGCGAGCGGCTGGACCAGACCCGCCTCGGGAGCCCGAGCCCGGCCCAGCCGCGGGCCAGGCCTGCGTCCCGAGCCGCTCCTGATGAGACGCGGGCCTTTGAGTGAATGGCTTACACTCCGGGACCCCCGCAGCCCCGAACACGTGTTGTGACGTCTGTACGTATATGAGTGCACCCCTGGCGCGGGGCGGGGGCGGCTGCCTACCATCGGATTTAGCGAAGGAACCCGGAGCCTGTGAATTAGGCGCCACTGCCACCTGGTGGACACACATCCGAGTTAGATCTTCAGGGTTTATGCGTACGGTTCTGTTTTTTTTGAAGGATGAAGGAAATCCCCTCTGAAGTCGAAGACTGGAACCTTCCGTTGTGAAGCGTCAGAACACGTGGGCGGGGAAAGGAGGCAGTGAGCGTCAGGTCTGGGGCGGGGGGTGGGGGACACTTTCCAAAGCTGCTTGATTGTGGCCTTCACAGGTCTGCGGTCGCTTATTTGAAATGTTTTGAATTCCCCCAATATCGGATACACTCAAAGTGCAAGACCCACGAGGTCTACCCACACTGCATTCAAGGCACGAGTTACTTGTACTCTGTACATTTGGAATTGTCTGTTTCATTCTTTGTCTCCACTCAGATGTCAGGTCGCTTTCAGTGAGCCTGTTTGTTCAGTTTAAACTCAAGTGCAGGTGACGATGACTTGACTCCACATTTCCACCCTTGAGCTCTGAAAAAGCCTGGAGGGAGCCCAGCTCAGCAGAAGTAACCCAGCGAAGACTCTATTTCCTCCCCTCTGGAAAACAGCAGTCCTCCACACCAGTGTCACCTGTGCTTCAGAAAATCAGAAATGTGTAAAATGAATGTCCCTTTGCTCTAGAGAGCCTCGCATTCCCCAGTTTATACTTTGTGACTTCAGGTTTCTCCAGGCCTTTGGGCTTACCCTTTGCTAAATGAAGAGTGTCTATCACAGATTTGGCCCAGTGATCTCTAATTTACAAAAGTTCCTCCATTAAATGCTTTGAAATGAAAAACCAAGTAGGAGAGACGTAATACGTGGCCCACGTTAGACAGCAGGCACCCGGCAAGGACGAAACGTGACCGGAGACCTCTCTGAATGAAACTAACAGACTCTCATGGAGCTTGTCCGCAGCCTGTTGGGATGCCAGGCTGCTCTCCAGACCCCTGACGTCTCTGTAACCCTGCTCCCTCTCACATGGCTTCTTGATAAACTTCCCAGGACACCGGCGTATTCCAGTTCATCTCAGGAACTCAGAGCAAGAAAGGTTCTCAGACAAGATGGCATGAAATCATCCTGTTCTTTTTCTTCTGTGTTATGCGTGAGTAAGTTTGGTGCAGAAGGAGGAAGGCTGAGCCAGGCGGGAGGATTTAGGGATTTTCAGCCTGTGGTTTCAGGAAGCAGAAGTCTTAATTTTTAGAGCTGCTCTGTCAGGCACTTTACAGCTTCCTCTTCTGACTCTTAAGCGCCATAAATCTCCAGACTGCTGGTCTCCAAACGCACACGTAAACAGTCTTGCACACCAGCAGCCAGTTGCTCCAGAACAAAGCCAGGGACTGAGTGACCCGTAAGCAAGGCACACGTTAGGGCCTCAGCTGTTCAAGCACTGTCCATCCAGATGCAGGAGCGGCCCTGGGTGTCTGAGGCAGAGGGCCGCACTTCCAGGTCACGGAGCCTGGGTGGACAGGGACGTCTGATGGGGCAGAACTTCCTAGTGCAGTGGGCCTGCCCTGGGTCTAGTGGCCTCTGCGTGCAGGCAGCCCTGACAGTAGGTCACCTGAGGTGGCTGTGATGAAGTTGGGGCCCCTGGACAGCACCCTTGGGGGGACTGAAGACTGGCTGTGTGCCAGGCGCTGGCTCACTGGTGATGGTGGTTAAACTCTGTGAAGAAATGGTGCTCTCGAGCCTGTCTCTGTCGGCTTGGGGGGTGAGAGCCTCTATCTGAGCACACATCGCAGACTTTCCTAGGGTTCCTGTTGGATGGGGACAAAGTAAACAGAGGAGAACCTCAGAAGTAAGGAAAGGTCTTACTGTGTATGGCAGGGGACTGCAATTTTTTTTTATGTAAAGGGCCAGATAGTAATTATTTTAAGCTTTGTGGACTATACAGCCTGCTTCAACTACACAGCCTCCCCATGGCACAGAAGCCCCACACCTGGATTGGATGAGTAGGCCTGGCTGTGTTCCAGTAAAATTTAAATTACAAAAAGCCATGGTGGTGAGATTTGGCCTTCAGGCCTAAGCTGCTGATCCCTGGAATAGGGGAAGGAGGAGAGATGTTGCCGCAAGACCCCAAACCTAACCCTTCTGCCATGCCCAGATCCGTGACCTTGGGCAAGCTATTTATATCTGAGCCTGTTTCCTCGGTAAAAAGGGGTTGGCGGTATCTCCCACTTAGAGTAGTGACAATGTGTGCAAAACTCCTAGCACACCACGTGGCACAGAGTGGATGGCAGTAAAACAAGGCTTTTCATCCCAGTGCGGACAGTTCTTGGGGAGGCTGGCTGTAAGCGGTCTGATGCTCTGTTGCTCTCATGGTCTCTGATGGTTATCTTTTGCCTCATTTGTTGGACCCGACTCAGAGTGAGCTAAGTGTCTCTCACTCCATCTGTATTCTAAAAGGAGGTCGTTCCAAACTCACTGACATGTTATTTCAAACTGTCTGGCAGCATCCAGAGCTGTGTGGAGCCCCCTGGCAATTTCACTGCACCAGAACACTGCCTACCCTAAAATTTTAGAATTACAATGGAATCCAAAACAGATGTACCAAATCTGGGGAGGGCTAGAGCAACATTAATTTGTTCCTTGGGAATGCCCTGCATAAGCACATTTTCGAGCAGACATTTGTGATAAGAGCCAGGCAATAAAAGATCCCAGTGTGTTCTAAACACTGCAATTTTGGCAATTTGTGTCAAAGAAAATTTGGAAGGCATGGGTAACTGAATCAGAACTGACTCAATTTATGTCTCAACTTTTCACTAAAATGTCTGTGTTTGGAAGATGTCACTGATCTGAGATGTGAGAATTTGGGTGGAAAATAATTAGTGTTCAGTTGGGTGGAACTCTTAGCTGTGACACTGATCAGTACTTAGTCATGTAGAATATGAACTGAGGCCAAGCTGTGCTTGGGTCTCTGTCAGGGCAAGTTCTTCACACGGATGAGCAGGAGCTGCACAATGCCTGCCGTCCTGTGCACTGCAAGGCCCAGGAAATAGAGGTGGGGCAGTTACGAACGCTGTTTATAAATATCTATAAACCAGAACAAGAGGAAGACAGTGCTCTCTTCCTATCAGAACTTGCGTCTTTGATCAGTAAGAAAGCTGGGCAGGGACGATCAGAGCTGGGTGGAGCTGGCTTCAAAGCTCTCATGAAGATGCTGTTGGATTGAAGTAGTTTTTAATACATTCTGGATATTCATCCTTCATCAGGTATATGATTTGCAAGTATTTTCTCCCAGTCTGTAGATTTTCTTTTCACTTTCTTAATTATGTCTCTTGTACAGGTTTTTAACTTTTATCAAGTCTCATTTATGTATTTTTTTCTTTTATTGCTTTGGTATCATATTTAAGAATTAATTGCCAAATCCAAGGTTGTGAGTATTTATCTTTGTGTTTTCTTCTAGGAGCTTTATGTTTTGGCCCTTAGACTTAGATCATTAATTTACTTGGAGTTAGTTTTTGTGTATAGCGGGAGGTAGGGTCCAAATTCATCCTTTTGCAAGTGGACTTCCGTAGGGGGGTTGTCATTGTCCCCCTTTCTAAACAAATGAGAAAACAATCAGGCCTCCACAGAGAGAAACGACAGTCCAGTGACTCCAGGCCCTCGGCGCCCCTCCTGTTGCTCTCGGCCTCCTCCCGAGGGCTGTGAGGGGCCAAGACGAAATCGAGCCCCAGCTCGGGGGAGGGGAGACGTCAGGCTGTCTGCAGGAGGGTGGCCGCACATGGCCTTTGCCACCAATGCAGAGTTTTTACGCGAGGCGTGAGCCCTTGTTGCAGAGAGTCCGGGGGAGTGAGCGCAGCCCTGGCCTGCTGCCCCTGTTGCCGGTGTTTCTGAACAGCCTTCCGCTCCTGTGGAGCCAGGGTCTGCACACGCAGCCCCAGCGGGGGGTGGTGGGGAGGATGGCCGTGGGGGAGGAAGGGGGGCCTTCCGAAGGTGCTAATTGGCCAAAATGGGGCAATTCCATGGAAGCTGTTAATCCCTGAGATGCCCAACAGGATTGAAATTTTAGGAGATCAGATTTAAATCCACTCAATAGCTGTTTGCTTCTGGGAAAATTATTTAACCTTTCTAAACCTCACTTCTTCATGGAAGGGTCCGGGCTGGGGGGTGGGAGCAGAGCCCGCCCCCGCAGACGCGGCGTGGGCGGCGAGCGCCCAGTGAGGTGATGCGCTGCTGCGCCGACAGGCGTTCCCGCGTGGTGCTTGGTGCCGAGGGGCCTCCAGGGGCCACGGGAGACAGGACTGGGTTGAGACAGCCTCCCCAGGTCCAGGGCGGAAGGTCACCAATCGCTAGTAATTCTGCTTAATGGAAAGCGCTTCAGAGTACACGGCTGGACCTCCCAGAGGGTGGCCCACGTGGACGTGTCTGCAGCATTGGGGAAGCGTGTGAAATGTAGCCTCTCAAAGGGTGTATTTGCAGAGCAGAACTGGGCTGGCCTCCGAAGCCGGGCCGTAGCTGAGACACCTGTGGACCAGGCACTGGATGCGCCGGACGAGCTTTGCTGGAAGAACAGCTGCTGCCCAAGGGCCAGGTCCTCAGAGCGCCACCTGTGGGCGAATAGCCAGGCTGCGCGCTCGCGCTGCTGAGAGCACGCAGCAGCTGGAGTCCCACCTCCGTGCACGGCTGGCGTTAAAACTCGCCGGCGTCTGCTGGCAGGGAGGAGCTGGCGTGTGGGTGTTGGATGGCAGACCCTTGAGGTTAGTCCCTTGTCTGGCCCTGCTTCCTCTGCTGTCTCCTCAGGTGGAGGGAGGTGGTAATGGACCAGCCACAGCTCTGCAAGGCTGGGCACACGGCCTCTGCTTAGTACAGACCGTCTGATAAGAGAGAGTTGTATTTTATTTATCTTGAGTTTCCATAAAACTTGAAGATGTGGACAAGGACCATATTGGGACCAGCAGGTAAACCTGTAAGAATATGTAACATACATGCGTGTGACTGTGCACGTGTGTGAGAGTGAACAGGACAGAAGCAGCGGAGAAGTGCTTTTGTCAGTCACATTTGCAAAGCCCAGTAGCGTCCTTCTGACCACCAGCTGTTACTTGGACCTTCCGTGGACAGCTCAACTCTGATGACCCTTCCCCTGTGTGATGCCACCTGACCCCTTGACTCTGCATTCACGGCCCTGTCTGGGTTCTCACCTCTTCGCCGTGTGTCAGCCCCACTCCCACCTGCTTTCCCATGGCACCAAACCTCTAGTGGTTTCCTGGGAGAGGCACAGCTTCACATCTCTCTCCTTTTCTGTGCTTTCCTCTCTGCCTGGAAAGCCCTCCTCCGTGTCTGTGTCTGTAGCACTGGTCATGGCGCCTGTTTCCTCTTTGCCGTGAACTGAACAGTGTCACAGTTCTCCTTGGTACTTGGTACCTAGCAGATGAGTGCCCCGGGAGCACACAGAACACGTGCGCTAGCAGATCTCCAGGCTGGTTTCCCTAGTCCCTCACCTCCTTAGCACTCGGTTTGGTTCACGGAAGGACAGGATCCTGTCTAGCTCACCTGTATGAGCTACCCACTGTGGACAGAATAAGTTCTCAACTAATATTTGTCATTTTGGAAAAAAAAACCCTTCAAGGCAACCAGGCTAGTGCCTGGAGTAAGGTGAAGACCTGATACATGTTGAACAATGATGAAGAAAAGCCAGCCTGTGAAGGAGTCACAGAGGTCACCAAGTGATGCTCTCTTTTCTGGGCTAAGACCCCTGCCAGGAGCAGCAAGCAGGTGCTCTTCATGGCGGCTGCGCCACAGTGTGTTGCAGGTCTTCCAAGTAAAGTGCTGAACTTCAAGGTTATATTTTCAGAAAAGGCAGCTTTTATGTATAGGGTTTTGTGTTTAAGTGTATTGACTGAGTTTCAAATTAGAAAAAAACCGCACAGTGGATTAACAGATAGGGCATTACACAATACTTAGTGTGAATGCTGCTAGGACACTGGCCTGAAAGTTAGGCTGAATCCTCTTTGTCACCTCTCATACATTACATCGTTGTGAAGCATATGACCGGAAAAGAGCTGTTTGTAGCACAGGGGGAAAAAATGACTGCTCTTGGAAAATCTGAAATTTCACACCCCTGAGGTGCACTCCTAACACTCTTCCCTGTGACAAACACATCGGACCGAGATCCTTCTTGACCATGTGTAATTGTGACCTGCCGGGTGAAGCTGACCTACTTTTCATCTGATTCTGCAAAACCACTTGTTTAGAACGTGGTCTGTACCAGACAAGAAGCACATCTCTGCATGAGTCCAGCTGTGCTCCTGGGACATGCTTTGAAATAAGGATAAATGTTCGGTTTATGAAGAGGAAGACAAGCGTAGTTCAGCAAAATAGAACTTACACATCTTCTGTAACTCCACTGCTTACTAGTAACTCACATTTCCTTGCCAGGTTATTGTCTTACGAACCAGAGAAGGAGGCAGCTTCCGTTTACGCTGAGTTCCGAGGCCCGCGAGCATGGCTGTCGTGGTGTGGATGCCGCGGCGGGCTTATGCTTGGCGTCAGCCCATGTGACTGAGTCTAAAGGGGGTGCAGCAGTCGGCGCGTGAGGTCTGCTACCGAAGTCCTTCCCAGAGCCCTGAGGGCCCGGGGAGGAGCGGTTTTCTGGGTCATCCGGGGGTCCTTTAAGTCAGGAAATGGAAGTAGGTTTAGTCACGAGAAGGACACAGTGAGGGAAATGTGAGGGAAAGTGGTTTACCTTAGGAGGAAATCCCCGAGGTCCGGATGGCAGGTGGGGGGGATTGAGGGGGAGGAGGTGACCGAGGAGCTTGTCTCAGCGGAGCCGCAGGGCGGCCTCAGCCTCCTTCCCAGCAGGCCTGGTGCGGCTGTGATGCATTCGTCCAGAATTTCATGGAAAAGCAAGGCCACGTCTCCAGCCCTTCCGTGGTTTGCAGGGTGGTCTAGGGAGGAGAGTCGCAGGCATGGCCTTCAAGAAGGGGGAAGGTGAAGCAATGACCACGGAGAGCGTGAGCCACAGGCTGCACACCGATGGTGGAGAGGAGGAGCATCTCTGGGATTCTTTTAAATGAAGGGAAAAGCCGGCCACAGTGATACTCAGAAAAGAAAGGCAGACAGACGTAAATGGACCAGGTATCAGACTCAGACTGTGAGGAGTGACAACTGGGAAGTAACTGTTTTGAGAGGAGGTAAGAACATTGTAAAGGAGTCACCAGCTCATTTCAGCTCAGCCTGCAAGGCTGACGAGCCGCCCCTCAGATGCCCCTGCGCACGTCTGACAGGTGGTAGGTGACAAGCTTCACTTGGGATTGGCAGCAACGAAAGGTTCCATCCTTACCAGTTTTGCAAAATTATCGTGAGGCAGCAGCAAACAGCACAGAACCGAAAAAGCCTTTTGTCCCCCTTCGTTCCAGAGATGAAGTGTGGTTTGTGGGAAAGAGGCCGTGGGGGCAGCAAGCTCGTTTCTTTTCCTGGGGTGGGAGGTGGCAGCCCCCTTCCGCGCGGGGCTGGTGGAGGAGGGCAGCGGCTTCGTGTGGACGGAGGGCCGAGAAGGGGGCTGGCTTCATGCTCGCTGGGCCTCAGCGGTCTCACCACGGACGGGACTGGTGGGCGCTCCCGGGGCCCTCGGAGGGCCCAGCAGGGGTGCCGCCGTGTTTCATGGAGAGCCACGTGACAGGGCGATCGCCGTGCCTCCTGGATGTCCTCTAGTTGAAGCCGCATCTAAGGCAGCTTACTGCGTAATCCAGGTGTGTGAGGTCAGGGTTTTGTGGAAATCCACGCTAACCCCAGGAGATCTGGCCCCAATCCACGGCTGACCTTGCTGAACGTTTCTGGGAGGCAGATGTAGGTCTGAGGTCCGTTTGTGGGGTTTGCTCTAAAATGTGACATTTATTTGCACCTGGATGTCACTTGCTCTCAGCCCAGAGCCGACTCTTCTCTGAGGCCTCAAGTGGGACCCGCTGCCGGGTTTCCCGTCCCACGGCGAGTGTGACTCCTGCCACAACCAAGTGAGAGGAGACGTTTCTTCCAGGACGTTAAGATGCAGACCAGGAGGGTCACACCCTCCCCTAAGCCTGAGTGTCTTTTCTTTGAGAGGACTTCCGTTCTGTTTCCACTGGGAATGAGGTGTCCTCTTCCTGCGGACACGTTGGGTTGTGCTCGTCCAGGAGCTCCTGGACGGGCGTATTTGCAGCTGAGATGGATGGCAGCACCCGGGCTTCAGTGGTTTTTAATTCACTGAGTCTGATGATCCTGTAGCAATCGGGAAGATCTGATAAAGTGTATTGCCTCCCTCTCCCTCCAAACCCTCGGGGAGGAAGTCAGAAATCATACCAGTCTTTAAAAAGGCTGCAGACAACCCTTTCTGATGGCCTCTGAACGCCTGCTGAGTCAGCGCCCCGCCGGCCTGTCCCAGCAGCCAGCCCCTGGGCGTGAGCCGCTGCAGGGCTGCGGTGCATGGTGGAGGTGTCCCCTGCTGCCAGGCGGCGGGTGCATGCCCTGCAGGCCTGTTCCGGCTCCGAGGGGCCTCGAGGCCGTGGAGCCAAGGCTGCAGTGAGGATTCACTTCCTGCAGCTGCTGCTCCAGGTGCACAGACGAGCTGGTGGAAGACGACAGAAATTCATCCTTGGATCTGGAGGCTGAAGTTCAGAAAGCAGGCATCAGTGGGGCCTCGCTCCCTCAGAGGCTGCAGGGACGACCCTTCTCAGCCTCTTCCAGCTGCTGCTGGTCACCGGCACGGTCCTGTGGCTGCAGCACTGTGGCCTCTGCCTCCTGCTTCCTCCGGACTTCGCCTCTCTGTGTCTGCCTCCAAATCCCCCTCTTCTTAGTAGGACCCTATCTTTGGATCAGGGCTCATTCTAATGCAGTGAGACCTCATCTTCACTGGATTGTCTCTGTAGAGATCCTATTTCCCAGTATGGCCACTGTCTGAGGTTCTGGGTGTTGTGCGTGTGGGAGAACAGCACTCAGCCCATCACACAGTGCTCCCCAGCCGAGCGAGAGGCCGGCAGGCTCAGCGCTTCCAGCCGAGAGTCGCACCCACGGCCACAGGGGCGGTGGCGGGGAGGACGCTGCCTTCCTGTCCTCGCCCGAGGCACAAAACGTGCTTTGGTGCTAATGTCGCGTGGGTGAATTATGTAATGTGTGTTGAGAGCTTACCATGCCTGCTGCTTTGGTTGTCAAACGTGGAGGGCGCAGCGGGGCATGAAACACAGTCCTTGGCCTGAGTGGGTTTTCACCATTTCCCCTAATGATCTTCCTTCAGCAGAACAGGGAAACCAGCAGGGACGGAGCTGTTCTTTGATGGTTCCCCAGTTACATTTGTGGTTTGGTCACCCGTGGCCAGAAAAAAAGAAATCCTCGTTAATAATTTTTTAAAAATATTCATTGTGAATGCACACACACTTGGGGTTGGGTGGGCTCCAGGCCCACTTTCCGTTGCTGTTTTTCAACCATCCCCCGGGCCCTTCTGGGCTGCGAGCGTCCCTCGGAGGAAAGTGGGAAAGTGGCGCTGTCCGTGACCACAAATGTCCACGCGCTGCCTGCCGGATCTTTCGAAGAGTCTTTTGAGAAGTTAAAGCAATGTTTTGTTCATTGTGATCAAGAGTTTCTCCGTTTGAGTGCAGACCACCCACCATGATTCATACTGAGGTTACTCAGGAAAAAAAGAAGCAAGATGGAAAAAACCAATTCACTGCTGCCGATGAGCGCGTGTGGGGAGCCGCACGGCAGCAGCGCCGTGGCTTTGCCGTGACTCACTGCTGACTCACCGCCTTCATTCTCTTCTTGCTGCTTAAATTATGTTCTCAAAGGCCGGCTCCTTGGAGGCGTCAGGTCCACACTGCTGGCAGCATTCACAGCCTGTGACATTTCAAGGTGAAGTGACAGAGCAATACTTAACACATGGCGAATTTGGAATAACCCGTTTGGATGATGGATCCCTTTCCTTTCAGTACAGTAACAGTCTCTTATATTTCTCTGAGATGTTTTCTTCTTGTTAACAATCAAGTGATGACCATATTATGGTCAGTGTAACTTGCAAATGGCTGTGAAATTAAATGCTCGTCTTGTGACTGTTCCGATAGTAGTAAGTCTGGACCATTCTTGCTGCTACAGAGGAAACAAGGCGAGATGGAAAGTGAGCCGTAGGCATCTCGCCCCTCTTTCTGCTTAGGACAGGTGCTCCAGAGGCCAGGATCCCAGGCTGAGCTTTCCCATGGGCGCCATGACTGCATGTCCCCTATTTTCTGGGGCAGTCATAATTTCAGATATTCTGTTCTGTTATTTTCATCATTCAGTTTTGGTCTTCTGGGAGAGTTACCAGTGTGACCTGTGTCCTTAGCTGCACACAGTAGCCCTATTTGGTGCTCTGATGAATTCAGGAGTCGACCTTCCCCCAGCATCTAAATCCAGAGTCCAGTGGTCCACATGGCCCAAGGCTGCAGGCACTGGCCAGCAGCGTTAGCATTCACACAGAGAAGCAGCTGGCCAGGGTCCTAGGTTCCCTTGTCCACTTGGAGAAAAGGAGAGGTTGCAGAGCATGGCTGAGCCTCTCAGTGTCCTGTAACCTGGGCTTCCAGGACACGCAGCATCAGGGAATTCTGACCAGCCGGATGGGCAGCCCACCTCCTCTGTGGATGAGCAGAGGTTGGCCTGATACAGGTGGTAGCGGAAGCCCCAAGGGGCAGGAAGGAAGCAGACCGAAGGAGAAGCAGTTCACTGGGGGATCGAGGAGGAGAAGGACACCCATGCTGAGGAAGTGACGTGAGTTCCGTCATGGAGCCATGACATTGTGCATTAGAGAATGAAGGTGGCCAGGATACGGGCTATTGTTTCAGTTCGCTGGGGCTGCCATACCGAGAATTTCAGACTGGAGACTTAAACAGTGAACCTTTTCACTCCCAGTCTGGAGCCTGGAAGTTCAAGATCAGCGTTTCGGCAGGGGTGGTTCCTTCCAAGGGCCGTGAAGGAGCGTCTGTTCCATGCACCTTTTTTTAGCTTCTGGTGGTTTCCTGACATCTCTGATGACCCTTCGCTTATCGGTGTATCGCCTCGATCTCTGCCTCCTTCACATCCTCTTCCCTTCGTGCTTACCTGTCTCTGTGTCCAGATTTCCCTTGTGTAAGGACACCTGTCCTGTTGGATTGGGATCCACCCTAATGACCTCATTTAAACTTTGTTAGCTGCGTGAAGACCCTGTCTCCAAATGAGGTCACGTTCTGAGGTACTGGGAGTGAGGGCGCCAACACACCATTTTGGGGGGATACAGCTCAGCCCCTAACAGGAGTATAAGAAAAGTTCGGGATGTCCCAGGAAAGACTGGAGGTACGGCTTTATATTCTGTGCTGAGAAGTTCAGAGTTTGTAGCGAAGGTCTGGAAACCAAGTAAAGCTTTTAAGCAGAAGGATGGCACGGTTGCATCGGTGTTTTAGGGAACAGCCCTGGCGCTGCAGATTGAGCCGGAGCAAGGAGAGGAGATGGCAGCTGTTTAACGTAGAGCCCAAGTGCGGAGCATCCAGATGTGGCAACAGCTGTGGGAGAAGGGGGAGCAAATTTTGAGGTTTGGAAAGGGGATTGATAGAGCCTGGTACCCATCAGGTGAAGAAGTATAGCAAGACTGAGCTTCTGATAAGAAGTCCTGCCGGCAGACAGCCCTCGGACGCAGCCCGCAGAGGCAGCTCTCCCCGGGTCCTGGGGCTCCTGGGCTCCCCTGCAGATCTGGGGCTCGCCGGCCTCCATGGCCGGGGGAGCCCATTCCCTAAGACAAGCCTCTCTCTATGCTCGCGTCCTGCTGGTTCTGTTTCTCTGCCCTGGTCAGTACGACATCATCCTGATTGGTCTTAAATGTTGTTCTGTTTTCTCAACCCAAAACGAGGCCATAAATTTGAAGGATTAGATTGAAAGGAAAGATGTTAAGCAGTATGTTTAAAAAAGAAAAAGGGTTAAAAATACGTATTGTGTGCTAGGACATCTTGGCACCAGCCAGTGACACTCGTCCCGTCTTTTCCTTCCTGCAGCTCGGAGCCACTCCCATGGCTGATGCCTGGGACCCGGGTGGGGGGTCGAGCTGCTGACGGATCCTCGAGCTGAAAACAGGATGAAGGGCTCATGTCGCCTGCTCTGCCCACCAGGGGCGGGGCTGGTGCAGTGTCTGTGTCCCTGTCGTCTTTGGGCTGTGACTGTCACGAGAAGAGGCGGGCCAGAAAGCAGCACGTCGGTCATTGAGCATTTCCAAGAAAAAGGCCTCAAAATGAAGAGGAGTGGCAGGTGTATCAGCTGGAAAGAGGGTATGGTTAGGTGCAGTGAGGTGCAGTGGGGCCTGCCTGGGGAGACATGCGAGCCACAACGCAGTGTGCGCCCAGCGCAGTGAGAATCCTGCTGGATGTGGGCATGGCCGTCGGAGGGCCCTGAGGGTGAGAAGGAACCGCGTGCCACCTCCGCGGCCTTGAAACCTGCTTGTCCTCGGCACAGAGCATCGCAGGCCCAGGGAAGGCCCAAGCAGGCTGCTTCCTCTCTGCCTAGGGTCTCGAGTACCTGCGCCAGCTTCACTGGTCCAGGGAAAGATCAGAGCTCTTGGCACCTTCATTCGGAGCATCTTTCAGGTAGCTAAGGGTAATGATGATTCATTCATTTATTTTCTTAAAATTCTGGATAGTTTTGGAAAGGCCGGGAAAACCTACCACAATGTTCACAGTCACGCAGTTGATGGAGGGGCACACACAGCGGTGTGCCGTGTAAGGCTGCCCCCGTGCAGCCTTGCATGCATGGCCCGGGCGCTGTTTATGGCTGGTCATTATTTCTTCTTTCTGCTCATGTGAATTTTCTTCAGTGAAATGTGTTAATTTGTAATAAGGAAAATGTATAATCTTCTCAAAGATCAGAAAGAAGCTTAAATTGTTGACAGAACCTTGAAGCGTGTCTGTTTCTGCAATCTCAGCGTGAGAGGATTCATCTAAGACAGAAAGTCGTGTGCAGACGTGTGGATAGCTGCCCCTGGGCCCGGGGCCCGGGAGAATCGTTTCCCTTCCTGTTTTGCTTGGTGAATTGGCCAGTCCGAGAGGAGTCAGACGGACAGGCGATTGTGAACAGCAGGGAGAGGAGGCGCCCGCAGTGGACTAGGCATGTCGCCTGTGGAGTCCGCAGGTGTCGATGTGGAGCACGTTGTCAAGACATCCTTCACGTCTGTTGCAGCCACAGAGTGGAGTGCCTCCCCTGACTATAAACATACCTTGGTTTTACTTGAGAAGTAACAAGTGATTTAACCAAGTATCTCTTTGATAGGATGTTATAAAGTGATCTGGGTAGAGATGAAAGTGTATGACTCGCTGTTTTCAGGGGGGTGGTGTGTCGACCTCCGAGGAAGGTGGATGTCCCCCGGTGCAGCGCCCTGTCCTTTCTCTCCTGTTCTGCTCTGCCCGACCCTCCTCTCGACATCGGGCCTCCTTTTCGTCATGAACAGAGGGGGGCTCAGGTTAAACAGCGTGTGGGCTGAGAAGCTCTGTGGAAGCCTCGTGCTCGGAGGCACTAAGTGCGAGTCTGGAGGCTTCAGAGTCATTGACCCGGTTCCCGTGCACAGGTGGTTCTCTGGGTGTGCAACTGAAACGTCGTCTTCAGACTCCAGGAGGCAATTGCTTGTGATCTGAGGATACAAACAGAAAATAGGCTTCTAACCAGGACATCATGAGAGCTGGTGGTGCATTTGAGTCTAGACACAATGGAAGCCTTTCACATGTCAGGGCCATCGAAATGTCACATAATTCTTGAAGCATAATGTGTGGCTTGTTAATCCCTGCGAAGGCCTTAGTGCTCTTTGTGTGCTGAAGAAGATGGAATTGGAGCGGGGTGACAGTGAGAAGGGCCATTTGTCCAGGGCCACCCCCAGCCCCGGTCCCCGCGCTTGCCCTGCACCCCGGAGCCCGCTGGCCACAAACACCCCTGCACAGCGCGGCTCCAGGGCAGCAGGGGACCGGGCAAGCGGCCCGGCATCCTCCAGGGGTTCCAGAGATCTTCTACCGGGTTTACAGCCAGAGATGGGAAGGAGCCTTGAATGAGTTACTGCGTAACCACTATAGCAGTGTTTTCATGATTAATGCACGAAACGCTCTTACAGATCAATAAGAAAAAGGCGGTGCGGTGAGCCCGCTTCTCCAGAAAAACGGTGGAAGAGCCCACGCTCTGCACCAGCCGTGGAGCTGGGCCCCCGGCTTAGCCGCGGGCTGCTGGTGGTGCTGGTCTGAAGTGGCGGTGACTGTCAAACTTCAGACATGTTTTCACTGAAGATCTTCTGTCCCATTTTATTCGGATTCGTATCTGTCACTAAAGGTGTTTAGCCCGATACCAGCACACAGCGTGTCCCCTGCGAGGGCACAGTCGCCTTGGAGGGGCAGTGATTTTCTGCCTCTGGCTTTGTTGTTTGTTTCAGGTCTCAGCTGGGGAGAAGGTGAAAGCTACTGTTTCCTTCCTCTTGTGGCGAAGTGTTGAGCACGTCCTGCGACTCGTGCGGACGCTTTAATGTAGCAATTTCCTGTGTCTTAAAGGTAAGCTTCAAAACTCATTGAATCATAAAAGTGTTGTAACTAGAGAGAACATTCCAGTCACTTGCTTTATGTTCAGAACTGAGCCTCAGAGAAGCCGTGAGACTCACACCACGAGTCTAAATCACCGTGGGAGCTCAGGCCTCCTGTCTCCCATCCTGTTCTCTGTCTGTGCTGTCACTAGACAGAGCCTCTCTTGGGAAGATCTGCTAGAAGGTTCCATCATCTTTGCTGATGTCATTGGAAAGCAGAACTCATCTTTGGTAGAGGCAGCGTGTCTAAGACTCTCTGTTAACAAGACCAGCTCTAGGAGGGAGCAGGAGGCGGTGGTGTTGCCTGAAAGGGAAAAACACAGAGCATGAGAGCTGTGAGTTGTTTTCTTCAGGGTCTTCCTGAGAACCGTAGCCCAGAGACAGCCTCTGACGGGTACGCCACTGGCCATCGTTGGGCGGCTTGGTAAAAGGTTGCTGCTGGTCCCAAAGAACAGACGTCTCAGGTGAACGATCTTGGTGCTTTTCTGCGTATGGGAAGATGCGGGCATCTGGGGTCATTAACGTTCTTCCCAAGACGTGCGCCCAGCTGTCTACGGGGTCTGCTAGCACAGCACAGAGCGCCCTGTCACCATCCCGACTTCCTCCATCTGAGGCCCAGCGCACTGTCGGCCGGCGGCTGCGGCAGGTGCCCCCTCGCAGGACGAGGTGCTGAGCAGAGCTCTCTGCCGCTCCTCGTTCACACTGTGGACATCGAGTGTGCTGAGATGCTGTTAGGGACCCCCACAACTCAGGTGTTGAAACCTGGCCCCCTGTGTGCTGGTGTTAGGAGGTGAGGCCTGTGAGGTCATAAAGGCAGGGGCCTCATAATGGGGTTAGTGCCCTTGTGGAGGAAGCCACGGGGAGCTCCCCGGCCCTGTCAGCCACTGGAGGCCACGGCAAGAAGACAGCGTCTGCTGCTCAGAGAGGCCTTGGCCGGAACTGGCCCCCCAGCCCTGACCTCGGCTCTGGCCTCCAGACCTGGGAGAAGTGAATTCCTGTTGTTGACCAGACAGGCGTCCTGGTACTGGAGCAGCCTGAGTGGACTGAGACGGGGATGAACCATTAGGAAGTAAACGCCTTTAAATCTATGTGGAAGCGAGTCTCCAGGCTAGCAGTGTTGGAGGAGCGTTGTGTGAGCTAAGTCTCCTGCAGCGCAGGTCGTGTTGGCTGGTCTGTCTGAAGTAGAGACGCCTCGTCCAGGCTGCAGCCTGAGAAGTGAGCTTCCTGCACTGGTAGCTCAGCATTAACACGCGTCCCCGGGAGTGAGTGAGTGTCACTGCTGCTGCACTCTGGCTGGGACATGTAAGTCGCATACCCCCAGATGCTGTGTGCAGCCACAGATGGCACCGGAAGTCATTTTAGGTGACACCCCAACAAGTATGTTCTATTTAAATACCCCTGTGTTTATTTCATATGTATTAGAATGTATTGCAAAACACATATTTATTTTTAAAAAACTGCTACCCAAAATACACAGTTAAACTCAACAAGAAAACAAACAGTCCAATTTTAAAAATGGGCAAAGATCTCAATAACCACCTCAGCAAAGAAGATCTACAGATGGCAAATAAGCAGATGAAAAAGAATGCTCTGAATCATCTGTCATTAGAGGATTACAGATCAAAACAGCAGCGAGGCACTGCAGCACACCTGTTAGAATGGTTAGGCTCGGGAACGCTGACGACGCCAGGTGCTGGCAAGGACGCGGAGCAGCAGGAACCCCCAGTTACTGCCCGTGGGAAGGCAGACGGTGCAGCCACGTTGGTGGCTTCTTCTAAGACTAAATATAGCCCTGTGACCAGCAAGCATGCTCCTTGGTACTTACACCAAGGAGCTGAAAGCTTGTGTCCACAAGATCTGCACATGGATGTTCAAAGCGGCTTTATTCATCGTCTCCAAAAACTGGAAACAACCAAGATGTCTTTCAGTGGGTGAGTAGATAGATAAATTGTGGTTCATCCATACAATGGAATATTACTTGGCAATAAAAAGAAATGAACTAGCAAGAAAGCAAGAATGAATAAGCAAGAAAGACATGGCGGAATCTTAAATGCACTTTGCTAACTGAAAGAGCTGATCTGAAAGGATGCCTCCTGTGTGATTCTGACTCTGACAGTCTGGAAAAGGCAACATAGAGACAGTAAAATGGTCAGTCAATGCCAGGGTTCAGGAGTGGGGAGGGGCGAGCAGGTAGAAGAGAGGAATCTGAGGGCAGCAGAGCCCTTCTCTGTGATACATGGTGGGCACGTCAGAACCCATACAACTGCACAAAAATGAGCCTCAATGTACAGTATGAAATTTGGTTAATACTAATGTTGCAATATTGGTCCCTGAGTGTAATGTAACACACTAATCCAAGGTGTTACTAAAATGAGAAACTGTGTATGGGAGGAGGGTATATGGAAACTTCCTGCACCAGCTGATCAATTTTTCTGAAAATGTGAAACTGTAAAAAAATAAAAAATGGTAATTAAAAAAGAGACCCTCAGAGTCGCTGCTCAGTAAAGAAATGTTGTCTCTTGTTACTATGAGCGGCCGGTGTGAGCCAGGCACAGCGTGAGCCCTGGAGGTCAGTCCGGCATCAGAAACAGCGATCTGCGCGGCCCGGGGGCTGCAGGTGGCCTAGTCCGCCGCCAGGTGGCGCTCCTCCCCTCCCCCCACTCTCTCTTGTCGTCTTCATCTCCTTCTGTTCCCGCCTCTTCCTGCTTCCCTCTCTGTGCACCGTCATCCCTGGGTCTAGCCACAGGGTGATGGATCCCAGCCTTGCTGTTTCTGGCGCGGCCGCACCTTGGCCGGAGCGGGGCAGAGAGCCCAGGTGCGCTGGGCTGGGGATTAACCTTTGGGGTCTCGGCCCTGGACGTTGATGGGCCAGGGCGCGGAGTAAGCAGGCCAGCCTGCTCCCAGGGGAGGCGGCCCACCCGGGACCCCCACCCCACCCCAGGGCCCCTCCTCCGCCTGCATCTGCTCCGGCCTGGGGTTCCTCTCCCTGCTCCCCCCTGTAGTCCAGTCTGGCGCCCCCCACCCAGAGAGTGTCCAGACTGCAGCTCACTCGCTGCGACACCCTGCTCCCCCTCCCCCCCAGTGCCCGGCCCTGGATGGGCCGCACCCCTGCTGGTCCTTGCTGCCTCCTACGAATCTCCCCACCAGGGGAGAGGGATTGAAACATCGAAAACCAGACAAGGCATTAATGCAGTGATGGTTCTCTGTCCCTATTACTAGGATAATATGAACATTTTACTCAGAGTTTTGATGTTTTGCCTGTTCCTCCTTTAGCATCTTTAGGGCCGAATCTGCTATTTTATATAGTTTTAAGAGAGTGAACATTCTATCTCCATCAGTTAGTAAGTAGCCCTGGGCATAGAGTCTAAAATCTGCATTCTGTTCTCAGCACCATTCTAGCTTTCTAGTAGCTACAGTCCCCATGTTCCTCAGTTTCTCCGCTAACTTTACTAGTTGCAGGGGTGAAAGAGGCTGTTAGAGAGGGTGGTGTGGTGCCTGGTATGCAGTGAGCGTGCAGTGAACCGTAAGAAGACAGGTGACAGACAGACGGATAGGCAGCTGGGTGGATGGGTAGGTGGGACAACAGCCCCTTCCATGGTTGCACCAGGACTTGTGTGTGATCTTTCCTTCTTTCCTCTGGTGACAAACTGGGTCCTCCCGCTGTCCCACTCCGCCACTGCTGCTGGGAGTGCCCGGCATCCTCACGGAGCCTCCCTCTCCTTATCCAAGACACTGTCCCTCACACATCACTTTCTTCCTCGTTTGAACAGTGTCCGAATAACATCATCCCTTCCTTCAGATCAGCTGGTCATACTTTTTGAAGCCGCGTGCTCGGTGGCACCCCAGCTTACCCCTCACCCCAGTCAGCTCCTGGCTTGTCCTCACATCCTCCCTGCCATGTGGGTCTCTGCCCATTTTCCTGGTGACTGAGTGCTTCTTGAGAGAGTCATGAGACAAGGCTGACTGGTGTTACTACAGTTCTAGCTTTAGCCGTAGTAATCATTTTGTCTCTCTGCTTACTATAAATTATTGCTATTTCCATCATGATACTCAATTTTCTTAGGTGCCAAACTCAGTCAGTGAATTCCTGGAGCGACTCCAGGCAGTTTCAGCTTCTGGCAGATTTCAGAGTCTAGTTCAGGTTGGACTCTGAATTCAAACAACTCTGGAGTGAACTCACATTCACATCCCCAGATACTAGTTTCTTAAAAATGATACAAAAGGCATGAAACAACTGATAGTTTGGACTTCAAACAATAAAAACTTATACTATTCAAAGAACACTGTTTTCCAAGTAAAAAGGCAAGCCACGTACCAGGAGAAAGTGTTGCAAAACATATCTGGCGAAGAAATTGTATTTGGAATGTATAAATAACCATACAACTCAAAAGCAAGATGACAAACAGTCCAGTTAAAAATGGGCAAAAGATCTGACAATACACGGATAGCAAACAAGCACATGTCAAGGTGCTCAGCAGCAGCGGTTATCCACGAAAGGCTCGTCAAAGCCACGAGCCTCCGCTACACACCCACTGCAAAGCCTGCAGTTTAGAAGGCTGGCCATACCGAGTGGGGTGAGGAAGTGGACCACCTGGAATGCCACGCACACAGGTCCATGCACGTGGGTGGCATATAAACTAGGGGAAAGGCGAAGATGCTGATGAACACCCTACTTGTATAAGTATCATCTTGAAGTTCCCAGGGTTTCCTGAACGGAACAGCGTACGTAACTTTCAAATTAGTAAAGGCGAAAAAGTAGAATAAGAAAAAAATGTCAGTCCAAGAGAGGGCAAAAGAGAGAAGTGACCGTAGATGATTTGGGGCAAATTGAAAGCAAAAAATAAAACAACAGGCACAAATTGTTCACACTGTATTTAAAAAATCAACTGCAGAAGGCAAGTACAAGAGTGTCCATTTAGGAAACAAAAGAAAAACAAAACAACGTGACAGAGCCCCGAGTCTGTCGACAGTGGCCTTGGAGGAGTACTCTGTGGCAGAGTCGCACAATGAAATCCTGCCTAACGGAGAAGATAAACGAGCCCAGCTGCGGGCACCTGGTCTTTGAACCTTACAAACACAATATTGAGCAAAGAAGCAGGAAGCAGAAGAATTTGGAAGAACTTTAAGAAAAGGTTCCAAAGCTGGACCAACTGACAAATACTTCATTCATTTAAAGACGTCTGAATAGACTGTTCAACCATAAAGGCAAGGTGATGACTGCTGTGGTATCAGGAGGGCAAGTGTCTCCAGGGGAGCGTTCGCAGGGAGGCTCACATAAGGGGCTTCCAGGGTGTTGGTCCTGTTTTCTAGCTGTGCCCTGTGTGGTGGTTCTGGGGAGCACGTTTTATGCCCCCTGTTTTTATGTCTGATAGTTATCATCTGAAAAATGAAAAGGGAGAAATGAGCAGCTCTCCGTGGAACCCTCTGAGACATCTCGGATGAGTCTAGGAGACCCACCTACATGCAACTTACCAAGACCGAATCAAGAAGAAACAGCACTGAATAAACCAATAGAATAAGGAGATTGAAACAATAATCCCAAACCTCCCGCCAAAGAAAAACCCAGGACTAGATGGTTTCATTGGTAAATTCTACCCAACATTTAAAGAAGAGTTAACACCAGTTCTCCTCAAACTCAAAAAACTGAAGAGCGGAAGCACTCCCGAACTTCAGTTCAGGAGGCCAGAATTACCCTGGTGCTGGAGCCAAATGAGGACAATACAAGAAACCTGCAGGCCAGTATCCCAGATGAACACCGGTATGAACATTTTAAACAGGATACTAGCAGACTGAACTCAACAGCACGCTAAAAGCATCGTACACTGTGATCAAGTGGAATTGATCTCTGGAAAGCAACGAAAGACAATAAATGTGATACACCATATTAATAGGATGAAAGACAGGAATTATATGATCGTTTCAATAGATGCAGAAAACGCATCTGATGTAATTCAACATCCTTTCATGATAAAAAACTCTCAGTAAATTGAGTATAGAAAGACGGCACCTCAACATAATAAAGCCATGTATGACAGAACGATCATTAACACCATACTCAGTGGTGAAATGTTCAAAGCTTTCCCAGGATGACCAGGAACAAGAAGAGGGTGCCCACTCTCACTCCTGTTCGGCATTACACTGGAAAGTCCTAGCCAGAGCAATCAGGCAAGAAAACAAAAAGTATCCAAATCAGAAGAGAAGTAAAATTGCCTCTGCAGGTGATAAGATGCTATGTACCTTGTGTATGTGTGCACACACGGTGAGAAAAGAACCCTGTGAAACCACATGGCACACGGTGAGTCATCGGGACAGCTGTCTTTTATGGATAAGTGACAGTCTTGTCACTGATCATATCTGCTTCTTTGCTTGAGCTAAGAAACCTGGACTTTTATTATTATTTTTGTACCTACATAGGATTTTATTAGTTTATGTGCTTCCTCACTTTTTCTGTTGTCCCCCATCATCCTGATTTCCTCATCTCTTTGTTTTACCACGATAGAAATTGCTTCAAGTCCTTTTCAGAACAAAGTAAGGTATACATTCAAAAACACATCATTGCCATCCAAATAGATTTGTAATGACTGAAGATTCTTATGCTCTGCCTCCAATCTATTTTCTCGGCCTTATCCATATAAGCCTGTAAACCCTAATATGCATATGGAGATAGCTGTGTTTTGTCTAAAATTATGTAGACTTCTGCTTTGATGCAACTAGGTGCATGGGATTAGCAAGTAAGCAGATTTGTTTTGGGTCTTGGATTTACTTACAGGCTATGTAGCCTTAAGCAAATTACTTAACCCCTCTCAAACTTATCTGTAAAATAGTACGTTGCAGGAATGTTGCAAAAATTAGAAGCATTTTATGTAAAGCACTAAAATGTTCTTAGAAGTTAAAAAACGGCCAATGTTAGTAATCGCTGAATCCCATTTGCCATCCACTGGCTGGCATTGGAGGCTGGACAACCTGATCTTGTTCTTTTTACGTGATTGTCTAGTTTTTCTTCCCTCTTCCCCAGGAACTGGATGTACGTAAAGCACCTGATAGATATGACTCATAATTTTAGTTTTTTCCTTCTTTACTCTGTTGCCTCCATCTAGAAAGTCCTTTCTCAGCATCTCGGTTGGAATGCAACCATTTACTAAGTTTCAGTTGAGAAGATCTTTCCTAGATATTTCTCTAATTAGTCTTGTCCTTCTGAGGGTTCTCTGTGGATTTTTAAAACCTGTCATATTTTGGCTAGTTTGTGTCTTGTCCATGGTTCCAAGTTTTCTGGGGGGACAGATTTTTTTGGTTAAGCTTTACATTCCCTTATGGCGCCTTGCATGTACTTGGTGGTAATTACTCACTGCTCTTTACTTAATTTTTCTGAGGCTATGAAGATTACGTTAGACTACTTTATTTCCGTTTACCTGACCTAACGCTGCTGTCATGTTCCCGTTGGAATTCTGTGGCGGTTAGCATGGGCAACAATAAAAGATCAACACATTTGAAACTGTGCATTTTAATGTATCACGTTTGATGACAGGTACATTCCTGACTTCTGGGTGTATCTTCCTCGGTCCAAGATGCATGTTTGGATAAATCCTAGGCTCCCGACCTTTTGCCACTACAGTTTGCGCAGTTTGCTCCAAGGCCTTCATAAACCGACATGGGAATATGGTGTTTTCCTGGAATTAGATGAGCACATATAAATACATGAACACCCGGCACATACAGAACCATTGGATGGCTTTTTTACCCGACCTCCACCTGGAAAGTTCCTTCTCACCATTTCTGCCCGTTAAAAGGGCACCTTTCCTGCCTGTTTTCCCGATGGCCTTACCAGTTGGGTGACTCCGGCTGCCCCACAACCAAGGAGCCCCGCGCCACCAGGTGGCCCCCCCCGCCCGAGGCCCGCGCCGCCAGGTGACCCCGGCCCACTCGCCCTCCGACCGCACACGGCCCGAACGGCGGAGCGCGCATGCGCACGGCGCCGCTCCCCGCCCCCACCGCGCGCCCGCGCCCAACGCCCCTAACGCGGCCCGCCGGGCCATGGAACCCGCCGAAGTTGGCGCGGTTCGAGCTCTCCCGTTCGCTCGTTCGGGCGCTTTCCCCCCGTGAGGCCCGCGGGCGCTCGGCCAGGGCTCAGCGGCCGCCTGCCCCGGCCGCTCCGCCCGCCTCCGCCGCTCGGCCGGGCGCGCGCCGCGCCCCCGCGGCCGGTCCCTGCGCGTGCGCGCTCCGCCGAGTGTATGTGTGTGAGTGTGTGTGCGGCCGAGGGGTGGTCCGCCGCCGCCGCCGCCGACGATGCCGCGGGGCCGCCCCCCGAAGCCCAAGGAGAGCAAGGCGCGCGGCGACACCGGTAAGCGGCCCCGGCCCGGCCGGCCGCGCTGTGCCGCTCCGCGCGAATATAGTCCCCGGATGCGGCGCGGGGGGCGCCGGGAGCGGGTCGGGCCGGGGGCGGCGGAGCAGGCCGGGGTCGGGTCGTGGCTGGGGCCGGGGGCCGGGGACCGGAGGCCGGAGGCTGGGCCCGGGAGGGCGCCCCGCCGTGCCCGCCGCCGCTGCCGCCGCTGCCGCCACCGTCCGACTGGCGGCCGCAGGGCGCGGGCGGAATGATACCGGCGCGGCGCGGCCGGCCCCTCCGCCGGGCTGGGCCTACTTTCCTGGGCCGCGCGGGCGGGCGGCGGGGCCGGGGGCGAGGCGCGCGCCGCCGCCCTCCCTTCGCGTCTCACCCGTCCCTTCCCCTCCCCCGCCCGTCCCCTCCCGGCCTCCTCGCGTCCTCCTCCTCCTCCCTCGTCGCCCTCCGCTCCCCCGCCCGCCCGCCCGCCGCCTCCTAGCCGGCGCTCGTCAGGAGGCCTTCCTGACGGGGAAGTCAGTCCCCGGGGAATGGCGGGCCTGGCTCCCGGGGCCTCTCGGGGGTGGGCGGCCGTGAGGCGGGCTGACGGCGGCCTCGGGCCGGCGCTTCCCGGGAGGGCGCCCCGCACCGCCCGGCCGAGCGTCCGCGGCGGGACCGGAGTCCGCGGGCCCCGAGCCCTGGGCCGGGCGGGGCGGTGCCGTGCGGGGCTCCGTGCCGGGAAGGGGCCCGCCGTGCGCGCTGTGGCAGCGGGGAGGCTTCGTCCCCGCGCCGGTCAGTCGGCCGGTGAGCCCTCGCGGCGGGAGGAGGCCGGTCCGGAAGCCGCGGACGCGCGCGGGAGGAGAGGGCGGCCCGGGGCCCCGCGTCCCCGTGTCCCCGCGTCCCCTCACGAGGGCCGCCGCCGTCCCCGCACTGGCGGGTGCAGTTAAGCGGCGGGAATGGGGGAAATGCTGTGACGTAGCTCACTGCGGGGCACGCGGATCCCCGCGGGCGTCCACACGCGTGGGGCCTCTGCGGACGCGGAGAAGCGGCGGCTGCATGATAACACAGGTGTGCGGATTCGTAGGTGGTAGTAACTGCCCAGAACTTGGATGAGTGGCTAATGGTGTCTGGAAGGAGGTCTTAAAGGTCTCTCTCCCTGTCTTGGCCTTACTTTGTGCAGTGTTTATTAATATGACTTGTGCTAAAAATAAAGTAGGGCAGTGCCCCTCAGTTACTTGGAAAAAGGCTTGAGATAGAGAAAGAGTGTAAAGTTCGCACTGGAGTAGGCCGGGCTTCCTTATCTGCCCAGATGGCATCACTGTTCACCTGGTTTTTCAGGTCCTAGACTTAAGAACAAGTATTTCTCTTATTTCCCAAGACATTTCATAATTAAGTTTTGTAGCTTCTACCTGCTCTTTCCATCTCTGGTGTCACCGCTGGCCCAGCCATCATCTCTCTGACTGGTCTCTGCTTGTTTGGTCCTTCTGTAAATCCATCACCTGGCAGCCCCAGGCATCTCTTTAAAATGTAAATAAGATGGCCACTCCCTGGTTAAAACTGTTCAGTGGATCTCTCATCCCTTTAACTTAAAATCCCACTCCTGCAGGCTCTTACCTCCAGTCTGGCCTTTGCCTGCCCTTCCCGTCTCTTTCCTCGCTTGCACACTCCGTCCTCTGTGGTCCTTGACCGTGCGACGTTTGCTTGTGAGTCAGGGCCTGTGCTGTTCCCTGTTCTGAGAATTCACGTCCTCCTGCTCACTCTGTAGGTCTCTGTGCTTCAGCTTCCCGAGAGAAGCCTCCTCAGACCTTTCTAAAAGTGACCATTCCCTGCTTTACACCAGTCATTCTCTGCCACAGTGGTTCTCAACGTGTGGTTTGTGGACTCCAGGAGTTCCTGGAGACAGTTTCAGGGGTCTGCAAGGTAAATATTTTCATAGTGATACTAATGGGCTCTTCTACTTGGTTGCACACACCAGCAGTTGGGGTAAGACTGCTGACGCCTTAGCAGGCGGCGTGGTGGTGAGGGCCCCAACCTGTATGAGGCTGCATTGTCCTCATGCATTTCACTGAAAAACTACGTATTGCAACAGAGAGGATGTAGAAGCAGACGTGAGGAATCCACCTGTCTGGTTCTGTTAAACCAGACATTAAATAGATTTGTAAAAGTGAAAACTCTGTTCTTTTGAGAATATTTTTTTCATGAAAATCTGTATGTTAACATGTAATAGATTTATTTTTCAGTGAGTGTTTCAAAAATTGCTCAGTTTTGATTTCTAATAGGGCAGTTGTCAGTTGATACAACTTATATAAAGTTTTAATGTCTTTGGGGTCCTCAGTGATACTGAATAATGTAAAGGGGTCCTCGGACCAAAAGGTTTGAGAACTGTTGCTCTGTCAGTTTACAATCTTAATGTTTTTCATAATCTGAAATTACTTTGTTTTATTTCTGTGTCATCCATGATGAATTTTACTCCTAAGAAAAGCCTGGAATGTAGGGGGATTTTTGCAGATGGGGAAATGAGGCTCAGAGAGGTTAAGTGGTTTGGAAGGTCTACCCAACTAGTATGTGGCAGAGTGGATTTGAATCTACATTTGAGTCCAAAGTGTGCATTGCATTGTTCTGCCTTGATAAATGTAAAGCCCTTCGTGTGGGTTGATTCACTATTCACAAGTATTTTAAAGCGCTTGTCATAGGTGGGTACTGTGCTGAGGGCTAGGGATACAGAGTTAAAACAGCAGGCAAGATCTCTGCCTTGGGTCTTCAGGACAGTGTGTGTCGTGTGATGGCAGGAACACTGTATGGCAGCAGAAGAGGGACACTTGAAGTCTAGGTTTCCCAGAGAAAATGGTGTCAAAACTGAAACTTCAAGAAAACGATTAGGAGCAGGCAAAACATTTCTTAAAGTAATAATTAGCTTCAGCACAAGAGTCAGGAAGTAAGCCTCATCTGTACACTGATGGAGGCAGTGTTTACTGACCAGTGGCTTTGTGCCTGGCACTATCCTGGGAATATAAAGATGAGTGAGATAGGATTTTTTTTTTAAATCATCGTTCTTTTAGTTTACTCTCTATAGGCAGTAATGTGGCCCTGATGGAGGCTGCATTTAGGGATCTTGTATGGCTTCCGCCTGGTTTTCCAGCAGAGTGGTGCAAACCTTCTCTCCCCAGCTGGGACGTTTAGTTGGCCTCCTGCTAAGTTTCTGTTGAAGGGATATTTGTAATACCTCATTGCCAGAGAGCTGCGACACACAGACCTTGAGCCAAATGAATAAACAAGTCCTTTCTTGCTCAAGTACTAGTTCAGGCCATTTTAGATTTTCTTGGATGAATTCAGGAACTCTACACCCTTGGCTCTGAGGGTAGCTGAGCTGAGTGGTCATCCAGTTTGCAGAGACCCTCGCTCAGTGGATGGCTGAGGCCTTGCTTGTGACTCCCAGTCCTACCTCACTGTCTCTGGCCTGTGACCTGTGACCCATATTTTAATCTACCCCATGAAGGTCCATACATTAAAAGCACAGGTGCTGCATGTCCGCATTTGTTGGGAATTGCGACTGAGTCTCGGCGGACTGTGGCGCTTTCCCGCGACCCTCCAGCCTGCTTGTTGCCCTGGCACTGCTGCCGTGAACTGTATGTTTGTGGCAATGAAAAACAGAATCCTGACAGCCAACAAATCAAGAAATGATTCTAGTGTGTGTGTGTATAAAATTAGTTTTTTGCATTGTCAAAGGAAGCATTATACTCAGCAGCACACTGCTGGGTCCTTCTCAGAAAAGCTCTGTTACATTCAGAACTTGAGCCAAGAATTCTATGTTTCACTGGGAGGTGAGGCTATAGAAATGGAGGTCTTATTTGGTTATAATTTGAACTTACTGTAGTTTTGTTAAATTTAGGCAATGTATGTGTAGAGTCTGAATGTACATCTACCTGAGTTTGAAGCCTTTCTTTAGAAATAAAAAATTTGCAGGTAATAAAGCAAACACTTGAAAGAGGGTTGATACACCTTTTAAAAATAATGAGAGAAGATGTAGTAACCCGAGGCATGAAAAGGCCCTCACATGGGACAGTCCTGCCAGGAAGGGCGCTGAGAGCACGTCCTGGGGAAGGTGACCCTGTTCCTGGGGAGCACTGGCCGTGAGGACCTGAGCGCCTGACCCCGTGAAGGACCAAGGGTTTATCTGTAACTCTGTTGCAGATGTATTTCATGTCATTTGTTGTGGCGCCAGGACCAGGGTTTTGTCTCACTGAAACTACTCATGCTTTTTGACAGCTAGGGGGTCTCAGTTGAGTATATTTTGCAGTGAAAGAGCGTAAACAGGCTTAAGCATGCAATTGGTGTAGGATGCTGCTGATCAAATCCAGGTTCATCTGCTGTTTTGCCCCAGGCACGGTTGAGACTGGCTCTCATCTCAGACCCTGACCTTAGGAGGGCGTGGACGCGTGCCTCATTAGAGCCTCGAAGCCAGAGCTGAATGTTGCTCCTGGTTCTGCCGCTGGCTGCTCATGTGGTTCTGCCCAGGCAGGCAGCTTCCTGGGGTCTGGCCTTCAGTGGCTGTGCAGCAGGGCTGTGGACTATGTGACTCACTTTTCCCCACAAGTCAGTTTTATTTCCTTTTTAATTTTATGCTTTTTGAGTAGGTAATACGTTAATCATGGTTCAAAATTTTTAAATGTGAAAGTTGAAGCTAGTCTTCAAATTTTTCTCAAGGAGAGCAAAGCTACCCCATTTCTGATCTTCATAAATCAGCTTTCGTGTAATTTTGATAGTGAATCCGAGTTCTGGGTAGCAGGAAGGGTGAGGAGTTAGAGTGGTTTGCTTTTTAGAAATTAAGTCGAGGGGCTCTTTCATTACTGTGTTCAGCCTTTAGGTTAAAACACTTGCTGCTGAGTTCTCAAAACACACTTTTCAGCAGATTCTTTGCTTGCCCCTTCCTAACCTCTAAAATGGTTCTTCCCAAAGCACAGACATTTCCAGAGGGAGTAGTTAGTGTATTAACTAATGTGGCCCCATCAGTCATTTTACTTGGGCCCGGGGAGTCAGAAAACATTTTCTTGTTAGTTTAGTGTGGAGATTCTGAATGTATGGTCTTTGAACAGAATGTGGATAGAGTTCAGGATAAATAGAACAAAAATTATACCTTTCCGTTAGCAGACCTGTTTTGCTCATGGATGAAGTGCAGTCTTTTGAACTACACTGGCATTTGTCGAACCTGGAGCTTGCTTTCCTCGAGGGTCTGCCAGAGGGGCCCCTGAAGCAGCTGCCCGCATTGCCTGTCCCTCTGCTCTGCGTCCGGTGTGGGTTCCAGCCCGCCTTGTCCTGGGCTCTCACAGTTCTTACTTTCGAGGCCGGCAGGACTGTTGGCCAGCGTGGGAGCTGTAGGCTATTTTCTCAGCAGAGGGGCTTGAAGGTCTAGAGAAGATGTGCAATGCTGTGTTTCCCGGGAATGCTTGAAAAAGAGACTTTCCTGAACCTAATTGGGTCTTAAAATTAGCCCCCTTACCCTTCTTCCAGATTTCTAAATTTTAACGTTTTGGGGTCAAATTGGATGCAGAGAGTCGTGTGTGACATATTTCTAGTCTTTGTGGTTAATATGTTCTATATATTTGTGCCCAAATTATAAGACTTGGGGTATATTTATTTATTTCCAAGAATTGAAGAGGTTTAGGACAGCTTTATTTTATGACATTCTTGATAAATTTTTGTGATTGTACATTTATTCTTATTTGAAATAGTTTTAAGTTTATAGCCCTTTACCTAAATGGGTTTATAGAGAGCTCATTGTGAAACCTGAGGATTGTCCAGAGCATGGCAACCCTCTGTCTTCCAGAACCGTGACTATATGAGAGAACAAAAGTGTTTGCTTTTTTAACTCAGTCTTGCTTTGTAGCAGTTTTCAGAGGTAGATTGAGTTAGTGAATTAGCTTTTATGTTTATTCTAGAGTTTTGTTGACTGAGTGATTTAAGAAACTGGATTATTGAGCTCTCAGAGTGACTTAGGGGTGAAAAGCCTCTGTGATTGGCGTGACTTAGAAATAGTGTTAAGCAAAGGCAAGGTTCAGAAGCATGGCTTTTGTGTATCTTTGAGAGAGTGGCAAGCCTCAGGAGTTTAGTTTCAGGTTCGCAGGTATTTAGAATTCTGTTGTGCCGTGTCTCAGTTATGTCAGCATTCCTAATTTCTAACTTAAAAACACATCCATTTAAACAATTTAAGGTATCATTAATTTCATCTAAAATCTCATAGTTCTCTGACATAACCTGGTTTTTAAACAGTAATCATAATTTAGTTTTATTTATGTGATGGGAATAACAACTGCTATTTATTGTTTATACTTATGCAATTTTATAGATGGAGTTTTAACATTGAATGCGGAGAACACTAATTATGCCTTTCAAGTTCCAAACTTCCATAAATGTGAAATCTGTCTGCTATCTTTTCCAAAAGAGTCCCAGTTTCAACGCCACATGAGGGATCACGAGCGAAATGACAAGGTATGTATTTTAAAAAGAGGTGTCAGAAATGTGAGCGTTGAAACTGGAGGAATTGTAAAAATCAACATGTGAATAAACACTTGCTTTATCCCTAAGTTGTGAAACATTCCATACTATATAAATTCACATTTTGATGTTTTGTTTTTAGTTGTAGTTGTATTTCTAGCCGTCGTTAGCTAATGAGAGGAAGTGAGAGCTTATCTGCTGAATCTGAAGTCATGTATGAGTAGACAAAGGAGCGATCTTAAAATACGACTTCCTTCAGTAGTTTCGATTTCCCGTATCTCGATGGTTTTTCTCCGGCAGGGAGTGTTTCTCTGAAGTGGTCTTGCATTTTAAGAAGGTATTTGAGATATTTCAGATCGCATTTCAGCAGGAGCAACACTAAGTTAAACAGAGATTTGAACCTTTTTCTCCAGTGCCTCTTGGAGGAGGTGTCGGGAACGTTCCTGTCCTGATGGAATGATCTGCCTGATGGGTGGAAGGCAGCGGTTGCAGCTGCAGTGAGCGCAGGGCTTGCCAGCGTTTCTCTAGACTAGGAGAACCTGAGGCCAGGAGAACACCAGGCGTCTGTCTCCTGGGGGACCAGGTGTGGCGCGCTCCAGCTGTGTTTTCAGCGTGGATGCTGCTGCTGTAACATAGCGGTGCAGCAGTAGCACCAGTGCACACTGGCAGTACTCTCCCAGATCTGGAAATCTGAAAACGTGGACCCATTAGGAGGGTCTTGGTATTTCCAAGAGAAAAACCAATGATTACTTTATCTTTCTACAAGTAAGTGGCAGATTACCTGCCATTTGGGGGAATTTTAAGACGGGGATAAACAACTCTGTTAAAATCTAGCAAAATTTTTTATGATTATTTTATCTGAAGTGATTTTGTTTATAGCAGTGGAGTTGTCATAAAAGAAGGGAAAAATCCCACTCAATGAGTCGAAGTTTCTCACTTTTATTTTCATAGAGACTACATTCTGGTGCATTTCTATGCAGCATTTCTTGTTAGAAGCATTTTCTACATAGACGTGGTGTTGTCCTTATAACTCCTTTGAGAAATTCTATAAGGAGCTTCCCTACGTCCGTTTTGGATTTAATGACTTCAGATCCAGAAGGACTTGAGAAGCCCCTTAGGAGGCTTGTCTGTGGATTGTGGTACTTGTTAATATTTGAATGACATTGATTGTGTTTCAGTGGCTTCTTGACTTTTCTCTCCACTTAGCCACATCGATGTGACCAGTGCCCCCAAACCTTTAATGTTGAGTTCAACTTGACACTTCACAAATGTACCCACAATGGGGAGGACCCTACCTGTCCCGTGTGTAACAAGAAATTCTCCAGAGTGGCTAGTCTCAAAGCGCATGTTATGCTGCATGAGAAGGAAGAGGTAATTATTTTGGCCTATACTTTGTTAACTGATTTTTAAAATGCATCTAATCCTTAGGAGGATTTTAGGTATAAACTAGTTTTAAAAAGCCTTTCATGTAGGTTTCAAGGAGTCATTTATCATTAAATTTGTCTTGGCTGGTCTCCAGGTCACTAGTAAAGCATTTTATTTTCTGGCCATTTCAGCACCTTAGGGCAGAGACGTTTTAATGTGCAGTATATTTGGGGGATCAAAGTATGTCCGCACTGGCTGATAGAGGTTCCCCTCAACCCCTGCCTTTTTCCTTTTCAACAGAAATTAACTTTTTTTAAAAACTGAAGTATAGTCGGTTTACAATGTTGTGTTAATTTCTAGTGTACAGAATAGTGATTCATTTATATATGTGTGTGTATATACACATATACATATATACGTATATATATATATGTGTGTGTGTGTATGTGTGTATATTAATAAGCTCTTGGAGGATTCAGAGTGGCCAGAAGTGAATTTTCTGCCTCTAAAGATGGTAGAATTTCCTTGCTTGGCTCCTGGATCTGCTGACATGTGGGAATTTGGGAGAAGAAAATTAATTCATGATGACCTAAAGCAGTTGATGCACCAAAGTGAACAGTCCTGAAAAGGCCACAGGCATAGTCTTGGGGCAGGGTTAAGGATGGCAGGGCTCACTGCTGAGGAGTAAGGCCTGCCTGTTGCTGGAGCAGGTCAGCCCATTCTGACATATAAATGACTGTTGCTTTAAAATATTACCCCCACATTGTTATTGTAGAAAATTAGGAAAATGAAAACGTAGAAAGGAGACATAAAAGAGTCACCTCTAATTCGACCATCCAGAGATAATTACAGGTAACTATTTGGTAAATTTTCCCTCTGAGGCAGAAAAACATGTAGTATTTAAATTGCATATATAAAATTTGCATCTTCACAATTGAGTTTATACTTTGCATATAGGTTTGTGTTCTCTTTTTATATATGTCTTGGATTTTTAAGTATAAAATAATTTATGTTTATCTTTTAGAGTTTTATTATGTAAGTAATACATGTTTATTTTGGAAAAAGTTAGAAACTATAAAGATTAACGAAAGTACCATAGAAGAACCAATAATCACACTAGTTGGAGAGAATGTGTACACAGTGTACCCTTGAACATCATGGATCTGAATTGTGTGGGTCCACTTTGACGCAGTTTTTTCAGTAAATGCGGGCTGCAATGCTACACGGCCTGAAGTCGGTTGCATCTGAGGGTGCGGAACTGTGACACAGTGGGGCTGCTGTGCGCGGGTTCGTGCCCCCAAATCTCCTTTTATTCAAGGGTCAACTGTGTAGTTTTTCAGCCTTTTTTTGGCTATACATGCTTTCCATAAGGAAAAGAAAGTATAGTCTCATAAATTTAAGAGTAGTTTTTTAATGCAAATATAGTTATGTGCTGTTTCGTAACCTGCTCTTTTCCTTTAGTATGTTGTAAGTACGTCTTCCCGCCTTTCGCTTACCATATCATGCATGTTTTCCCCATGTTCCTGTTTTAATTACTAAAGTCGTGAGAGTCTGGACATAGCATCGTGGATTTAATCATTTCCTTTGCCATTTGCCATTTAAGTTGCTTATACTTTTCAGTATTATGAATAATACATCTCTGTGTGTATCTTCAATTGTTTCAGTAGGATAGTCCTCCAGGTGGATTTACTGAACTAACAAGACTTTTCCAAGCACTTCATGGAACACCACGTTGTGTTCTAGAAAGCGTGTGCTGCTCAGTGCCTTTTGAAGACTGTAGTCCTGCCTGTCTCACTCAGTGTAGCGCTGTCCAGAAGTGACGGTTGCCTTCTTTTTAAAAAGCAGAAAGTGTTTAATACGGTATATTAAAGTGTCGTGAAACAAGTTCTGCATGCACATAGAAAGAATCAAACAGTAGAGAAGGTTTGGAGAGTGAAGAGTTAAGTCTCCATCCACCTCTGACTTTGGTTTCTCCTCCCTCCTGGGCACCGGTGCACAGACAGGCCTCTGCTCCCCACCAGCGCGCCTGCATTACTCGCACTTGTGTTTTCAGTGGGCTGTGTCCTGGGTGTCATAAATAGCCGCGTGTTGCATGTGTGCGTGTGTATGCCTGTGTCACAGCAGGGCTCTGTCTTGGCGGCTCTGCCCTCGTGCACAGAGCTGCCTTGAGCCCTCTGTTCATCCACAGGTTCTGGTTCCTGTGATTTGCTTAGACCCACGTTCCAAGTGTCAAATTACTGTTTTAGAAAAATCCCACTGTGTCTTCTGGGGCAGGTCCACACCGTGCAGGGCACACATACTCCAGAGAGCACAGGTTCACTCCTCGCGGGGTGATGAGATTGTTTTGTTTTCATCCAGCACATGGGGGGTTTAAAGTAACCATATCTCTCCCCTCCCACCACCACCACTTTTGAACAGTTTTAAAATAGTTGCAGACATCATGTTATTACTTCACCTCTAAATACTTCAGTTATATCCCCTAAAAACAAAGACACTTTTCCTCACTATCACAAAACAATGATCACTCAAGAATTTAATATCTCTCTAACAGTCTGTCTTCAGGCGCTCCGTTGGGAGGGGCGAGGAGTGACTTATGAGAGCTGAGGAGATGCTCTCCCTTTGGCCTTAGAAGCAGCAGCTGAGGCAGGCTCCTAAGGAGGCAGGTGTGCAGGTGGAGGTGGAGCTGGAGGCCCGGGGTGAGGCTGCTCCCGTGGTGTCAGAGCAGGTTCCCTCCTCAGGCCACAGCCTCCTTAGACTCTGTCTCAGTAAGTTATCGCTGAGGCCAGAAACTGAGTTCTTTTTATTGAGTAACTAAATCTAAGCAGTTTAGTAAGTATTGTTGTCTTAAATAAATTAGTGGTCATTTGAAAAATTACCATATGTAAATTGGGTGCTGCCTAGCTTTTTAAAACCCGGCATTTCCTGTTTCACATTGATTTTCGCTCACTCCCTGCTTTTTAACCACAGCAACAACCGACCCCAGCTTCACAAAGTTGTGATGTTCCTGAAACTGAGCTGTGTGGAGCTAGTCGTCCGTGTGATGTTGCACAGTTGCTGAGGTTCCTTGGAGAGTGTCCGCTGTCCCCTGGCCTCCAGGAGGTTGTCACACCCTACTACCCCCTCTCAGGCTGGGGCTTTGGCCGAGTAGCCTCATAGTTCTCTGAGATGGGGACATTGCCTTGTCTGCACAGAGAAGCGAGGTGCTGGGGGATGGGGATGGGAAGCTGGTTTTGGGGCCATGGGAGCAGAGTCTGAGCAGGGACAAGTACATAGACAGAGTCCACAGATCGTATCTCAGGGACACGCGCATCATTGCTGTGAATCCTTCTGGGCGTGACTGGGTAGGGGTGGGACTGTGTGGCTTCCTCACAGTGCCCATGAGCCCGGGTGCGAGCGCAGGTGGGTGTTTGCATCAAGGTTGGGATTTATGAAGCTCATGTGATGGAGTAACAGAGGAGTCAGGGTGTTGGTGAGAGAGTTGAAATGACTTAACGTGATCTAGGCCAGATGAGCGAAGAGGTGAAACGCGTTTGCGAGTGCGTGTGCGTGTGTGTGTGCGTGTGCGTGTGTGTGAGAGCATCCTCCAGTGGGATTTCAGGGCGGGTGGAGGTGGGGTGGCAGTCCACCTGTACTGGAATTCTGGTCGGCCCGCTCTCGGGTGACAGCGGGAGCTGGAGCTGCTGCCCTTCCTCTGATCCCACGCCCCCTGCGCCAGCCACCAGGACAGTGAGGCGTACTCTGCTCCATCCTGACGTTTCTTCAGATATGCTCTTTAAGTGTCTCTCGCCTCCTCCATAGCTGGAGAGAGAAACAACAGTAATTTGTCATTTCCAGATGCTCTTAGCTTTTTATGCATTACTTTCAAAATCTTCCCTTCATTGTATTTTCCCTTCCACACACTTTGTCCGGATTCTTTTCTAGGCTGTTCCCCAGGATGGCGCTCACGGTCTTCCACCTCTGGTCACTGCCCGCTGTGTGCTCACTTGCTTATGTCAGGTTTTCACCATTGCTGTTTAGCATCGTTCTGACGTTAGCTGCTGCAGCGGGAGCGCGTCCTGTGCGGGCAGCTGGGGGGGAGCTTGTGCAGGCTGGTCTCCTCTGCACCCTTTGTTTCAGTGCAGAACACTTGCTGTCTTAGTCTGTTGCTGTTGAGGTTGTAGGAATGTAAACAGTTCATAGTTTCTGACTCCATTTTTTTCAAAAGGCCTCTGAGAAGTGCCTAGTTTCTGAAACCAGTTGACTTTACATTTCTATTACTACCAACCTGTCTTCTGTTTCCTCTCTTTAAATATAACAGGTTCTCTCTTAGATCAGTACATAATCAGAGGAGAAGAAAAGGGTGCAATAGTCGGGACAGAGGCCTCTACAGCTGCACCCTGGGTCTGGGGGAAAGCTGTTCCCTTGTCGTTGGGCTGCCGGGAGGGGGGCGCTGAGAGTGGGGGGTGATACTCAGTAACATGACCTCAGCGACCCCTGCCGAACAGGAATTCAGGACTAGGGAGTTCACAGTAACTGAATGGCAAAAAAAAGGCTTTGCTGTGTGAAGATGTATTGGCAATATGTAAAAAATAGGGTGTTCTTTTTAACACAGTGGTTGTATTAGGGTAGAAGTTCAGAGTTTTCCTCTGTCACCTGGCATTCTGGTGCCTGCAGTGCAGACCTGGGGTGCATTTGAGACTGCCCAACATCCCCCTTGCTCTGTTCTCCCTGAGTGTTACCTGTACACATGGTTTACAGTGAGAAGAGGGAGCAAGAGGGGGCGCACCTGCTCCATGAAGCATGAACCATGGCTGAGCGTTTGTGCTGCGGGTGCCCCAGTGGGAGACCGCGTCATCACCGGGCCATCAGTGGTTAGGAAGGTGGGTAAACCGAGTTTCAGTCATATGCCCAGCCAAGAGGTCTGTGCTTGCAGCAGAGAAGAGCAGGTGCTGGGATAGTCATCAGTCTTTTCCGTACGTGTTAATAGTACATTTTAGCTACCTTTGCCTCTTGTGGGTGCTTTTATTTCTCAGTTAATTGGTTTGAATATGATATATTAGTAATGGCTACAGGAGTAATTCCTTATCTTTAGTCCCATTTAAAAGTCACCTGTAAGAATCCAGCTAAGATGGATGCAGCAAATTGTGTTTTCTTTCTGTTTTTCTTTCTGTTTAGATACTTCTTTATTTTTGACAGTTTCCTAGAAAGAATTTTCTTTGTTGTCAGTGAGTTACTCAGAGTCTAGTAGTTCACTGATCCCTTAAATTATTATATAATAATACTCATTCAGAGTTGGTTAAGTTGAAGTCATTATTGGGTTGCTCAGAGTGCCCATCCATCCTCGTCTTTTCTGCAGAGGATGCTCTGAGTAGCAGCAGCGAACAGCCTCACCTTAATGCGGGTTTTATACCTCCATGCGGCTGATCACAGTGATCAGGAGAAAGTCTGCTGGGAAGAAATAGCTACGTGTTTTGTTGTTTGGAAATAACAGTGATGCTCACTGACAGGTTACACTTATTCTTTTCCATGTCTGGATAGTTCATTTTGAGGATCATTTAAGTAAATAATTGTATTATGGGACTTTGAGTAAACTAACTGAACTTTGTACTAAGTCGACAATCCCTACTGACCCAAGCCATTCTGAGTACGTCCTGTGTGCTGTGCAGTCGTCCGCCTCTTACATGCATCCTTTTATTTAACTTTATGACAGCCCTGTGCGGCAGGTACTGCTGGTATCACCATTTCACGGGCTTGGAGTGGTCAGCTCACCTGAATGCACACAGATGGTGACTGGCAGCCTTTGTGTGAACCAGGACCCCACCCCAGCACGTCTGGGCCAGTGTTATCCTAATTAAAATAGGAGTGGTTTAAAATTTATAGTGGCTGTATTTTAAAAAGTTAAAAGAAAACGTGAAATAAAATTTGTTTTAATATATTTTATTTATGAAAATAAATCCAAAATACTATAATTGATAATATAATTAATTCATAATATAATTTCATTAAGTCTTTGAAATCTTGTGTGTGTTTTACACTTACTCCACAGCTCTGTTCAGTCTGCACCCATTTCAGGTGCTCAGCAAGCCACTTCTGGGCAGAGTCCCAGATTTTTCTGTAATTGACTGATAGGCGTTTTCATTTAAAAATCTACCAGCTGTCATTTTGGTTTAAGGTAGTCTATTAAACTATTATCTTAATTTGAATTCTGTCCTGATTCTTTTGTGTTGAAGTCACTCTGCTTCTCTTTGACGTTTTCACAGAGTAGATGGACAAAATGCCATTGACCCAACAGCCAGTTTGAAACGGTTCATTTTGCTTAAAAATTGTATTGTTCTCTCATCCTTTTCCCTGTGTTTCTATCAGGAAAGAAATGATTTTTATTTATTCCTATTAGGATAGAATGATATATTTTTTGAGAGGCAAAAATATGTGAGTGTTTGTTCCAAAGGAAAGTGTAATTCATGCTCAGCTGTTGACAGCACGAGTGTTTTTGGGAAGCCGTGCTCTGGAGTGCTTGCTCCGCTCACAGGTGCTCTCCGTCCGCAGAACCTCATCTGCGCCGAGTGTGGAGACGAGTTCGCGCTGCAGAGCCAGCTGGCCGTGCACATGGAGGAGCACCGCCAGGAGCTGGCTGGGCGCCGCGCGCGCACCTGCAAGGCCTGCGGGAAGGACTTCGAGACGTCCTCACAGCTGAAGGAGCACATGAAGACCCACTATAAGATCAGGTACGAGCCTGTGCTTGGCTACACAATTATGTGGTATAGTAAAAATCGGCATACTTTGCTGTGATTGGTTAAAAATCTTGGCTACCTTAGAAACGAGCATACAGCAACTGGTCAGGTGTGGTGTCAGGGTGTCTGTTACAATCTGGTTATCACGTGTCATGTCTACAGTAGGAAAGGTAAGATTGAAAATTAAAAATAGGTGTCAGGCTGCATGGGTAAGAATGTTTAGCTCTTTGATAATGTTGAAAGCTGTAGAGCTAGGAATTGGCAGTACATTTTTATGGGCAGGTAATGAGGTGTGCAGGGCCAGATTAGCACCCTTTTTACTGACCTGGTTTATTTATACTGTCTGTTTAGAACTTACATGTGCCTGACACTGTGCTTAGTGTGTATATAAATATGTAAACACAACTTCATTTAATCATTACAAACAGCCCTTCAGGCCTGGATACTTTTCTGTCCCCATTTTGCAGATGAGAAAACCTAGATTCCAGAAGTCAAGTGACTTTCACAAGGTTTTACAGCTCTTAGGTCAAGTGTTAGGGATTTAAACCCCAGGAGTCTCATTTTAGAGCTCGTGATATTAGCAACCCTGCCTGTATTTAAAACATACGGATTTATTCCTAGTAAACCTTAACATGTCTCTCAGAATTTTGTAGTTGACCTAGTCCTGATTGTATAGTTTTTCTGATATTTCCTTTTCTTCATAAAATGAAATACAAAGTTCTCCTGGCCCTTTGTGCTCAAGTTAGCAGATGGTGACAATCAGTAGTCACACTCATTGAACTAATCTCTACAGCAAACTGTAAAAGCCAGCATTAATTAACTTTTTCACTGTAATATCAGTTTAACTTGCCACCATTCCAAATTTCAGTATTTAGGAAATATCTATACTTTTTAACAACCACCATCACCAGGTAACAAAGTTTATAAAATGCTGGAACACTTTGTGGTATTTATTTACCATTTTAGGCATTGTGTTTTAGAAATGTGATGACCCCCAGTGGTCCGCATTCTCTCCTCTCTCCCATCTGCTTCACTTCACTTGTTGGTAACCACTGTGGTTCCCGCCAAGTACTTCGTGACGTCAGTAATTTTTAGACCCCTCCAATGCAATTCGTGTGCTCTGTCTGTCACACCAGGTTTTTATTTTGATGAAGTTTTATCACAGGCACTTTGTGTCCCTGAAGGTTTTGGAGAGATGATTGGGGATATTTTAGGGGCCACCATGCACTAGACCACACTGGCTCTGAGTCTTTGGGAGCCAGCAGGCCATCTGACTCAGGGAGCTGTCATTTTAGCCTGGCAGACACAGTGATGGAGTGGAGGGAGGGTCAGTGCGCAGCCTCAGAGAGTGGTGGGTAGGGAGGGATGTGGGACTCGACTCCCTGGGGCAATACTCCGGGGTGGGGCTGTGTGGTGAGAGGCCTGTTTTGTGTAGCTTTTCCCAGCAGGAGCACTGCCAGTGGGCCTAGGGGAGGAGGGGCCTGCAGGCCTTTGGGGGGGGGGGCTTCCAGGTGAGGGAGGGCAGTCGCAGCCATCTCAGTAGCCATGGGCATTCTGCGCTGACCAGAGAGGAGCCTGCGACAGACGGGAGCCTGCTGGGGCTGAGTGTGAGGGAGGCAGGCCCAGGGGCTGAGGGTACCCAAGGCCATCCCGGGAATGAGGATTTTATCCCAGCTGCGGTGGGGGAGCTGGAGGGTTTTACACAGGCAGGGCCTGCCCAGCCTTCGTGGTATGGCGTGGCTGCTGGGTGGTGGCCCGGTGATCAGGGCAGCGGGAGGATGCTGCTGTAAGCCGTGGTGGCTGCGGAGTTTAGAGACAGGAGCATCCTGGGGGCTGTCTGGGGTGAGACCGGCAGCTTTTGGAGGTGGGCTTGATGTCAGGAGTGAGGGAGAGGGAAGAACCCAGGGTGACATCTAAGGTTGAGGTTGCCCAACTGGGAGTTTCCTGTCGTAAGAGGAGCAGGCTGAGAGTCAGGCGAGAGTTACGTTTGCCACTTGGTAGATTTGAGCGCCATCGGCCTTTCAGGAGTTGGGTGTCTAGGGCTGGTGCTCGCCGGAGGGCTCAGACTTGTTGGAGGCGGGACTTGGAATCCTCAGCACCTGGGAGACTGGAGGAGGGAGCATAGGCTTGAGTCTGTGTGGAAACTGTACCTGCCCGGTCTTTACATTTGACCATCACAGGTAAAGCGCTGTCTCGAGAGACGTTCCGACCTTCCCCCGCCAAGAATGGGTTTATGATACTGGAGACACGTGTGTGTGTGTGCTGAACACTTGCACTTGTGTGTGGCTGATTTCTCATTAAAGCGCTCACGACCAGTTGGCTGGACGTCGGGGTAGGACTTAGCTGGGAAGGGCTCCTGTATGGGAGGGGGAGGCTTTCTGAGTGCCCCACTCTGCGTCTACCAGGGTGTCCGGCACGAGGCCCTACAATCGAAACATCGACAGGAGCGGGTTCACGTACTCCTGCCCCCACTGCGGGAAGACGTTCCAGAAGCCAAGTCAGCTCACTCGGCACATCAGGATACACACAGGTACGAGGATTTAGGACGGGGCCTGGGGGAGGGATGGGCCTTACCGCCTGCTGACCTGGGGTTTAATCCGACCTTTCTGTGTTTGCTGCTGTGCCCGTGGTGCTAGTCCTGAGGTTTTGAGTAGGCCCTGGAGTGCAGTCCGGGAGGTGTGCTGCCGGGTGGGGTCTTGAGTCTGGGTAACGTATATACGTATTTCTCTCTTAATCCATCAGATGCCCACACAACACGGGGTTTCATTTGGACCGTTTTTCTTCCTCTAGGTGAAAGGCCGTTTAAATGCAGTGAGTGTGGAAAAGCTTTTAACCAGAAGGGGGCGCTGCAGACCCACATGATTAAGCACACTGGTGAGAAGCCCCATGCCTGCGCCTTCTGCCCCGCTGCCTTTTCTCAGAAGGGGAACCTCCAGTCGCACGTGCAGAGAGTTCACTCAGAGGTACGGCGCCCTGGGGCGCACTCAGAGGTGCACAGCGCATCTGGGCCGCACGCTGGCTCCTGCCTTAGTGAGCGGGCCAGAGAAGTTCTGCTTTAAAATGCAGATGAAGTGTCCGTGCAGAACAGACCCTGTGTAAAAATATAAAAATAATATATATACGTACGTATGTATGTATACACACACGTACACGCACCTATATCTATGTACATGTGAACCTTTTTGGCTTATACGTGGGAGAACTTTAAAATAACTGTTTTTCATCTTTTGACTGATAATATTATAGCTTTGATGAAAAACTATTTGAAAATAATCATAATTTTAAAACATTTATTTATTTTACAATGCCATAGTTTTTAAATTGAAGTATAGTTGGTGTACAGGATTATATGTTACAGCTGTATGATGTAATGATTCACAAGCTTTTGAAGGTTAGACTCCATTTATAGTTATTGTGAGCTATTGCCTCTCTTCCCCATGTTGCACATCCTTGTAGCTTATCTTATACCTGATAGTTTGTACCTCTTAATCCTCCACCTCCATTTTGCTCCTCCCTCTCCCCCTCCTCGCTGGTGACTACTAGTTCCTTCTCTACATCTGTGCATCTGTTTCTTTTCTGTTATATTCGCTTGTCTGTGGTACTTTTTAGATTCCACATGTCAGTGATCTCTTACAGTATTTGTCTTGCTCCGCCTGACTGACTTCACTCAGCATAATGCCCTCCAGGTCCATCCATGCTGTGCACCAGAAGCTAACACAACATTTTAAATCAACTGTACTTCAATTAAAAAGCAAACAAACACCACCTTTAAGATGCGGGCAGAAGAACCGAACATTCTTTGAGAAGAGGAAATGCGATGGCCAACAGGAGCATGAAAAGCTGCTCAGCATCACTAATATCAGGGGAATGCAAATCAAAGTCCCAGTGAGACACCGTCTCACACCTGTCGGAATGGCCATCATCAAAAAGAACACAAATAACAAATACTGGCAAGGATGTGGAGGAAAGGGAACCCTGGTACACTGTTGGTGGGAACGCAGATTGGTGCAGCCACTGTGGAAAAGAACAAATACGGAGGTTTCTCAAAAACCCAAAACCAGAACCACCACATGGCCCAGCAACTCCAGCCCTGGGCATATACCCGAGAATAATACCTTTGTCGGTTACAGTCCCTCAGTCTGAATGTTAACGTATTTCATCCCGTTAGCAAACCTGAAGCACAGACATCGTCAAGTGTAAGGACTTGAAAGACAAGTAAAATTTGGGAAGAAAGTATTTTTCCTACTGCTAGTATTGCCACCCTTAGTACAGCTCCGTTCTCATTTTCTGTCAAGCAGAGTTCTGGTCAGCTTATTTCCCTCCCTGTTGCATGATAACTGTTTCGGTGAAACTGATGTTCCCACTGTCTTGTCTCCAGATAATACTGATTTGTAAACCTCTGGAAATACTTCTCTTGAGCCGGTTAACCTTTGCTCTTATTAATTGTCATGATTTGATCCTATTTAGTCTAACTGTAGATTATGAAGAAATCTTTAAGCAAGACAAATATTTTATCATGGATTATTCATTCTATATAACTGTCTTGGAGAATGAAAAGTATGTTCCTAAAAGCAAATGTGTATCGTTTTATTTTCTCTTGGGAGTGAGTCCTTCAGTAACACTAAGATGAAGAAATCCCTGCATACGTCATAGAGTTTGTAATCAGATTCAGAATTTCATATGCAGTGAGTTACTTTTGAAAACTAAGTTTTATCATCCAAGACCAGAGACACGGGGACGAGCTGTAAACGTCAGGTTGCCGCTGGCTCTCAGGGGAGTAAATTTGGCCGCGTGGCTTACCCTTGAGGAGCTGCCCTGCATGAAGACGGCGGCTGAGCAGCGGTAGTGTGTCTGTGCAGCACCAGGAATCTAGGTGGACTCAGAACAGCCCTGGGATGTGCCCGCAGGTGCGCCCGTGTTCGGGAAACTCTTCTGGGGGGCTGGGCACCCTCCTGTCCCCCGGCCTGGAGACCCCATGGGACCTGTGATGGGACAGATCACTGTTCCAGAAACTACCTCTGCAGATTCATTGTGTATCTTACCTAATCCATGATGAAGCTAAAGCAGTAAATTTGGTTCTGAACAAGGTGCTGGACAGAGTGGAGGCCTCATCCAGGTTCACAGGGCCGATCACTTGTCAACCAGCCGTCGTAACTAACGCACACACGCTGCTCTTGAGCGGCAGGGAGTATGTTCTAGATGCTCTCTCTGTGCCTGGATGTCCTGTTCGTCCTACTGCTCCCTGTAGTCCACTTTCAGTTCTATCGTGGTTTTAAAAAGCAGTCACTGATGTGGACTGTCGGAGCTGGTGATGGGAAATTTATGTATTGTGTCACCATCCTTCCTAACGTGTGTGTTTACGGATTGGTCAGAGTCGTATTTATATCTGACTGTCCCACCTGGGTTATTGAGCATTGTACTTTTAACCGGTTAAGAAATTGAGAACACGTCAGACATTTTTTTTTTTTCAACCAGGTCACAATAACTGAAAACTGATTTTTTTCACTCCTGACCCAGTTCGAATTTTTGGAAAAGACTGAAACTTCAATTAATTTCATACTGGCAGTGTTGACTAAAGATTGGGTCATTGATTCTAGAGCTGTTTAACTTAAAAGAGAAAATGTGATAAAGGGTTAGATTATTTCTGTCATTTTTAATTGAATGATAAATTACGATTTGTCACAAGTTAAATATTTTAATCTAACAATTAATTGTAAAAAAAATCACTTTTTTTTAATTCTTTAAGGTCAAGAATGGCCCTACTTATAACTGTACGGAATGTAGTTGTGTGTTTAAAAGCTTGGGCAGCCTGAACACGCACATCAGCAAGATGCACATGGGCGGGCCGCAGAGCGCCGCCGGCGCCGCTGAGGCGGCCCACGTGCTCACGGTAAGTGGAGTGTGTTCTCTCCCTGAAGTCGGCCGTCTTAGTTGTGACCGACCTTTAACACTGACTGTTATGTAGGTTATGATTTAGTACCATAAAGGTGCTGTAAAGTTTCCCGTATGGACGTATGGTGCTACTTTGTTTAATTAGTGAAAGAAAATCAATTTTTAAAAATAATTTAGAAGAATAGTACATGATTCTGATTTCTGGACTGTCATCTCAACCAGTTAAAAATAAGACAGAATCATTACTTTATGAAATTGTGATTCTTACAGTATTGTTGATGATTATTATCGAATGTCCTTTTTCCTTATGTTTTAATTTAACAGTCATTTCTCTTTTTAAGGTAATAGTTCTCCGTCTCTAATGTGACAGTGATATTTTTTACTGAGACTTTGGGCTTTTGGGAAACGAAATTGTATTTTCCAGCACATGTATTTAAAACTGTGTGACTTGAAACACACGCACTTTATTCTTTTTCTGTGGCTCAGCCTCCCCCTGCTTCCTCCGCTGCCCTCGTGGCTGAGAAGGCAGCTCTCACCTGCCAGCCGGTGCTGAGTGTGGCATCCTGGTGGCCCTCGGCTTGCTTGACGTGCCCAGCGCCGGTGCAGCTCAGGAGTGCAGTTGGTTGGTAGTTTGTGTTAAGTCAGCAGCTGCCTCTGACCAGAATAGAAAATAGGCCTCGTTTGCTTTTAGTTCCCAGGCATGAGGTTCATTTAGTGTTTGTTTTTCCCTTTCTTTTCTCACAATACTTGCAGCTTGGGATGGTTCCTCAGCTTACTCTCGATCAGGGAGAATTCTGTGAAGAAGTTCTAATGCTGGGGAATAATTAGAGTATGATAATTAAGTCTTAAATTCTACTTAGGATTGAGTATTTTTTAAATAAAATTTTCAGTGTATAAATCAAGCGGATACTAGAGTTTTCACCATTTCCTTTGGCAATATGCAAATCAAACACGTAGCTGTAGAGAATTACCTGGGATGATAATTCAGATCATTTAAAAATTTTATGTTCTCAGTAAAACCGGCAGATGTTGAATAGGGGCTTGGAAACTAGTAACCTACCCCGCCTTTCCCCTGGTTCGTGTGTGTTCTGCCTCAGGACGCACAGACTGCCCCCAGGACTACCTAGGAATCTGCTCAGCCACCTAAACACTGCCTCTTAGGTTGCCTCTCCCATTTTGACTCTTGGCCTTTTTGCTTTACTTTTGAGAGTTTTTTCAGCTTTATCTTACGACTCTTCACTGAATTTTTTTAAGCTAGTAAGGTTTTTAATTCTTGAGATCTCTCCTCCGTGATCTTACTGTTTCTCTTTCAAGATCCTCTTTTCTGGTTTGATGCACTTTCCTTTGAGATCTAAATAGCATTTCTTTTGAAAGTTCTCTTCTGCTGCTTGAGTACCTGTCTTGGTCGTCTCCTTGCCCCTCCCTCTTCAGACACCTTGTGATGATCAGTTGCCTGTGTTTAGGACAGGGCGGCCGTAAACCCGCCCCTGAGCTTCTCGTGCGTGAGCAGAGCTGGTTGATCGCCAGGGTTACTTTACATGTGACTGGCCAGGGAGCCAGCTCTTAAACTCGGGGTCCCCGGTGGCAGAAGGCAGAAGCCTTTTTTGTTTAATCAGGGGACTGAGGGTACGGAAGGTGGCAATCCCCCGTTTCTCTGCCGGAAGGTGGTGCCTCACTGCCTTCCGTTCTGTGGAGGAAGACAGGCCAAAGTAATTTTCCAGCATCTTTTATTCCTTTAATTAATAGACCTTCTTTTTACTTTATTTTAGTTGAAGTGTAGTCAGTTTACAATGCGATGTTTACTTTTTAGAGCAGTTGTAGGCATATGGTGAAGCTGAGCAGAAAGCACAGAGAACTGTGAAGACTCCCCTGCACCGACACCCGTGGTTGCCCTCGTCCTGACTGCAGGCAGGGGACGGCGCAGTGGTCACCAGCGATGGGCGAACACTGGCGTGTCGTGATAGAGGGGCTGGGCAGGCTGGGCTGGTGTGATGTCGGCTGTCCCCCAGCCCGGCGCCGCGCGGGGCGGGCTCTGCCTGCCGTCTCTGGGTGTAGCCGTTCAGATTCCTGGGTCTCTGAGGAGTCGGATCGGCTCTCTCCTCAGGTATCCTGGCTGTAGCTTTTCAGGGCGTTTATTCCTCCAGTGCCACTATTTTTCAGGAATTTTCGGAGTATTTTAGACCAGAGTGATTCCTTTTTTATTTTCTGCGGTTTGTGACTGTTTTATTCCTTCATTTTGATGGGCTAAAGGGAGGTGAGGCTTGTGTGCTCAGTCCCTCACCTGGAAGTCATAGTTTCTGTTGCCTCTTAAGACTTTAGGAAACTGTAGTAGAAGAATTCATTGAATATGTTCCTCTAAGAGCCAGTTCTGTGTCTTAACTTGAAAATCCGTGAGACATTTTATTTAAAATTTGTGTTTGGAATATTGTGATATTTTAATGTTCACAAGGAAGATATGCTAGTTTCTTTCCTTGTTTTCTTTAAATGGATATACAAATTACTGTAATTGTTTACCTTAATGAAACTGTTGCTGTGTTTCAGGCCACGCTGTTTCAGGCTTTACCTCTTCAGCAGACGGATGTCCAAGTCACGTCCGCGTCGAGCCAGCAGGGCTCGCAGGCAGTGACGGACGTCATCCAGCAGCTGCTGGAGCTGTCAGAGCCGGGGCCGGGGGAGGCCAGCCAGCCCCCTCAGGCTGGCCAGCAGCTCAGCATCACCGTGGGGATCAGCCAGGACATCTTACAGGTGAGACGCACCTGCCTGCTCTTGTCCAGGTTTCAGTGCTGACGATGGTCAGGGCTTGTCGGAGTAAAGGGATCTTCATTAAAAATGTGTCCTAGTTGAAAAATTACATTGAAACAAAATATACCTATTTAATTACTTATGGACAGTGCAGGACTTGAAATGATTTATTAATCTCTGAGTTATAAAAAGTATAAAACCCTAGTTTTTTCTCTGTAAGTGAATTTTACTTGAAAAGAGTAGGCTTTTCAGAACTTTCTTGTATCTGTCCCTGTTGACAGACGGGTACGAAATGTGTCTTTCTTCCGGCTCTGGCTCCCGTGTAGCTCCTTCCAGACAGTCCCTCCCCCCCCCCCACCAGGGGACCCAGGAAGAGGGTGGGGGAGGGGGAGGGAGCAGAGTGCTCTTCTGAGTCTCGCTGTTAGTCACAGTCTTCATTCCCAAACATAGAGGCCGGGCTGTGAAAGCTCTCAGGATGTCCTGAAGGTCATGAGGGCGAGCCCAGTGTAATTTAAAAGTGATCCCCAAATCAGCTACAGACAACTGAAGTTGTCTGAGGTAAAATTTCTAACAGTTGAATTAATTCATTTTAATTCCCTTTAATTTAGAAATGTAAATGCTTGGCATGCTGAATTTTGGGTGGAGGTGAGATGTCAGATATGAAAAGGGACGCTTCAGCCCTGGGGTTCGGAGCTTCACCTGTGGGAGTGGAGGCTCTCCCTGCAGCGGGGCAGGGTTAGGATTCCACAGGCCGAGCTTTCTGGCGTCTTGGTGGTTGATTTTGGCAGGTAGGTCTGGGCCGTCATGTCTCCTAACCTCCTAGTTTTGTTCTGTCTCAGCAAGCCTTAGAAAACAGTGGGCTGTCTTCAATTCCAGTTGCAGCGCCTCCTAGTGAGCCCAGCCACGCCAAGACCTCGGCGGCACAGGGGCAGAATCCTGCCGCCCCCGACGTTTCATGTGAGCCGACGGACCCTGTGGACACAGAGCAAGGAAAAGAGCAGGAAAGCACAGAGAAGTTGGAAAAGAAGGAAAAAAAGATTCTGAAGAAGAAATCACCATTTCTACCTGGTAATTTTACCGTACTTTAAGGTATAGACATTTTGGGTGGTGTATATTTAGGTTAGGTTTTTTTTTTGAGTATAAAATTTTATTGAGTCTTTTTTTTTAATGGAAGTCGAGTCAGTTTACAATGTTGTGTCAGTTTCTGGTGCACAGCAGACAGTTCAGTCATACTTGTGAAACATGCCCTCCTTTTTCTTCTGAAAGTAATATGTTTGTTGAGGCTTCTGATGGTATCTCCCTAATAGCATTTATTTGTCATTAAGTTTGTTTAGCTTCTCTCTTTCCCATGGGCTGCCTTTGTCCCCCACTAGGGCCTCTCTGGACCTGTCCCTGTCCTGGCGAGGTCTGACTCCTCTCCCCTGCCGTCAGGCCCTGCCTTCCTGCCAGGCCTTCTTCTCATGGCTGAGCTGCCGCCTTCGTACCCAGTGCTGCCACGTGTGGCCTCTAAGGTGCAGCTTCTCTGCTGAAGCCCTGCGGCTCCCGTCACCCCCAGCTCCCCCCTCTGCCTTAGAGCCCCGCATCCTACCCCAGCCTGCGTCCAGTCTCTCCCCTCCCCTGCTGCTGGCTTCTGTTACGGTGACGATGGATTCCTGACATCTTCTGAACATTGTCACGTGTTCTGGGAATGCCACATATTTCCACAGGCTTTTCTGCAGCATAAATGTCTTCTTCCCGCCCCTCCTGTTCTCTGTCAAAATGCGGGCAGTCATCCGAGTTCAGCCCTGCAGCCTCCTGTGGGAGCACCCAGGGCACACTGCTCCTCTCGGCCAGCGGCAGAATTGTCCTGGCTCCTGCCTGTGGGCTCCCGGAACACAGCCCGCAGCCCCCACGCCCCGCAGCGCTCGGTGCGGCAGGTGCATGGGGCAGGTGCTGCTGAGTCTGACTTGGGTAAAACAGATTCCTCCCTTCTGGGCAAAAGGGCTTCTATAAAAATACCTTGTTTTCGAATATAACTTTTCTACCCCTCCCAGGTGTCTTGGGAACAAGTGCTTTCTTGCTGCAAAGTATGGAAAACACTGTCACCTCCGTTAACGCTTTTCTCTGAGAAGCATTTTTTCATTGTTAACTTGTGCTTGTGAACTCCTTGTTTCTCAGCCCACAAAACGTTGTGGCTCTGTTTTCCTTTTTCTCTTGATTTGACCCGTCCTCCCCGAGTGAAAAACAGGCTGATGGAATCCAAGCAGTTTATTGCCTGGGTCTTCCTGGGAGCTAGGGAGGCAAGGAGGAGGAAGAGGGCCACTCCACATAATGCCAGTACCCAAATGGGGGCGTGTAGGTTGCAGGTTAGCTGAGCATCCTCGAGTGTCTCCTTCACACGCACCTGGTGACTGAGGGAAAGCCACGGCCCACGTGGGAGCTTTCACGCGAGTTTCTGCTGCCTGCCGTCGGGCTGCCGCGCTGAACCTGTGAGGACGCTCTGTCGTGGTGCCATGCTCCTCCAGGCGAAGGGCTGCACCTGGCTTCCCAAAAATGCTGGGCAGCAGTGGCTTCCTAAACTGAGGGAGCCGGACTTTATTCCTGGTCATTGCATATCTTCAGGTGTTAGAAACAGCTTTCTTTTTTGTACTGACTAAGCATTAGATGGAGATTTCAGAATGGAATTGCAGTTAACCCTATTATGCATTATTTTAATGTGGAGTGTTGTGCTTGTAAAGATTACGTACATTAATTTTTGAAATATTTGAATGAGTTAGATACTTAGAGTACTGAACAAGTTTATGTAGTTCTAGTAAATTTTAGATTAAATGTGATCCTTTATACAAATTGGAACCAGCTTTTCTTTTTCCCTTTATTGGAAGTCCTGAGGATTGAACTCAGGACCTTGTGCCAAGCATGTGCTCTAACCACTGAGCTGTACCTCCAGCCCCAGCTGTTTGTTTTGTTTTAATCATCTTTCTGATATTGTAATGAGAAAATTATTGGGGACATGTTTCTATATAAAGATATTCCTTTTGATTAAAACTTTTTAGGGACCAGCATACTTTTAATGTAATGATTATTTCTGAAAATACCCCTCTGAGGATAGTTGAATACCATTTGATACACTAACAAGACCATGAGCAAATTATTCCGTCCATAAGTCATGACATTTTCTGAACAGTTTACAATTAACCTTAAATATATTTCCAAATTGAACATATTCTACCGTCTAAAGCTATCGGTATTTGATTTATTCAGTTTTGTGAGAGTGAATGTTTTTAGTAGAATTTGCTTTGTTATTTTAAGAGGTGTTTTGTGTACGAATAAAACATTTAACAAATACTTTTATATTTATCGTGAAACTTGTGACACATAAATTACTGTGACGTTTTAATAAAGTTTGAAATTTATCATTGTGGTAAAATACTGGCTGTGTAGAAATCACAGTGAGAGGTGTTTTGGAAAGCCAGCGACTTACTCCCTTAGCGTGATGACGGTGTAACTATTTTGTGAGGACACCTTTGTGAAGACCAGAGGGATGTTACTTCTTAGGCCAGAGTGTGCCCTCGATGGCATGGCTCCTCCCCATGGGCTTGGGCTTGCTTTGTGAGCTCCGAGAGCTGACACCCGTGACGGGTAAGAGTGCACGGCTCGAGGATGCTATGGGCTTTAGCTTCATCTGCTTTTTAAAAATACATTTTTATCCCCTGCATGCTGTTCTCAATTCCTAGTAACAACCTTTCCTCTGCTTTCTTATTTTGTTGCTTGTAATCTGCTAAGTGCTTGGAGATCTGATAAACTATGACTTACATAATTTACATAAAAACTAAGTATAAATTGATTCTTGGTGAGAACCTTTGCAACCTTTGTGATTTTTCTTAAAATAACATGCATGAACATCTTGGATTTTTATTTATATCTACTTCGAATAATTCAAGATGCCAACCTATTTTGTACTCCTGCTTTTCTTTTTTTTTAGGGAGGTCTGTGTTGTAAGTGAAGATGATTTCTCCCTATTCATGGTTCAGATAAATTACTTGTTATTCTGTGTTACTTTATACATTTTTTATATTGCAGTTTAGAAAAACTTTGAAAAATTCTTACTCATTTTGGTCATACTTGAATTTAGTTTGAAAATTCCATGATTTATCTGATTCGTGTAGAATTCTTTGAAACTAAGACATTCAGAATTTACGAGATTTTCTTTAGATTCTTCTTGGAATTATTTGTCATTTACAATTCAGTGTGAGTATTGTATTTACGTGAGACCTTTAACTTTTGGTGATGGTGCTCTGGTTTGAACTGTGCACACGTTCTTTCCTAACAACACAGCAGGCTGTGTTGGGGCCAGCATTCATGAGCCAGCCACCTGCTGGGCATTTGCAGTGCAGTCTGTCATTGCAGAGTTGACACACAGCAACAGAAAACGGTTTGTAGGTTACCGAGTCTTGTTGTCCAGCGATGGTCAGTTATGGAAGTGCCCTGAGTTGGGAGACAAGAGAAATCAGGGGGCCACGGTGAGAAAGGAAAAGCTTTACTGAGTTGGAAGGAAGAGAACCAATGAATGGAAATGGGTGAAGCAAGTTAAGTCAGGTTCAGGTGAGGTGGGGGAACATTCTGCTCTGAGGTTCATTTTAGCAATTTCATTTGAGATGTTTTTCCATATTAAAAATTATCCAAAAGTTTTGTAGCATTTAAATGTTGATATTTAACTAACATTTTATGCAAATCAAGCATTTAGATAGGAGTGTGTTTGGTTGTAGTCATACATACAGAAAAAATTGCTGCACAGGTCATGAGAGTAAAATTACAACTATCATCTGTTACCCAATTTTAAAGCTTAGAAAGGACTGGAAAAGTCACTTACATCTCTCCACACAGATCCTACCTTTTTCTGTTGGACTGTCTTGTATTGATTTGTTGGTGTTCTTTAGATGGTCTGGATTTTATTCCTTTGTTGTTCATATGTGTTTTAAATATATTAGAAATATCTTTTCTTTCCACTCTCTATAAGATGCATTTTGATCTTGATGAAGAGGTGGATAGAATTCTTACCTCACCAGTGCAGTTATGTTGATCAGTCTTTTTATTTACAGTTTGTGCATTCTGTGTTTCACTTAAGAAACCTCTCACTTACCTGTGTTGAGTTTTCCCATGTGTTCTAACAGAAGTGTTAACGTTTTGCCGTTTGCATTTAATTCGTTAACTTGACCTGCACTTCAATGAAGAGATGCAGGACTGAAGTGTCATTCACCCCGTGCGATGACTGGCCTGCACCATGTACCAGGAGGTCTCCCTTCTGATACGTAGTGCAGGTCTCGTGCCAGGTCTGCTGACACTTCTGTGTGCATCCAGTCCTCCTCTGCCCTCTGTCTCTGTCAGCATCAGTACCATGCTGTCTCCATGGCTTCATATAACTCTTGAAGCCCGGAGGATGGCTCTCATCTTTTATCCTCTTCAGGATTACCTTCGTTTTTAGTTTTAAGAAAATCAGTGTCTTCAAAAAATATGATGTCTTCTGTTTGCGTGCACATTTCTCTTCTGTTGGGGTCTTTTGTAATTTTTGAAACCATTCTTTTCCGTGGACCACACGTTGTTGAAGCAGCTTAAAGAAATGCAGTTGCTATCTACAGAAAATTAGTTCTGATGATTATATTTTCTCCATCCTTTGTGTCTGTACACATAAAATAAAATAAAATTTTTCAAAAATCTTACATTCAGCAATTTTAAAAAAAAGTGATTCTCCACAGCTGTGGTCTTTGTAAAGGACTTGATTTAAGTTTCAAGTTAAAAAAAAATTTAAGATTCTAGGATAACTGCTCTGTGTTCCAACAGCAGTTTCACACAGACCAGCGTCATTTGCCTCTTACTGTCACTTATCTGTATTTAGGGAAAATTACACCCATTTTACAGAAAAATTCCAGCACGTATACTGCAGTCAGCTCAAAGCAGTCTTTGTAATAAAGACCAGTGTGAACGGCACAGGAAGATTGCTTCTCTGAGGGTTACTAACTGGACTCACTGATGGTGGGGTGGGCACCAGTTCTGACGGCTCTGCTCTCTGAGGAGCACCTTCCAGTCATTTTAAAGGCTTCAGCACAGGCTGCTGGTGCGCTTGCCAGAACTCCTGAGTTATTTCCAGACCTGCTTGCAAGGAGGCAGATGCTGTTGTTGAAGACACTGAGCACATGTGGGTGCCTTTCAGGGAGGACTGTTTCCGGCGTCCCTGCACGTGAGGGCAAGTCTGAGCCTTATGCATCTGCCATGTTGGAGGCTTGCTCTGAAGTCCCTGGGAAACGTGCGGAGGCCGCGTGCCTCCAGCAAAGTCAGCCCATCGCAGTGGTCCGTCTCCTCCTCCTTGGGCTTTGAGAGGACGCCGGGCATGCCGTCTGTGCTCCTTGCTTTCTGGTTTTGTCTGTAGATACGAAGGATGTTGATTTGCATGTATTAAAACATGGACCTCTTTCTAAGTTTTAGTTTTTTAGGGATATAATCGTATCACATGTAAACAATGATTCTGCCTTTTCCTTTATAGGTGATACTGTGAATTTCTTTATTTTATCTGATTTCATCGCCTGGTATCTCCTGAACATGATGAAATAATAGCAGTATGGTAGTGGACTTTTTCCTGACTGTAAAGGATTGCTTTTAGTGTTTTTCTGCTAGGTCAAGCAGAGCATTATTGTTGTATTGATTGTTGTATTGATATGTTTTATTCACCTCCTCCTGTTTTTAGGCAGTTTTTTAAAAATTAATGCCAGATATTCTATTTCAGTAAATGCCTTTTCATCTTGAAGATAATTATAACATGTGCTTTTTTCTTTTTAATTTTTTTAATGTGTTTGAAGAGAAAAACGGGTTGCCCAGCGCTAGGAAGAATTGCCATGTGGGAGTACAGAACTGGTTTTCCAGATCTTTCAGTTTGTCAAAGGGTCAGAAATCTGGGTTCAATTTGCTTTTTCTGACACAGCCTGGGCCAAGCAAAATATATGCAGGCAGTCAGGGCTGCTAGTTTGCGTCTCTGTTCCAGTCTATTCCCAGAAATAATTAGAACCTCGTGACAATTTTATGTCATCTTACATAATTAAAGATGTATTTTCGTTTTTGCTTAGAAAAAAATCTCATTTGAGAGGATGAGTTCTTAATTTTTAGCTAATAGATGTTATAGTTCTCTCTCATCTTGTTCTTTCTTGCTTTTCTGATTTGTCATGATAAGACCTTTAGGTAATTATTGCACATTTCTAAGTTAATTTTTACCTATCAGTTTTAAGCAATCTTAAGTTTTAGACTTCCTTAATAAAAGCACTGTCACCATAGAATACACGTCTGTCACTTTAAAACACGTGTCCCTCGTGGTTTGTGTGTGTTCCTCTCTTTGTCCTTGTAGGAAAGTGTTATTTTCCATTCTTTTACTTAACCTCCTTCCCCGTGGTTAGTCTTACAGAGTATTGTATTCAGGAACAGATTCCCTTGCACATAAGGAAAAGTACTGTATTTACTGATGATACAGGAAAAAAGAGCTTTTCTTTTTCCCTAATAAAATTACATCTGTACAGACATAGTTAAATAGGAGTTAACATTTTCTGATGAATTTCAGTAACATGGCCAAAATCTTTTTGATTCCAAGTGGATTCTTTACCTTATTGTAGGTATCTTATTTAATTTCTGATGAATAAATCTAATTGAAATTTTTTAAAAAAGTAATTCTGCCAAATTTTGTTTTTAAAAATTTCAGAAATTATTTTACTTATATTTCCATAAATTCTAGTTGTGATTTTTCTTCTGATGGGAATAGTTTTAAACCTGATTCAAGGTTGAATAATAGTATTTAGAGTTACAAAGAAACTTTTTCAGTTGATCATGAGCTTGTTCATGTCATATATACTATTTCTTTGTTTTAACTATCAGTTCCTTTTTATAGCATAAGAACTTACAGTCTCCTAATTTTTTTTATTTGTGCTGTTATTTTTCATTGGCTGTAACAGGCTCAAACAATACTTTTTGCAATTTCATTCTTTCTCTTCGTGTTCTTTGAGTTAATTTTGGAGTCATTGGACCACATCTGCTTTTACTTGCATTGATGGCAGACTGAGTCTGCACTGCTGACTCTTGATTTGTATCATGTTACGGACCTAGGAGGCACTATCTCTTAGGCTATGATTTGTGGGACTGGTAGGATTTTCTGCAAGGTTAGATCACAGTCCTCAGTAATTTCCATTATTATCGACATTTTAACTTTTTCCATAATTGATCATGCATCTTCTGTTGTGGCAAGAAGTGCGTAGCTTTTTGTAGGTCTTTTATGCTGTTAGTCTTGCCCTAGAAGGACACTGAAGTGTGGTGACATTTGGCATCAGACTGTTTCTGGGCCAGGCTGGACGGCTTTTGTTGTCGTTTCTCCAGGCTCCATCCGTGAGGAGAACGGCGTCCGATGGCACGTGTGTCCCTACTGCGCCAAGGAGTTCCGCAAGCCCAGTGACCTGGTGCGCCACATCCGCATCCACACCCACGAGAAGCCCTTCAAGTGCCCACAGTGCTTCCGAGCCTTTGCCGTGAAGAGCACCCTGACCGCCCACATCAAGACCCACACAGGCATCAAGGCGTTCAAGTGCCAGTACTGTATGAAGAGCTTCTCCACCTCGGGAAGCCTCAAAGTGCACATCCGCCTGCACACAGGTACCGGCCGGCCTCCCTCCCGTAGCGCCGTGGGGCCCACCTGGCCCGCTGAGGACCCCGGCCCCTCCCCTGCCGACTGCCGGCCTTCCCGCAGCAGGCCTGGGGCCGGCACCGTTGTCCCTCGCAGGTGACGGATGCTGCGAGAGAGAGCAGTCTTACCTGGTAGTGTGCTTAAGACTGCTAATTGTTTTTGAGCATCCGTTTTACGTTTTAGGCCTTCTCCTGAAAATCGTAAAGGCTCGCTCTTAAGATACCCTTTATTACATGCCTTAGCGTCTGTAATGTGCACTGTGTGCACACCGAGGAAAATAGCTGATTTATAATAGCCATGAAATTATATATATGTGTATATGTATATATATGTATATATATATAGCATGAAATGAGAAACTGTTCGTTCAATATTGAATTACTAGAAGTTTATGTTGGCATTAACTGAGATGTAGTTCCTTCCAATAACTCCACACTGTACTTTTATTTTTATTAGGAGTCAGACCCTTTGCTTGTCCTCACTGTGACAAGAAGTTTCGAACCTCAGGACACAGGAAGACTCACATTGCTTCCCACTTTAAGCACACGGAGTTAAGGAAGATGAGGCACCAGCGGAAGCCTGCCAAGGTTCGCGTGGGCAAGGCCAGCGTCCCGGTCCCCGACATTCCCTTGCAGGAGCCGATTCTCATAACAGACGTAGGTAAGAGGCTCTTCCCTTTGGTGCCTTACAGAGGGAGTGTGAATGTCCTGGTGTAAATGGCTAACTCGTCGTTGTCAGTGGTGTTAATGGAGCTGTTGTTAAGCAGTGCTTTGTTTTATGGGCCAGTATGTTCCACAGTCAAATTGAAATCATAGTTCTATGTCAACTTCTGCTCAGAGTATGTACTTGGCTAAGAGAAATGGTGTGTGAGCAAAGGTATCAGTGTGTAAGCCTTCCCTGAGGAAGACTCTGTGTCTCGGTGGAGCTGTCAGAGATGGACGGCGCTGTGTGTGTGCAGCCCCCGGGGCATGCCACTGTTTACATCCTAATCCCTGCGTGGTGTGTAACAGGCTCCTGCTCGGGCTGCTTTAACCTTTGGATTAAAAACAAAAACTGCCAGCTTGTAAGTTCTCTTTAAGCTCAGTGTTATAGCCGAGGTAAATTATGATTTTGTTAACTAACTAAAAAGAAAACGCTGCTTATGAGAATCTTCAGAAAATGATTTTTGTAGGTCCTAGAACAAAATTAAAGAAAACTCATTCAATTCTGTGCAAGAAAATTCTTTATGCAGTTCCCTGTATTTCATCATTGTCTTAGGCAACATAATGTCATTTGTGAACAAGTTAATAGCAAACAAATTATAATTTAATATAAATGAAGCTTAAATGATATAAAGAGATATTTTAGATAAATGTCAATTATAGTCCACTAATAAGGTGATCAGTAGTCATGGACCTTCTCATGTATCCAAGAAAGCGTAGCATCAAAATAGCTAAACCAGAAACAGAAAAAAGGAGAAATACTCAAATACTGAAGTATAGTAAGGGGTCTGCAGTTAGATCAGCTTATGAAAATATAAATTAATAGAAAATAGCTGTCTAAAATTTCATTATATAGAAAAGGAAGACTCAAAATTACAATTACGTACTATAAATGGGAACATTTTATGAACAGATTGGATGAAAACTATCATCAGAAAAATTAAGACTTTGAAGAAGTATTTCTTCCTAAAAAATAGTGAAAATAAATAAAATATATCACTCAACAAGCTAGAAAAGTGAAAAGAAAGTAGCAACAAGGAATTACTAAGTATAAAAATTTTAGAAGACAGTTCTAGTGAACATAATTTCAGTGTTTTAAAGTGAACATTTAGATAGATAACCTGCCATGTCTGGTAAAGGCTGAGGAAACATCCATAATGTTAGGGAGGAAAACAAGCTGTAGGCACAGACACAAATGAAATAAAAATTGTGGCAACTCGACAGTTTCCTACTAACAAATTTGAAGATTAGATGAAATGAATTTTTTCTAGAATAATGTACTTACCAGCATTGACTCCAGAAGAAATGGAAAACCCCCAAAAGATGCAAATTTAAGTTCATCCTCCCCCAAATACCAGTCTCCAGTGATTTTATGTGTAAGTTCCCCTGAGCTTCCCAGGAACTGTAGTTCTGAGGGTATCATTGTTTAGGATGTACAAGCTGGTCACAGCCCCATGGTAGGTTGGAATTCTTCCATGTGCTTGTGCGGTCCCGCTAGCTCACAAAAGTAAACAACAGGCCAGCTTCACTTAATGTGTGTTCAGTCTTTGCCACAGTGTCTAGGTTCTCAGTGATTTGTGTTATTCCTAAAATGGGAAAGAATCTCTGAAATTCAGGACAGATGAAACATTTATTTAGTAGACTTGGAATTACCTTCACCTTGAGGGGCCCTTCAAATCACCAGTTTCCTCAGGTTACTGTGAGTCAGGTTATACCCTATGGATTTCCTGCCATTAAGTCTACAAATCCTTAGTTGAGTTGGACTGGAGTCTTGATTCCCCAGCTTTTGCCAAGATTAAAATGGGGAACATTTTACTTTTGGCTTCACAGACGCCTGCATCTTAGACCAAATTTGTGGAGGTAGAATTCTCCTTTGTTCTAAGCTGAGTGAGACACATGGGGGAAAGATGATTCATGGAGCTGACTCCACATTGTAAAATGTGAAACACTGTAAATGTTTATTTTTCCCCGTCATAGTTATTATGTTTGTGTCTGTCTCTTCCCTCGGACTCTGAGCTCTTTGGGGTCTACATAGAAAACATAGGACTGGTGACTGTAATAATCTTTGGGGGGCAGGTCTTGATAACAGCATGACAGAGAGGGTTTACATTGATTAGTCACAATTACCTGACGTAATTGGTAGATGAGGAGTTCCAGCTCAGTCTAGTCACTTAAAACACACTCCCTTTTACACCAGGACTGTCATGTGGGAAAGTGTTAGAAGGCGCTGAATCTTGCTACGCCAGGTGCTTCAGTCTCTGCCTGGAAGGGAGCGTCATTGAAGGGAGGAGTCCCATATAGCCATAGAACTTTTAAAACCTTCACACGGGAACTTAAAAATAATCTTCCCAGAGCTTCTCCACACTCACCACTGTTCATTTTTGCGGATGCAGAAACCGGGCCCCTGAGAGGGCCCCCCAGCCAGCACTTGCAGTCGAGGTAGAGCCTGGGCCCCTGGCGCCGGCATTGGGGTGTGGCTGGTGAAGCTCGCTCACCTCATGCCTGTTCCTGTCGCGCCCGGGCACAGAGGTGGCGGGGCCGTGAGTTCTGGGTGTCCTGTGTCCACTGGCATCGGGCAGTGGTCTCCTTGACCGACTGCACTTCAGGGACGTGTCTCACTAGACACGCCATCTGCTGCGTCTGAGTGCTCTCCCTCCTACTCGAGCACTGAACTTCAGATGACGTAGTGCTGGACTGGGGAAGCACTGGAGTCAAGGGGACTGTCGTGTTGTCATCCGCAGCTGCTCCTGGATTTTCAAATCATGTGTATATATGACATGTCTGGTTTTCTTTTAAAATCACTATTTTTCTCATATATAGACTCTATGTGTGTATCACCATTTTTCCATTTTTGTGCAGGAGCATAGATGTTTGAAATATATTTTCTTGGAAATGAGCCACTTTGGTTACCTGTTACTTTAAACCTCAGGGCTGTGGTGATTGACCCTCCAGTTTATATCCGTGTTTTAACCATATTGATATTAGTGCATTGATCTTGCTTTGTCTTCAACATGCTTGTCTAACCTAGTACCCCGGATTCATCTTCTGTGTTACCTATGTTTACTATATCATCATTTTGTTATTTTGCAGTATGTGAAAGCTCTTGTAAGACTAAGTTGTATTTTTCCCAAGCACCATAACAAGATAAAGCTCTTTCTTTTAGTATAGAAAGAATTTAGGAAGCTTTGAGGACATTCCAATTTTTTTTTTGAGGCGTATTAACTCACTGAAATTTATTCATGCCTTTCTTTGAGATTAGTAGTTTTCTTTAAGAAAAAAAATACGTATGTGTAAGAGGAGTAATAGTTTATTGAAATGGCATAATGAGACAAGACCCTAGGACTTATATGTATGTTGAATTCACCTTTTTTTCTTCTTCAAATACTGAGACCTTACAGTTGGCCTAACTTTTTAACAGAACTTTGTGTTTGTAAAATTATTGGAGGTGACAAAAGAAGCCTGCTATTTCACTTCCTTAATAGCTCAAAGTGGGACCCCCCCTCTGACCCCTGCAAGGGCTCAGAATCACCTGGGGCTCTGTTTAAAAATACGTGTGCCTGGTACCACCCCAGAGATTGTAATCTCACACCTGGGGGGTCACAAGGCAGTGGTTGTGTTACTAGATAGTTCAGGCAGCGTTGTGATAGTGTGCAGTTAGAAACAATCAAAATATCCATCAAAAGTGTCCTGAGAGAACTGGGTACATTGGAACAGTGGGTTTTCTGGCCAACATCCCAAGAATGATGGGGTGGTGCCATGAAAGGTTAAATGTGTATGTGAAGTGTGAACAGTAATTGCAGAAGGATGTGTATGGTGGGTCCCACTTACGTTTTTGTATTACAGGCTGTTTTGTTAGAGTTTATGCTAAACTGTTAATTATGGTTTTCTCTTGAGAGGTTTAACGGGCAGGTTCTGTTTTTCTTTATGATCTTGTGAATTACTGAGACGAGGCCAGAAGACTTGCAGGTTGCACAGGGTGGACTGGCAAGAGATGGGTTAAAGATGTTTGGTTCATGGAGGGCAGGCAGGTCTGGTGGGAGGGAGGTCAGACGGGGAGACAGAAGATGGGCTGAGACTGGAGGCCAAGGCTCCTCAGACTTGAATGGACCCTCAGGAACGGGAGCGTTGAGGGGAGCCGTTCGACCAGAGACCTACCATTACGGAAGGGAAATGAGTAACTAAACATTGTTTATGGGGCCTTTTTAGGGTGGAGAACTTGTTTGTCTTGGAATGTAGGTTCCAGAAGCCACAGGAGCAAAGAACTGGGAGAACAGTGGGGCGGGAGGGGGCCCTGCGCCAGCACGGGGGTGACAGAGAGACGGGACACCTGTGGGCCTCGGAAGGGCTCCTAGCTTCGAGGCCTGGTGCAGATAGCCGGTCTGAAGTCTCTGGTTGAGGTTCTGGAGTCGGGCTGCTCCAGCGAAGGCTAGATGCCAGGGGCTGATGGTGCGGACAGTAGTTCTCTTCCTGGAGGTGCTAAGTCAGGTGCAGCCTCGAGCGCGGAGGAGGTCCCGGCCTGGCTACTCTGATGAAACCACGTGGTCCTGCTGTCTAGTGAGCTTGGTGTCTGCATTGCAGAGCCCGGGGGGGAAACTCCCTGGGAACCCTGCTTTTATTAACTGGCTTCAGGTCTGACGAGTCGGCAAGCTTTTGAGCCCCATTTCCTCCCGACACCCAGTAAGGTGTATATTTTTTTTGGTGTGGGATATGGCAAAAGCAATAATGTATTTTCTTATTTGCAAAATATCTTGCTTTTTCCCTGTGAGACAGACGTCAGACAGCTGTTGGAGGGCTTTTTTGTTTATTCATTGTGAATTTTATTGATTTTATCTGCTTCTGTGAATTTATATCGTTTATATAACTACTTGCTTAACATTTCACTTTCTTGTCTTGCTTTTTAATGCGTATCTTGTCTGGTAGATTATAGAAAATTAATTTCTCACATTTGTGTATTTGTACAGTTCACTTTGATTGTGGGAGGAGAGATCTACACATTTTTAGTTGGTGTTTGGCTTAGAAATCGTTCCATTAAGTTCAACAATGAACAAGGAAGTAGCTTATCAGATATTACGTGGAGTTAGGGTCACTTGTGTTTTGAGTTTGTTACAGCACTCAGGTTCCACTCTTCATACTGAACAAGCGACTTAAAATCCTGATTAACCTAAATTTTGATATATTTATGTTAGATTCCATGCCAGCAAATGCTCATATAGGAAGTAAATGCAGAAATCCATTAAAAATTGGCTCTAGAACCAGGAGAAGTAACTGTGACAGTAGAGATTTTCCGTAAGTTGGAAAAAAAATCTACCTTAAGTTAACTTTGTAAGTATTTCCTGCTAGGTATTCTTTAAATAGCCAGTTTCTAACATAGTAAAATGCATTTAGTTGCAACATTGGAATCCGTACTCTTAATTCCTCAGGATTTTTATCTTGTGCGTAAAGCAGATGCCTTTTGACATTTGACTTTCTTAGTAGTATTGACAGTGACTTATTCCTGGTTTTCTTTTGGTTTATAGGTCTTATCCAGCCCATTCCAAGAAACCAGTTTTTTCAAAGTTATTTTAATAACAATTTTGTAAATGAAGCAGATAGACCGTACAAGTGCTTTTACTGTCATCGTGCATATAAAAAGTCTTGCCATCTTAAACAGCACATCAGGTAAGGTGACATAGATTCAGAGATGGAATTGAGTGTAATTACAGTGATTTATGATCTGGCAACTTGTAGAAATAATACAAATAGTAGTGTTAGCTTTTGGTATTTAAAATGTCACTTTTGACCCCAAGGTACTTATTGGTAATTGCTATTTTCATTCTTTCGTGTCTTGACTAAAATGTTTTACCCAGATTACCACTGAATTTTATTTACACTCTTACTGTATTTCAGTATTTGCAGTTGCCAGGACATCAAAGACGTATTTGGTTTGTGTCTTTGGGATTATCCTGACAGCTCTGCAGGTGTACCCTCAGAGTTTAGGGTAACGCTTGGTGTGAGAAGCAGGGAAGAGGAAGTAGAAGCCCCATCAGGAGGGACGGATGCCGCGAGGAGCGCAGAGCGTGGAGGGCGGCGGGGTCCGGCTCTGTCGGTTGTGCACGAGCTTGGGGCGTAGCGAGGTTGCCTGGGCGCCGAGTCCCGGGGGTCCCGCTGGTAGAACGGAGAGCGGGTCTTGGCTGCTTAGCTCAGAGAAGTGGCGGTCAGGGGAGAGAGGGCGACGCGCGAGCCGCTCGCTCACTCCTCACAGCTGTCGTTCCGTTCAGGTCACACACAGGTGAGAAGCCCTTTAAGTGTTCCCAGTGTGGAAGAGGCTTTGTTTCTGCCGGCGTGCTCAAGGCGCACGTCCGCACTCACAGCGGCCTCAAGTCGTTCAAGTGTCTGGTGTGCAACGGCGCGTTCAGCACGGGCGGCAGCCTGCGGCGGCACATGGGCATCCACAGCGACCTGCGGCCCTACATGTGCCCCTACTGCCAGAAGACCTTCAAGACCGCGCTCAACTGCAAGAAGCACATGAAGACCCACAGGTGCGTGGGCCAGGCGGCCCGGCCGACTGTCTTCCTGGCCCCCGGTGCCGGCCGAGAGTGGCTTGAGGAAGTGCTTGTCTTTGTTTCCTGTATTCTTCTAGCTTGATGTGTTTGGACAAAGAAGCTTCTAAATCAGTGTTTAAGGATTTATGGAGAACCACAGACTAAAGCATGAACGTTTTAACTTTTACTGTGATGTTGAGGTAGTCTGTATTGGGCTAAATGCTTTGTAAACTCTCTTAAAACTGACCATCAGTACTAGATGGAACGCTAGACAGACAATGGCTGCTATAATGAGGCGGTGGAGATTCCAAGAAAGGAAATCCCGGTCAAGCCGTGGCTTCTGGGCGCGTCATCATTGTGACTTGGGTGGCAATTGCTCTGTGTCGCTAACCTGAAAAGTACGTGGGTTTCAGCTGTGGCACAGATTCCTCACTAAAGCTCACACGTTCTGCTTGGTCAGAGGGCTGCCCCGTCTCGCTGGAGCTGACCCACCGAGCCGTTGCAGAGACGCACTTCTGACTGTGTCCCACCTCGACAGTGGGTGCGTCTGTGAAGCCAGAGTCCTGGGCTGTGATGGGAAGCCTGGGCAAGGGGCCGCGTCCTAGTGAAGTGAGACGCTAGGCTTGCCGTAAAGGAGTGTTAGCCTTCTGCCCCAGAGCGCTTACTGACAGGCAGCGTTTTACCCTGGATGTCTCTGTCTGGGCATGACGTCCGGAACAGAACTCCAGCGGTTAGAGTAAGGAAGCTGTGAGGGACACGGCTCTGGTTTGCCTCGGCACGCTGGGCAGAAGCGGTATCCTTGATTTTGGCACAGTTGACGACATAGCCAAGGAGTTTAACTGCTTCTTGAGACCATCTAGGGAACATGATGGTGTGGTGTCAGGGGCCTCCGGCCGGTTATGTATCCAGTTACTACACTTCAGTGCATTTTATGGAGTAAATTCCGTGCTTCACATGTGTTCAGGAACTGGGGATTCGTGAGTGCATGGATGTTCGGGGTGCTGTGTTCCCGCCCTCTGGGGCAGGACGCCCAGGAGGGGTACCCAGCTCAGAGAGGTGGGGCGTGGGCACAGCCCGCCTAGCGCGTAGTGAGCAGTGTCTTTGTCTGTCAGGAAGTGGCCTTGACCGTGCACCTAGTGGTGGCGGGAGGACAGGTTAGGGCCTTGATGATGGGCCCAAGAGCGAGGGGAGTGATTTCTGGGCACAGGGTCAGCTGTTTTCAGCTGGGTCACCTCTGTCCGTTGAGTGTTGCCTTGGCCACTGCTCGTCAGGGGTTACGCTGAGGGACATACGCTACAGTTACTCCAGGAGTATGACTTTGAGGTGACAGTGCCACTGCAGGGCCGGGTGTTTATCTTATAGACTGTGTGTCCTTGGAAGCTGCCTGCAAGCAGAGAGTGGCTCTGGTGTCTCAGCCCTTTGTTTGTAAGTCTTGGGGATTCCTCAGATACCGTACACACTTGCAGTAAAGACGGTATAAAAAGTTACTAGAGTAAAAGCTATGGAAACACCCAAGCAAACAAACAGGAAACAAAGCTCCCACAGTGACCACAGAGGGGGACCCACGTGGACCCGTGCCACCGCTGTGCAGCCACCCAGTGGTAATGGTGTCACAGGGCGTGTTTTCTTCCATACTTTTTAGTACATTTTTGTTCCCCCTTCCTTGGTAAAAGTAGTCAAGAATTGACCATTTTTGATACCAGAAATGAAGAGGAAAGATTGTGGTTGGGACTAGGAGGGGAGTTCTGAGTTGGCAGATTCAGACGATTCTGGAATCCACGGCACCTTAGAATGCGGATTGGCCCCTTCATAGGTTAGATATTATTGGACAGCCTCACTGAGTTCATTGTCCATCTTTCTCTTTGATAGAGAAATTGTTGACCTTGGGAAGATATGCTGGGTGGATTTCGTGTAGATACAAGTAACGTCGACATGAACAACGGTCTTGCAGGAAGTCAGTGCAGCCCCACGTCCCGTGCTCCGTGCCCTGAGGCGGCGCGGTGACCGGTGGTCCGAGGAGGCGTGCGTGGCCCCGGCAGCCGCAGGACAGCCCCGGCCCCCACGCCGTTGTAGCACTGGAGGCGTCCGTGAAGGCGAGGCCCTGTGGCGTGCCTCTCTTCTGAGCGCTCTGGCTCAGTGCAGAGTTTGAGCTGGGAGAGTTCTGCTGTGAAACAGGTGGCATCTTTTTTATGTTTTTAAACTTGAAGAAAGTCCTTGTTGCCTTCAGGTCCCTATCATCAGTGACAGACGGGGGATTTGCAGACAAGGGAGCGTGGTTTTTCTTTCAGAACTATTAATACTTAGTTTTCAACTGGACTGCCACCGACGTCAGAGTGCGGCAGTTTAACATAAAAGCCGTTGTTGCAGCCGGTGCAGGTGTGTCACAGACCGCTGTTGACTCTTTGAAGGTATGAGCTCGCCCAGCAGCTGCAGCAGCACCAGGAAGCCTCCGCGGTGGATGACGGCCCCTTGGACCAGCAGGGCACGCCTGTCCCCACCCAGATGCAGGTGGAGATCGAGGGCTCCGCGCTGCAGCAGAGCGCCGGGGCCGTGGCAGCCGCGCCCGCCGCCCTGCTGGACCTGGAGCCGCCCCACGTCGTGGTGGAGGAGGCGGGGCTCGGCCAGCAGATGACAGGCCAGCCCTTGGAGGCGGATGAAGGTGAGTGTTTCAGGAGTTTCAGCTTTTAAAAGTTTGCAGCCCGCCATACTCCAGTCCACGTTGTCCTCTCACCTTGGCTTTTTACATCACAGTTTGTGCTGTGCGTGCGAGAGTTGGGTGCACAGCTCGAATTGTGGCAGTAGGGCTTCCCAGTGTGTACGTTTTATAACCCGTTTTCACACCTTAATGCACTGAAAATGCCCTTGGTTTGCACTGAGTGGACGTCCGCGCCACCGTGCGTATCCTGCTCAGGGCACTCGGAGTCGATCCTGGGGCAGGTGAGCCCGTGGACCACTTGTGTTTGTATCTGGTCCAAGAGCAGGACTCTGCACTTCCTAGCCTCTGTGTTGCCTGGAACAGCGCACATCCAGAAAGGTTTTAAATCCTTGTTGAAGGAAATTGCATTGGGGTATCATGTCATAGAAGAATGCTTAAGTTTGAAAGGGTAAACTGAAGTGATGCTCTGGAAGTACAAAGATAATGCCTTAACTGCATTTTATACGTATATAACCTATCCTCCTACTGTCTCTTCACAGTAAGGGGCTGATTTATAAAGACTCAGTGAAGTGTCCTTCTGGACAGATGGTAGGTTTGAGATAACTCCCAGGTTTGTGAATCCCCCCTCCTTGTGTTCTTGTCTTCAGATGGGTTTGTGGCCCCTCAGGGCCCCCTGCAGGGGCACGTGGAGCAGTTTGACGAGCAGGCGCCCCCTCAGCCATCCTTCCAGCCGGCGGGCTTGTCACAGGGTCAGTGCGGGGCCGTACATGTGGATTTTTCAGTGAGCTGTGTTTGGGTCTGGTTTAACTGGACAAAAAACCTTGTTCTTTTAATGCCGTCCTGAAATTTATGGTTTCAAAAACCAAGTAACTTTCTGCGTGAATTTTACCTGCGTGTATGTGTGTGTGCACACTCGCTGTTTTTTAGTCTGTTCAGATTTTGCAGAAAGCAACTTTCGCAACCATTCTACACGTGGTTTCCAGCCAAGAAACTGTCACTGAGTAGAAGTTGGGACTTAGGGGTGACGGTATTTCTGGCTGGTCTGTAACTTGCACTGAAGGACCTGAGCTGAGTGCAGCCTCCTGCCTGCAAGCAGATGATTTTAGAGCCTGCTGACAAAGACTAATCCTGATTCTAATTCAGGAAGGAGAACTGTTCCTTTAAATATCTTTATTTATGAAACCAGCTTTTTGGGGATTTTTTTTTGGCATAACTCATATTTTCTAATTTATTTCAGGTTTTACAGTGACCGATACATATAATCAGCAGACTGCGTTCCCACCTGTCCAGCAGCTGCAGGATTCCAGCACGCTGGAGTCTCAGGCCCTCTCCACGAGTTTCCACCAGCAGAACTTACTTCAGGTCCCCAGCTCTGACACGATGAACGTAGTGAGTATCACTGAATTGTCATTATTTAGCACATTGTGTTTTATTCTTCACTGCAGTTGTTTAAAGTTTACGTGCTGAAGAGGGCATGTTAACCTCCTCAGCTTTAAAGGTTACTGCGTCACCTGTGAAAATTTAACTGTTTAGCATAAAAGGCTTTCTTTTCCCTTAAAACATTTCCATGTAACTTTTAAGATTTCATTCCCATGATGTGGCTTTACCTTTTTGGCTAGAAGTCAGGAAAGTCAGTAGGGTGTGACTGACTTCAGTGACATCTGCAGGGTATTATGTTACTTTAGTGACAAAACCTAAACATTTAAATTGGTGTAATATTAAAAGAAATATGTTAGAATGAAAATATGAGTGTAGACATACTAAAAATAAATATTTAACTGCATCATTTAAAATTTTTCTCTCCCAGTCAAGTTGGAGGCACTTAAGTTTTTGTTTTTGTTTTGATCTTGCCATTTTTGAAAATCTTTCATTAGTGATGAAAATGATTGGCCAGTCAGTTGTTTTCTTTCCCTAAAAGCCACTACTGGTAGCTTTCCCAAGTGGTGGACCTGGACCCTGCAGTGACAATCTCGGAGCCTCTTCTCCCTGCTCAGAAGCTGTAATTGACAGCGGATGCTGCCTGTGGGTGGTGGAGGTCCAGCCTCCCCTACTGTGGGGCCTCTGCGTCACACAGCACCCTGCTCACTCGGGGCACGGCGGGGTCGTCCGCATGGGTCCTGGAGGTCGGGGATGAGTGCACACGAGTGTGTTCTCCACTGCTAGGGCCTGTCCCGTGCTGGCTCCGCACGTCCCGAAGGTCAGCCTGTCCTCTGTCCACGGAGCATGCTGTTTCCTGCAGGGTCGTAAGTCACTGAGCAGGTCTCCGCTCGCTTCCCGGCGCTGGCTGCCTGGGCTGCAGCTCCTGTGCAGGAAGGGGCAGGGTCTGCTCTCTTGCTCTCCCGTGACTGTGTGATGAACGAGGAGACTAAACATTTTAAGCAAGTAGGACCTTTTATTCACTTTCAGAGCAGATGAAAGAGTGTTCTCTTAAGAGACATAAAAAGTACAGAAAGATCAGTCTCGTGCTCGAGTAAACTTTGTATTAAAGCAAGTTATTAGAAGATAAATATAAAAATATGTACTTCTTCAATAAAATTGGTATAAATGATTTTTATTATTAACCTAGCCCAAATGATTACAGTGAACCACTTGGGGTTTCTCCCTTTTAAATCTGCATTTATGCGTTTTTTTATCCTTAGTTGTTAGTTGTTTTGTATTTATTCATAGATACTCAAGTAGTCTGCCTTATACTTCTACTGAATTTTAGACAACTCGTTTGATTCAAGAGTCATCACAGGAAGAGCTGGACCTGCAGACCCCACGCCCCCAGTTCCTGGAGGAGAGCGAAGAGCAGAGCCGGCGCTCCTACAGGTACATGTCCGCAGGCACAGGGCGCTGAATGCGGGCCCCTGCACTCCCGCTCAGGAGCTCTGTGTCGCAGGGTCCGTTGTCGCCCCACTTTGTAAAGGAAGTGTCTGAGACGAAGGAGACTAACTTGTGGAAATTTGTACGGCTAGCAAGCAACACGGCCCAGGTTTGGATGCAGCCACCTGCACGTTTACCCTTCTCACAGCAGCGTCCTGTCACCACTGGGCCGTCGTTACCTTGTTTTCAGAAGTAACTTAACATTGTGCCTTTTGTCCAAGGCTCTTTGTGTGCTTTGTAGCACAGCCTGTATGATCACGAAGACAGGGTTTAAACGAGCTCACTTGCTGGTTCCTCACCCACCCTCTCCCCCAGGCGTGTGTACTGAGCACCCCCAGGTGCCGTGTGCGGTCTGGGTGCCGGGAGAAGAGCAGAGGCCCCGCCCAGCTCATACGAGGACGCAGGCGTTTATGTGGGTTTCTTTAAAATTAAATATGGGTACATACGCAATAAAAAGGGGAAAATGAATATTGTCTTTATAGGGGTAGTCTTGGCTTGATAATATTTTACTGGTTTTATTGTTTACTTCAAATACTTTATAAACTCTGATGATTTTTTCCAGAGCCATTCAACAAAAAACGTGTCTCATTAGTTACTCTTAAGAAATGGTGATCTACCTTAACTCAGATGAGTGGTCGTAGTGATGAGTTTTGAAAATGAATAAGTCTTGTTAATATTGTTAAGCAGGAAACTTTGAGAGGCCAGGTTCCATTTTCACAGGATTTGTGTTTCATACCTTATGCCTGGGTTTACGTGTTAGATTCTGTGTCTTCAGAAGCGGGCCGCCCTGAGGCCTTCATCCGTTTGCAGCTTCAGAACTGCTGGAGCGCTGGCTCTTACCTGCGACTCGTGGACTCTGAGCGAGTGCGCGTAGCCAGCCTTAGTGCCTCTCTGACCCCTGATGTCTCACACTTCCATTTACTCAGCAGGTGTCCGCTGATGCTTAAGTTTGGATTTGGCATCAGTACTTCTAAGTGAGATTAGTCTGATTTTTGTGTGTGTGATTCCTTTGTGACATCTGCTTGGGCACTTTTAGATTTCTGGCTACTCAGACGCCAGTCACTCACTCAATCACCATTCATTCATTCAGTCACCATCCACTCAGTCATTCACCATTCACTCAGCCATTCACTCGTTCACCATCCATTCATTCACTCATTTGTTCGTTCAGTGTTTGTGAAGAACTTGCCGTGTGCAGAGCACCAGGGCTGTATCATTGAGCAGAAGAGACGAGAACCTCAGTCCTCATGGAGCTGATGTTCCAGTGGGAAGAGATAATAGGGCAGAATAACTGGTGGCCCCCCCGTAGGTCAGTGTTGTGGTGGTGGAGAAAGTGACAGCGGGCGGGGAGGCCCTGGGGGAGTGGGTGGAGGTGAGCTCGGCCTGCTGGGTGGTGACAGGAGCAGATGTGAGAGAAGAAGTGTTAGGGCTGACTTCTAGGACTGTGACCTGAGCCACTGGAAGATGAAATTACTGCTCCTGGAAAGGGAGATCCTGGGGGAGGGCAGGTGTTGGTGTCAAGACTGAGGCTTGGTTTTGAATCATTAGGATTGAGTATTCGAGAAGGAATGTCATGTAGGCAGTTCCTTAAACCAGATTGGAATTAAGGGAGAGGCCAGGGTGGACATGCGCACCTGGGAGTTTTTAGTCTGCATGTTAAAGCCGCAGGGGCGATGTCTGTGAGCAAAGGAGGGGCTGAGAGGTTGCGCCCTGGGCTCTCTGGCCAGGGGGACGTGTGTGGGCAGTGTGTGTGCAGATACGGGGGGGGGGGTGTCTTTCATCAGCTCAGATGAGGGAGAGCAGGGATCCCCGCCCAGGACGTGAGGAAGCATGGAACCGGGTCCTCTGAGTTTTATTGTAAGTGTGACAGAGTGGAGAGCAGCAGAGCTCCCGGGAGTTGTGAACCCTGGGCAGGGCGCCCTTCAGATGAGCTGTTTCCGTGAGCAGCTGCACTGCCCACGTCTCCTCCTGGAGCTGCGCTGGATGAGCCGGGTGCAGCCGTGGGAGAGGCCCCATGGCCGGGGAGCGGGGCTGGGCGTGCAGGTCTGGTTCTCACGCTGCCCTCTGGGGCGGCTGTTTCTCTGTGGCCCGTGGCCAGCTTTAATGAGTAGATGAGACCGTTTTGACAAGTTCAGATATCTTATTAGGAAACCTTTCTCAGCAAACATCAGATCGGTTAGGGTGCTCAGCTCCGGAAACGGGTATTTTCTTCTGCTGACACACAGACTAGAATCAACCCCGACTTCGTCTGCAGAATTGTTTCTCTAGAACTGGTTGGTGACCGTTTGCTTGCTTTTCTGCTGTCACTGGGTGACCTCACTAAACCAGACTCGTCCCCGGGGCGACGCTCCCAGGGGGTTTACGAGAGTCAGTCTTCAGTTCAGCTCCGGCGTCCGCAGAGGCTTAGCTGTGTGCGCGCGCGCGTCCCGCCTTCGGAGGTGATGGTTTAGAATTTCACAGACTTCCCACCACAGATTAAAACTTGGAAATGGAAAAAATAGGGAAATAAGTTGAAATAAGCTTTCTAAATCTTTTTTTTTTAGCTTTTAATAATACATGAATAGAAGTTTTAAAATTATTTCATCCTTAAAGTAATATTAGTATAATCTATAACAACTGAGAGGAAAACAACACTGTATTATTTATGTATTATTCAAAAGGGTTCTAGTAACATCTGTTTCGTAAAGTATTTTATCAATGAAAGAGTAAATGAACTGACATTTCCAAGCGTCTAGACTCCAAGTGATTCTGAGCCTGCAGTGTGTAAAGGTTCACGATGTCTTACGACTTAGAAAAGAAAACAGCACGCAGTGGACATACTGTCTGTAAAAGGAGTAGTTTCCGATTAATCAGATACTGTTTCTGCTGGAGGACTGCCATAGATTTTACTAAGTTTGAAATAATACAATATGTTTAAGAGTACAGACACTCCGAGCAGAATTTGGTCTAATGTGTGACTATTGCTAGCATTCTGTAAGTATTAAGTGTTGAGGACATACTTAGTTTCTGTGACGCTTATACCTGATTGTTTATTGGTTGTTGGTGAAGAGTATTTGCTTTTCTTCCATTCTCAAGTGTCACATTTGTAATCATGCTGTGAACTAACGTGCTTTGTTGTGTTCTAGGTGTGACTATTGCCACAAAGGCTTTAAGAAGTCCAGCCACTTGAAGCAGCACGTCCGCTCACACACTGGGGAGAAGCCGTACAAGTGCAAGCTCTGTGGACGTGGCTGCGTCTCCTCTGGGGTCCTCAAGTCCCACGAGAAGACACACACAGGTCAGTATCTGCCTTGCACTGGGTGTGGTGCAGCCATCACCACTGTCTCGTTCTAGAACATTTCCATCACACCCAGAAGGAGCTGCTCATCCCCCCCAGTTCCCCCGCCCCAGACGAGCACTGGTGTGTCTTCTGTCTCTGTGGCTTTGCCTGTTCTGCACATTTGCTGTAATGGGACCGAATCACCTTTGACCTTCTGTCACCAGCTTCTCTCACCCAGCACGTGTTCCAGGCTCACCGGTGTTACAGCACGTGTCCTTCATTCATTTTTATAACCGAATAATATTCCACTGTGTGGACAGGCCACATTCTGTTCATCTGCTGATTGGTTGTTGGACATCAGAGTTTCATTTTTTGGCAATGAGGAGTAATCTTGAATGTTTGCATGTACATTTTTGTGGACGTATGTCTTCACAGCTCCATTTAGGAGTGGGCTGGCTTGGTCCTATGATAATTCTGTTTAAACCTTTGATTTTACCGTTTTCTTGTCCACCAGTAGTGTGAGGGCTCCAGTTTCATATCCTTGCCAGCACTTCCTGTCTGTCTGCTTCATTGGGAACGTCCTCACGACATGGCTTCCATCTTCTTAAAGTAACGCTTCTTGAAAGACCCTCGATTCCTAAACATAGGAGATCACAGTGAACAGATGGCCTTTAATCGGTGGCGTGTTGAGCGCACTTCTGTTTGCTTTGGTTACTTACACTTTGGGGTAACGAGTGCCTTCTCTCCTCGTCTCTCTGTCCAGGCGTGAAGGCCTTCAGCTGCAGCGTCTGCAGTGCTTCCTTCACCACCAACGGCAGCCTCACCCGGCACATGGCGACGCACACGAGCATGAAGCCGTACAAGTGCCCGTTCTGCGAGCAGGGCTTCCGGACCACGGTGCACTGCAAGAAGCACATGAAGAGGCACCAGGCGGCCCCCTCTGCGGGCTCAGCGTCCGGAGAGGGTGAAGGAGCAGGTGTGTCCCTTTGTGGGGTCAAGCTTACTGGCTAGAGGCTCGCTTAGTGATTAATTAATATGCAGATCACCTTTAAAATGAGTTAATTTCATTTTCTGCTTATGAAAGCGATACGTGCTTTTTGAAAGAAAGACTCAGAGAGGAGACGTCCATGGGTGTCCAGGTACTATTTCTAGAGCTCTGTAGTTTGGAGAGTGTTAGCTAATCAGCAGATGCACATAGTTTCTAAGTCTAAGTACGCATCCTTCCCATTGGCTAGTAAGCACCTGATGCCTTTACCTCAGCCTGCCAGGTTGAGTGGAGGCTCTTTGCAGCCTCAGCATGTGCTGCCTGCAGGTTTAGCTGCACCATTGCACGTCTTAGTGTCTTCCTCTTCTGGGCCACTGAGAAGAGACTCGACGTGAGCCTTGCTGTGGGTGGGAGAAGGGTCACCTGCAGACTGACCTTTCTTCAGCCGTTCCTGGTCTTACCACGCCTGCCGTGCCGGGAGGGGGTGTGCTGGGCGCCACACGCGCACGCGGTGTCCCTGGTCCTGGCTCCGTTTCACTGTCCTGCCTGCCTTTAGTGACTCTGCCCTAATCCTCGTGCTCTCTTGCCGACGTTTCCTCATCTGTGTTGGTGGGGCCACCGTCCCTGACCTGCTGCCCCCAGACCTTCCCACGTTGTGTTGACATTGATATGGAAGTTTGTATTTCCTTTTCTGCAATTACCCCTGCGTGGCTCCAGCCTCCCTGGGCCCCTCCTCTCACCCTCCTCCCTGCCCCTCTGCCTTTCTCCTCCTCCCATCCACCTTTTTTCTCTTTCTTCCAAGAGGATCATCCAGTTAGGTTTTAATTCACAAATTTGGTTTTGGTCACTGTCCATTTTGCTATTTAGTGTTTCTGTCATTTACAAAAATTTCTTAGCTATCTGTGCAGTAATGACGTCGCCCTCCCAGCCAGACCTCCTTTCCGTTACAGCTCCCCCGCTCATTCTAGTTTTTGATCAGTGTAAATGTTTCCCCGTGTTTCCCTGAGAGAATACTTCCATATAGTATGTATGTATGTGGTGTTTTTTTCCGTTCAGTAAGTCTTTTTGATTGGGGGCTGTTTGCTAACTTACCTCTTTGGTCTCTTCTTTGGGCTGCTGCTTTTCTTTACCTTATGGGACTTCGCTTCCCCCGTATTAATGAGCAAATGCCTGTCTGTCTGGGCACTGCTAACCCATCAGGTGCGGGCACTGACGCGCTCGCCGCTCACTGTTGGCTGGGCAGCAGGGGCGGAAGTCGGTCTTTGATCGCAGCGTCTTTCTGGGGTCAGTGGTGCCTCCCTTGAGGCACGTCCTTCCGGTGCTGCTCTCTTCCCTGCGCACCTGCGTGGTTTCTCAGTGCAGCAGTGGTGTGGAAGGCTCTTCCCCGTCCCAAGTGCAGCTTCACTGAGTTACAACTTCAACCTCACGGACTTAAGTTGAATATTTAGTGTTGGTTTACTTACTCTCTTCAAACTTAGTTTTTCACTAGGATTTCATCCCTTTTCTTATATTTTGTTTAGAGATGGGTCTGGAGGAAGAGGAAGAAAATTCCGAAAGAAATGGGTCTAGAAAGGCTCGTCCCGAGGTCATCACCTTCACAGAGGAGGAGACGGCGCAGTTAGCCAGAATTCGGCCGCAGGAGAGCGCCACGGTATCCGAGCAGGTGCTGGTGCAGTCAGCCGCTGAGAAGGACCGCATCAGCGAGATGAAGGACAGGCAGGCAGAGCTGGAGGCCGAGCCCAAGCACGCCAACTGCTGCTCCTACTGCCCCAAGAGCTTCAAGAAGCCCAGTGATTTGGTCAGGTGCGGCCCGGCCCCCGCCCCGGGCTGCCTGCTCCGCTCGCTCTCTCTGCAGCGGGGGAGGCTGGTGTTGAACCCGGTGCCTCCTGGGGCCTGTTACTTTCTCGAGTTGTGGTTTCAAGACTGCACGTTTTGAGGACGGGAGGTGCGGTGGGTGGGGCGGAGGGGCTGGAAGCGCCCTGTGGGCATCCACACCCCACTTTGAAGGCCTGCAGGGTGTGGCCTGGGGGTGGCGCTGCTGAGCAGCCATGAAGGACAGGCCATGAGACAGGGAGGCAGGACCCTGACGTCTGCACCACAGAGGAGACGTTGAAGGCGGTTACCCTGGAAACAGGAGCGCGGTGCAGCTGGGCAGCTCTCAGCTTTCTTCTTGTTCTGTCCTTCCCTTAATAGTCATTTGAGGCTTGGTCTCTCCCATCATGTATTGGACAAATATGGTGGAGCAAAACAAAACAAAAAACAGCACAGGAGGCTGTAAAGTAAAAAAATCCTCTCCTCAGAGACAGCCACGCTCAGCAGTAATGTGCTTTTTTCAGAAATGTCCACATGTATGTCAGCATTAAGTTCTTGCACCTGCTTTTGGTTTAATTTTTACGTGTTGTTGAGTCTCAGACAACTTTCTTTCTTGGTACCTTGGCAACCTCCTTCGTTCTCAGTGGTGACCTCGCGTCCTGTTGCGTGGGCGTCCTGGAGCTTGTCTCACCAGACCTCACTGATGGATGGTTGAGTTTTCAGCATTTAATCACCAGCAGCGCTGTCCTGTGTGCTGCGTGCACCTACGTGGGGTCCAGGGTCAGTGCTGGTGGATACACACACCCCCCGCTGGCCTCCCAGCCAAACCAGCCAACAGGGTCATCACCAGGCTGATGGGGAAGGGGGCATCTTATCATCCGAACTTGCTGCCTTTAGAGTCTGCGTGTGGGGGAGCTCCTCTCACGTGGCTTTTTGCTGTTCGTGTTTCTTCTCCAAGCTGCCTGTGTGTTGCTTGTTCTTCTGCTGTGGTGTTTCTTGTCTTATCAATGATTTGTAAGAACTCTTTGTTGTTTAAGAACGTTAGTCCTGTTTTCATTGGTCTTGTAGATTTTTTTTTTATTTTTTGGTGTTTTTTGTATACAGTGAGGCATGAAAGTTACATTTGGCCAAAGGTATTCAGTACATAGTCACACATTTTTGTTTATTTGGGTGGCTACAAATTTAAAATCTCGAAGTTGTTAGCAAATGTGTATAAAATTAAAAAGAAAAACACTCAATAATTGCAAATGTTTTCCGGCTAGGCATGTTCGAATCCACACTGGAGAAAAGCCGTATAAATGCGATGAGTGTGGGAAGAGCTTCACTGTTAAGTCTACGCTGGACTGCCACGTGAAGACCCACACAGGTGAGAGCGCGCACCTGCGCGTCGGAAGGTGCCTTTCGTGTATGTGTGTGCCTGTGTGTGGTGTGCACATGGGCACTTTTACAATTAGAGCTTAAAAACGAGGAACCATAAGGAAATGGGTGTCAAAGACGTGTGATTCCTGACACGGATTAAATGATCCATATAGTGTTGAAGGAAAGGGTCTAGGTCTGAAATGGCTAGTTGTAAGTGGTCTCGTGGTCTTACTCAGACTTAAACACCTGTGTTAGGAAGATTGCCTTTTAGTCTTTGGGCCAGAGATTCAGTTTGTTGAGGTTTGTGAAAACGGGATTTTGCAACTCTGATTACAGGTACCAGGTAGTAATTCTTTTTACGTGAGGGGAACAACTGTCACGGCCATTCTCTTTTCCCCACCTGATTTGAGGAGCTGCAGGTTGGCTGTCCTGACTAGGACGTCTTAAACCTCTGCTCCTGGCTTCTGCGCAGTGCGTCCCGGGGGCAGGAAGCCGGACTCTGCACATCTGCCTGGTGTGGGTCCTGTACTCACTTCTCAGCCTCTTCTCTGAGCCTCCAGTTCCTCGTGTGGAAAATGGGGCTGAAACCAGTACCCCTCCCACTGGGTCAGGAAGTGCCACGTGGTAAACAGTTGAGTAAATGTCAGGGTTGTTGCTGTGATTCGTAGGCTTGTGATTATCAGAGTAATTTGTAGTCTTAATTTTTGGTTATAAATAGCAGAATTGACCAAAAGAGTTCAAGTGGAATGTCACATCCAGCTGTGAACCCTGTGGTTCTTTTCTGATAGGCGAGTATCTGGGATTGAACAGATACGTGAAGTCGGCCTGCCTCTTCGGTGGCTGGCTTTTCTGTTGTTCCATTCGGGTCTGTGTTTGTCCCTCTTGCGCTGCACTGGGGCTGCTGAGGTCAAAAGAGCCCACTCACCTGTGTTTCTGGCAGGGCCAGTGCGGCCATGCTCACACGGGGTGCCGGCATGTGCCCCCAGCTATGTGGGCTCTGGGCATGAGGACTAGCAGGAGAGTCTGGGGAAGCCCCTCTCGGGACCTTTGTCCTTGGCATCGTCAGGTGGCCCGTGAGTCCTGAGCAGGGCCAGCAGAGCAGCCTCACTGGTCCTGGGTGAGTCTCGGTCCTCCAGGAGCCGCCCCTCTTCTCCCAGAGCCTCTGCTGGGCGGCCATGCGTTCAGAGAGCTGGTGTTGCGGGAGCCGACCTGGACGGAGCTTGGAATGCACCTCAGGCGCTTTCTCCCGGAGCTGCTTTGGGCGCCCCTTTGTCAGCAAAGAGGGCGATGCTCGTTGCTGCCCTTGGGGAAGCAGCTCTGGCCCCGCCCCATCTGGGCTCAGTGTGATGCTGCGGCACCGAGTATCGTGTTGGGAGAGGACTGAGCACAAGTGGTGAACTTCTCGGGCAGTTCTGCAGCCACCCTGGGTCCTCGCCATGTGTCCTGCAGAAGGAGGGCTCTCGGGAGCGCATCTGCATCCCACGGTGCCTGCGCTGCGTGGGAGCAAGTGTCGCCCATCCGTTCGTCCGTCCCCTGATCCACTCTGTTTTTCCACAGGTCAGAAGCTCTTCAGCTGTCATGTGTGCAGCAACGCCTTTTCCACGAAGGGCAGCCTGAAGGTCCACATGCGCCTGCACACAGGCGCCAAGCCCTTCAAGTGTCCGCACTGTGAGCTGCGTTTCCGCACATCGGGGCGGAGGAAGACGCACATGCAGTTTCATTACAAACCCGACCCGAAGAAAGGCAGGAAGCCCGTGACCCGGAGCTCATCGGAAGGCCTGCAGCCCGCGAGCACCCTGCAGGCGTCCTCCTCGGACCCCAATGTGTTCATCATGAATAACTCTGTTCTGGCAGGACAGCTGGACCAGGGTTTGCTGCAACCCGGGCTGGTGGGCCAGGCCGTTCTGCCCGCCTCCGTGTCAGGTGAACCGGTCGCCGGGGGACCGGGAAGGGGGGGTCAGTGAGGTCCCTGGTGGACAGACACACGCTTGTCTGTCCACGACTTGCAGCCCAGAGTACAGCTTTCCCACACGAGGCAGTTGGAAAACTGAAGTTTCACCTTTCAGACTCAGCCACTTTCCTGACCCCGCTCTCGGCAGCACCACGCCCGCTTCTCAGCCCGGCACCTTGTTTAGCTTTTGTCCCTGCGGGGCCAGTCCTGTCTCTTCCTGTTTAGCGCGCTCACAAATGAAACAGGGAGCTACCCACAAACGAACTTGTTCTATCCCCTGGACTTATCTGAGTGCTTGGAAAGCACTAAGCTTGAGCCAGCTGGGCTCTTTGTGTTCTTACAGGTAGCACAGCGACTGCGGACAGCTGTTAGACACCTCTCGTGACTTCCTTTCTGTTGTGTGGCTGTGGCAGGATTAAAGTCTGAGGAACAACAGTATTAGTGTTGTTTTACATCTTTCACAGGCTCTGTTTGTGGCGGTGAGATTAGACAGGGATGTGTCTGATGTACAGTGGGTAGCAGTGCGCCTTAACTAGCCCATATGGATGCATAGCGCTTAGTTGGCTAACAATCCCTGTGTGAAAAAGAGTTTTTCTATTTAAGAAGGTTTCCTGATACCCATTCACTCCTATTCTTTCTCTGCAGCTGGTGGTGACTGGACCGTGTCTTTGACAGACGGAAGCCTGGCCACCCTGGAAGGTATCCAGTTACAGTTGGCGGCTAACTTGGTTGGGCCAAATGTTCAAATCTCTGGAATTGATGCCTCCAGCATTAATAACATCACACTGCAGGTATGACACCCGCCAGGGTTTTCTGGGCTTTAATGTGGTCTGAGTCATGGATCGACCCAAGTGTTGTCATCCGAGTGTCTGTCACTTTCAGATTGACCCAGGCATCCTGCAGCAGACCTTACAGCAGGGCAGCTTGCTTGCTCAGCAGCTGACGGGAGAGCCCGGGCTGGCCCCACAAAGCAGCTCTCTTCAGACGCCAGACAGTACGGTCCCAGCCAGTGTTGTCATCCAGCCCATCTCAGGCCTGTCCTTACAGCCCACGGTGACATCTGCCAACTTGACCATAGGCCCCCTGTCGGAGCAGGACTCTGTGCTGACCACCAGCAGCAGTGGTGAGAGCTGCGTTTTTGTTGGTGGGGACTCCGGGGTTTCAGCTTCTTGCTCAGTCACATGTCTGATTTTAGGACGTAGGATGCTGTTTCCTGCTCTCTATAAAGCTCAGCAAGTAGTTGAATATTCTGAGAATAAACGTTTTCTTGGGATGAATGACATTTAGTCAACATACGCACATAGGTTATTGCATTCACAGAACTGGCTTCCTGTGCCATCATAAAGCCTTTTTGAGTCATTTTGGATGAAGGAATTAGAGACAACTGGTATTTTATTTTGAATCATTCTCTTTTCAAAGCAACAGTTTCACAAAAATATTCTTAATGTAAAAAGAGAAAATTCTTCTTCTAAGCCCGGCTGTGTTCTCTTTTGTCGTGATGACCAGGGACGCAAGACCTCTCTCAGGTGATGGCGCCACCGGGCCTGGTGTCCACCTCCAGCGGCCCCCACGAGATCACCCTGACCATCAACAACTCAAGTCTGAGCCAGGTCTTGGCGCAGGCTGCCGGGCCCAGCGCCGGGGCGTCCTCGGGGTCCCCGCAGGAAATCACCCTGACCATCTCTGGTTAGTCTTAAAACGTTTAAAATCCTTCACCTGCAATTTAAGTGAATTCTATATTTATTTTTTTCCTGTAAGACTGAGCTTTGCATAAATCCAGTACTTCAGGAGGTATGTGTAATTTATGTGAGAAACTCCAGTTTAGTGAAAAGGACACTACACTTCACACCTGATCCCAGAAACTGTGGTCCTTGGCACTTCCAGTTTGAGTCAGTTTTGTCACAGGTTTTTTGTTCAGTGAAGAGCAGACCGGCTTTGTAATTCTTACTCCCACCCCTTTAAACAAAGGGAGTATATTGGTGTGAATTGTAGATATTGGGACATTTAAGTCTTATAAAAGCAATCTTTTATTGGTTGTTAAAAAAAAAATGCTGGGAGTCAGAACCACCTCCCTGGAGATACAGACTTAGGGCAGGAAGCATCACATTTTCCCTTAAAACACAAGGACCGACGGCCAGCGTAGCATTCCCTCTTGCACGAGATTTCTGCGGAAATGGTGGTTGGCGCAGAGAGCGCGGTCATGTGGAGTCCGAGCGCTGCTTTTATTCCCTTCAGTTTGTGTGAGAAATTCGAGGAACTATTCTTACATGGAGCTTTGCTTTTAAATGACATACAGTGATTTTTAGATGCTAATCGCCAGCAAAAATCAACTTTGAATTTTAGCTAATTCAGGAACTTCCTCTTTTTGTTAAATATGCCTGGATTTTACTGTTGGAAACATAGAAGTTATTTTAAGAAAGCTATTTTGTTGATCAAAGTCCCTCAGTATATAAGGTACTGTGCTAGTCCTATACGAAAAAACACGTAATTTTTGCTTGTAATTCAGGAAATGTGTGACTTTGTTTGTGGATTGTGCTTCTGTTTCTCCTGTATTTTCCTATTATTGATAATTTAGGTGTTTTATTGCTTTTTAGTATATCCAAAAGAATAGATGAGTATAATTGTAGTTTATTTTAAAAATTGGCTAAAAAGGTTTATCCCAGGGGAAGTCTTTAAATCACTTGATGAAATGAGGTTTGCCCAAACCTTGAGAATAGGATCTCCTGTTTCCTCACTTTTCCTTGTTGTGTGTGGTGAGAACTGGCTGTAGTGACTCGTATGTCAGCAGTGCCTCGTCCCACTCCGTGTCTTGCTGATGCTCAGCTTGACAGCAGGGTTTAAAAAGCAGGTTGTCTTTGTCGGGTCTTGGAAAGTGTTCAGTGTGGCTCCACTGGGACGTCAGCAGGGTTTTGCCTTTCGTGTCCATCTGTTTCCGTGTGTCTGAGCACACTGTCAGATTCCAGTGGCTGATGGGGCTGGTAGAGGCCTGGGTCTTCGTGGGAGTCCTGACGGCGTGTGAGTGTGCGGGGCGTCCCGGCGCTTTGGGGCAGGGCCCTTCTGCATGGGCGGCCCTCCTATTGCCCTGTGGTCTGGCCCTTTGATCCTTCTCAGCACACCTTTGCTACACCCGGTGGTCCCACATTTGGTAATAATTTTCATATCAGGTTAAGTTTTGTTCAACAAAGTATGTGACTTTTAAGTGCCTAAATACTGAGTTTAAGTAAAATGCTTAAGCTCTTAAAACCTCAGAGCTTAGAAAGTGTGAACAAGTGCTTTCATTTAGGGAAATGTATTTCATGGTCTTATTTTAATTTTTTCTATAAATACTGTTAAAAGTGAGAGAGCTTTCATTTTTAACAGGATGTTATATATGTTCAACTATTATATATGTTCAACACACTTGCCAGGATGTAAATGAACACGTTACCTCCGAATATCACAGTATTAGTTTCCGTTTAGGTCAAGACCTTATTCAGCACAATTCTAACGGAAGCAGCGAGCTGAATGGAAGCATCAGACTGTCAGCGCCTGCCGTCAGTCATCAGTCTACAGGTGCCACCCTGACGATCAGCAACGAGCAGCTTCTCTCACAGAGCGCAGCGCTGGCCTCTTCAGGTACGCCGCTGAGGACCTCACAGTGTGTCCTGGTTAGAGGGCCGGGCACCTGGTCAGCGGAGAGCAGGCAGCGGTCTCGGTGTGATGCATGTGTGAACTGCGTGTTCTGGTATGTCTGCTGTGTTTCCGGGACAACAGGTGGCTGATGTGTAATTCTAGGACACACAGCGCTCTCTCTCTCTCAAGTTGCTAACCTTTTAAGGTTGTTTATACCTTTTAAAGAATAAAGGTAAATCATTTTATTCAGATACGCGAAGCATCGTGTGTGTCCGCACGTCAGCACTGCTGAGCCCATGCAGAGCTGGTCCTGTCTCTTCTGAGCAGGGAGTTTCTCTGGCTCCTTACTTGGTGCCCTGCAGTGTGAGTGTTCTGGCACCAGCTGACTGGGGGATGACAAAGTTAGAAGGAGGTGTTTTACTAAGGTTTTGAAGAACAGACTTAATAAAAAGTAAAAGTAAGTGAGCTCCAGGGAAATAAATCACAGCGTCGTAAGTAACCATCACCAGTGTAGGGTGACGTGCATGTTTTCTTTCTCTTGTAGAGATTTCAGTAGTTTCTTAGCCCTCTTATTTTCCAACCCTGTATATCATATTTTTGAGAAAAAAATTAAATCTTCAGATATATTTGTACCCACAGCTAAAACTTCTTTTCATGTTTATTTGAAATGCTTTCTTATTCAGTAAGCCTTCTGTTCAGTAAAAGATTGTAGTGGGATGGGACTAAATCTGGGTATAGGGTGTTGAGTGAGGCAGACATGGTCCCCTTGCGTTTTGGACCCTAGAAATTAACAGAGCACAGGCAAGTATTAACGAATCCGTAAGTCAGTGGAGAATTACAGTAGTAATGATCCGTGAAGGAGAGAGAAGGGTGTCCAGAGAGTGAGTCGGGGCCAGCCTCCCCGGGCACGCGGGGCTGAGCCGGGGGGCGGGAGCTCTGGGGGCCGGGGAGCCTTTCCGCCTGTGAGCTGTGGGGTGCGGGCACTTGCCGAACTGGAGAAGGCTGGTGAGCTGAGGGAGGCAGCGTGTAGTAAGGTTCCACTCGGGACCCTCGATGGGTTTTCCGTCCGCCCCTCCCCGTTGCTCCAGGGTAAACTGACCCGGAGGGTAAGAAGCCATCTGAGTCCCGTGCTGGCAGCTCTGGGCAGGTCAGAGCCTGGCCTCCTGGCCGCTGTCCTCGGCCTTCTTGTTTTATTGTCACTGTTTCTCGGTCGTCAGTGTGCTTGTCTCACTTGGGGCTCTAAACACCTAATCATAGAGCTTAATTCTTCTGCGGATTACTTTGAGATGAGAGGCTTTCAGTTTTGTTTTTCAAGTAAGGGGAATTTTGTTTTGTGTTCTAATTGGCTGTGAAAGCTGAGACTTTCAGGTTGTAGTCAGCCTGCGATAGGACGTCTCAAGTACAGTATATACTATTCAGGTTACACGGCAAGCTCTTCTCTACAGACTTCCCCCCAAAGTCAGTCTGTGTGCTCTTCCTCGTGGCCTCCAGGGCCCCTGTCTCCCGCCACGTGTGCTGGTGCTGCGATGGGGGCACGTGCCCTTGGCCAGAGGGAGGCGTGTCCCGCTGTGAGCTGGGGGCTCAGGCTCCCCCACCGGCCTCCCGGGGCGGAGTTGCTGTTGTGCCAGGAGCTCTGCTTGATGCCTCCCGTGAGTCCGGGGTGAGTCAGGGGAAAGACAGGCACTTTGGCTGTTCCGGTTTGCGCGGGGTGGGTTTAGTGTGTGTGCTGTCTGGTGAGCCTGCGTGTTTGCTGGTGCAGCGGGTTTCTTGCCTCGGAGCTGGTGACGTTCTGGTCAGGAGGGAGGAGGGGCCAGAGGCGACTCCACGAACTCTGAGGGCTCTGTTCTGGCCACCAGTGCGGCTTTAAAACTCTGCCCCTGGTAGCTTAGACATTGGGGCTTTCCGCTTCTGTGCCCGCACCCGCAGCTGCGGGCGCCGGCCCCACGGGCGGGGAGGCGCCTGCGTGCTCACCTGCAGCGCGGCCCGCGGTGCTGGGCGGTGGGCTGGCTCCCCGTGTGCTGTGCGCTGCTGCTGCTTTTAAAAACAGCAGGCACGCCCCCTTCTCCTGACTGGACTTTTTCTTTTCCTTTAGACTTACTGTTGTAGAGCCAGCTGAGAACACTTCTGTCTTTTTCTTTGCTTTCTTTTTTTATTTTTAAAGAATTTTTTAAATGAAGGTACTGGGGTTAGAACCCAGGACCTCACACCTGTTAAGCATGCACTTTACCACTGAGCTATACCCCTCTCTTTTTGATGACACTTTAGCTTAATTTGGTGTCTTAGTAAAAAAAATTTTTTTCAGAGATTTGATGATATTATAAAATAAAAGATGAGCTCATAATTGAAGAACATTTGTTTAATAATGAGTTATAAGCTATTACATGTATAGCATTAGTTTTATATGAGCAAGTCATTTATATTTGACTTCAGATAACTTAACATCTTTGAGTAATTCTGAATGTAGGAGAAGAGTCTTCATGGGTTGAACCACTCGCTCCTTTGTATGAAGCAGATGTTTGTAGCGAGGTTTACATATTCCGCTGGTACTAGTTAACAGTGAAGTGGCTGACCTCATCTGTGCTGTGTTGTCAAGACGCTGCATCTTAATGGGCAACATTTATCTTAGAATCAGTCAGTCCCAGACCAAGCTTCAGGCCACGCCAGGAAGACTGCAATTAAAATGACTTCGAGATGAAACATGTGCCTTCTAAGATGAACACTAGGATGCAGACTCTCAGTGTCACATCACCCTGCAGACTTCATGTTGAAGTCCTCTATCAGCGTGGCTGGCGGGCACGTGCTGCTCGTTAGAGCTCTCTGCGAACAAAACGTGGCTGGGATTTACCAGCTGGGGCTCCTTGCATCAAAAGAAGGCTGTTTAGGAATTTTCAGTAAATTGAACAGCTTCAGTCAGTGCAGCCGTAGGTCAGAATTGCATACCCAGAACAGAAGCACATGCTTTTGTTCAGATGTGTGGCAGGAGGGTGGAAGGCCATTTTGAAGTTGGACCCTGATGACACCCATGACGAATGGTTTTCCTTGAAAACAGACAAATAGGTTGTAAGTACCCTTTCAGAAGCAGGTGTTACTAGTAGAGGCATGAAATTTGCAGTTTTTTAAGGAATTTATCTTAAATTGATACTGTCTTTTTAATGTACCTTAGTCCATTTTTAAGATAATTTTGATGGGTAAATTGAGTTCTGCTTTCCATGAGAGAAAAGATCCATTTCTTGTTTACTAGTTCCTTGTGAGGTTATTTTAGCCCCCGTTTCTCCTGGATTTGAGGACGCTTACTTAGTTCCCAGTAGCTCAGACATGTTAACATCCCTCATTTGTGGGTGCTTTAAAATGACGTCTTTCCCACTCTGTCCTGGGGGTGAACAGCACCACACCTCCTCTTACTGCGTTTTTGTTAATCTCAAGAAAAACCTGATTTCACATCTTGTAAACTTCTAACAAAACCTTCCAAAATTAAGTCTTTTTAGAGACTGGAAACTTATCCCGACAAAGATTTAGGACAGTACTGGGTTTGATGAAAATACAGAATTTATTCCTTCTTTAAAGATTACTCTTTTTGAGTTAGAATCTTAAAATGAAGTAGTGCTTACTTAGGTGATGGTGTTACATCCTAGAGAAATAGTGGTTTTAGAGAAAAATAAGTGAGAACTAAGATTAAGTGTCTACAGTCTGTACTTCAGTGTTGAATCTTAACTTTCCTGTTTAAGAGTATTAATTTGAATTTTAAAATTGTGGCATCTAGAGCTTAAACAAGTATTTTTGCATAACTAAGAGCTGCGTATTAAACACAAGTAATTACCTCTTTCATTATATAGTTGCATGCTTAAAATTTCAGTGTTTAGTCATCATGTGTTCTTCTCAACAGTATTGAGGCCAGTCCTACTTGAACTGGTCTCATCCTTCTTATGGGAAGTCTCTTAAATTAAGAACATTAGTAAAGCTTCATTCACCACCTTTGTTGAGTTGAGCTGTCAACTCTGGCATTATCAAATTATTCAGTCTTTCCCCTGAGCTTTTTGTCAGGGTTCACTTTAGTTAATGAACTTGCAGGCTTCTGTTTTGTCTTTGCATTTCCTGTGCTGCACAGTCCTGGAAGCTTCCACCATGGTAACAATCATCAGAAAGTCAGGATTATTTTACTGGTGGGAAGGGGAGGAGCTCCTGGGTTCCTTTATTTCAGGAGTTGGGGCGAGGTCTGAAGTCCCAGCCGTCTAAGCTGAGATGAGCCGCCGGCTCTCGGTTTTGCTCTTTGTTGACGAGCCCCCCTCAGCTGGGTGCTCTGAGGGCCCGAGCCCGCCCTCTCCTCCATGGTGTTGCTCCAGCCACGCCGTGGTCTGCAGGAGCCTCCTCTCTTATCCTGGTCCCTCTCTACAAAATTGCCCCTGTGTGTGGGGTTGCAGGAGTTAGGGTGCATGGAGGTGACGTCAGGATCTCGAGGCGGCCGCGGTACTGCCCTCCACACATCCACACTCCTCCTCCTGCCCCAGCGGGCCCTGGGCGTGCGCCCTGTGCAGACGCGGGGCAAGGCGGGGGGTCTGATGAGGTCCTCGGGAGCGCGTGGCTGCTTCAGAGCAGAGACTCCCAGCCTCCTAATGGTTGTACTGCTTTTGAAGGTTCCAGGTCTGTGCAGCACAGTGTGGGACTCCGGGAGTGTGGATCTGTGGAGGACGCCAGTTACAAGTAAGTAACCTGGTTCCCTGCGGTCCCGCCCAGAGCCCGCCCTGTCTTAGCAGAGCATCTGCAGGAGTCGCGTTTTGTCTTGTGCTCAAACCTCAACAGGAAATAGTGTTTGGAACTTGCGCTTTAGTTTTCATCTCGGTGTCTCTGGCACCTGGCACAGGCTAGTGCAGGTGGACGATAAATCATGTCTGTCAGCTGAATGGACGGGCCGCCCATGAGAACAGCGTGTGTGTGTGTGTGCACGTGTGTGTGCACGTGTGTGTACACGTGCATGTGCATGTGTGTTATGCTTACAAATAAAAACTTAAAAAATTGTTTTTTGTTGGTGCCCCCACCAGGACTTTCGATAATCCCATGCCGAGCCCCCCTCGTTTGCCGGTGGGTGCATGAGTTTCTGTTTTGTAGGAGAGGAGGCCTTTCCTTGCCCAAGTGGTCCCAGGTATCTTCCTCTTATATCATTGGCTACGAGGGGAAAATATTACAATGTTTTGTTTTCTAAAGCAAAGTTCTATGTCATGCAGGATAAGTGAATATTTAAAGGGTTGCGTGAGGTTTATTTGGACCTTCCGTGTTTGAGAGTAGGCACACGTAAAGGGCGGTGAGCCTGGGGACGGAAGCGGAGGTGGGCAGTGTTGCACTCCGGAATGGGTCGTCACTCAGCGGTCACATTCTGTCTCTCTGTTAGGCTGGGGTCTGGCCCTGGATGGGGCAGTGCCCTGGAACTCTTGTCTTGGTCACCTTCTGCACTGGCAGCAGTGACTGGGACTGTAGGTCACGATTTTACTCTTCTCTTAGTGTTTTTTCTCTATATTATACTTAAGGAGCAGAGTATACTTATATATAAAGATAACTGGTTTTTCACAAAAGCCTTGCCACACCTTTGGGATCAGAGTCAGTGATTTCCTTGATGCAGTTTCAGAAGCTTAGGCGGTGTAAGTGCTGTTATGACAGGCACATGCCTGTGTGAAAACCGCCTTCCCATGCCATTGGAATTGGACTTGCCTACGTTTCTGTTGATCTGCTTCTTTTGCCTTGTTTTGTAGAACTTAACACTGCAACTGGAAGCCTTCCTTCGACCACACCGATGTCCCCATCCTCCATATCTGCTCAGAACCTGGTCATGTCCTCCTCGGGAGTTGGGGGAGAGGCCAGCGTCACCCTGACTCTGGCTGACACTCAGGGCTTGCTCTCCGGGGGGCTGGACACGGTCACGCTCAACATCGCTTCTCAGGTGAGTGCACCGCAGTCCCCTGGGCAGGGCGACAGCCCGACTCGGGGTCGTCCTGGGAAGCTTTGTCTGTTCTTCCCAAAGTAGGTTTTCTGAACCCTGTTTCAAAACTGGAGTGGTTTTTTTTTTTTAATAATTAAAAAAGAAAGTAATATGTTAAATGCAAAATGAGGAAAACAGAATCCAGAGAAAACAGAAAAGCATTTTTTAAAAAATCCACCACCGAGATGGAGCCACACTGAACATCTGAGTGTACATCTCCTCTGAACCTGGGCCTGCGCGCACGCAGGTGCACAGCGTTCAACTTTCAGAGGAGTGGTGGTGGTGTAAACTCCCCCTTCTGATCACACCGTGACTGTCTTCTGATGGGTGATTTTAGCAGCGCACACGTTTCTACCAGCTGCACAGCGCTTCGTCGTGGGGATGAGTTTGTCGGGGCAGCACTGCGTTCGGGGACTCGTTGTAGCTGGGCGCCCTCCTGCTCTTTGTCACTTCTGTTCTCAGATGAGTCCCAGCAATAAGTGTGGGGATCGAAGGTGTGTACTGCATGCTTTATAAAGCACACTGAGCTTAGGTGCTGAAGAACCTTTCAGGGTTTAATTAGAAAAATCATGATCAACCGTGAGTCATAATGATGAGGAATGACTGGAGAGAGCTGGGGCTGAGTTTCGACAGTTGACCCATGACAGCCCTGTCTCCCCAAGCCCGGCTGCAGAGGGGGAGAGGAGCGTGTGGTGCGCATGTCCCCACCGCCTCGTTCCCCCTCTCAGGGTCCCTGTGCGGAGGAAACAGGGCTGCGGCTCTGGCACGAGGTGGGTTCTGACCCTGCCACCGCCCCGCTGCTGGCTCTGGGAAAATGACTTGGCTCTTCGAGGGGCTAGTTCTTTCCACTCGCCCTGCCCACCCCTGGGTCGGGGTCAGCAGTTTCCATCAACGCCACAGGTTGTGGTGGTTGTGAAACAGTCATGGAACACCCCCCACCCCCAACTCCCCCGTCTGGCCATTTCCTGAGGTGGCGCAGCTGGCCCTCGGCAGCCTGCCTGAGAGTCGGTGTTGTGTTTTGTTCAATTGCCTCCCTTCCCCGAGGCCAAACATCACCTCTGCCACAGAAGGAAAGAAGTGTCTTCTTGAGTTTTACATAGTGAGTGTTGTCTACATGTTCTGACATTTACTTGTCCTTATTTGTTACTCCACACCTACTTGTCACGACATTATCGTCAACCTTCTAACTCCTGGAAGTTAGTATATTTTAAAACGATAGTTGGGGCCAAAGTAGTCGTCTTAAGATGTAAGTGACTTGTATGTTTCCCTGGACGCAGGTTGCAGGAAGCTTAACTGCTCTGTGGTAGTTTGCTCTGTTTTTCCCTCCCGTGATTCTGGCCACTCTGTCCCAGGGCCAGGTTCTCATCACCTGTGGTCAGGCTCACCGGGCTGGGCAGCTGGGGCCAGGGAGGCCTGACGAAAGGGAGCTTTTACTTACTTACCATCCAGAGAACACAGTTCCAGTCTAGGGACGTGATTCTGTAAACTAACTTAGTTAATTTATCTTTTCCACCTTCCTGTCTGCTGCGGGGTTCATCTGGGGGACAGTACCTGTCCATGTAACCTGCATTCCAGCCACCAGTTACCCCGCGTCCCCCTGCGGGGCCAGCAGGGCCCACCCAGGTCTCCGTGTGCTGAATGTGACTGTCGTGTGGTCCTGTGTTTCTCCTGGTGCACTTTTAACTGCAGTAAAGAAGTAGTCATGAAGTATAAATGATTCAAACTATAAATTTTAATGAAACTTAATCCTTTGAATAACTTTCAGGGGATATGGTGGAGTTTGATCAGGAAAAGCCAGAAGTCCACTGATTTTAATGCTATGAGTTTATTTTCTTTTTTCTTTTTTTTGACATTTTTTATTGACTTATTATCATTTTACAATGTTTTGTCAAGTTTTAGTGTAGAGCACAATTTTTCAGTGATACATGAGCATATATTTATATTCATTGTCACATTTTTCTGTGAGCTACCGTAAGATCTTGTATACATTTCCCTGTGCTTTACAGTATAATCTTGTTTAGTTATTCTACAATTTTGAAATCCCAGTCTATCCCTTCCCACCCCCTGCCCCCTTGGCAACCACAAGTTTGTATTCTATGTCTATGACTCTGTTTCTGTTTTGTATTTATGCTTTGTTTGTTTGTTTTTTTAGATTCCACATATGCGTGATCTCATATGATATTTTTCTTTCTCTTTCTGGCTTACTTCACTTAGAATGACATTCTCCAGGAGCATCCATGTTGCTGCAAATGGCGTTATGTTGTCAGGTTTTATGGCTGAGTAGTATTCCATTGTATAAATACACCACCTCTTCTTTATCCAGTCATCCACTGATGGACATTTAGGCTGTTTCCATGTCTTGGCTATTGTAAATAGTGCTGCTATGAACATTGGGGTGCAGGTGTCGTTTTGAAGTAGGGTTCCTTCTGGATATATGCCCAGGAGTGGGATTCCTGGATCATATGGTAAGTCTATTCCTAGTCTTTTGAGGAATCTCCACACTGTTTTCCACAGTGGCTGCACCAAACTGCATTCCCACCAGCAGTGAAGGAGGGTTCCCCTTTCTCCACAGCCTCTCCAGCATTTGTCATTTGTGGACTTTTGAATGATGGCCATTCTGACTGGTGTGAGGTGATACCTCATTGTAGTTTTGATTTGCATTTCTCTGATAATTAGTGATATTGAGAATTTTTTCATGTGTCTATTGATCATTTGTATGTCTTCCTTGGAGAATTGCTTGTTTAGGTCTTTGGCCCATTTTTGGATTGGGTTGTTTGGTTGTTTCTTATTAAGCTGTATGAGCTGCTTATATATTCTGGAGATCAAGCCTTTGTCGGTTTCATTTGCAAAAATCTTTTCCCATTCCATAGGTTGTCTTTTTGTTTTACTTATGGTTTCCTTTGCTGTGCAGAAGCTTGTAAGTTTCATTAGGTCCCATTTGTTTATTCTTACTTTTGTTTCTGTTGCTTGAGTAGACTGTTCTATGAGTTTATTTTCTGTATGTTAAATTATGTCACTTTGATTTACTTTGAATTACTCACTTTAACTAGGTAGTTTTCTATATTGGCTACGTTACATTTTTAAAGTCTGTATATATTTGCTGGGGACGTTTGGTGCTTTTCCTATGGACCGTGTGGCTGCCGGGTCTGCCAGTCCTGCCCCCACGTCGGCCCCCAGGAACCTCGCGAGTCAGGCACTGGGATTGGGCCAAGCAGGTTGTTGCTGCCCGAGAAGGTTCTCTAAAAAGGGCTTTAGGGTGAAGCCCTGGGCGTGGCCATGCCAACACTGAGAAGGGAAGGCGGCTGCATCTGGGGGAGTGTGGGGCTGGGGTGGGTTGGGGCCCTCACTCCGCCCTGCCTGGCTCCACAGCCACCCCCCCATGTCTGCCAGATCCCGCCAGCCATGTCTGCACACCCTGCTCCTGCTGCGTTTAGTGCCCTCTGGGGTTCCCCATTACCTTGGGACAGAGCCCAGATTTCTCTGCTTGGCATGCATGAATGCTGGCACAAATGGAATCACACTTCCGTTGTCAGGAGGTTAATGAATGTACAAGAAAATGTCTGCAGGTGTGTAAATTTCATCTGAAACTCAAAAAGTGGTCATGAGAAATCGACCAGCGTTTGTCAATTGTTGTTCAATACGGGTGAGAGTGATTCACTAAGAGGTGAATGTTGAATGGTCGAAATTACTCCCAACATATGCTCCTTGAATTTAGTGAGGACGTAGGAGTGCTGAAAAAGGAGGTCAGATGTAAAGAAAACAGATGATTCCACATTGCTCTATGGTTAAAATCCATGCACAACACATGAAAAGATCAGGGTCTCCCCTACAGGTACTAAAGGAAACAGTAATGTGAGCATTTAAATTATAAATTTTAAAAAGACATGAAAAAAATAGTATATAATTACTATGTATGTTTTTTGGTTTTTTGTTTGTTTAAGAAGTCCATGAAAGAAAATGGTTCTAAAAACAAAGAAAGGTGGTCTGAAATAGTTTACTTAAATAATATATGTCTAAGTGTCAAATCTGAGTCCAGAATCACAAAATGTTTGAAAAGAATACATTGTTGTTAGTCCATAATTAATCATAATTTAAAACTTGAAAATAGCCCAACTACAGAAGAATATTATATAGGACAAATGTTCATTCTGACACAGAAAATTAATTTATTTTAAAATACAATCTGTTGAAATAAAAATTGAAATACAGTGATGTGGAAGATACCTGCATTAAATTAATAACCCTGTAGGGAAATTTTAAAAAATGAGCAGTGAGTTATAAAGGCTTATTTCTTGAGTTTTTCTTTCGGAACTTTGGATATAGGCCTGCTGACAGCTGTGTGTTGGCCCTTATCCTGTTAATCTGATAATTTTGTAAGGAAATTGCAAGCACGCACTTTAAAACCTGTTGAAGAAAGCAAAGTTATTCTTCAGCTCTTGTTCTGAAAACAAAAAGAAGTAATTGACGTATTCTTGAAGAGAATTTTATTTTATATGAATTCTTAAAGGTTTTTTTTAATGCTGTTAGTACAGATAATTTAGCTGGAGTAAAACATTTAAAATTTGGTATTTAGACATATAAGTGGTTTTTTTGGGCTTAATAAAAAGTCAAAATAGGATTGTGGGGGGAGCCAAAAATGGACAAGTCTCAGTAAAGATTCTCAGTGTGAGAAGAGGCCAGTTCTGAAGTAACAGCGTGACTTTACGTACAGTAACCAGAGCTGTCTTTGGCCAGGCTGAGCGGTTTAAAGCTTTCTTAGTTCTGTGCCCTGCCTAGCTTTCATTTTCCTACAGTTTTCTCATGTTGACTCTTACTGGTTCTCAGTCTCCTGGCACAGGTTTTATTTCAGTTTATTGGGGGGGGCAATAAAATTCTGAGCTGCTAAGAAACGTATTTCTGGTGAAATGGTCGTCCTCGTGCATGGTTAAGTGGGTTGGTTTACAAGCATTTGGAAGCAGGTCAGATCTGTGGCCATACCAGTGTGGCCACCCCTTGGCCAGGTTTACTTAGGGTTTCCCGAACTTGGCTGCATATCGTAGTTGTGGGTCTCAGGGTCCTAGACTGAAGCAGTGGCAGGGGTTGGGGCTGGCGTCTGTGTTCCTGACCCCGCCCCCCAGGTGACCGACTCTGAAGCCAGGGCCCCATCCAGTGCCCAGGGGCAGAATTCATGTGCACCTGGGGAATGAGAATTCCTGTAATTTCTACCTCAGTGTAGACCAAATATAGCAAAGAAATAAATAGACTCAAGTGATAATGAAAACCCAAAATAAATGACTTTTAGACGATCACCATTTGAGCAGATTCAGGCCACCACTTCCATGAAGATAGTGAATTGTTGAGCATTTATTTTATTAGGCCCTTGATTTTTGTGCATTGAGGTGCTTAATGTTAGCAATTGAAACACCAAAAGTTAGTAAATTACATTGTATTCATAGTTTTTTTTTTTAAGTTACCCTTTTATTTTGAGGTAATTGTGGATTTACAGGCAGTTTTACGAAAAAACACAGATCCCGTGGCCTCTTTACCCATTTCCCCGCCGTGGTAGCATCATGCAGAACTCTGCACAGCACCCACCAGGTATCATCATTGGCACAGCTGGGACACGGAACATGTCTGTCCCCTTAGGGACAGCTCAGGTCCAGAGCCAGCTGCTTTCGTTTCAGCAGTTCAGGCTGGGTACTAAGTTATCTATATAGATTCAGCATTTCCAGTCCAAAGTTGGTTCCTAAGTTAAACTTCCTGTCTGCACCACCCCCACCACTTCCGCTCTCTCTGTCCCAGATTCCCGTCAGTGGGTAAGGTGCTGGAGCGCACACACAGTGCTCTTCTATAGTAGAGCAAGATTGGATGTGCGTTTTAAACAGATACTCCTTATATATTTTTCATAAGCTTATTGAGATTTAAGTTACATACTGTAAAGTTCACCCATTTATTTAAAATGTGCAGTGTAGATCTGTAGTCTGTTTCCAGAGTTGTACCACCATCACCAGTTCTGATTGTAGAGCAGAACTTAGCAGTCACTCCCAGGTCCCCCAGCCTCCCCTGCTGGCCTCCCCAGCCCCGGCACCGCTCGTCTGCTCCCTGTCTTTGCAGATTTGCCTGTCTGGACATTTCCCATAAATGAGGTCATACGTGTAGTCTTTTGAGACTGGTGGCTTTTGTTCGGCAGGCACATGCTGGCTGGTGTCTCCCTCCATTCTGTCCGACTGGGGAGTGCTGTTCCACCGTACAGACGTGAGCCACATCCTGCCTGTCCAGTCCTCAGTTAGCGGGTCCTGGGGCGCTTGCCCCTTCTCGGCTGTTGTGAGTGGTGCTGCTGTGAACGTCTGTGTACAAGGCTTCAGGTGGACCTAGGTTTTCATTCCTCTTGGGCAGATGCCCACGAGTGGAATTGCTCAGCCACGTAGTGATACTGTGGTTAACTTTTGAGGATCTGCCAGCTTGTTTTCCAAAGTGACTGCACCATAAAAGAGCTTCCGAATTTTACCTTTGCCAGGGGCAGCAGTTCCCAGCCTTACTGACGGAGCCTTCTCTGTCGGGCCCTGGGGGAGCAGGCTCGCCCCAGGTCATCCTCGTGAGCCATACCCCGCAGCCACCATCTGCCACCTGTGAGGAGGTCGCCTACCAGGTACAGCACACACTTTATTCAGTCTCGTGGTTTTCAGAAGCGGTGGATTCTGAGGGGTGGGGGTGGGAGGTCCTGGGGAGTGAGCATGGGAGGCTGGGCTTCAAGGACGGCGTCTCCTGCGCGAACAGGGTGTGCCGAGCTGGGGGACTGGTACCGGGTCTCGTCCGTTCCCTGCTTTGCTTTTCAGTGGGGTCAGAATGAGATGTGGTACCAGGACTGAAGTCCAGTTTTCAGTTTATCGGCATCTTGATCAGATTTCACGGGGCCGTTGACTTGCGTTTAGCTCTTCCTGTAGGTTTTCCTGTAGTACTTCTGCTGGTTCTTTCAAGTCCTGCTGTACTTTTTCATACACACATACACGTGTACACGTGGCCTAATTGTCACTTGACTAGTCTTTTTTCTTAAAATGCCTTTTTAGAAGGGGACAAAACACTTAGTAAATAATAGTTTTAAATATAGATGAGTCTAAAAACTGTTTACTTAAAACTTCTCAGGGAAGTTAAGTACAGGTAATAAATAACCTCTGAGTTCAGCAAGTGAGTTTGAAGATAATTACTCACTGGTCTTTCATGGAGCAAGGAGTTTTTTTGTAAATAAATTAGACGTGACCAACCCTGGGTATTTTTCCCGTCTGGCCTGAGTAGCCAGAGCCTGTGTAGCCAAATTTCACTTTATACAACTTGAACACATTGTCTTGGGGTGCCCAGGACCACCCTTGAGCCCAGGGATGTGCTGGCAAGAGTCACAGGACCCAGAAAGACCTGTCGTCCTCTGGTTCCAGCGGAAGGACACGTGTGCTGAACGCTTGCTCCTTGTGAGCGACATGTTTGACTCTGCATGTGCTTTAGTTCCTGGGGCTGTTGGTGAGGGTGTGAGTGGAGAAGGGCGGTGCCGGTGACCCCGGCTTTCGTCCGTGTGTCTGTGCGTGGGCTCGGCTGCCCGGTCAGGCCAGTGCTGCCACCGCAGGAGCCCTGAGTGCCACTTGTGCCTGCCCTGTGGTGCTGTCTTCGCTCTTCTCACGTTTTCCGTTTTATTGCTTTTTTTCCCGTTCCATTCTTTTTTGTTAAAACTACACAGATTAATGAGAGCAATTTTTAGAAATCTTTCATTATTTAGGTATTTTTTCCAAACTGTATTTATTTTTATGTATTTTCATATTATGGAAAAGTTTGATAAACTGGAAGTACTAAAAATGTTGACAAATCCTATCAATTTTCTTTATAATTGTTGATAATTTTCTTTTACCAATTCATCACATATAAATTTTTATCTGCAAAACTCTGTTATTTACAAAAGCTGAGTAGTAAACTCGTCCTGTTCTTCTTACTCATTTTGGGGTATTGCGGCACCCCGTCAGAATGTGATTTGAAAACCAACTATGGTTGAGATCCAAGGTTTTAGGGAAATGCTCTAATCTACTCAAAAGCTGTAAAAATACTTCTGATACCAAGATTAGTTACAGTCCAGTTTGCTGGGAAAAATCTTCAGCCAGAGCAATAGCATTTTTTTTAGCAATGTCGTTTGTACGTGACTAAGCTGAAACTCCTGCCCCGAGAAGCATTTACTGAGCACGCTTTGCTGCTCTCGGCACCTGTGTCTGTCCCCTCATGTAGCTGCCACCCACCTCTGGTAGGTAGCTGGTGTTACCGCATTGTTTCTCAGATGAGGGAACAGACCCCCGGTGGTTGGGGACGTGGCTCGCTGTGGCCACGACGGGAGCGCTGGAGCTGGACCTGCAGCTGGGCGGTTGCAGCAGTTGTCTGGGCTGGGGGTTCCTGTGTCGGGGGTCTGTTGTCCTCGCACTGGTCAAATAAAGTCGGAATTTCTGGCCTGTCCAGGTCACGGACGTCTCTGCCAGCCTGGCCGGAGGCGGCCCGCCCGAGAAGGAGGGCCGGCTGCACCAGTGCCTGGAGTGCGGCCGCAGCTTCACGTCAGCCAGCACGCTGCTACAGCACAGCAAGGAGGCTCACGGCCGCGAGCGCATCCACGTGTGCCCCGCCTGCAGCAAGGCCTTCAAGCGCGCCACGCACCTCAAGGTAGGCACCCCACCGGCCGTGCCAGAGCAGAGGCCCCGAAGGATCTGGGACCTGGGGAGTCGGGTCCTCCCAGTGAGTCACAGACTGCCCATCTGTTTGAGGAAAAGGTCAGCCGAGGCGAATGTATTGAGATGACCCCGAGATGCCGTTTCTCCCATCAGACTGGCAGCTGTTGCAAGCTCTGTCCCCGCCTGTCCTGTTAGCAGGGCTGTGGGGGAGCAGACCTCTGTGAGGGGCTGGCGAGGCTGCACCCTGGGAGCCGGCCCAGAGGCCTATGTGCCCACGGTTGCTCGTGGTGGCCTTGATAGGGGCCACCTGAGTGCGCACGTGGGAGAGGGCTTAGACCCACCGAGGGCGTCCACGCAGTAGAGAAAAGAATGAGTTCAGGCATGTGGAGTGACTTCCAGGACCGCCCATCAGGGAGATGCCCATCTGGGCAAGTGTGCCTGGTCCTCTGACCTGTAGGCCAGAGCTCCTCACTGCACCCCCTTAGGTACCAGAAGCATCATGATCTGATGACCACTTAATACACAGCGGATCCCAGACTTCCTTTTTCAAGGCCTTTTAAGGAATCATTCAGTAAACCTGGTTTCTGTTCTCCAGACCTGCTGCTAGCCAGTGCTTCTCCCCTCTTTCTGCCGTGTTTTCTGAGATGAGATGCTTCCCACCGAGGGGTCTCCACCCGGTCCCACCTGCTCGAATCTGACTCTCTCACTTAGACTCTCCGGGCTGTTGCTCGGGAACTGTAACATCTACAGCTTCAGTTTCCTAACTTAAAAAATGAGGATACTAACACTTGCAGTTGATGGTTATGTTGAGGAATATAAAGCACTTGGCGCTTTACTTTGCTCAGAGTGGAGAGTACAGAAATGACAGTGCAGTGATTTTACAGCCCGATGGAGAAGAGGCCCTTTTAAAGAGGCAAAAGAATAAAGATGGGTAGAGAGAGTTTAAGATTTTTAAAATTACACATATTACTATACATAAGGCATGACTTTTCCATGAACACTCTGAAGGGGTGGTGCACAGTCTCAAAGAGTCGGTCTGGCATTTTAATACCTAGTTATTTTCTCTTGATAACCTTCAGAAATTTGGAATTTAAAAAAAAAATGATACAAATGAACTTACTTAAGAACCAGAAATAGACTCCCAGACCTAGAAAACAAACTATGGTTACCAAAGGGGAGAGGCGGGGAGGGAATAATAAATGAGGTTGGGATTAGCAGACCCACATGACTCTGAATAAAGCAGATGAACAACCAGGGCCCACTGTAGAGCCCAGGGACCTAGATTCAGTGTCTGGTAATAAGCGGTGATGGGGAAGAACCTGGACAAGAGGAGGGAGGGTCGAGCTCAGTGGTAGAGCACGTGCCTGTCCTGCACGAGGTGCTGGGCTCCAGCCTCGGCGCCGCCACTAACGTGTACGTAACCGAGCCGCTGCTGTGCACCTGAAAGTAACACAACACTGTTAGGCAGCTGCACTGCAATTAAAAAAAGTTTGGAGTTAAAAAAGAAATACTTTGCGGCAGAAACTAAGGACATGCTCATCACACACACGCGCGCACGCACACAGATGGTGTTTGAGGGGCTGTGTCAGAGGGACACGGGCGACTGAACGAGTCCAGGGCCGGAGCTGGAATAGCTGGAGCGAGACCGTAAGGCAGGCTGGGGTTATGACCACGGTACACAGTGCTCGGTCCTCGCCGACAGAAATCTGATTGATTGTGTTAATAAATGAGGAAGCAGCCACAGCTCCCGTGTGGAAGAGCCCCTGGGGGCGCGTGTGGATACCGTCCTCAGGAGGGCCGCACACCCCTCTGGCTCTGCTCCGGGAGCGGCCACGGGAGTCTTCCCGCCGTCTGGCGTCTCTGCGGAGGCTCCTCCCATCCTGTTTCGGGCCTGCCCGCTCCTGCTGTGCTCTTCACCTGCGTGTCTGTCCATCTTCACTAGGAGCACATGCAGACACATCAGGCGGGTCCTTCTTTGAGCTCTCAGAAGCCGAGAGTGTTTAAATGTGACACTTGTGAAAAGGCGTTTGCGAAACCGAGCCAGCTGGAGCGCCACAGCCGCATCCACACAGGTGAGGACGGGGAGGGGGGTGGCGCTTGGGGTCTTGGACGCAGAGCACGAGCTGGTGTGGAGATAAGGTGCGGCGGCACGTGGCTGCCCGTCCGCAGTGTATAACCCATTGTTTACGGAGCAGGGTCTTCGTGTTCGGCTTCTTCCTAATTTTCATCAGTTTATCATGCTCGCTTTTTCCATTAAAAGCTTTTAGTGTTTACGTGGTGAGCACAGAAAATGGAAGCTATCAGGCGAGCACCTGTTGTGGTCCTGGAACCCTGACCACAGCAGCACCGTTCCTGCCCTGCCCTCCAGGGTCCATCTCTTTCTCTCACGTCTTCAGACTCTTCTTTACTGACTGTTCTCGTCACCACCTAAATCTGCTCAAGTTCATCTTAGAGAAAAAACAAAACAAAGGAACAAGCTCCCATCTCTCTCTGTCCCTTGGCCCACCTCGGTGGCAACCCATCTCAGCTCTGTCCCCGCTGACTGTTCGGGCCGCCGTCTCATGGCCCCTCCATTCCCAGGGACACGAGGTCATCCTGGACTCAGGCCCTTTCTCCCAGTCACATCCCTCTGGACCGTGGAGCTGGCCTCTGTCCTGCATGCTCTGTGTTCGAGTCACAGCCAGACCAGAGCCCTCGGAGGCCCAGCTGCTGTCTGGGCTCAGGGTGGAGGCTGGGAGGCCTTCCCAGTCTGTGTCCCTGCCACGCACCGGTCTCAGGCCCTCCGGTCTGCCTGCCTGTAGGCCTGACCTCATGGCTCCCCTCTGGCTGGTCGTCTTCCCACCCCTCTGCCGTCCTGGCACCTGGCTGCCTCCGCCCTGAGCTGCCCCGTGCCCCACTGTCCCCAGCTGCACTGTCAGCAGCAGCCCTCGCAGCCCCCCAGCCGTGGCTCCTGCCTTCTCGTGGCACTGCCAGGTAGCCCGCAGGTAGCTTTTGAGTGAAAAACAACCACCTGCCACTTCACAGTACGTTTATTCAGAAGCACAATTTTAAGAGAGAGCAGTGACTGTTTGCCCTTTTAAATCACATAGATGCACATGAAGGGTTGGAGACGCCCACCCAGCACACACTCCGGGGTGCCTTGCTGGCTGCCAGCGGGGCCACCCCCCTTACCAGTGGGCGCTCTGTCTTACAGTGGCCAAGGCCTTCCCCACTTCTCACTCTGCACACTCCCCTAGTCTGCAGAGACCTCTGCCTTGGCGGGCCGTGTGCTCTGAGCATGTGCCCGCAGGACAGGCTCCCTTCTTGTTGCCTGACTAGGACCTGGTGTGTCTTTTCCTGGGGCGTGACGTTGTCAGAGCCACAGCCCCAGGGATGAGGGCAGGACACCTTGGGGGCCACTTCTAGGACTCTGCCTGCCTTAGGCGCGTCTTAGTAAGACCTCCTTTGTTGTGGCCGCTGGAGGGGAGAAGGGAGGAGGGACACTTGTGAAGACAGGTGCCCCCAGAGCAGCCTCGTGGTGCTGGTGTGTGATGCAGGAGGCCTTGTGGGGACGTGACCAGACGTCCGACCAGGGCATGTGAGAAAGACCTTCCAGGCCGGGAGGAAAGGCTTGTGCTGAGCCCTGGGACAGGACGGGACCTGGGCCCTAGGGGCTGGGAAGTGGGTGACAGCAAGGGCTAGCACCAGGGCCCCAGCAGGGGTGAGAGCAGGGAGGGCTGTCCGCGGCGTGGTTGCACAGCGAGTGTCGCTGGGCAGGTGTCCTCCAGGGCAGGCTCCCAGCAGAAGTCACGCTTGGCAACTTTTCCTTCAGTTTTCAGTTTCTATATGAACTTGAAAGCAATTAATTGACATTTAAAAAAATACTATATGAATCAAACCTTTAACCAAGTGGATTTGATATTCTCATGTCCTTAATGTCTTTTGCTCTTCTGCCCAAACTGTACGAGAAACATTGTGTTTAAACCACACGTGCTCTCCCATTACTTCTGGGTGCTGCCAGGACTTCGCCTCTCCCTGGGGTGGCCTCACTGCGGTCCCGGGGGTCAGCAGTCAGAGCGGCGCAACGGGAGGGGCCTGGCCGCCTCCTCCAGCTTCACTGGTTCCTGTGAGTCACTGACCATGCCTTTCCCCCAGGGGAGCGGCCATTCCACTGCACCCTGTGCGAGAAGGCCTTCAACCAGAAGAGCGCCCTGCAGGTGCACATGAAGAAGCACACGGGCGAGAGGCCCTACAAGTGTGACTACTGCGTCATGGGCTTCACTCAGAAGAGCAACATGAAGCTGCACATGAGGCGGGCCCACAGCTGTGCGGGTGAGACGCCCGGCCACGTCCGCGGCGGGGCTGGGGGCAGGACGGGGGCCTCTGGGGTGGCCCCGGCAGCCGAGCAGCGGCTTCTGAAGGTGGCGCCCACTGGGTCCCTCCCGTTTGCCCCGCACAGCCTGGGAACGCCACCAGCCTTCTGGGAGACAGGAGCGACAGCAACTGGCCCGAAGGCTGTGCGGGGGTGGGCGCAGCTGTGCAAGGGGGCATGAGCCGGAGTGGTGCCCGGTGTCTCGGGCAGGCGTCGGGGACCCCTCTTAGAGCCCAGTCTTGAGCTTGCTTTGGCTGGTGTGGGTGCTGGGGGCGGTGGCACCCAGGGGCCTCGGGAGCCACAGGCGGCGGGACATTTCATGCTGTGCAGTTTTCAGGGAGAGAAAAGTTTGTTCTGACATGTACACTCCAGTGCTTCCTGCTCCACTTTCTGTTAGAAGAGTCATGCATGTCGTTACCAGTCGTGTTAATTACTAGTCGCTCGTCACTGACGTCACATTAACGCAGCCTTTGTGGGGCGAGCATGTGGCACAAGTGCTCTGAGCACTTGTGTTCAAGTAACAGGTGTTATCACCGACGAGTTATTACACCTGCAGCTCAAATTAGTCTTTTTTCATTGGGGTGGAAAGCAAATCAATTTAGACGTTTCTTGTCTCTTTTAAGTTGTGCTTATTTAAACGTGGAGAACTGTGTGTGCTGAGTGTCTGAGACTCTTCCTTGGTCAACACTGCAGGGACCTTGCAGGAGCCCGCCGGCCCGCAGGAGCACGGAGGGGAGGCACTGAGCCGCGCCCTCCACCTGGACGAGGTGGTGCAGGAGTCCCCGAGCGAGTGGCAGGCCCTGGCCAACGTGTTCTGACACAGCAGCGGCCCCAGGATGTGTCCAGGGCTGAGTGTGGAGAGCAGCAGAGCATTGGGGTTTCTGTTCTGAAACTTCAAGTGTTAAAAATGTTACCACAATAGCTTTTTTAGGTATAAAATTATTTACAGAATCACTGACTTTCAGAGACTAGTAGGAAAAACTGGGAAAGATGGAAGCACGTCGTGCCTGTTTGTTGGCAGATCCCTGAACTCAGGTCCCGCAGCAGCGTCACCCCCTCCGCGGCCAGTGTTCCTGGTTAAAGAGAAATTAGCTGGATCTCACTTGCAGTGTGCTTTCTTCGTGTTAGCAAAGATGGACGTTAACGTGGAAAAAACAAGGTAGGGTTTCCTTCATGCTCTCTGCTGTAAGAAGCATAGCTCGTAACACAAACTTAAGGTAGGTGCATGAAGTTCAGAAAAAATGTTAGGACACAGGGAAGCTTTTTCCATTTTTTTTCTCTGTGGACTTTGAAATTAGTAGAAACTGACTCCTTGTAGTCTACCGTGAGTTAATATAGCCAATACCTTGAGAGGCGGCTGGACCAGTTCTCTCCACGGCAAACGTCTAATCAGTAGTTGCGAGAACGCGGTGTCTGGGGCGTGAGCCCGGGAAACAGAGCGCGCCCGACACACAGACAGGGATCAGACTGTCCGCAGGGTGAGGCCGCACTGGCTGCACGCGTCGCCGGTCGGGCTCGCGGGCTGAGTCACTGCAGGAAGCACAGCCCAGCGCTGCACACAGGAAGCCGGAGCTGTCCCCGGAGCAGAGTGGCTGTGGCCCTGTCCCCCAGCCCGAGAAGCCGGCTTGTGCTTCAAGGAGGAGGCCCCGCACCAACACTGCGCGCTCTCGGCGTGCATAAGCAGGTGTGTTTCTATTTCAGGGAATAGTCTTCAGTGTCATCAATGGTGCCACGTTCAACACGTCCCAAACCAAATCCTCCCCCGTGCGGGGCGGAGGGCGCCGTTCCCACAGCATTCCAAAGACGGAAAGTTCTCTACTTCACGTGAATCTCTCCTTTGAAATTATTTATATGTTCTATATATAAATACATATGTACATATACAGATATATGGGCCTCTGTGTGGCTGAACAGTATATTTTGTAAATAGGCACTAGTCCCCGTTACAGAGAGCGCAGCAGAGTTTTTACCTCCCAGCGAGCACTTGAGATCAGTATTGTATTCATTTTACTCATAAATGGGGGTCCTTGTCGTTGTGACATGGAGCTGGGGTTGGGTTTTGTTTTTGTTTTTGTTTTTTTCTGGAAAATAATTGCCTTTATTTCCTCTCTCGGCCTCACTGGTTTCAGAGGAGAGCAGTTTTCTTATAAACGTTGTATGGACCTTGTATATTAAGAGAGGGGCTCATTTCAGATTCCTGAAGAAAAACCCATTTCACTGTCACTTTCTGAAGGGGCATCTCTCGGTTTTTTTTGTTGTCCACACTTTTGGGGTATGTATATAAGTAATATCGATGGTGATATAAAAACTTTTGTTATGTGAAGATATTTAAGTCAGAAAACTGTCAAATAATATTTCTTTTTTTTTCAAACTGCTTTGTGTATTGTATATTTTTTTAAGGAAAAAAAAGCCTTATTTGACTTATTCTTGTGATACTGGACTTATATCCTGAGGCTTTCCTTGAATGTCAGTGTGTATAGCTGGCTGTAGTCAGTGTATTCAGAATAATTGTAATTGTGCCAGAGTTTTAAAGGTTTGGCTTTTAATGCACTTTTCTTTTATAATTTTGTATTAAAATATTTTAGAAATGTTTATTAATTTTGGTGAACAGATATCTCCAAAGTTGAAATTATTGAAATTTAAAAAATTTTGTTCTTGCTAGGTTATTTATTTTGGTTTTAGCATTAAATGTCATCTCAGGACAGTCTCTAAAAGGGGTTTGTTCAATTCCTGATGATGTGGAAAAGCGTAGCTCAGCGAGCTGTACTGTTGGTGCGCTGCCTGCCTATGTGAGGCCTTACCCGGTGAATCTAAAGCCTGCTTTTATTTTGGTTAAAGAAAAAGAAAATCTATCAATAATCCATTTTGTGAGTTTTCCGAATTTATTATCAGGCAAACACAAGACCTTAATGTATTATTTTTATTTACTTCCTAATTATAAAAGCTGCTTCTTTGCAAAACATTCCTTGAAAAATAAGGTTTTGTAAAGACACACTTTCACTTGAACTCTCGGTGGAGTGGGGCGCAGGCGTGTATGTGTGTGTTTTACTAGTTGGTAACACAGTCTTCTGACAGGAGGCTTCTGGCCTCCTGCATAACCAGGGTTTTGAGGATAGATAATTGTATTTTTTAAACTATTTCATCATAGCTTTGGAATAATAATAAATAAAAAGTGGAAGTTAGGAAATGTGACTTTTTTTCTTCTAAAATATTTTATATCAGACAGTTTGGCACATGAGTTCATTTCCAGGTCAGATCCTGTTCGCAGAGCGCTCCAGTGATGCTTTCCTTCCCTCCATGAGGAGCAGGTGGTGAGTGCTGCCCCTTGCAGGGCCTCCTTGAGGAGCTTCAGGACATGGTGTTGATGGCAGTCAGCCGCAGGGTCACTGCTGTCCTCTGCACTGTCCCCGTCAGCCACACTCAGCAGTGCCCTGGGCACGGGTGCGGCACCTTAGGAGTGCACGGCTGTCTGACCCACTCCCTTGGTGAGGTCACCGCCATGCTGTCAGTAAGCGGGCAGTGCGAGTTACCTTTCGCGGCATCTGAGCTGGGCCAGGGCCCTGCTGCCCTGGAGCCGAGGGGGCGTGCGGCCTCCCACTGCCGCACGGTGCAGAGGTGGTCCTGTCATGATAGGGCTGTAGGGGAGAGTGAAGGCCTCCTTCCACACGCTGGACGCCCCGCCCCACGAGGTGCCACGGTGCAAGGACAGCGCTTCCAGGGGACAGCCTGCGAGCACGGTGCCCACCGTGGCCATCAGCTTGGCGGGGAGCCTGTCAGACATGGCCGGCCACTCTCGGGGTGGGAAATCCGCCCGAGCTGGTCATTCCCGCGTTCCCTCGCATTTCTGCGTCATCCCGTCTCAGCGCTTAACTAGCCAGCATTTCTTTGGAACAGTATTTTGTAACTGTTTTTAAGGAGATGCGGACGAGTTTAACAGTGATACCCAGTGTCCTCTGACTTCTGAGCTCACACGTGCAGTGTTTACGTGCGGGAGACGTGTGCCTGTTACCCGGACCAGGTTTCAGGAAGGAGGTGGGCTTCTGCCCTTCCACGGCTTTCCTTTTCGCAGAAGGGTGTTCATAACTCACAAAGATAGGTCAACACGTTTAACACTATACAGTCATCACTCAGGGTTATGTAAATAACACGATTTTAAGGAAATGTATGTGATACATAGAACTGCTTTCTGGTGGTTATTTTTGGAAGTCTCATGCCCGCTGTTCGCATCGTCTTTCTCAGAAGTTTATTTCAAAGTCAGTACTGTTACCCTGGCTCCACCCCCAATCCCTGCCCCAAAAGAGTTCATGCAGGGCCACCCACCGCTGATCTACCCTCTTGGTGATGTCTGCTCTGCGAAGTGCGGTGAGGCAGAGGCACCAGCTGAGGCGCCTACACTTCCCTCTTTGCTGCTTGGTCTCTATTCATGGAATGTAGGCATTTTGGCGTTTATAGAAAAGTTTCAAAAGTGCTTCCATACACATCTGGGGCCTCTGTACCTTTACCGAATTCTGATGAAAATTAGCATTTAAAAATCTAGCTGCAGCATTCATACACCGGCTCACACGTGGCTATGCGAGCTTCCTGCCCGGCCCCACCTGCACGGCCCCGCCACACCCTGCTCCCCAGACACCTGCCGCCTCTGGTGGGAGGCGCCCCGGCCGTTTCAGAACGTGGGTGACTAGGTCCTGAAAGCACCAAGAGATAAAAAGCAAGTGGCAGGAGCAGGAGGCAGTAATCAATGAAATACTTTGCTATTTAGTCTCTTTTACGTGTAACACTTCACAGCACGAAGGCTTTTGTATTAAGATTTGTACTCTACTTGATAAATTCAGAAGTGACATAGTGATTCATTCTTGAGTCACCATTAAAAGACATTTTTAAAGTTAATTTTTTTCAATTTACGGAAGAATCCTTTTTTATCTTTAAAATTGTTCCATGGTCTGTTTATACATTGGATGGTATTTATTTAATCCAGTTTTGTACTAGAGATGGATAGATAGCTATGCCAAAAGCCACTGTACTGGCTTTAAGAATAATAAAGAGTTTTTGTATTATTTTAAAACTCCTGGGTATTTACTCATTTGGGCTTTGGGCGAGTCGCAGCATTTGAAGGTGGACGTTCTCCCTTGTCCCCTTGTCAGCGTGGGTTCACCTAGAACAGTGCTGAGTTTTGTGCTAAATTCAGCCCTGGGGGGCCGAGTGGTCTGAGGGTGTCTTGTCTTCCCGCCTTGAGGTATTTTCACTTTGTCTTGTTTGTAAAGTGTTTAAAGGCAGCTTGAAATGAAATGAAATGAAAATCATAATTGTCAGGGGACCTGTTCACACATCACAGGATACTGGGCTGCCCCAGAAATGCCGATGGAGTTAGTTTATATATGAAGTTAATGGTTCACAGTCATTGCCCTGTTGAAGTCACAAATTAAGGACATCTTTTTCCTAGTTGGCCGTATTCCTAGGACGGAGGAGGGACTCCGCACGGTTCTGGACTGAGGTGGCGGCTCCTGTCTCCCGCTGGTACTCAGACTGCTGTCTGAGAACCCACCCCTCGCAGGTGCTGGCCGACAGCTCTGCGCCGCGCCCAGGAGGCGGCTGTGCATGGCAGCTCCGAGACACGCTTCCCGCTTCCCCCCGATCCGCAGACCAGGGTAAAAGCCAAGTGAGACAGCCGTGCAAGTATCATTAAAAGTGTATTATTTTATTTCGATATTTGAGAACAGAGCACACTTCCCACAAGACCCAGCGCCAGAGCTCTTGCCGCCTGGCGGGCGCCGCGAGCTGAGATCAGTCGGCGGTCAGCTCAAGGTGCAGTGTGTGTGTCAAGCGATTTGGAGGTTTTGTTTCTGAAATTTTATTATTTTTTTTTCTTACCCTCTCATCATGGGGGCTTTGTATTAATAGACATTCTGTTAAACCCACACTAAACACTGGGAGTTAGAACGGATTAGAGGGACGCGTCTGGGCTTTATGTCGACTGTTCCCCGACTTCGCTCTAGGGAGGGTGACAGCGGTGCGGGGGCTCTTTGGAAGGTTCAGAGGAGGGATGCCAAAATCAAAAGGCAGGGATCAGGGTGTCACGGGGAGGGGGTGTCAGCTAGAGTTAGAAGAGTGTGGTTCCCAGGGGCCCGACCTCGCCCCGCCTGGTCGGCCGCGCCCACGCTCCAGGTCAGTGATGCGGGGAAGGTAAGTGTGTTCGTAGGGTGCTTCAAGGGGGCAGGCGGGCGAGACGGTTATCCCCCACGGAGGTTAGTACTTGCCACGTGCACTGCCGTGCTGAGCATACCACCTGTCCCCTTCATGCTCCGCAGTGACCCGCGTGCCACCGCGAGGCCACCCGGAAACTCCTGCGTCCGCCGAGCCGTGCCTCTCCCGCCCCTCCGGCCGGGCCGGCCAGGAAACACATCTTCGCAGAGGCCACTCCAGGGCCCGCCGCTGTCACCCGCTGCCCAGGGAGACCCTGTCTCCCGATCGAGGCCGCTGCCCGGTCCGAGTCCGCCCACGTCCCCTCTCCGCCACGCATGAGTCTGGCCACTACGTGGGACTCTCCCAGCTGCCCGCCCGCCTGTCACATACCAAAGCTCCCGCCGCGAAGCCGCTCCAATGCCCGATCCTGTTAGGAAAATTAAGTCCTTGCGGAGGTGAGAGGAGGCAGGAAAAGAAACCAAAGGAAGCTCGGAGCTGCTCGGCCTCTGCATCCCGCCCGGGGCGGCCCGGGCAGGGTCCCCGCGGCTGCGCCCGGAGCCAGTCCCAGGGCTGGGGTGATGGTGGGGGCCCTGGATGCTCAGGGGCATGGCCAGGGGTGTTCCCGAGGACACTAATCTTCAGCCGTAAGGGGACAGGGGAGCCGTTTTCTGCAGGTGTTAGGGGTCATCTGCTACACTAGGGACTGATGCAAACGTGGTTAACATCTCAGGCAGTTGTATTAAGAAGCCGAGGACAGGATTCTGGGAGAGGGAGGCCGAGCTTCAGCGTCTCGCCATGGGGGATCCGGACCGGCTGTCTCGTCCTCCCTGAGAGAAGGAAACAGAGTCAGGGGACGAGGGCCTCCCGCCACCTGGGCCATCCCATGTCACTTGTCACAAGGCACTGGGCCTCTCTCAGTGCGTCTGCTGCTAAGTGACGCCCACAGAGCTGATCTGTGGTTACGGCCTCACAGCCGCCCACAGCGCATCCAACACGCAAGTGCACGGGGTGAACGGGCCACAGCGCGGTCATGTGCCTGGGGACGTGGCATTTCGGGGGCTGGGACGCTCGGCCGCTGCATGGCTCTGCCTCGAACAGGGCTCTGCTCCTTGGCGAGAGATTCCAGGAACCAAGGGGAGCTGTCCGTGAACCATGACCGGGAAGACGTCATCTGGGGGAAGTCTGGGTGCCCACGAGCACCCCCTGGCTTGTCCCCCAGCAGGAGCCACCCTCTTGCTGGCCTCCCCGAGGACAGTCCTATCCCTTCCTGTGAGCCCTCTTCCGTGGCACTGAGAAATCCAGCCTCCAGGTGGTGGTCAGGGGCCTTAAAAACCCATGAATTTGAAGTTAAACAGAGAAGAGAGCTGGCAGCAGGGCAGGTGACCCGGCTGTGCAGGGGCACAGGGATGCGGGGTGGGCGGCGGCTCCAAGAGGTGACACAGTCGCTCCAGGTGCCACTGAGATTAGCTAGGAGGTGGGCACTTGCTTGCTTTTTTCGCTTTCAGATTTTCTTTCAAATTTTTGTCTTTTTGGATTTCCCTTTTCCTTAGGTTATGAATGAAAACCTGATCTCGCAAAGATTCCCTTTAGATTGTGAGCCCCCAGAAAGCAGGTTAGATGTGAAACAAGCCCTTTACCAGATGACACACGGACTGATTCCCTGACCTGCTCTCGCCTCCGTCCCCCGCGCCAAGCAGGAGAGCCCCAGTGCCTTACGACGCAGCCACCAGGAGCGGGCTCAGTCCCAGTGTCAGCCCCACTGCAGCCCCTGCCTTCTCCAGTACCGGCGGGGCACCTGCGCCTGCCCGCCACGCCGCCCAGGTCTCCTCTGTCCCAGGAGGTGGGTCCTGGCTCCAAGCCCTTCTGTCTCCGGGACGTTCACTTTCCTTCCAGGTGAGCCTGGCCTCAGTCAGAAGCGGCCCCTGGGCCGTGGGCGCTCAACGCCCCCCATGTCACCTCGTTTCTTTCCAGAAAAGACCTGCCCCACTGTGGCTTCCGGGAGGGAGGGACTGAGAGACCATCGCCTCTGAGATCAGAGTGTGGGAGGAGCCCCTACGGGGTCTGGGGAGTCAGGGGGTGTCTGCTCCTCTCTGAGCCCGGAACCTGCCCCCCCACTTCAGCTCAGGCCAGGGTGACATGCGGCCCCGTCACTACTCGGCCGGTCTGAGATTTGAGGGTTTTGCGAGCGAGGCTGGCTGGCCCTGAGCAGTGATGGCCTGTTTCGTGGGTGACCGGGCAGGGCGCCTCGCAGGTGTCCTTGTGCCCCCTCCACCGTCACAGGGGCTTCTGCCCAGATGTCACCCCATCTTACGAAGGAGAAACTAAGGGGGAGCATGGCCAAGATAACTCAGCGAATGGATGGAGGACCTGGGTCTGCATGTTAACCGACGGGACGGACACCTCAGTCCCCGGGGTCTCTCACCCCCCGTCACCCAGGCTCCCGCTGGCTCCCTCAGGCACAGTGGGCGGCTGCCCCGGCCAGAAAGCCACCTGACCTTCCAGAGGTGTTGATGCCTTCCAGCCCCACCCCGAGGCCCGGCTGTGACCTCTGTGACCCCCTTGTCCTCAAGCTCCCCCAGGGGCCTGGGCCCTGAAGCAGCGCCTGCCCCGTGGACGGACATGCAGGGGGACTTCTGAGCAGCCGCAGCCCCGGCCCCTCCCCAGGGCCTCCCCACGTCCAGAAGGTACGTTACCAGCTTGAAGATTTTGGAAAGCGTGCCCTGGGCGTCGTGGGCCCCCTTGAGTCCCTTATGAGCCGATTTGTAGTCAGAAGCTCTGCCTCCGTAGCCAAATCCTGGCTTCTGGCCCTCAGCTCCCTGCAAGGGAAGGTGCCACTCTCAGTCTGCCACCTGCTGGCTCCCGGGGACGGTCCAGGCCCCAGCAAGGCCCCATGTCCATCTGCGCTGGCTCTGCCTGGGACATGCCCAGGGCCACCCTCGGAATGATCCCCCCTTTTCGACAGTGGATCCCCGTCTCCACGCTGCGTGCTTTTCAAGAGCAGATCAGCCAGCGTCAAGCAGAACAGGATCAACAGCCTTTGCCCGTGTGTCTGGAGGGAGGGGCACCAAGGCCCCGTCCCCAGGTGGCCATTTGCCCAGCCCAGTTCTGGTTGTGCACACAGACCGCTCACATCTGCCCTGGAGGCACCAACAGCCTTCGGACCTTGTGAAAGTTGGAACGCATGCCCTTCTAACATGCAAAGACAAAATGCCCAATCCTTCGGCCTGGAGGAGCCTCTCCTGGGAGTGACCAGCACCAGCTCTCCGGGCCTGGGAGTGACCAGCACCAGCTCTCCAGGCCGCAGTGTGGATGCCCCGAGCATGGACGGTGACCCGGGACCAGGGCTCTTCCTGGGGCTCTGGACTCAGAGCTGCTCACCGGAGGGAAGAGGGCAGGTCTGGGCTGGGGAGCCAGGTCCTCCGGCATGTGCACCAGGGCACAGCCCCAGGGCCGGCAGCCAGGACGGGTCTCAGCCCCTCCCTGGCTCTGTGACCTTAGGCAAGTGTCGGAACCCCTCTAAACGTGTTTCGAAACTCTTCTATAAAATGGAGGTAATGGATGCTCTGCTTTGAAAACAGAGCCTGTAGCTCTGAACTTTCGGGCTCCCCCACCCCTCAGGCAGAACAGGCAGCGTCCACCCTGGCCTCCAACTGTCCCCAAAGCCCTCTCTCACTTTGGGGAAGAGGAAGAAGGTGGCCAAACGGTTACTGAGGTGTAAGGGTATCTGTGTCTCTAGGGCTGGTCTGCATGCTCATATGCTCTTGTTTCAAAGGGAACGTCCCTGCAAGTCCTGGGTGCTCAGAATGTCAGCGCTCGTGGGTAAAGGGTGTGCCAGCCTTGGGTGCAACGTCCCTCGGGGTGGCCCAGGCCGCTCAGCGCCTCTGCACAGGATCCGCCCTCCTCACGGCCCCTGTGCGCCCGACCTGAGACACCACTTTTTATTTTGCCAATGGGAAACAGGAGACTCTCTCTACGGACTTCTCCTAAGAATTCTATAAACAAAATAAAACCGTCTCCTGTTCAGAACCCCAGAACCCTTCGCCTCTGTCTACAGTCCGTTTCCATTTCACGAGAGGGTTGTAGGGCTGGGGGGAGCTCGGGAGCCCATCCCCCTAGTTTAGCGGTGCTGGAGCCCGGCTCCGGAAGGCTCGCGGCTCCTCCAGCCGCCCGCCTCGCGTCTGGGCTGGAGCTGGGCCAGGGCCGTCTGTCCACCGCCCCTCGCCCTCAGCTGCCAGAATCCACGCCGTCCTTCCCCTTCAGCCGCACTTGGGAACAGACACTGGCCACTAAGAAGCGAGGCAGCCGCTTTTACGTGAAGATTTGCACACAACGGTTCTCAGGTGTGAAGGGACGGGGGCAGTGGAAGTCGAGGCCGCTCCCAAGGGGAGCCCAGCGCTGCCCATGGACACGGTCTCTCCCCCACGACGGCTAAGGGGGACCACGCCCAGGGCCCGGCACGAGTGGGAGCCGCAGAAAACTACGCTTTCCCGGGCAAGGACGAAGTCATTCTCCAGCTCTGCCATTCCCTCCAAAAATAAAAGAACTCCTGGGAATCAAATTCAAGGACCGGTTTTCCACTTAAGAACCTGGTTAATTTTTCTCTTTTCATATTCTCGGTCACTTATCTCTTTGGACCACCTGGAAGTCACCAGAAAACATACAACACAGTTTAGCAAATTGGCGGGACTTTCAGAAAGTCCAAGCAGGAAGACAGTCCGGTGGCTTCAGGAAACAGACCAACTGGCCCACAGAATAAACACAGAGAAGGATTTTGCTCTGGGAACAAGAGGAATTTAGCAGACGTTACTGGGACCAGAAACGGAGAAGTGGAGAGGCGCGCCATGCTGTTAGCCGCTGGGTCGAGGTGGAAGGAAGACGGTCCTTTCGCCCTCCCCCCGCTCCACAGTCAGCGATGCCCTTGCCTGACGCCCTGGGGCCATGCCTAGGAGGTTAAGAGACAGGCTAAGTGGTTACTGAGGTCAGATTTCCGGGTCAGAAATGGGTTTCATCCCCCAGCGTCATCTCTGTCTCCTGCGGGCGCAGAAAGTCAGTCGTTAGTTGGCTGTGAGTGCTGGCCCACGTCAGTGTCCTTTTTATCTCCTAATTTTGCAAATTCATTATGTCAGGAAAAGCTCAGGTGTATTCATATAAAGTGTCCCAGCAAACAGCTCAGAATTCAGTGCAATGATGGAGTTCAGGAGCTCTGTGGAAAATCTCCTCTGCCTTTTCTCTGCGGGGCTCCCCTCCCCGACTTCCTCCCTTCCTCCCTCCCTTTCTTTCTCTTTTTTCCTTTTCCTTTCTAAATGCAGCGATGCTTATTAACTGAGCATCAGCAGAGGTAGGATGTGCACCAGGGAACAGGACATTTTGTCACCAAGACGCACGGAATCCCTGGCCTGCGGGTTAGAGGTTGTTTTACTCTGGAAATTGTCACTTTCATAAAGTAAGAACTGTATCTCATATTCACTAGTAAACTGCGGTCTACGCATTTGGTTAGAACATGTGGACAGGTGTTTTAAGTTGGCTCAGACACCAAATTTTATGAGAAAGTGAGCAAATCGGGCATTTAAAATCTTCACGGACACTTTGTTCTCAGAAAGTCCTAAACACAGTTTTCCTGGGTAGCCTGGCAGCTAAGCTTTAGTTACGACTACGCCAAAACCCCAGTCTTCTGGGTTACTTAGGTTCCTGCAAACTGAGTAACTGAATTTAGCATCCTTCCTTCTTGTCAGCAGGATCACTGTCTCTCAACAGAATGTCGACATCTGGGGAGGGCTGGCTGCTTAGCGGGCCCGCGCCGCCGACACCTGGGACTTGCTTTTCTCATCTGTCGTTTGGGAAGGAAATCAGGGATTTTCTCGGATGTGGAGTTGCTCCTCCTCCGGGAAGGAGCCCGGTGGGATCTCCTCGGAGCCCTCTGGTGCCTGGGCCCCAGGGCCTGAGCAGTGCTGGAAGGAAGGGGCAGGCGGGGCCGGGTGGGAGAGGAGGCGGACCGCGCGCAGCTGAATCGCAGGGATAGCCGGCTGAGCGGCTGTGAGGCGGGGGGGGGGGGGAGGCAGCAGGACAGACGTGCGCTTGTCACCTACCCAGCTAAATCTGCTGAGGGACAGTCCTCGCCCCTGCGTGAGGAAGAGAAAGAGACAGTGACATTCTGATCAGTATGGGAGAAACTTTCTTTCAATAAAACAGGAAACAAAACCAATACAACACAGCACACGGATTTTGTCCCATGCGCAGGATGCCCGTGGTTGGTGTGGCCGCCTGGAGTGGCCCCGGGAGGGTTTCAGATCAGGGCTTCCAGGGCAGGGGAGCCGGGAGCCGGGAGCCGGGTGCCGGCTGCACGGTTGTTGGGGCGGGGACGCCGGGCACTTCTCAGCCTGCCCTCCAGGGGATTGATCCACTGGGCAGAACATTTGGGGATGAGGTCAGGTAGCTGTGAGTCCAGCCCGCTGTTTGGTCCATTAAGGGATTTTGGGGGACAGTCTATAAATAGACTGATGGTGACTCAAAACATCCAGAGGTCTTACCTTTCCTTGTGAAGGAGGAGGCGTGCGAGGTGTCACCTGCAAGGACAGGAGAACGGTGAGCTGGGGGGGGGTGTCCATCCTGCAGAGCAGCCCTGACCCTCCTTGAGGGAGCCCACGTTGTCACCTCATTGTCACTGCCTGCTGTTACCTAGGTTGCTGCTAATTCGCAGCCAGCTCCTATTGGCTGCGAGGGTCTAGTTTCTGTCAGATGTAAAAAGCCACCCACTCAGTCTCTGCCTGGCGCCCCTCTTTCTGTCCTACTTGAGTGGGAAATGCAGGGTTTGAGAATTTGAAAGTGTCTATTGCTACCCAGAGCTTCCAGAACACTGAGGAAGTGCCTGAGAGGGTGGGAAACACACCCAGGGCTCTGTGACAAGGCAGCGTGTGCTCCGGTGACACACTCGCCTGCACCGAAGGAGGTGGTGAATGTCACCAGGATCCTTTCTGGGGCTGGCAGTTAAGTGTCCCTCAGAAGGAACGCCCTCGGGTCTGTGACTCCAGAACTCACCATCAGCACGAAGCTGTCATCTGAAACGTCTGCTGCATGGAAAGCTTATCATTAGAGCCTGTGGTTTAGCTTTTGTTTTTAAGACGCTAGTTTTTGGTGCAGTTTTGGGTTTTTAGGGAAATTGCACAGCAGTTGCAGAGAGTTCTCCTTGCCCCTCTGTCCTGAGCACAGCTCCCTGTTAGGACCCCTGGCTTCGGTGTGGCCTGTTACAGTGATGAGCCGGGGTTGACCCGTTACCCCTGAGGCCCATGGTTTGCATCAGGGCTCACTGTGCTGTGCAGCCCACGCGTGCTGACGACGTGTGGGGGCACCTGCCATCGGTGTCGTCAGAGCAGGCTCCCCGCCCCACCCCCCGAGCCCCCGGTCCCTGAGTCCCTCCTGCCCCCGATCTCCTGACCTTTCTGCTGTCTCCTCAGCTGCGCAAAGCTTGTATTTTTAAACTAAGGACCTCACAGCAGTTTACACTCACAACGACTAAGTTCTTTGGTAGGACAGAGTTCAGTGAGAGGCAGGTGCAGCCGGGACCTGGAGCTAGGCCCGAGCTCCTGAGGCCGGTCTCACCCTGAGGGAGTTGTCACCTGGGATATACTGAGACCCTCTCGGGTCAGGAGCTCAGGGGCACCTGGGGGATATACTCAGACCTTTGGCCAGGCGCCCCCTCACCCTTGTATCATCTCCTCTCCCCCCACCCCGTCAGGTGCAGCTGGACGGGCGCACTTACAATGTTCTTGAAGAAGTGCACTACAGGGTTTTCGTCTTGGGGCCGGCCGTGCTGCGACTTCTGGGGCAGGGAGCCGTAGTGCGTGGTTCTCGCCGCGTGATGTCCATCCTGAAAGATAGGACGCGGGGATCTCAGGACAGCCCGTCCCTAGGTCTTGTCCCTTTTCTGTGGACCCAGATTCTTTTTGAATCAGGACAGACTTATGCTGGGAGGCTGCACGTGCGCCCTGAGACGCAGCCCTGGCGGGAGGGAGGACCCCACCCCGGGCCAGCACGAGGCACTGGCCTGGATAGTAGTGACAGGGGTCGCAGAAGGGGCAGAGGGTGATGAAGGTCACCTAAGGGCGATTCCAGCTACCACGGGGAGGAAGAGAGCCTTTCCCCCAGCTCCCGTTTTGGGTAAAGGAAAACAATCAGGAATGACACATGAAACAGCCGTAGCAGCACATCATAGCTGCGCGCGTGAACTGCCACCTGCCTCTCACAGTCAGCGCCGGGGTCACAGCGGCCCCTCCATCCGCCCAGCCCTGGGCCACCGCTCCCTGGCCAGAGAGAGCAGGGCAGGACTGTCGGGAACTGTGCCCAGGCCCAGCCACCGTCCACGGAACCAGAACTTTCTGGGTCAGTGACTGGTGCAGAGAAGACACCAGTGGTGAGCGTCGCTGGGCCGGGCAGCAACTCGCTTCCCGCGGCCTCGCGGCCCCCCTGGCTGGCTGGCCACCACCTGCACCCCCCGCAGGAGCCCGCCCGCCCTGGGGAGGGGCCCGGGGGAAGGTGCGGACAGGGCTCCCTCTGCAGAGGCGCTAACGGGAACTCCCAGCTGCTTCTCGTGCTCAGAGGGAGGGGGCCAGAGTCCGTCATCAGGAGAATCTCATTAACGCCAGTCAGTGAAACGCGCCGAAGCCTCGTGAACACGTCCCCCCATCTCCTGCTCGGTGCGTGCGGCTCAGAAGGCCCTCGCCTCGCGCAGGAGACGCTGCTGCCACCAAGCCTAAGGAGTGCTTCTCGGGAATTTAACGTGTTTCATGGGCTTAGTTTCACAGGTGAGACTTGCACCCCCGACTGGACCGTCCTTGGAGTTACGGGTGGAGTTGCTGTCCCCACACCAGCTGCAGACACGCTGTCCTCGGTACCAGATACAGGCCCGCTGTACTGGTGCCAAGTAGGGGTGTGTTGTCCTTGGCGCCAGTTCCAGGCCGTTCACGTCTCTGACTCCCCAGCTGATAGTCTTCCTACACCCCCTGCGAGGTCTGAAACCCTGCCGTCCCCCTGGACTCTGCTCCACCTCCCCTATTAGCTCAGCTAACAAACCTTGTAGGTTTTGCTTTAAAACACTCCTGGCACGTGTGCCCTCCCCGACATCGGCACTGAAGCGAAGGCCGGGGTGGCCTTCCTCCCGTTCCAGCCCATGCGGCTTTGCGAAGGACGCTGCCTCCCTCCTTCCCCTCCACAACCTCTCCCTGCACCTGCTTCTCTCAGCTCAGCCTCTTCCTTTCTCGCTGGCCTGGAAGGCCCCCTGGGGGTCCGACACTGGACCATGTGCCCAGGTTTTCCTCTATTTTCTGAGAACTGTCTTGGCCCTGAGTGGACTGGCCCCCTCCCTGTCCTTTAAACAAGGTGAGTATGTGCGTTTCATATTATTAAAACTCATCTCTGCTGTGAGACAGTTAACGGAGCACTGGGTTGCTAATAATATTTCGCGTGAGAATCACGCATACCAGCTTTGAACGCTGAAAGCAGAACTATATATTTTGGTGAGTTTTATAACAAATACATTGGTCACCAGTCTTTTGAGGGAAAAATAACTTAGATCTTCTAAGGAACACATGAAGTTGGTAAACTGTATTCCAGTTCTTGGAATCTGGGGTCAGAACTGTTCATGAAAAAGGCAATTGCTGCTCTACAGCCCTCAGCACAGAGCTACGCATCCCACAAGCACTGACTGCTTGTCAAATTAACACGGCGACTGGATCACTTTTAACACAGAGCTGAACACATGGAACAGACGTTAAGTAAGAGCAGCCATCATGAAACCTCACGATTATTTTGTTACATATGCTTTGGAGAGTGACTGGATGAGGCCTTGGACTTGGCTCTGCCCAGGAGGCTCTGCCGTAGCCACGCGGCTGCAGCAGCGTTGCTGTGTCGCAGCTGCAATGGTCTTCTAGTAAAATGGCAGGGCAGTCAGTCATGTTTTCATACATTAGCTAAAAAATTCTGAATTTAAAGCCACTACTGTATGTAATAGCACCTGAGAAACAAATATTAGTTATAAATTTAGCAAAGCATGTATAGGATCTTTATGCAAAAACCAGAAAATGCTGGTGGAAGAAATCAAAGATGACAAACAAGTGGAGAGACACACTATATTCACAGAGCAGAAGACTCAGTGTGGCAAAGATACCAGTTCTCCCTAGACTGACCTACAGGCTTAATGCACAGATTTATCTGTGTTCACGAAGGACCGAAAAGCCAGACTTGTTAACATTTTACACTTATTTGCCATGCCTGGTGTCTCTGGGTTCATGTCTATCCTGTTCCAAGTCCCTCATTTACTTTGCAGGTGATTAAAAGGCACAGGAGGAATTCGAAGATCAGTCTTCCTGTAGGGTAAGAACCAGGCGGGAGGGAGCGGCCATCACCCTGACGTGGGCGGTCAGACAAGATGGGACCTGAGATGCGGACCCCACCCCACGCCCACCCGTCTACACTTGCGGTCAGGACATTAACACAGGGACTCCGAAACACACGCAGCTGAGTATCTCAATAAACGAAACTAGAAAAAAAATTTAAAAAAATGAAAACCTCTCAGTCGTTCAGAAAAATAATATTACGTGAAGATTTGGAACAAAATCGTTCGTGGAAGAAACCCTACAGGTGAAGGAAGACCTTGGTTCACACTCTGATGCCCACGTGCAGACCTGGCTTCCCGCAGGCGGGAGCCCCTGAGATGTGGACAGTGACCACAGTGACACGGTGGCACGTGCACTGACATGTTACCCTTTTCTGTGTCATGATTAACAAAACAGCAATAAACGTCGTGATGGCCTATGAAATAACAGTGTGCTAAAAAACTTACACACTATGGGAGGAAGGCCACGGGATAAAGGACCGCTACGCCATTGATTTTTAACATGAATTGCTTTCCGTTGGCCTGTTTCACTCACTGCTGTTTTTGAAAAATGACTGTGTTCCCTCCACTTGTGTTAACGTCCTTTGCCAGCGGGAGGAGCTCGTGCACTTGGCTTCTGGGCGGCTTTCGCGCGCACACACCCCCCCCCCCACTACGGCCCCCACCCCCACCCCAACACCAGGGAGGATTTTTAACTGTTTTCCAATTTGCTGGAGAGCTGGGAGTTCTTAAACTGGCGAATAATAACGGGAGATTAGTTTTCGCCTGATGCATCCGAAGATGGATGGTCTTCAGATGGGGGAGAGATCCATTCCCTGAGTGAGCGGCTGTTTTATGGAAACAGGGACAAGGCGTTTGTCTGCGCCATCACTTGTGTTTGGATTTGACTGGAACAAATTGATGGAGTTATTCCCGCTCAGAGGAAAATGCTGTTATCTTGAAAAAAAATGAATATTCACTGTGCCTGCGGTTTTGTGCTTCCGGGAAAAGAGAGTTCTAGTTCTTAATTTGTTTCCTGTCTGAGAGAGGAATTTAAAGTCTTCCCTGAATCCACCATCAGAATGCCAACGACCCGAATCATAGCAAGCGCGCGGTTCCGGGACGGGTCCCCGCTCTGTTTCACACTCGCGGGCCCTGTGCCCTCCCTGCTGGGCACCAGGAGACCGGACCCCCTCCCCTCCCTCTGCCAAGCATTAATGTCCTTGCCTCTCTCTTCTGGAAGAATGACTCGGATGAGGACAAAGGAGGCAAGAGAACAGTAACAAATCATCAGCTACCCAGGCACAAATAACGCAGCCGGAGGGCTCGCGGTGGTCGCGCTGGCACCGCCGGCCCGTCAGGACCAGCTCTCATTCTGGTGCTTTAAAACCCAAGCTCCAAAATCCTGCCTGTCTCTTACGTCGGCACCTAATGACAAAGTGTCCATGATGATGTGATGCCCCGGGTGCGGGGCAAGGTGAGGGCCACCAAATGCCCGCAGGTCACAGGTGTCACCCAGCGGACGCTTTGTCCCTCCACGCTGACTCCGGGCCCGTCACCCGCCAGTTTGGGGGAAACTGCTCCTGCAAACACAATGCGTACCTGACAAGGAGTGTTGGTAACACGTGCTCCGTCTTTTCCACGTGATGTGAACAGAGATGCGCTCCGCGCGGAGCGGCTGTTTGGAAACCTCTGCCCTCTTAAGACTCGGAGTCGAGCGTCTTCCTGGAGGTCGCCGACGCACGTGCCCTCACCCCGGGCTGTCTCCACTCAGCCCGCCGACGGCCCTGGGTCTGTTACTGAGGCGGAAGCCCCATAAAAAGACCGGCAGGACCCCGAGGCACGGCCGCTGCTCTCCTCCCAGCACCGGCCAGTTCCCTGGCCCAGAGCCTCTATCTCACTTTCTGCCTCTAAAGAGGCTTACTTACACCTAGAATTCTATTGGTCCCCTGAGCTCACGTCTGATTGGTTATTTCTTTCACTCCTGATTGGTTATTACTCTCACTTCTGATTGGTTATTACTCTCACTCCTGATTGGTTATTAATCTCACTTCTGATTGGTCCACTTCCCTAACTTCTGATTGGTCCATTTGTAGTGCTTCATTTGCATGGAGCTCAGTCCTGATTGGTGTATTTCTACAAAGCTTGTTCCTGGTTGGTCAACTTCTGTTGTACTTTATTTACATATGATGTTGCAAAGTGTAAACTGACAGCCTATAAAAGGCCTGTGTAAACCTACAGACCGGTGTCCAGAGCTTGAAGTGTTAGCTCTTCTGGGCCTGGTGGTGTAGTAAAGCTGAGTTCTCCAACTCTGTCGGTGCTGCTTGGTATCTTCTCCGGATCCAGGTTGCTGTCACAACTGAGCTGTAACAGAGCTGTAACGCATTCTTTTGCTACATATCTATAGATGCAGATAATTTCTGAACAGCCTTCAGACTTCAGTAGACACCTAACTCCTGACGGGAAATCTACCGAGGCCCCAGGCAGCTGTTTGGCTCAGCGATGGGTACTGATGCCAGGGCAGAGCCTGGCCCACAGTGGCCTCTCTGTGGACCTGTCTCGGATGGGTCCAGTCATCTGGTGACTCAGAGCAGTGACAAGTTTCTTCCTGGCACTTTCTGAATCAAGTCTCTCACACAAGTTCTAGGAATGCATGGTTCTCCATATGTCCCCCGAAGAATCTAGTGTGAAAAAGGAGCAAAAACAGCGATGCCACCTGCCTTTAAACCCTGGGGTGGACACATCAGTGTTTTCACCCTTGTGGGTCTTAGACCAAAAGCGCTGCTCAGGGCCACCCCTCGTCCTCCGGGTGTGGACGGTGTTCTTGGAGGGGTTGGGGGAAGAGCTTGCCGGGTCTGCTCCCTTGCAGTCCGGCTCCCAGTGTTCGGCGGCCCTGCCAGGTGAGATCCCCGCGGAGCCTGTGTGGATGAGAGGAGATGCTCCCAACCCAGAGGTCCCAGCAGGTGAGAAAGCACGGAGCAGCCACGTGAGCAAAGGGAGGTAACAGAGAAGGATGGACTTCCACAAAGTTGTGTTCCTTTCTTTCAAAGTTTGTAGGTAGACTTCACACCTGGTGCAGGTGGGATGAGCTGGAAATAACAATGTGCTCGGAAAGAAGAAAAAGAAAGCATTGTGGTGACGTTGGTTAGAGACAGTCGGAGAACTGGGACGTGTGGTTGCCACTCTTCGCTGCAGAACGAGCCCTGGTCTCCTGGCAAACGCTGGGGGTTGGATGCAGCGGGCGCAAGTCTAGTTAGAGACACGAGATTTTTCAGGTTTGCTGCTGTTTTAAAGGATGAAACCTGGGGGCTGGTCAGCTCCCACATTCAGTGGAAAAGTAATGCCTCAACCCAAGCGAGCAGAACTGAACTGTCTGCCACCTTCTGGTTTGTCTGTGTGATTGGAAGCGCCCCACCCACCAGCTGTCCCCAAACGCATGGCTTTGCCACTTGTCCCATCACGCTACGGACTGAAGAGGCAGGACCGTGCGCGCATCCACGAAGAGCCATTGAGGACACATGCCTTCACGAGGTGGTCTCCCTGGTGGTCTAGAGACAGAGGGAGGAAAGGGATTTGCATTTCACTTCCCCCACCCCGTAGAGGAACTTTTGATTCCGCAGGACTCAAGAAACTCAGATCCAGGCAGCTGAGTGGTTTGTCTTGTTAATCTGTTTGGAACCGCAGACAATCATGGTGTCGCTGTTTTTCCTAACTGCCCATGACAAGGAAGGACAATAGAGCAAGACCTGGGGTCACAAAGTGATTTCTTTACTTGTGACAATGGTGACAAAGCCAAGTAATGCTTCTCCCGGATTCTTTTCTTCGTCTTCGAGAGCCATGCAATGTAGCTCACCATGAGGCGGATGGACTTCTGCCCACTTTCTCTGGCTTCGCACTTCTGTGGCTTATACTAACCCTTGACACCCTTCAGGAACCTGCTGAATTGGTGTCCCGTCCTCAGGCACCCCTCACGGGGCAGCAGTCTGAGTGGCTTCTGTCGAGCAGTTCCACTAAATGGCTCTCCTCCACGCTCGCTGGCCTTGCCGACTTCCCACCGTGTCGCTGGTGAGAGGTGACAGGGTCTGTCCACCCGGCCACCTCTTTGTAGCCCTTTGGAAGGAAGGAAGGAGCAGTTTCAAGTCCCCCCTGGGCAATGGGCCCAGATGCTGGGCTGGGGGGCCTGTAACATAAGTGTGAAAGACCAGAGCATGTGGTGACAAGGGCACAAGCTTGCAGAAGACGCGGCCCGTCTGCGCGGAAGCCGCGCGCGCTGACGTCACTCCCTTTCCGGGATGGTGCCGTGGCGTGGCCTGTCCCCTCCCCGCTCCCCGGCCCGCGGCGCTCTGGCAGGTTCCGCAGGTCGCTGGGCCCCGAGCCCCCCCACCCCCGCCTCTCAGCCACACCCATCGATTTGTTTGCGTGTTTTTGGCGGCGGCAGTTGCTCCGCTCCCGCTCAGACGGCGCCCAGCGTGTCCGGGACGGGGGTCAGGTTTCCCCCGCAAGGGCGAGGCGCTTAGGCTTCGCGATCTGGGCAGAACTCCCTTCTGTCTGAATGACCTTGCGGGTCACCCTGCAGTTCGGCCCTTGGTGAGTTCAAGAGTGCGTTTGTTCCCGAATCCCTGACTCGGTGCGTTTGAGGCCGTGGGCTTGTCCTTTCTTCACGGTGTCGGCCGCAGGCAGCTCGGTCACTGGGCAGACTCAGGGGCAGACGGAAAATTTCAGTGACCCGGCGACCGTTCTGATGACACATTTCTTCTCAGACGCTGGGACCGAGGTGGCTGGCGGGGCGTGGGGCCGGCTGGTGAGGGTGGCCTGTGTGTCCCTGAAGCTCCGCTCGGTGGGGCGGTCGCTCGGCTGTGACTAGAGGGACCGGTTTGGTTTCCAAGCTGGAGACTCCGTGCTCCTGGCGGAACGTGAAGTGAACGCCGGGGGCAGGCGCGCGACGGCTTCTGTCTCTGAAATGAGGAAACAGAAGCCCCCGGCCTCCTTGGGAGCAAGGGCTTTGCCTCCGGGGACGCCGCTCAAGGGCTGGATTCACAGGCCTCTGGGTGGTGACACAGCAAGACTTCATGAGCCATGGGAGTGAGGTCGCCCTGGGCACAGAAGCACTGCAAGTCGGCATTACGGTCAGTGCTCTGCTGGCTCAGCGGACACCGCAGGGACGGAGCATTTTCTGATGGAGGTTTAACCTCAGGCGGGCACCTCCATGGCCGATTTCCAGCTCTCGGCCCAGTGAGTGTATGTGATGGAGGCCGTGGAGGTGGATGGGGCCCCGGCTGGAGTGGGACGCTGCTGTCAGGTGGGTCCCATCTTGTCCGGTCTCATGCGCGGCTGCCCGGGGCCTCCCTACCAGGAGCGTTGCTTGACGCATGGCAGGCCCTTCCATCTTGTCTGGGAAGCCTGGAGAGCTTGCGTTCGGAGGAACGGGCTCCTCCTCCCTGCAGGGAAGGCTCCCCGCTGTTACCCCCACTCAGGGCAGCAGAGCTGGTGCTGAGAGCGAAGTTCTTGAACGTGAAATCTGGGGGGCTTTCTTGGGTCTCCTTCCAAGATGGTGGGAGGCAGGGATGGATGTTGGCGGTGATCGCTCCGACCTTTTCCCTTTGCTCCCAGGCACCCATTAAAGGCCTCGGTGTGTGTACAGCATGTAGAGGGCTTTCCAACATAAACATCAAGATAACATCTCAGTAGAGGCAGAAACCAGTCATACAGGATGCCTTTTCTTGGCTTGGAATTCAACTGTTCCCTCGCACAAGATGACAGCCAGCAGTTTAAAGGCCGCAGAGTCTGGAAGACTTATTTTGGAAGGAGACGCCAAGTTGCAACAGGCTTTCCAGCAAGTGAAGGCCACGGCTGGGTGCGGCTGTGCTGGGGGGCAGCTCCTGGGGCGGGGGGCAGACTAGACCACCGGCCCCGCTCAGGGAGACATGAGGTCCAAGGACAGCCAGCTGGCCTGCCCACTCGCGTCAGCACGGTCCCCGAGGAACTTGATCTGCTCTGGGTCCCCACGGCCAGACCTCCAGGCCCATCCAAACCACCCAGCTCTGGTCAGAGCCACACACTTAGAAATTATGAAATCCGATTCAGAAGACTGGAAGACTGACTAGGAGGGAAGTCTCGGGGTGGCCTTCCTGTGGGAGGGACGCCCAGGTACCGAGGCTGTGTTTTCTCTGAGCAGAACAAGACCCCACAAGCCTGAGGCACGTGATGTCGCCCTGGGCACTCAACGGAGAGAGGTGCGCTGTCACTCGGCTGAGGAAGTCCCTGGAGGTTTGAGGAAAGGGCTGCTGGCGCCTTTGTCTTCAAAGAAATGTTCGCCATTGTCACTTGACACCTATATCTTCTGGTGAGGAAATCGAGGTCTGAGAGCAGAAACCCAAAGGCCGAGGGCCAGAGCTGGTGGGGTGGGGACGCGGCCTCGCAGGGGCTGCGCTCAGCGGCTCCGGTCCCTGTGGGAGGCAGGCTGATGCCGGTCTTTCCCAGCACAAGGAGTGGGGGTCCTCTTTCTCTGCATCAGCACAGGCCCCCAGCGGCAGGACAGACAGTTATTTTTGCTACGGTTGCCGCTTTCCAGGCCAGAAAAGGCAGCTCAGAGCAGACGACACGAGGCTGAGCCCAGGAATCAGACCTGCAACCCGGCGCCGATTCTCACTCTGCGCTTCTCCAGGTACCGAGAGTCTAACTCCTTCACCCCCGAGTGCCCTGGGGATGGTTGGCTGTGGGTTCAGAGCCAGGCAGGCGACTCTGGACAAACCTCTGGGTGCACCTGACGACCAGGTGGCTGGACAGGGACAGTGTTCTCTCCAGGCCGGCGAGGACCAGATCCCAGGGGCCGCAGGACGGAGGCAGAGGGACTTCAAGGGGAACCAATCAGAGCAGCCGAGGGGCAGGAGCTGCGTGCGGCTGTCCCCTGCGCTCCGGCATCTCCAGGGCCCGGACAAGCCGGCACAGGGGGGACTGGGGGTGCCGGGCCAGGCGTTTGCTCCCTGCTGCCCGCTCAGGGCGCCCTTCCAGCTCCTTCCACCCACAGGCACCAGGCGCTCTGCGTTATGCGCTCTGGGAGGCCCAGCCACGCGGGGCCGGGGTGGCCCAATAAGGGAGCGGAAGGAAGAGGCTCTGCCGCCCTCACCCGGGGCCGACGTCCCCGCTGTGTGTCCTCCGCCTCTTCTCCACCTCGGAACCATGCTTTCCCAGCTTGCTTCGGGGGCCTCAGGTGCAATTTCATTTGCGTCCTGGGGCTCCCCTCCCCCCTCCCACAGGCACGTTACAGTCCCGGGAGTGTCAGCCCCGCGTCAGACTGAGACAAGGCTGACATCCCCCGGATCCGAGTCCCTGGTGGGGTGGGGGCGGGGCGGCCAGTTCCTGAAGAAGCCGGCTGCTCCCCAGTGTGGTACGTGGACTCGTGGCCGCTGGGCCTTCTCCCCCTTCCTGGGGGGTTTGTACACAGAGAGAGACGGACAGAGGGAAGGAGGGAAGTGCTGGGAGGCCCGGGCCCAGCGTGTCCGTCTGACGTCGCGCGTCCGCTGTGAGCTCCTGGAGCTCAGGGGAAGGGGGGGGGGCTGGTTCCTGGCCCGGGGCCCCTCGAGGCGGTGCTCAGCCGTGGCTTCACCCAGCGTCTCCGGCTCCTCCGAGAACCTATTTCAAGGGCCTTGGTCGTGGGATCTCAGGACAAGTAGGTTTTAAAGCCATTTAGGGTGGCCTGACCCTTCAGTCCTTTCCCCATGGCTGGTGCCATTAACTCCTCCCTCCGATAAAGAAAAAAAAACCCCAAATGGTTTCTTGAACTAATAAAGACGCCAACATGCTGGAGGAGGACGCTGAAAATAGCTGCCAGCCCTTCTCCCAGAGGGCGGACGGCGGCCTAGTGTTTACTCGGCGGGGGTGGGGGGGGCATGAGAGCCGCGAGGCCCCACCTGCGGGAGGGAAGCCGGTGCGGAGACGCCCCCCGGAACCTGCACGCGCGGCTGGGCCCTGTGCGGGGTCTGCGGAGAGGACACGGCCGTGACGGGGGGCTTTGTGTCAACCCCTGCTCCACCTCGTCTTCCTGTCCCTGAATCCACGTGTGAGCCCCGCCCCCAGACACGCACACGGCCGCCTAGTCCGTCCACACCTTCCGGGCTCTTCCAGTGTGTTCCCTCAAGCCCACCCGGACCCCGTGAGGGCCGGGGGGGACCGTGAGAGGACAGATGACAAAGGCGAAGGCCTGTGACTGACGGCCTGCAGGCGCCCCGCCCCTCACGCTGCGTCCGCAGCCCGAGCGGGAGCCATATGGCGCTGCTGTGTGGAGCTCCCGTTTCTCTCTGGCTGGGTTTGTTAAGTGGAGGCACAGTGGTCTGTCCAGGATGAAGACATGGGGGTCAGGGCTGCAGCTTTTCCCCGCAAAGAGAAGAGTCAGCATTCTGTCGAGCAGTCTTAACGTCCGCTCAACACCGAAGTCCTGGCCCCCGCCCTCCTGCTCTGCACCCGGGACTGGTGGTGAAGTGGGGCTTCTGGGTGGAGCCGCTCTGCTTTCTGATGGTGGAGGAGAGAAGGGGGCTCTGGGTGGCTTCAGGGCAAAGGGAACATGTGGGTGTCTTTTTGGGGACCTCTGCCCTCCCCGAACCCTGTCCCCCCACCATGTTACAGGGTGACAGTGAGCCTGGGGACCCTGGGCCCTCCCAGGAGGGCCATCCGGCTCGGCTTCCTCTTGGCCAAGTCCAGACCAAGCCGAGGCCCAAGGGCCCCAGAGATTATGGGCCCCCAGGGGGCGGGCCCTCAGCACCTTCCTGGGGGTGGGGGTGCGTGCTTTAAAGGAAAGCCACGAGAGAAGAGCCCCCTGCACAGTGAGCATGAGAAACAGCAGAAGCACAACTAGTGGGGGCGGCGGCGCCCCAACCCTCTGCAGCCGTCCAGGTGCGGACTCATCCCCGCCGCCCGGTGGCCTGACGGACAAGCCCCTCCCACGCAGCCAGCAGCCCCGTCACTGCTCAGTGTCCGGGGTGATGGTGGTGCAGGGTCCTGAGTGCCGGCCTCCTACCGCCCTGCCTGGGAGCCCGGCGAGCCCGCTGGCCTTTGTAGAGCTGCTCGTCCCCGGGATCAGCTGGGGTTGGGCATCCTGCAGCCCCTGCAGTCACATCATCACATGGGGGTGGTGACAGCTGCCCCTCCCCTCCAGAGGTCTGTGGATGCCCCTCTGGCCTGTCTTCGTCCCTTCTCCCAGCCCCTCCTCTGATGCCTTTAAAGAGGGACGATCCACCATCAGGATTCCCTGGGCCCCACTGCTCAGCCCTGGGGCTGCATCAAGGGCCAGAAGCCGCCCTCCTGTTTCGTGTTCCAGCATGTGCTTTCAACCTTGTTCTCAGGTTAAGAAGGCAGGTGGGGCACAGGCCGTTTGTGCTGGGACAGCAGGCGCCCAGATGGGAGTCCCCATGGGGCTGTGCCCCCCGGCCCGCATGACCAGCATCTGGCCCAGGCTTGGTCCCATGCCTCTCCTAGGGCTGTTTTGCCCCTGCTGTCCACGCGATCTCCCCACAGTCCCTATGGGCTTGGAAGAGCAGTGGGAGGGGGGCAGGTCCCAGGGCTCGCCCTCCACCCCAGGGCACTTGGGGGATGTGGCGCAAGAGCCAGCTCCTCTCAGACTTGCTGAGCGCTCCGGGTCTGCCCGGCGTTGGCTTTCCCAGGAGACGGGGCGGCGGGTCAAGGCTCACTCCCAGGGCTTGTCCTCGCAGGACCCACCCTGAATCAAGAGAGGATGTCTTCCTCCGCGGCCACGAGGTGCCACTGCGCGTGGGCGGGGGACGCTCACCTTACCTGGTACATGTTGCACAGCCCGGGCGGCCGGCGGGCAGGAGCGGACGGCGGGCTCCTGCTCTGCGTGAGCCACGGGACCTGCCGGGCGGGGGGGACAGAGTGGCCAGTTGAGTCCACGTGGGCGCCGTGGGTGGAGCCCCCGGGCCTCCTGCAGGTATGCCCCTGACCTGCTGGCCACACCCCGGGCAGGTGCGGACGGTGAGTGGGGAATGAGGGTGCGTGACCACAATGGAAGATGGACCCGCAAGAGCCTACAGAATCGGGGGACCCGGGGAAGATGGCGGGGGACAATCCCCAGGGACTCTGGGAAGGAAGGATGGCAGAAAAAAAGGAGCAGGAAGGAAGGTTTCGGAAACGATCCGTTTAGAGCCTATTCTGTTGCTAATTATGTGACCAAAGTTTCTTAAAAACATAGCTGGCACCAGACATGGAAGATTTCCAAGACGGCAAGTCCAGCAAGCCTCTGCCAGGCCACCTGACGGGCGCAAAGGCTTTCTGAAGCCTATCTGGAGTAACTTTTACACTCGGTTTTATTTGTGGAGTCTTATTTTTTCCTTTTAGAGCAAGTGCGTTCACATCTGCCCTGGACTTACAAGTGGAAATCATTCCTGCTCCGGGGGGGTCGTCTGCGGGGTGTCACTGTGGGCCCTCTCCGCGTGCTTCGGGGTAAAAGGAACTCATTTAAGAGCAACGCAGGGCTCAGAAGTCACTCCAGCAGACCCCTGGGGCTCCACGTTCTCCTGGACGGTCTTCCTCGTGCTTGGTGACGTTTAGGAGTGAGTATTAATAGTTTATACTCCTTCACGTGACATCTGCATTAACCTGCGCTCTGTTGTTACACAGCTTCCTAAAGAGTGTTTGCCCCTAACTGACTGCGTTTTCCCTGCCCCATCGGCTGTGAGATAGCACCTGCTGTGCCAGCCAAGTCTGAGCGATGCGGGGGGTGAATGTTATCACAGGACCAAGGTAAGTGGCCTGCAGGGAGGTCCTCTGGACTGATACACAGCGGATACCAAGAGAAAGATGGAGAGAGAGATAGAGAAGCAGCCTTACAGGGTCAAGAGATGAAGTCAGTGTCACAGGTTTCAAGAGACGTCTTTGACAGGCTACAGATGAAATGGATTTTTAAAAAACAGCTGAACGGCTGGTTATACATGGAACTAAGCAGCAGCTGTGACACAGAAAAATATTAAGGCGTTCTAGAAATGCTACTGCGAAGGGAACACGCTACAGAGTTTATTTTAAAGTGTGTCTCAGTGGATAAAGCTGTGGAGTCTCTGCCCTGATGAGGCCTGGTTGCCTCCCCCTCCCCGGGGTGAAGCCCCTCAGAAGTGGCACCTGGGCAAGTCCCTGCTGCACTGGGTCAAAAGACTTTTCTAGTTACATGTCCTCTATTTAAGACAACGTCCCTTCTAAATGAAGAGGCATCTCTTGGTGACATTTTTAGGCAGCTCTGGGGGCGGGTGTTCAGCCCCCTCTACTGCCACCCTGGCTTCCTGGGCGCTGGCGGTGCAGCCCAGGGTGGGGACGGAGCCCACCACCAGTGATTGGCTGGCTTCCTGGACCCCTCCCTGGAAGCCTGCCCCTTGGGCAGCGGTGGGAGGAGGGGGACCAGCCCTCTGCGTCTGTGGGCAAGCACACGTGTCCAGGTGTGCTCAGGACCAGAGAGGGAGGGCACCTGGGGAGGAGCCATGAGGAGGCCCCCACTGGGGCTCGGGGGAGGCAGGAGGAGCCCCTCTAGGAAACCATGTGTCCAGCTTACAGAAGAGCTCATTTTCTCTAATTCCCCCTTCACCCTGCTTTTTACTAATTTCCAGCAAAGTCAGATGACTTCCAAGCATCTCGGAATGTGGCGATGTACATAACGGAAAAATTCTAGGATAACTTGTGAAACCAGAGTGAGAGGAGAGACCTCTCCAGTTCTGAAGGCTAAATCCATACCTCAGTGATTCCCACGTGAGGTCCGGCGAGCGTGTTTTTCCCTAATGCTGAGATATTCCCTGAGATGTCAGGCTAAGCTCTCCATCACCCGAAGGATTGCCTGTTCCTTACACCAAAAGGAAAGTCAATGATGATGGAAAGAAATGACATAAAATGGAAATGACTTTAGAAGGCGGTGAGTTAGAACCGGGGTCTGCTGGCAGGATGCGTGGTCCAGACTAATGGAAGGAAATCATGTCTCTGCTCCTATTTCTATTTCAACAACCCCAAGCTTGCCGTCGACCGCAGACCCTCCCTGGCACCCTTCAAGGAGCCAGTCTGCCTCCCCTTTTAGGTTCATCCTCGAGTGCTTCTTCCCCCCTCGTAGTCCCCTCCCAGGGAGCACAGTCACTCAATAAATGCTGCTGAGAAGTCCTGTGCCCCCGACACACAAGACAATGGTCACTTCCCCCGACAGGTGCAGGGCTGTGCTCTGAAAGGAACACTAGAAACATCAGGCAGAACGAGGACAGCCGTACCAGGAAGGCCAGGGTGCCACACTCTTCATGGAGAAGAATGAAACGCCTGAGTATAAAGGCAGATGCGTGAGAACCGTCCGCGTGTGCAGCCGTGGCGGGTGCCCCGGCCCCAGACTCACCTGTTGGCAGCTGTGCCAGGGAAATGCCAGTCACACACTGTGCTTAGTAAGGGAGGGACACCAAAAAAAAAAAGGCAACTTAAAAAAAACTCACATGCAATTAGTACACCATTCTCAGGCTGTTAAAATGTTTAATAAATGCACAAAAGGAAGACATATATAAAAAGCAGAAGTTCATCACAAAATCAAATTGGGATACAATCACCAGAAGGCAGTCACCATTAAATACATCAACGTACTTTACAAATGTTTCACTCAGCACAGAGAACGCAGCAAAGTCACCCCCGACGCGGGGACGGCACATCCTGATTTAACTCTCGCCTGTTTAAAAACAGGGTGTGGAGACCGCAGGAGGACACGGCAAAGCGCTGGGAGCTGAGCCGGGGAAATCACTGATCAGTAATCCGTCAGGTTAATGACGCTGCAAAGGAGTTCCTGCAGGAACGTGTTCGGGTGCAGAAACAAACATGCCCAGCGCCTCTGGAGTTTCTCCAGGATGACCTCTGGCCAAGTCCGTGGCACATGGATGCGCTGCACGGCCGGGTCCTTGCCACCGACACTCACGCTGAGACCGCGTTGGTTCTGCGAGCATCACTGCTCCTCTGTGAGAGGAAACACGCTGAACCGAGATGTGCGAGTGCCGCTCCCCTGGCTTTGGGGCTGGACCCACTCGGGACGGGGCGCCCTACTCAGGCCCTGCGTGCTGTGTCCTCCAGGCCGTCTGCCGTTGTCACCCTCCCGCGGGGGCTACAGAGCACAGCTACGGGATTCGGGTATCGTGTTAACAGTGAGGAGGTGAGTTACCGCAGAACTAAAACGTGTTGAGTGAAATTAAAATGCAGTGGGAAAAAGTAAGGAGACAGAACTTGGTGGTTAGTTCACAAGCCTGATTCTACCCCAGAGCACTGAAGGGCAGAAACGGTTTCCATCCCACACACCCAAAACCACAGGAAGTCGTACTGCACGCTGAGGGCGGGGCGCGGAGACTGGCGGGTGATAAACACAGCTTCAACCACGAAGTAAACGGAGAAAGGCAGGGACCGCCACCAGCCTGCAGACTTGCTGCGCGACACCTCCAGGAACGCAGGCTGGTGCGGAGGGAGGAGACGCAGGCCTGCCCTGCCCCTTTCCTAACAGGTCACATCCTGTCTGGGTGTCACATCTGTGTCCACCTGAGTGACTTTCCAAGCTAATGTGTCATGGTTTTGGTGTCCAGCCTGAGGATTCAGTGTCAGTCCAGGGACAAGCTGGCAGGCGGGTCTGATGGGTGGGAGGGGGGACAAGGGCAGCTTGGGAGACCCCTCCTCCTGAACCTGAGCCAAGGCAGCGTGATCTCCGTGCCAACCGCTGCCCGTTCCTCAACAGGCACCACATCCCGGGGCCTTGGAAACCTGGTCCTTAAGCAACAACCCCGTCTTTCTCTGGCAACAAAGGCATGTGGTCTCTATGAATTCACTTGCCATTTCTGGCTCTCAAAACAATATGCCTGCTCAAGGCTCTCCCTGAATGTCAACTCCCGGCCACACAGAGGGCGAGTGCGCTGGCGCATTCCGAGGACTGGGGGCGCCGCTAACCCCAGGGGAGGGGAACAAGCAGCCCCATGTCCCTGGGCTCCCTTCGGCCTCACATGACTGTACCCTAACGGCCTACTCTGTGCAGCTGAGCAGAGTGACCGCTCCCCCCGACAGGCCAGCGGAGCCAGGCCGCCGCTCAGGGCTGGGGTGCCCTGAGCGGCCGGCGCCCCTTAGATGGTTATCTTAGGAGCAGAAAATGGGGAAATGGGCTTTTACAATCATCAAGCCTTCGGATTCACATCTTTTCTCAGACTTTCATCCGAAGGACCTTTCCAGCATGTGATAAAACGACGGCTCTCCTGACTTACAAGGAGAACAAGGCGAACAATGAGCCACGCTAATAAGCACCCCGACCTCGCCGCCCTGCGGCTGTGCCGCTGGAGAGAGCGTGTTTACACTCACGCCTCCAGGGTTTAAAAGCAAAGAACCCACAATGGAAGGGGTGACCTGAACGAACACTGCCAGGAACCCCCCACTGGCGCATTTGCAGCAAAGTGATTCCGCAGGCCCGTGAGCCTGGCCTGTGTCTGTGATGAGCAGCTGGTCTGTGACACACGGGACTTGAATGGGGTTCTGTGGCATCAAACGGCAAAGCTGTGCAGTTTTAAATCTTTATTCAACATCCAGTCGTGAACAGGATGGACACTTTGAAAGTGCAAAAACAAGTCTTTAAATGTTGTTTTAGTTTTTTAAAATCCTGCGGAAATGTTTTGATTTCTCTGGACCCTCGATGATCCAGCAAGATGATTTTGCAAAGTGGAGGCCCACTTCGGAGACTGGGGTCTTTCTTTGGGAATGTCGAAGACGAGACTAAATGCGATGAAGCCTGTACTTTTACATAAAGGAAGGGAAACAGGGGCGCAGACCAGGGGCTCAGTCTGAGAGAAGGGCACAGGGGCCGGCCCGCGCGCTCACAGCCGCCCCGCGGCGGGGCTGCCCTGTAGCGCACGCCGCGGCTGCTGCGCCCTTCCGCGCGGGCTGGGCGGGCTCTTCCTGCGCCTCGCGGGAAGCAGAGCGGCGTAAGGGCTCAGGACGGGAGGGGTCGCACGCGTGCCAGGTGCTTGGCACAACAGCGAGGTTTGCTTTGACAGCTGTGCTTGAAATTAGCATTAGACCCACATTTCAGGGTGAGGGGAGACAGCCCCGCGTCCAGGACACCCGAGGAACCCATCAGAGAATGAATTCTGTCAGCACGTCAGGTACCTCGAGCGCCACTCACGCGAGGTCCTGCCAAGCGTCAAGTGACAGGTCTCAGCTCTGAGCAGGTGCCAGAGAGGCTGGCCGGGCCCAGAACCTTGACGCCTTAATACAAAAGGTGGAGCGACACCTGAGATCGTCTCCAACCGTTTCAGATCGTCATTTTAAGACTTAAAGGCAGAGACTAAAGCAAATTCGAGAAGCACCTCCACTCCCGGTGCCCCCATGTTGACCACGTTCCGTTAGGATGCCGGGGGCCTCTGCTCCAGAGCCTCGGACGTTCCCTTTCAGGCCTTTCAGCTTAAGCACAGGGCACGGCCGGAAGCCTGGCTGCCTCTCAGGTGCTCGGTGAGCACACCTGATAAACCGAGTTTTTAGCAAAACCTCACTCCTCCCAAAATGGCCCACCTGTATGACACCCTAAGAAGTCGGGGGCCATGCATGCCATGTGTTTGCCATCCGATGCCCCTTGGGGATTAGCTCTGCAGTGAGATGCCAGCCACAGACGACCTCCCCCCCACCCAGCCCAGAAGCCAGCGTCGCAAACCGACCACAATAGGAGCATTTTTCTCTTGTGACATGCTTTTATCTGCAGAACACTTAAAGAGACTTCACAAATGCTATACTCAAACTAATGGAATACCGAAATAACACAGTTTTGATTCACAGGCACATCCATCTATTCCCCCACGCTCATTTCTTCCCCCAAACAACTCACTCAGGCAGAAAAGAACATCCACTCAAGGCGAATTTAAATTTCGAGTTTGTTCAAAAGTCCTCAATCAACACGAAGCTAGCAGCACTGAGTCCAAAAAAAAAAAAAAAAAAAAACTGGCCGACCCCCAGGTGAAGCCCCAGAGCGTGGGCAGAGCCAGCACAACAGCCACAAAGCCCCAGCATGAGACACAGAAGCCCCCAGAACGCGATGCTCTTTCTGCGGCGCCCACAGGCACGCCCACCCCAGAGACGGGGTTCACATGCTCTCCAGTCCGGGGCTGCGTCCCGACCGCGGCCCTTGGGAGCAGGGGCAGAAGCGTGGGCTACGGGGAAATACGAGAAGCAGAGACCCAGGCCACCCCCCCGCCGCGGACCTGATAGCATCTCCAGCGAGGACCACTGTCCCCCGACAGCACAGAGGCCGGCCCACGTCCCCCCTGAGGGCTGAGCTCGCCTGCGGCCCCTTCCTTTCCGTCTACACCACGGCGGCCGCACGCACTCCGGGCTCCTCTCTCTACTCCTCAGAGCTCACCTTGCCTGAGCCCCGCTTGGGCGCGCCCCTGTCGGCGCCAAAGAAGCGGCCGAGGGAGTCGAGGATGCCCGTGTCTCTGTGCCTGGGGAGGAAGGCGTGCCTGGCGTGGTCCATGGTGCTCGCCGAGGCCAGGTACTTGGATCCGTGCCTCTGGGAGGGTCTCTTCTGTGTGGCCATCACATCCAGGCCCTCCGGAGCAGCGGCACTGTCTTCTTGGATGGTCTGAAGCTCGTCTGACTCTGAAGGCCTGTCTTTGAAGGTGTTGTCCTCCCTCCCCGGGGCATCTCGGGAAAAGAGGCGGATTAAGTGGGGGCGGCCCCCGGGGTCAGCTGGGTTGGCGTCGGGCCAGGCATTCTTTGGGTCCGCTGTGCGCTTGGAGTCTGTCACCGCTGTGTCCTGCGAGGGGGTCCCATTGTTCTGGTCCGCATCTGCCTCGCCTGCAAACAACAGTGAGATGTGAATACGGCCGTGCAAAGCAGGGCGCGGACAATACAGCTTTCTTCCCGGGCTGGTGGACCGGCCGTGCCCTACAAAATCCACAGGATGCGCGGAGCGCCCTGACCGCCTCGGGCAGACCTGGCCTGAGCACCCTGCCTGCAGCCCTGTGTCTCAGAGGCCCTGGGGATGGCCTCAGGTGCTCCAGATTTGGCACCAGGCCTTCCCAGAAAACTGGCCGGAGCCAACCCAGCAAAGGCGCACACTCTCCCCTGGGTACTGTCCTCGCTGCGGGGAGACACCGGGACTGCAGGCACATTTATGGGACGTTTACTGTCTAAACGGCCACTGTGCATAAGCTAAGCGTGTGGTGAGCAGGCATTTGACAAAAGGTATTTTTAGTGTCCTTGCTAAAAATGGAACCTCCCACATATTTGGCAATTCACACCTTACAGAAATGGGGCATTTAGAATTTTTTAGTTTCCAGATTCCACAAGAGGCCTCTTGCAGGAGAGAATTGCTTATTCAGGACATTTTGAGTTGGTTTCTTTTCTGTAAGTGGTGATAGTCAGAGAGCTGACATGGGAATGGGAGGTTTCAGGTTGCAGACCACTGCCCCTCAGCTTCCCGCAGAAATAGCCTTTCTCTCAAGACTGAGGTGGGAGTAAATGAATGTCGTTTAGCTAGTTTCCCTTCCAGAGTTTATTGTTTATCCACAGAAAATGTGATTTACTCACACTTTCCTGTAATATCATCCAGCCATCGAACCTCCCGACAACCTGTTCGCTGATGTTTACCAACATCATCCACCCCTCCATCCTCCCAGCCCCCCACCCATCCACTCATCCACCCACCCCTCCATCCTCCCAGCCCCCCACCCATCCACTCATCCACCCACCCCTCCATCTTCCCAGCCCCCCACCCCTCCATCCTCCCAGCCCCCCACCCATCCACTCATCCACCCACCCCTCCATCCTCCCAGCCCCCCACCCATCCACTCATCCACCCACCCCTCCATCTTCCCAGCCCCCCACCCCTCCATCCTCCCAGCCCCCCACCCATCCACTCATCCACCCACTCCTCCATCTTCCCAGCCCCCCACCCCTCCATCCTCCCAGCCCCCCACCCATCCACTCATCCACCCACTCCTCCATCCTCCCAGCCTCCCACCCATCCATCCTCCCAGCCCCCACCCATCCACTCATCCACCCACCCATTCACTTACCCGCTTATCCATCCCCAGCCACCGTCTATCCACCCATCCATCCATCCACCCTTCCATCCTTATTCAGTGCCTAGCAAGTGTCATGGACTGCACCATATGAGCAAGATGTGGTCGCTGTTGCACGGACACAGAGGACAACGCATGCTGTGAGCTGAGTGTCCCCTCAGATGGTGCGCCCACACCCGGACCCCCAGGACCTCTGAATGTGAACTTATTTGGAAATAGGGTCTTTTGCAGAGTCATCAAGTTAAGATGGGCTTACACTGAAGAGGGGGCCCTGACCCAATGACTGCTGTCCCTCTAAGGAGACGGGGGTGGGACGCAGACAGACACTGCGAAGCGGTCATGTGACCATGGGAGCAGAGCTGGCCTCATGTGTCTGCAGGACACCTGGGACAGAGCGTCCCCAGAGCCTCGGGAGAGCATGGCCCTGCCACACCTGGCTGCAGACTCGGCCTCCGGACCGTGAGGGAAGACGCTCCTGCTGCCCCAAGCCACCCGCCCTGGGCCCTTTTCTGTGGTGAGGTGGCCCCAGGAAGCAGGCACGACGTGTGACTCCATGTCAAGTGAGACACTTAAGGGAAGAGCCGGATGAGGGGCCTCAGGGAGGCTGCTTGAGGAACGTCGGGGTGAATGAGATGTGCATCCGCGGAGCAGGATGCCCCGGGCAGAGCTCCTCAGGAACGAGCTGGGCTGGTCCCCGAGGGAGAAGAAGAGAGGCCTGGAGCTGGGGGGGGGGCCTGTGCAAGGCCTGAGGTGAGCTGGAGCTGGCCAGCGGAGGGCGAGGGGCAGGGAGGGGAGAGGGTGGGGGTCGTGGGGGAGGAGGGGAGGGAGGTGGCGATGGGAAGGTGGGGGGAGGGGGAAGGGGTTGTTTGAGACAGATCACCAGGCGGTGCAGGGCTTCCAGGGTTGAGGTGAAGTGATGACATCTTCTAGGAAAGCGCCCAGAGACGGCCAAGGAACGGGGGGTGGGCGGGGCCAGATGTCAAGGGAGGCGAAGCTTCAGCCCGGGTGCAGGTGAGCTAGGCTGCAGGTAAGGGGTGCAGGTGAGCACAGGTGAGCACAGGTGGAAGTGGCTACGGTCCAAGGGAGAGGGAGGGTGCAGGGCCAAGGTTGTGTCCTTCTACGGCAAGAAGTTTCGGCCAATCTGGGGGATGATGGCAAGGGGCGTGGTTTCCTTTTGTTACCAATATCTGGAAGCTTTTATATCCACAACACATACTTCAGAGATACATAAATTACAAAAGCCAAATGATTCCACACTCTGTCAGCAAAGTCACAGGGGTCAAGAGGCTGTCCCGTGAATGACACTCACCATGAAGTCAGTAGACTGACCCGTGTTTTCAAAGCAGAGTAACTTGCTCCCCAGGGATATCGTAGACGTTTGCTGGGGTCCCAGAGCAAGACCAGCAGCCAGACCCCGGGACCCCGCTGTGGTCCTGCTCTTGCTCCTGGGGTGCGTGTGCACGGCTCTCAGCTGCGCCTAATGCCAGCCGTGCCACCAGCCTCAGAAACACACCACTAAGAATATGGCACGTCTTTCACGGCCACGGATAAATTCAGCCACAGAGCACACCAGTATTTATCTCCCATCTAACCCCCACCCCCACCTCGCAGCAGCATGAAGCAGCAACTGGAATCTGCCATGGCCGGCTTGGAGCTGCGGGCTCCTGCTGGGCCGCGGTGCGCATCTACAGGTGCCCACGGAAGGAGCCTGATTTTGTCGCTGGGCTTCAGCTTGCGTGGCTGATATAAGTTAACGCAAATGCAGAGAGTCGGCAATGGCTGCATTGTGCGTGATTCAATGCGTTAATGAAACCCGAGCGCATCTGAATACTAACGTTTTCACCACAGTGAGCCTTTGTGTCCCTGAATATGGCTGTTTGTGAGGCACAGAAGGGCGTTTGTGTCCCGAGAGGAGCTTCTCCCGGGACACAAGGGGCACCGGGAGAAGCGAAAATCTGTGGATCTGCAGCATTTTGGGGAAGGACAAGTGCAGTTTGAATTTGCCAATTAATAACAGCTTTACTCAAATTAAAGCCCGGTGCGGAGTTTTCATCTAGACTCGAGTCACAGGGCGGAGCACTTGCTGCGTGACCGGAGAGGCCTGTATCCGGCTTTCCCAGAACGTGCCCGTGTGAGGCACTCTCTCGGTGTTCAGATTCTGTAGGAAACTGCAAGAAAACTTCTTTAAAAAGCCCACCTCATCTCTCCACTAAAATGACCCCAGAAAACTGGGGAGTGCAGGAAATGCACTGGACTTTTGAGGATGGTGACGCGAAAGTCAGGGCACGGCTTCCCGGACCGTCTCTGAGACACAGTGGAGAGGGGTTTCTGGGCCACAGAGACACCCAGCAGGACAGGGTGGAGCTAGTGGGGCAGTGTCTACTGTCCGGAGAGACCACAGGTGTCACCACCCGAGGGACGCTCCCACCCAGAGTCTCGGGTACCCCTGAGGCCCGTGCGTCGCGGGCTCCCCTCCCGCCGCATCCCAGCAGGCAGGCGCCCTGGGTCTGCAGCATTGCCTCCGGCTGCCACACCGCTGACTGCAGCTGCCTTTTGCCGCCTTAGCTGGGTCTGCTACGAGGTCTCCGCTGAGCCCCCATGTCTCGTGGCGCGTGGGGCACCCCCCGCACAGCGCTCTGGCGTGACCGTGATGATCTCCAGCCCAAGGCTCCCCTGCCTCGGGCCCTGAGGGAGCCGCCTCCTCACACCAGCCAGGCCCGACTGGCCCCGTCCCAGCGCCTGCACCCCTCTCCCCATCCTTGGCCTCTGTCGTCCTGACAAGGCTGCTGGGCCTGCCTCGCGTCCCACCCTGACCCTGACCCTGACCTGCCTGGGAGGCCCGCCCTGTCGGAACCTGGGGCTCCTCGCGTGTCCAAGGCCCATCTTGCCCAGGAGGCCACCGGCAGGGCTGGGCCCTCGGCTGCTGCTCGGGGTGGAGCGAGTGGGCAGCTGCAGTCTCTGGGCCAGAGGGTCCGCAGCTCTTGATTCTGGGACACTTAAGAATCCAGCAGACTCCCCGGCCTGTGAAAGTTCTGGCCCCAAGAATGACACTGACTTCTCAGCTCCCACTCTGCCTCCCGCCTCCAGCACCGACCGCACAGAGGGGCTTTGGCACAGGTAACACTTCCTGTACCCTCACTTCCCCCGACAGGACGTCCATCAGATATTTTGATAGATAATAAAATTTGTTTATTCATTTTGAGGGCTTTTACCTACATTTTAACCTTGGCTTTATGAAACAACTATTTTTGGTGGCAGATCTTACTAGGTTTACAGCCCAGATTTCAATTTTAGTTGTTTGGAAGATTTTCAGTTTTTATTAAGTTACAGGGAAAAAAAAAAAACCCTAAAACCAAAGTCAGCAGGAGGGGAGGGCGTTGCAGTTCAGGTAGAGTCGTGCTTAGCACGCACGCGGCCCTGGTTCAATCCCTGGTACCGCTGCTAAAGCAATAAGCAAACCTCATCACCGCCCCAGACGAGCACTAAAGCCGAAGTCAAAAATCAGTCTGATTAGCTCGGTCTGCCCCCATCACAGGGACGTCTCCCGACTCAAGGCCACGGGCTCCCAGTTCACTGTGTCCCACACTTCTTCCTGGAGGGCCTGATGGATACGATCTCCTGAGGTGCCCCGCAGACGCCCCCCCCAAACCACGTCCTGGTCATCTCTGACAGGGCCTGGAGTGTGGACGACAAGCTGGGGTTCGCCCTGTTGACACAGACGCCCAGGCAGTGGTCAGGAGGTCCACCCAGGTCATCAGGGGCCCTGCTGTCCAGCCTTTATTTTTCACTTTCCGTGTTGCAGTGTTGTTGGGTGCCCGAGGCAGAAACCGCGCAGAGACCCGGCCTGGGAGGCTCTGTAGGGGGCGGTCTCCTCCTGGGCTGGGAGGACCTTTGCACCAGGATGGGGACGCGGGCGCCGGGGCCCTCGGGAATGTCCCTCTAAACACACAGAGCTCGGAGCAGCTGTGAGCCCCCTGTCCTGGCGCACTGAGCAGCTGTCTCCTGAAGTGACTCACTCTGGTATCCCAGCTCACGGCCCCCTGAGGAGCTGTTAACCCAGAACACATCCATACGTCCAGAGGCACCAAAACGGCTACTTTCCCAACTGTTCCGGTTGAGCCCTAGCTTCTAACTTGAAGCAGCGGCACAGAACAGATGCAAGGCGCCGTCGCTGTGGAAGCCACAAAATGCAGGAAAGCTTTACTCATTTGGTCTTCGATTTGCTGTTTTTCAACTCACGGTTTTTAACTTATATTTTTAACTTATTTTTTTTAACTCATCTACTTTCCCCATCAAGCAGTATCTCACAGATGACTGAGACTGTAGAAGGCACCGCACAACGCAGGTGACCACAGCCAACACTGTTTCAGGCCCTGTCTCTCCGGGGCAAGTCAACGTGGCAAAGTAAGGATGCGCAGACCCAGGGCAAGTCCTTCAGGGAGGGCGACCTGGATCAGAAGAGGAGAGGAAATCTGAAGTCGCGTCCTTCAGAGTCAAGGAAGCTGTAAGGGGTACAGAGGCGGTGGTACGAACTAGGGAGACGTTATCCGATGCTCCAGCCCATTGCAGAAGGGACCCTGTTTCCGGAAAACCAAGAGAAGGCGATGCTGTTTCCGAAAGCCCAGAAAACCTATGCAGGAGCTTGGCCCCCAAACTGAAATACACAGCACAGCTTTCCTCGAGTGGTCTTCGTAGGTTGTGGTTCTCTTCTGGTGGGAAGATGGTTTGGGTCTGCAGTGGTGGAACTTTTACCCGGGGAAGCTTTGCGGATAAGCAGTAACTCCAGACAAGGAACCCCGCTGGCCCTGCCTGTCCACTCCCAGCCCATCGGGCACCACTCAGAACCTCCGCTTCCTTCTGCAGAATATGCTCCAGTTCCCCTCCAAGCAGAGGTGCCGGGAAGCTGGAGAAAAAGGAGCAGACACTGGTACACCAGGTCGACCTGAGCCCTGGCCAGAGTCTCATTTTTGTTGATGGTATGAAATTGATTGTTGACTATCTGAACAAAATTTCCATTTCTACTTTCTTGACACAGAGCGTGCTGATGTATGTTATCTGACAGGAGAACGTCTTGTCCCATCTCACGTGATAATGCACACAAGACAGCAACACACCCGTTCCGTCTGTGGACCGTCAACCCCTCTCCATCTGGGTCGGGGCTGGAGGCGCCGCACTGGCTGCCCGGTGTGCGGTCTGCTGGGCTCCGATCAAACGCAGATCCGGCATCTCTCCTCCCTGAAGCGGCCTCCACGGAAGAGCCAGGCTTTGGCTGCAAAGAGCAGCTTGTACTAGGGACAGCCAGTCTGGGGACCAGAGCTCCTGTCTGTCAAGTGAAGACAGGGGGGCCCATCCTGCAAGGGGGCTGCCTTACACTGACAGCCACAAACCAGGCTGTGAGCTCAGTGCCTTAGGCAGAACCTCAGGTTTAAAGGACGGGGCCAGGCGTGCAGGCTGGCAGGAGGAAGGGTGAGAGGGAGCCATCCTTCCCAGCTCACACTGCACTTGGCTGGATGCCCCATCTGAGCCAGAGGGGCACGGGGCACCTGCGTGTCTCCGATGCAGCCAGGCCGCTCTCTGCAGAGAAGCTGGCCATGCTCTTGGGCCCGTGGCGCTGTGGAATTTGCCAGTGTGGGCCAGGGCTAAGAGGACCCTTCTTGTTTGTGGAATACTTTTGGCCCTGGCTCGCTGCTCCTGGGGTCAGCAGAGAGGGCCAGGAAACAAAGAGGCCCATGGTTGTGGCCCGTGGATTTGCTACGGCAGAAATTCTGCATCTATGAGAGGCATGTAGCCGCCCGCAGGCGACCCGCGGAGATTTCTTTAAAACTTCTCCACCAACGAATCTTATCAACCCACCCATCTCACACGAATGCCTCCTTTGTGCACCCAGAACATATAGTTTTTATTTGCTCGAAATAGCTCGCCCTTTGACCCCTCCCACAGTGGGGATGGGGTCACGGGAGAGGCAGCCCTGGGGCTCCACAGGGAGCCTACTCCTCAGGGGCCCGGTTTCTCCATCACACAACCAGGGTGACAGGCCACGCGCCCAGCTTCCCAAACACAGTCGGCGTCCAGACACTGAGATTCCCAGGAGCCCGAGACCCACGCGGCTCTGCTCCCTGTGCCGCCTCTGGGGGTTCTCCCGGTGACTCTGTGCTGACCGGGGGCAGGCCCGAGAGGGTGCGGGATTCCCCAAGAAAGTGGCCTCACAGGTACCCTAAGAACTGCTTTTCAGTGGAGAAATAAGCTGAAAAATGTACTCCCACCCCCAAGGCCAATTTGACACCCTGGTGCTAAGCAAATGACAGTAGAGTTAAACTGAATTTGGCCTGCAGGACCGGAGTCCGCTGGGGTCAAACCCAGTGGGCTTTGATTCTTGGTTCTACCGTCTACGATGTGACCTTGAGCACCTGATTTAACCTCTACGCCTCAGGTGCCTCCTCGTGTCATTGTTCTGACGAGCCCCTGTGGGACGCGTGACAGCATGTTCTGAGCACTGACGCCAGTGAGTGCTCAGCAGGGGCTTTTGCCGTTACTGTTGCTATTATTATGATAGTTATAAAACTAGTCTGGGAATTCCTTGTGTAAGTTCCCACACATTTCCCACCCACCCACCCATCCACCTCGCCCCCATCCACCTATCCATTTATCCACCCACCCGCTCACCCAGCCGTCACTCATCCACCCCATCTACCCACTCACCACCTACCCATCCACCCACCCATCCATCCATCTAGCCAATGTTCATTTCATGCCTGTGTAGGTAGAATTCTAAGAATGGGCGCCCATAACCCTCACCCTTGTACATTGTCACGTTATACAGCAAAAGGAGGTTATCTGGGACTGTTGAAGCAACCACGGGAGCCTTTGGAAGACAGAATTTGCTCCGGCTGGTGACAGGAGCTGGTCAGGGAGATTGTCACCCAAGCATGAGAAGGATGGGGAGCATCGCTGCCGGCTTAAGAAAAGGAAGGACCGTGGGTAGGGTCCAGAGAGTGGCCTCTAGGACCTGAGGGTGACCCCAGCTGACAGCCAGCAAGGAAACGGGACCACACCCCTGGAACGACTCACGGCTGAATTCTGCCAGCAACCTGTGCGCACCTGGAGGTGGACTCCCCCCGGACTGCAGGGGAGGGCTGACCTGGCCGGCACCTTGATGGCAGTAGGGTGACAGAGGCAATCTCGTCAGTGGGAGGGCCTCGGGCGGGGCACGGCCCTGGCTGTGGGGTGAGAGGAATTAGCCAGACGGGAGGGGCTGGGGCTCCGGGCAGAGCTGGGGGTGGGGGCGGGTGGCAGGCCGAGCGTGGGCTCGCTGGCTGCTGCCAAGGCCATGAAAAGGGTTTGTTCTTTGTTCCAAAAGTGTGCGGTGCCACGGGGGGCTCTTTAAACTCAGAAGCAGCATAATCAAATTGACATTTTCAGAAAGTCCCTCTGGCTCTGCTGAGAAGAGTGGGCACCTGAGACCAGCAGAGACATCACGGGGCAGCCCAGGCGAGGGAGGTCGGCCTCCTGGGCGGGGGTCTGCGGACGGGGCAGGGGCCCAGTGCGGATCTCTGAGAGCTTTAGGGGATAAACATTAGGACTGGGGACAGAGGGAGAGAGAGGGTGTCATGAGAGGTCAACACCCGGGAGCCAGAAGTGCCTGTTCGTGGCCCCCATGCCCGACCCACAGATGAGAAACTGGGGGGCGAGGGCAGTGTCTGTGTGTGAACAGCCATCCAGGGGACTCGGAACACGGAGCACCTGGCAGCTTTCCATGTAATGTTTCTCAAGTGCAGGACGTTTTATGACAAGCGGGGCTTTTCCTTTGCGTTCTGTACTGAGCAGGAATCAATGTGGATTCGCCAGCAGCTGGCCTCCACGCCAGCGATGCAGAAGGTGTCGCACACGACTCCCTAGACCCAATCTGGGCCACCTGTGGTGTCACAGCCCCCGGGCTGAGAATGCGCTTTCCTTCTTAAGTGGTTAAAAAAGAAAAAAAAAACAACTAGGATTTCACAACACATAAATAAAGTTTCACCAGCACACAGCCTCACTTGTGTGCTGACAAAATCATCTTTGGCTACTTCTGGGCTCCCAGGGCAGAGCAGAGTCAGCACGATGGGGACCGTGGGGTCCGCAGAGCCTGCAGCGTCGACCACCTGCCCCTTTACAGAAGACGTCTGCTGACCTCCTTGGGCTACAGTGTAGATCTAAGCTCTAAGAACAGGAGAAACCGGAGGAACAGGGGTCAGTGTAACAGTAACAGGGTAACAGGAGGAACGGGAGCCAGTGCAGCCTTACCAGGAGACCTGAGGGTTAACGCCACGCAGCGTCACGAGAAGCAGAGTCTGAGAGTCTACCGCGCAGGAAAGAACTCACTTTTTGTACCTACGGTGCAAGTGACTATAGTAAGATGTTCTCTGTACCACTGAAGCTTTGGGACTTGACATGGAAGGTGGTTTTAAAAAGCACACTTAGTTTTAATTTCATGAATGAAACTAATGACAGCTGTTTTCAAACAAGAAGATGGATGTGTCAAAGGGAACACAGCCCCCAGGATACGGTACAGTCGGTCACACCCGGGCCACCCGGGAACCTCCGCGGGGACCCAGGGGGTGGGGCGCAAGGGCCCGGACTCACAAGGTGATGGGGAACGGGCGAACAGCGTGGCTTAATCTGACTGGACGGCTGCGAGGGCAGAGCCATCTCTAAGAGATGCGCAGATCAGGTAGCAGCGGTGAAGCCTCCACCCCTGAGCAGCTGGAGCAAGGAAAGGGCCAGAAGGAGACTCGGAGCAAAGCTGCACCTTCCCGGCCACCAGAGTAAACGTCTTACGGGTGACCCTGTCAGACCCAGGACGCCTGAGTTCAGAGAACGCCCATCACGCGCGATCACTTGTCTGAGCCTGTGCGACCTTCTCTTGCACTTGACTTTCATTCCCCTTCGAACAGGTAAAGGCTCTGATCCTTGAGGAAGCTGCTCATTTATACAAAAGTCACACACACGTGGTAAGGTCCAGCTACCCGTGTGAACATGCACCTAACTCACCCTCACACTGCCCTGTACGTCTTTAAGAAGCGAAAGCTGGAGTTGTCTCATGTTATCTTTCTTCCTCCCTTGCAATTCTGAGGTTTGTTAGCTAAATAATCAGGTGCTATTAGACTGTTTCTTTTGGAGGAATTACCGATGACAGACATGCAGAAAACCAAACAGATCAGGGCCGCAGACCCTGCATTATTAATTGGCAACCAGTAAACACTGTGAAATTCCTAGTAGCCGTGGAATCGCCAAAAGTCAGCCTGGAGTTCGGCCCTGCGGAGACGCAGACGCGCCGCTGGTTCACAAGGAAACGGGCATGCCCGTCGCTTTCTGTGACCTCCCTGGGCTTTTTGTGGAATGTGTGAATATTCAGTATTTGCTTGCAGTTGTTACAAAGTAAAGAAAGGTGAGGGACATGTGCAGAAAGTGGTGTGTTTTGCGATCCTCTCAGCCAAGGACACAGATGCCAGAAGCCGTGTCCTCGGTCTTCAGAAAAACGTGACCTTTGGTCTCAGTTGCTTTGCTTTCCTCAAAGAAAGAGGGTCCGCGATTACCTGGTTTTGGCGGGTGTCCTTCCTCTGAGCTCAAACAGAAACTCACGTTTAACCAACACACACTCCTAAAGACATTTACCCCATTTCACGAGTATTTGGAGGACGCTCTGACATTTGTTACTGGGAAAACTAGTCAGAAGCGTTCGCCTTTTCACTGACTCTCTTTTGGCGGGACAGGCGTAGTTGACGGCTCACAGTGGGAAAAATGATCGATACATTTCTACCGGGCGTTTCCGTAAGCGGGAGCGTTATTTTTAGAGCTGCTCTGGGGACAGTTGCAGATCTGTCCTGTGCACTCTCTGTCCCTGGAAGCGGCAGAAACAATGGTGTCAAATGTCTAGAGCAGGGATGGGCTTCTCACACAATGCCTGCTTTTCACAAGCGGCCTCCCAGCTCCGAGGAAGGGCCAGCCCCGTACCAGCCAGTGTTAGCTGCTGCCCTTTTTAGGGATAAAAATAACTTGAAGACTCTGCAAGTGAAGAAATATTCAGTGAAAGACGTAAAAAAAACCCTCAGCCGATAAAACATGATTTTTCAGATGAAGAAAAGGTGATGTTTTAATTAGATTAACAGAAAAAAAGGAAAAGTTCCAAGATACCAGCTATAAAGACAGCTGCAGGGACGCTCTTTGCTGGCTTTGCTCCTTGTTTTAGTGAAGTGCATGCTAACATGTGAATGGTTTTTCAGTTTATTTTCTTGTTTAGAAATCGTTTTGAGGCAATTTATCAAGATCATATATAATCAGACACAGCTCACATTTTATAGGGTATTTGACTAAAGAAACGGAAAATATTCCATGTCTACTCAGGCAGTGGGGTCGACTCTTTAAAAGATTTATTTATGAAAATTCTAACTTAATCACAATGGGTGCTTATAACATTTTTATGTTTTGTTGCATGAACCTTGAATAAATTGATAATTTCATAAGGAAATTATCCCAACCAGAAAGTCAACATTTGCACATCGTGGAAATAAATCCACGCACACAGATACGGATGTGTGCGTATTACAAAGTTCTCCAAAGCTGAAGAAAAATTGATCTCCTTGAATCTCACTGTGACATATTAAATTTTCACCACAGAGACAATTAGGGCTCATTTCCTACAAGTTCTGGGTAATTTCCGACGGGTCCTGGTTACTGAAGACTCTGAAGGACACAGCTGCATGACGTCACCTTCTGGGTGCAGGCGCAGGCCCCCGGGCACCTTGGTGGTGCGGCTGCCTCGCTCACCGGCGATCACCAAGCCTGCATCCCTCACAGGCGGGCTGGAGGGGGCTGCAGCATCCCTTCTGGCCTGAACCTCTGCAAGCGTCTAAATGCAGCGTGCGAAGTGCCATCCGTAGAGGGTGGCTGATGGAGTATGAAGCCTTTAATCTCCAGGCATACTCTGCACACTGTGATGCGCTGAGCTAGTGCTCGGTGCTGGGATGTGAGGGCTGTCAGCTGACCCCAGTGCTTTCCAAGAGCACTCTGAGCAGAGTGAGAAGGGACGCAGACCTCGGGGAGGCTGCTCTGGCCACAGCTGTCTAGAGCCCGTGTCAATGTGCGCCACCCTTACGCCCAAACGTTTGGGGGCCAGAATCTCACACGTCAACCGGCCCAGTCCCCAAGGTCTCCTGGATCCTGTCCCAGCAACCCTACCCGACCTTCCCTGAGCCCGACTCCTGCTCACACCACGTGCACCCCCACTTCCGCATTCTCGACTCTGCTGCCCCCATCCGCCCTTGGGGCGTGCAAGTCCCCCCTCCTTCAGGGAGTGAATCCACTCCCTGGATGCTGGTGGTCTTGGCCTGTGTTTAAATGCTGAGTCCTTACTACGCCGCCCAGTTTCAAGTCCCGGTGACGGACGCAGTTCATGGTGCTAACCTTGACCACTGCTCGTGACCACCTTGGACAGGGAGGGCCCCGGGGCCCCGTGGACGCTGCAGGACTCAGCACATCGCCGAAGCCCATGCATGCAGACAGGCTGCTGGGCTGGTGAGTGCAGCATTGTGAGGGAGGGAAGGTCGGGACGGCGGTTCTGTGTGACCTGGGAGCATCGTGGGAGTGGCTGCGACCTGGGAAAACGTTTGAAAAGGCAAGTGCGAGGAGCCAGGGCTGACCTGGCCATCGCGGCTCCTTCGCATCTGTGGCCACTGCCTGGACTCTGGCTCTGCAGCCTCATCCTGGACGGGCTGCTCCCCCAAGGTCCATCCTCTCAGACCCTCCAGGTCAGAGGCTCCATCAGCCATGCTGAGGACCCTGGGTTCTGCCCACGGCTGATGGGCAAAGACCAAACTAACGTCGCATTCAAACTCCTTCTTTGACTGCTCTCCGAGTGTCAGGTCCACCCTGCCTTCCCACAGCCCTGCCGCCACGGCACAGCGTCCACCCTCCGCCGCCTGCCAAGGGCCCGGCCTCCTGCCACAGGGCTGCTCGTGGGGACACGGCCGCACTTGTCCGGCATCCCAGGGTCAGCTCAGAGGCCATGTCCCCCGAGGCCTTCCAGAGGCTCTGGACTCTGCCCCTGCTCAGCACTGTCCCCCAGAGGGCCTCTCGGGGGCCTCGACGCACTGACCGCCCCACTGCTGGGCTGTGTTCACTGCCCCCGCCTGCAGAAGCCCCACCAGGATGGTGCTCACCCCTTAGGGCACCCAGGGATTCTCCTGTGTGCAGACAAAATCAGATCAAGTTAAACTTAACTTGTAAAAGCAGAAGAAAGACATCCATTAAAAAGAGTTGTGATTTTTTTTCTTTTAAAAGAAATTTGTGGGGGTGGGGAGTGTAGCTCAGTTGTAGAGTGCGTGCTTGGTGTGCACGAGGTCCTGGGTTCAATCCCCAGTGCTTCTGTTAAGGGGAAAAAAATTTAAAAACACATTTAAAAGCCATAAAAATGGGATCAAGGCCACGTGTGACATGTCCAGTCAGCAAGTCCACAGACCGAACGCAGCTCAGTGAGAAAAGACGCCGACTGTCACGGTTAGGATGAAAGCTCTAGCAGGTGTCTCTTCTCTCTGCACTTGGAAGGGTGATCCTTCCTGCGACCTCCCTGCCCCCGGGGGGGACTCGCTCCCTCGACAAGACGCTGATGGGGCTGCACCCTGTGCTCCTCCCGCTTCACAGCTTCTCGGCGCCGCTCACCTGCGCTCCGGCCTCCGTACAGCCGGGGGTGCCAGCAGTGAAGGCCAGGCAGGGACAGGTCCTCGGAGCTGACTTATGGTTAAGGAAGTGGGCTCCACGCCAAGGAGAAGAAGGAAAGGAAGAGAGCCGAGCTTCCTCCTTGCAGACCCCTGTGTGAGTCTCACTCGCACCTGCCCCCGGCCCCCCAGGGCCCCGCGTCACAGGCACCCGCATGCCCGGTTCACAGGAGTCAGCACCAGGGCTCAGCGGGGTCAGACCGAAAAGCACACGCTTATTAAGCAGCAGAGTCAGGACTGGGACCCAGGTCAGAGGTCATGTCCGCGCGGCAGGCCTTTCTGTTTTGTTCACTGCTGCCCTTCCACGCTGAGACCGTGCCTGGGGCATAGAAATCGCTCGGCCAACATCTGGAGGATGAGTAATCCTCATTTCAAAATAATAGAACAATCCCTGTGCGAGGCCTTACGAAGACAGAGAGCTTAACAGTCCGGTCCCTGTTTCAACCCTGCCGAAGCAAAGGCTGGTTTTGTTTTCTGTCTCCTGAAGTTCCTGCAAGTTTAGAGTAAAAGCTGCCTGAGGGGCCTCCGAGGGGCTCGTGAGGTATCAGAAGCACGCGTCACTGGTTGACTAGGGGCCGAGGGAGGCCAGCTTCTGTAGCCACGGAAACAAGGGCTGGTCCCCTCTCCTGCTAAGAGCCTAGCGGCCGCCGCTGAGGGTCTTATCAGACTGACGCCAGGAGCAGCCAGCCGCCAGGCTTCCTGCGCCACGCTGTTCTGGCGTGGCTGCCCCTCTCCTGACTTCGAGGAGTCACCTGCCCTCGAAGCACGACTCGTCCCTGGAGACATCTCCAGACTTGGAGCCACAGAGTCACGGGGACGAACCTGGCGGAGAAAACGCCTCTGCCGCCTCCAGGGCTGCGCTGAGGAGAGGCAGTCGCAAAAACAAAACAGATTTGGAAACTGCAGATAGTTTTTTTATAATTTTGAAGACACTAACGTTCTGAAACACAGAGGTAGCATTCTATTTATATATATTTTTTAATTAAAAAAATTTTCTTTTAAAAATTTTTTCTTTTTGTTTCTTAAAAATATTTTCAACGGCAGTGAGGTAATTTTAGGTTTATTTGTTTATTTTTTTGAAAACAGAGGGACTGGGGATTGACCCCAGGACCTCGTGCACGCTAGGCACGCGCTCCACCCTGCCCCGCTTCATTTCCGTTTTCCGGGTCAGCTCGCTGACCCCTCCACCTCCGCGCCTCGCGGGGCCTACAGCCGGCTGCAGCGTTGCTCTGCGCACGGGGCAGCTCTCTCGGCGCTGCGCCCCAGCCGCACAGACCCCTCCGGCTCCGGCTGAACAGAAGCCTCTATCTGAATGGCCTGGAAGGCCCCGCGGGTGAGAGGCTGACGGCAGTTTCGGACAGGATTTCAAGGAGTATCGCTCTACAAGTGAGTCAAAGTGCGGCGGGTCCCTCCAGGGGTCTAAACCTCTGCAGGGTGGGTGTGGAACCCCAGGAACGTGGGGCAAAGTGCTCCTGGGGTCGGGGCCGCTCTTTGCGGCCCATGTGCCTGGGACGGCCTTGGACCCGGCTGCCGAGGCAGACCCGCACCCTCCCTCCCGGCTGCGGGGCAGCTAATGGTTTGGAAACTTTCCTCTCTGTCCTCCTGCTGTCCCCAGCCTGAGGGCAGCCTGAGCGGGTCCCTCCCCCTCACCATCTCAGGTGTCTTCTTTAATTCAGCGTCAGTGAAGATGAGTGAGAACGAGGCTGAGGACTGGACAGCATCCCAAAGCCCGAGGCAGCCCCCTGGGCACCCGAGAAGCCTGACCGTGCAGCCCAAGAGGGCGGCGCCGGGGGTCTTCCCCAGCCCTTTCCAGGGACCCCAGCCCAGCAGTGGAAGTACGCGCCCCCGGGCCCCCCTTGGAGACGGCTCTCCTTCTGCTCCTCCTGAGACCACCACCGCCCTCTCATCTTCAGTTATGGGCAAACAACTGGCTGCAAAGAAACTTCCAGAAATCTCCTGCCAACGACACTCAGCTGGCACAGCTGTGGGTGGCTGTCCTCGCTCACAAATGAAGACCAGGGGTCCCATGGTTCCCACCAGCCGGGCCTGCAGACTGGCAGAAGGCTCCCCCGGGGTGGGGACGTGGCGTGTCCCCTCCCCACCCCCCGTCCTGCCTGGCTCTGTGTGTGGCTCTGTGAGTGTGCGTATGGCATGTTGGAGTGCGTGAGTGTATCAGGGTCTGTGTACGTAGGTGATTGTGTGTGTGTGTGTGTGTGTGTGTGTGTGTGTATGGGTGTGTGAGTCAAAGTCCATTTCTCTGGGGCTGGAGCAGCATGTGTTTTCATAAAGATGGACGAAATGTTCACTGGGATTCCCCAGGGACCTCAAGGCATCGGAGTAGTTGCTGCGTGAACACTAGGACTGGTGTCATCACCTGGATGGAAGGCCTGTGACCCCGCCCCCCATCTGCAGCAAATCACATGTCAATACAGTCTCACCTTCCAGTGATGGGACCCCTGGTTATGACATTGGTCCACAGCATCTTTGATTCTTTATAAAGATTTTAGAAAAAGAAGGAAGACATTAAGACATACTTTTTGTTTCAAAGCAGTTTAGATACAAATTTTCAGCTAGAGGTAAATTTTCAAACTAATTAAGACAGCGTATAAAATTCAATCATCCAGGAAGAGTCCTTGCTGCTAAGAGACAGGAACAAAAGCGGGAGGAGGGCCTTCTCGTGTGAATTTTACGTGACCTGGAAAATGACTGGATTGTAGCCCTGAAATTAAAACGTTTAACACAACAGTCCAAGTGTAGGACTCCTCGGTGACGTGGATTCACGTCGGGCCCACCTGCTGGGAGCGACGCGGACACCGCCCGCTGCCTGCCACCTCTCCAGTGAGAAATTAAGTCGGCCAGCACTGTGTCTCACCCACGAGCCACTGCCGTCACAGCTCAGGGGCTGCGAGGTCGCCCACAGGAACCAATGCGGGGCTGCAAGCGCGCGCCTGCCCGGCTCTGCCCGGGGCGTGGCCGCCGGTGAGGGCCCTCGGGCTCGGGGGCCATAGGCCGGGGGACTGAGGACGAGGCAGTGCCCGGCCTCATGGCCAATTCAGGCTGGCCTGAGGTGGAAGCTGGAAATGGGGACTCTTCCTGATGGAAACCAAAGCTGGGTGCTTTTAAGCTGGGGACCCCAGAGGCTCACTGACCCCGAGCATGGCAGCAGTTTGTGGGGGGGTCCGGAGAGGGGCGAGGGGGACTCTGCGTCCCCAGGCCTCAGCGGGCACACGGGGCCGCCCGCTGACCAACCCCACGCGGCTGCTGCTTGTGCCCATGTGCGGCCTGCATTCCCCTTTTGTTCTGGAAACCGTTCAGTTGTCCTATTGTGACTCTGTTGGCCTCAAGTGACTCTCAGCAGCTCATTCTAATCTGAAGGCCGGGGCCGGGGTGGGGGTAAACGCACGGGCGGCCAGCTGGAGGCCTCGGCGACTCGGCCTCACCAGGGCCAGCCCTGCTGGTGCCCCAGCCAGCTCGCCAGGGGCATCGCTCCCCCCGGAGGAGCCTTTGCTGGACCACAGCCCTCATCCCGGTCGGTCTCGGAATTGCAGGTGCCCAGGCGCCCCCCACTCTGACCCCGGCTCCTCCCACCTGTGCACCCTGTGCTCAGCAGCGGCCCAGGTGCAGAACTTCTCAGGAGTAAAGAGCTCAGGCCTTAGGACACTGGGGGGCATCTCTGGGGGAAATCAGCAGTTTGCAAAGGTGTCTTAGCGAGAGGAGGGGACGGGGCCGCAGGGGGAGGCGGCTCCGTCACTGGCAGATGCTGACTAAGCTCGTTCGAGGGCCAGGCCGGGCCCCGCCCCGACGCAAGCTTTATAAAATAACCCCCCCCCACACACATATGTTTCCACCTACTTAAATATATGTGACAACATGTATTATTTATATATTATTAACACAATATATTATATTTTATATGTTATACACATTATACTCATGTTTTTAGTATGAACACTTTCCCTGAACATTAAACACAGACGATTCTCTCTCCTTTCTCTGGGCGATGAATCAGCGACTCCTCGTGGGATTCTGCCCTGCACCTGCAACGAGCACGCGGCTTAGCCCCGCGAGGGGCCGTGGCTGAAGCAGCGAGGGGCGCGCTCACGACCCCGTGGCCCTGCAGAGCGGCACCAGCGTCCACCTCACGCTGTGGTGCTCTCGTCCCGTCTCTCTGGCTCTGGAGACGTGGGTCGCGTCTGGAAGGAACCACCGTGGCTCTGGGAAGAGCAGGGGTGCCCTCTCCTGGAGACGTCTTTGTCGGTGTGGCTGGGGCGACCTCAGGCTTCCCCTCACTGCAACCGAGTTCCCCGCGCCTGTTTCTCCCCGGGACTGGTGAGTTCGCGCGGGTGGGCGTCCCCGTGCTTCCTGCCTGGATTTCAGACGACGAAGACAGCCTGTGCCACGTGTGTGGGTGTGAGGTTCCAAAAAACCCCAGTAACTGTCCCACCGCCAAACACTCTGGCTCCCCAAAGCTCACACAGCCCATGGTTCTGTAGGCTCGCGAGCCCTGGAACGTTTTTAGGTGACCGGGCAAACCTGGAGTGTCAGCACCCTCGGTCAGAGAGAAATTACTGAGAAATTTACCAGCGTGCTCTAGTGAGTTATTCGCTCAGATCCAAACACTTCGGGGAAAGTTTCCCTGGAGATGAAAAAGTAAATAAAACTTCCTACGTGCACTGCTGAGTCAGTGACGGGCTCTGCCTTCCCGGTTCCGAGGAAGTTCTCCCGCGCCCCCGGTTCTTCCAACATGCGGACGAAGTGAGTAACCAGGGGCCCCAAGAGCACCAGCAAACGGCTGCTGGTGACTCAGATGTTTCCTGGAGCATCACGAAGGCGTGGCTTCCGATCACACGCAGGGAATTCCTGTCTTGTCAGGAGGAGGCCTCTCTGTAAGGCGGGAGGGACCTGCTGACTCTCCCTGGGGTGACAGGTGTCAACCCTTCAGAACTGAAAAAGAATTCTCAGATTTCCTCTAAGACGGTACGGTCAGGATTGACAGCCAGGATTATTTTAGCTTTGTTTCTCCTCATCGTTCTGCACCTTCAGGCTGGGGCAGCTTTGGACCCCAGGGGAGCACTGGGAGGGTGCGACAATCAAGTTCAAAAGCAGACGCCGGCCAGCTGGGCAGGGCCCCTCATCTGTGTGACTCAGGATTGCAGAGCACGGAACAGCGGGACCCAGGAGGCGCCCCGGGCCACCCTGACTCGTGCTCACACATCCCCTCCGCCGTGACTCAGCGGTGTCAGCTGTTCACGCCGTGAAGGTGACAATCAGTGACTGCTCCCCGTCACACGTCAGAGGCACGTTCACTCAGCGGGTATTCGAGCCTCTCGGTGTTCAAGGCCCTGCGAAGTCACCGTGGACAAGATGCAGCTTGGCTTGTGGCATTTTTCTTCCCAGTAAAAGGCAAGTCTAACTTTGTGACGGGAGTGAAACCGCCACACTTCGGCTGGCTTTCACATCGACTCTGGATAATAAAAGAATTCTCCAGACTGAGTATCTCACTGAGAAGATGAAAGAGGGCTGCCTTTGAAAGAACTTCGGGTAAATTATACCATGTTTACAATTTACGGAAAAGGCCTATAATAGGTCATTTCCGTGTTACGTCACACAGTGCTGCACACAGGCGTGTATAACTGTGTGCGCACGCGTGCGGGCGTGTCTGACGGTGAAAGAGTGGTTGACACTGTTACAGCTCATCCTGAGGGCAGTGACCCTGGGCAGCAGTGACACACAGGATGCCTGCGTTAAAAAGAAGCAACCGCGGCCCCAAATTCTAAAACTTACTCCTCTGCATAGACAGAGCCTAAATATGGACATTTCTATTTTGTCATTTCCTTCTTTGTACTTGTCTACATGTGTAGTTGGACACAGGACCAAAGACCTTTATCTGAGAGGTTTACAGGCAGACTTAGTCTTACAGCCATCGACCCTCAGACATGCCATTCCAATTCGCAGACGGAGCCCCCTCCCCGTATCCTAAGACCACACGCTGTCCTCCGAGACGGTGCACCCTCTTCTGCTCTTTCCTCTGCCCCTGAGGAGCGGGCACCCTACGACCTAGAGGCCCTGGGCCGAGTTCAGGCTCCAAGGAAACCCCTGCGGAGACGAGCACGAAGCAGGTGGAAACCAAGAGAGAGTAACGGTTCCTTTCACAGTCTGACGTCCATTCCGCTAATCCGCTGCGTTTCGTCTCCGTCTTGGGTTACACTGATTTTCATGGAAGCTTAATTAAGATACTGAAAAAGTGGGCAGGGATCTTTCTGTAATGATGTGGGCTTGCTCCAGAAGGACGGGATTAGAGAAAAGGAAAAGGGTTTTGAAACAGAGCGTGTAAATCAGGAACAAAAGATATCGGGGTGGATTATCTTGCCTGACACGTGAAGGATAAAGAAACGCTTTCCAGGAATCAGCAGGGGCCGGGCCAGGCACATGGCGGGGGGCCTTTCCTGGGTGTCAGCCCCGCGGGGCGGGCTGGCTGTGGTGAGAGCTCATCTCAGTAGCTGGGAAAGCGGTCCCTCCTCCACTGATAACCAGCCAGACCGGGCCCCGGGCCTGAGGCCTCAGCGCTCCAGGAGCACGTGCAGAAGGGGAAAGGACAGACCCGCGCGAGGCCCCGCGTAGCTTGCGGCCGTGGCAGGTCGCCCAGGGTCACTGCCACCCGGCAAAGGTGGGCCCAACAGCGGTAATGCAAGAGTCAGTGGGGGCCGGTGCCCTCCCTGCGGCGGGGGCGGCAACTTCCGTTCCTAGGGCGACGGAAGAGTGACCTTCTACGGAAAGCACTTCTCCCCCGACACCCCAACCTGCCCTTCGGAGTTCAGATAAACGCCCTGGTGCCCAGGCTCCGTGGCTCCCGCCTGGCCCCACCGCTTACTTTCATGGGCATGCTGGGCCTCCGGACTCTGCACCCAAGGGACTGAGCAGATGGTTCGAGAAACATCTCCTAGCTAGGACAGCTCTGGGAACTCGCCCGTGTCAGTGTGCAGAAAGGCATGCGGAACGAAAACAAGGTGGGGCCAGACGGCGGGGGTCCCCAGGAGGGAGCACGCTCTCAGCCCCCACGTTCCATGGAGTCTGCGCTTCAGTCACGAGAACAGACTCACAGGTCCCTCACGTGATGGAGAAAACCAAGACCTTCCCCAAACAAGAGTGTGTGGCTCACAACAATCGTACGAGATCATCGTCTGATTTTTATGGGACGTACCGAACACATCGCTGTCTTCCGAGGTCTCCCGGGGCAGGTGACGGCGGTTTCTCCTTTTCTCAGATTCTTCTCTGTTAGTTTCACCCTCCTGGAAAAAACAACACAAAGCAAACCCTTCCTTAGGATGCAGTGTGCGATCAGCAAGACACTTCGGCGCGTTGCTCTCCTGCTGGCAAGTCACACCCTCACATCCATCCTGCTCGGAGGTGGAATCCGGTTCAGGGTGGGTTTTCTGCGGGGGAGTCTGAATTCTGGCTTGTCTTTTCCGCCTGGGCATGCAAGCATCCTCTCGTTCCAGAGGATGTGTCTTTCGTACAAAAGAAACGCAAATTGTTCAAAGAATGAGCTGGACACCTTTGCATGTATCTCCAGGGCGCACCTGCCCGTGTCAGGAAGGCCCTGGTTCTTGTTCTTAGTGAGGGGCTGGTTCCACTGGAGTCTAAAGAAATCTAATTAGGTCAAACCGAAGTTTCCCAGACTGGACATAAAACTGCCTCGGGGAGAGTTTTTGTTTTTTAAACAAAATTCCTTCATCCCCTGTGGCCTCTGTCACCTGATTGGGTGACTTAACCATGTGGTTGAGCAGAGTGTGGATAAACACTCCTTACTCCCCAATTGCCTTAAAATCCACAGTTCAACACCAAACTTCACTCCCTGTGTTCATTTGTCTCCCTTGAGAAACACATGCACAGCCTGACCCTTGGTACCTGGGAAAGCTGACTTTATTTGGAAATTAGGGTCAGGGCAGAGGGAACAAGCCAAGACGAGGTCACCAGGGTAGGGTGGGCCCGCCATCCAATGATGAGCGTATGGCCCTCCTTTCGTAGAAGAGGAAATTCAGACACAGACAAGGACATACAAGAGGCCATGTGACGATGGAGCAGATGGAGTGAGGTAGCCACAGGCCAGGGAGGCCAGGGATGCTGGGCACTCCAGATTCTAGGATAAGTCTAGACAGACTCAGAACCTTCAGAAGGACCCAACCCTGCTGGCCCCCAGGGCTCTGTGCAGCCGTGTGGATGGCGGTGTGGGCATGTGGGGAGGAGACCAGGATGCTAACCAGCCAGTGCCTAGCTTTTGGGGACACTCTGTGACTTCTAGGAAAACTGTGGCATCTCTCTAGGGGAAACTCTCTCTTTGGGTTTTAAGAAGCAAAACATTCTTTTCACACTGAGAATAAATTCAGGCCCTGTGTGGGCCGGCTGTGTACATGTTCAGTTTAAATTCTGAGAGCACTACTCTCCAATCAAATCTCAGGGACCTCAACTACCACCCGAACAGGAAGGGAAGCAACGCAACACTCTGACCAAGCAGACGGCCCGCTCCAGAGCTGCCAGGATCCGGCTTCCACGTGGGTGAGGAGGTCCTTCCGTGTGTTCCTGGTGTTTAAACCTAGTGACACCGCTGACGGGAATGCAGTTTGGTGCAGCCATTATGGAAAACAATATGGAGATTCCTCAAAAAACCAAAAACAGAACTATCATATGATCCATCAGTCCCACTCCTGGGCATATATGTGGAGGGAATGCTAATTCGAAAAGACACCTGTGCCTCAATGTTCACAGCAGCACTATTTACAACAGCCAAGACATGGACACAACCTAAATGTCCACCGACAGATGACTGGATAAAGAAGATGTGGTATATGTATACAATGGAATACTACTCAGCCATAAAAAAGAATAAAATTATGCCATTTGCAGCAACATGGATGGATGTGGAGATCATCATTCTAAGTGAAGTGAGTCAGAGAAAGAAAAATGCCATATGATATCACTTACATGTGGAATCTTATAAAAAAAAAGAAGAAGAAAAGACACAAATGAACTTATTTACAAAACAGACTCACAGACATAGAATAAAGCTTATGGTTACCAGGAAGGGAAGGAGGTGGGAAGGGATAAATTGGTGTTTGGGATCTGCAGATACTAACTACTAGACATAAAATAGATAAACAACAAGTTTATACTGTAGAGCACAGGGAGCTATACTCAGTACCTCGTAGTGACCTATAATGAAAAAGAAAATGGAAACAAATATATGTATATATATATGTATGGCTGAAACGTGACGCTGTGCACTAGAAACTCATGCATTGTAACTGACTCTACTTCAATTAAAAATAAATATATCAATAAACAGATAAATCTGATGATAAACAGTGCGTGGAACCAGGGGAGCTCAGGGGTAGAGCACAGGCTTAGCATGCACGAAGTCATGGGTTCAATCCCCAGTCCCTCCCTTAAAATAAATAAATAATAAATAAATAAATTACCTAATGACCTCCCCCAGAAGGAAATTAAAAAAAAAATGGGTGGATTGTGTGGTATGTGAATCACATCTTAATAAAGATGTTGAAAAACACCCATAGTGCTCAGTTTGCATGGAGTTCACATGAAAACATCGCAGGGGGTTTAGAACGACCCGTCTGAGGTCCTCGTGATGCCACCGTGGTGAGACGGCGCTCTCTCGGGTGAGCTGTAGAGCCGCGCTCTCCGGAAGCCCGTTCTGTGGTGCGATTAGGACGCAGCACTCTTTAAACAAGGAGTGCAACGGAAGAGGCTCGGGACTTTATCCAAACATTGGCTTTTGGAAGTCACAGCAAAGTTAAGTATTAACTGGCGTCACAGTCGGACGGTTTATCGGGGCCCGTAACGCAGCTGGACATGCTGGCGCCTATTCTAGGAACTCCAGTGTCCTGCTGCGTGCCCCGGGAGGCCGCTGCTTCCTCAGCTGGCTGAGGAGGGGAAGAGGGTGCTCAGGAAGGAAGGAGTGGGGTCGGGGGAGACAGCGAGACGGGCCTTGTTCAGCGCAGCTCTTTTACTTAAGAGTTCGATGGTCCAGGGAACTGAAAATTTGTTCAAAGTGCACTTAAGCTGATTCACACCAGGGCGTCCGTTCAGATCAGGATTTTCTACATTATTGGAAACAGAATAAGGCAACGGGAAGCTTGCATCCTTTTCATTTCAAAGTGAACACACTTCCTTTAGTTTGATGTAATACAACCGACCTAATTTCCCTGAACTTGTCACCTGCACCTGCCTGTGATGCAGGCAGGCAGAGGGCAAAAGGTCTAATATTTGAAGACACATCTTTGCTTAAAGCGCAAACACTCTGACAGAGCAGAGTCCAGCCACTTTTCTGAACACACAGTCAGCGCTGCCAGCCTCTGCGGCCTCCTGAGCTGTCTCCTTCATCGTAAATGGACGTAATCATATCGTCCATCTCACGGGGTCACTGTGGACACTCCATGAGTCCGGACGTGCAAAGATCAGAGATTGTGACGCTCTCTGGCCTTCAGCCGCCCACACAGTGCTGGCCACCATCACGCTGGAGTGTCCGGGACACTCTGCTTCTCCACACCCTGTTAGTAAGGGAGTTCCCCGGTCCTGGAGGCCCCGGCATGCCAGAAAAAGAAGTGCGGTGGGCTGTGCCTCCGTGTTAACGAGTGGGCTCCTGGAGGCTTCCCACTTCCATGTATTCAGAGGAGGCAATTTGAGGGGATGTTCTGAAGAAGCTGTCTCCTTCCTGGCAGGTATTTCCAGGAGAAGTAACCAGCCCTGCAAGGTTTGGAGTTCACCACCGAGACCAACGTGGAGACCACGCGCTGAGTAGACCCCACAAGGTGACATCATTTGACTCTGGGGTGACGGCACCCGCTCAGCTGCTGGCTGTGACAGTGCTGAGGCCCCAGCATGGCTCTTCAGGGTCCTGGGTGGGGGGCCACAAGTGGGAGAGCCCCTGTTCTCAGAGGTGTGCATGTCGGGGTGGGGAGGCAAAGCCAGCCAGAGAAAGAAGACAAACCCGATGGTCTGGGTGGGACGTCGGCTCGAGGGGAGAAAGGCAGGGAAGCTGCAAGAGAGGGCCTGGGAGGGCAGCGGGGAGAGAGAGCGGGCAGCAGATGCAGGTGGCAGGGGCCTCAGGGTGGAGGCCAGGCCCTGCGGGCGGGGCAGACGGGCCGCTGTGCTCGCGAGGACATTCCTCTGACCGCTCTCCGAAAGAGGCCAATTCCTGCCAGCACATCCCAACGTTTCAGCTCGCCTTCTACTTTAAATTTCAAGATGTTGGTATTTTGTCAAGTGACTTACCGCAGCTACGAGACAGCAGCGTGTGGACGCACACACATCTCTGAACAACCTGCGCTGCAGTCACGCTAACTCACGTGTGTCATTAACGCTATTACCCACTCGCCTTGTCTGTCCACTGATGACCTGTGTCTGGCTCCAGGGTTTGTGCTGAAGCACGATTTAGGGTGCGTGAAATGACAGAGTCTGTTTTGCAAGGACCCAAAGCCACAGAAACAATAACGCATTTTACTTGGGCTTCTGTTTAACTGTATGACAATCAAATTAACGGAGGCACCAAATCTCAGATGGGAGAGTGACTTGCCAGAATAACCCAGGTGCAGAGGTTGGGCTGAGCCTGGGAGCGTGTTCTCACAGCGGCCAGTTGGCATGTTACAGTGTTGGAGTCCAGGGGGCAAGAAAGATGTCATGCGTGCACACACGAACACACACATTACACAAACACACACACAGACACACAAACACACACACCCTCACAAACACACATACAGACACACACACACAAACACACACAAGACACACACACACCTTAAAAACACAGGAAGATCAATTTGCACAGATGTCTTCCAGCCGATAAAAATCCCTCGCTTCCAAATTTAAACGTTGAAAACCACAGCACTGAAGTAACGGCTGAGAAGGGACAGGAAGCATTGGTTTTAAAACTGGATTTTTAAGTTTCATTTAAAACCTTCTGAGAGGGTTTTATCAAATATAAAAAAGTTCTTAATAACAAAGCAAGCACAGTGTTCGTGGGAAAGGGCACGCTTTTCACTGTCAGAGTCTGAAATAGACTTGTCCTTGCAGATAAAATTACACGGTGGCCTTTCTGAAATTACCTGGCAGGGGGTGAAATGGCAGCTCAAGGAGCCTTCTGCGGGCACACGGAGCAGTGAGCCTGGCGGAGGCCGTGCCGCGCGGGAGGCGGCCTCCCACCCAACCCCGCCCCCAGCCCTGCGAGCGGGACCACCTGCGGGAGGACACTCAACACACTTCGCACTCCCAGGGACTCCGACGCGCCCGCCCTCTGCAAAGGAGAGTTTCCGCCTGGGCACCTCTGCTCAAGCTCCTAAGAACTGATGAGTGAATATCTGGGTGTCAGCCTTGGAATCAGGTTCCCAATAAAATGTGAATCCAAAACCACGCCTGAAAACTACTTCATTTCAAGTGTGCCCAGCGCAAGCTCAGATATTTTCCCAACTTACAAAAAACAAACCCAGAAAACGATTCAATGAAATAAGGCCACCTCTGCCTGCTGCGTCTGTGTTTTTGAGAGACGGCCAACATCTCTGACCTCCCTCCCGGCCGTCCTGTCGGCCCTCGTTAAGTGATGAAGTGTGACAGACGCAGGGCCGGGAGGAGTCTGGGGCTCCCACAGGGTGAAGGAAGGCACGTTGGAATCCAGCTGAAAACAAGGCGACGAGCAGCTCCCTTCTGAGGCACGGGGCTCCTGACTCCACGCGGTCAGCTGCCCAGGGCCCAAGAGCAGGACTGCGGGGAGGGAGGGCTTGTCCGTGGGCGACGGGATCTCCAGAGCACACCCTCCTGCAGCTGCGGTTTTACACGGAGTCTTTCTAGTCGACGACCAGTGTTTAATGCATCACTTATGCTGAACCACTTTTGGTCCCAAGTCAGCGGCTTGCAAATGCGGTCACTGTTTCTGATAAAAGTTAAGTTTGCAAACTCACTCCCAGCCCTAATAAACCCTGTAATGGGCTGAAAGAACGCAGAACACGGGCACCTCCCGGGAATCGGATGCCCCCGGGTCTTCCAGCCCTAAACCCTAAGCTCGAGGCCCTGAGGGCCCTGGAAGCTGATGCCTGGGGTCCTTCCCGTCCTCAGCCTGAGCCCTAAGACCTCGAGGCCTCGGCTTGGCTGTCCCCGAGTGGGAAGGAAACAGGTCTGAGTCAGGAAGGGGCCCTGGACAGGGGTCAAAGTGGCCGCCCCTAAGAGGGGGCCGGACCGGGGGCCTGGGACGGGCGCAGGGAAGCCGGCGAGTTCATAAGCCCCGTGCTGCGGGCGTTCTGTTGCCCGGGGCACCGCCACCATCACCCGTTATTTTTATTAAGGGTTGTTGAGGGGGTGGGGTGGTTCGCTGGCTAATTACACCTGACGTCCTTAGTAACCACGTCTGTGTTTGTGAGGCCTGTGGCCGCCCCACCTGGCGAAAGTGTGAGCGTTCAGTCTGCCAGAGGAAACAGCACACCCACCTACGCTCCTGAAAAATCAGTCAGCCTTGGGTCGGGCTTTCAGCACAGACTGCAGATGAGAGAGCTTCTCGTTAGTCCCTTCCAAGAGCAAAAACATCGCTGACTCGACACATTCGAGAACCGGCTGTAAAGCGACGCCGCGCCTTTGAGGCAGCGAAACCCTGCGTTTAACACCGATCTGCCGACACCGCCCCGTGGAGCAGGTGGGAGCTGCTCTCTGAGCTCTTACATATGAACGCAGTTTTCCAAACCAACCTGGAATGAGACGGCTCTCTTTGTATTTCCTTGTGGCTCGTTTCCAGGTCGGATTCAGAGCCCACATTCAGGTTCCCCCCGCCGCGGTCGCCGGAAACTGACGACTGACAACCGGCAGTCAGTCGCTGATGAGTCGCGGGCCCTGGAGGGCCTCTTCGGAAGGATGCACGCTCTGCTCCGTTTCTGGCTCTAGGAGCTCGCTGGAGGTCCTCGGACGCACTCAGCACGTCAGGCGGGCGGGCTTCCGCGTGTGCGGGGACGTCAGAGCCAGTCCCATTGACTGGACGCTGCAGCGGCAGCACGGCCGGAGGGCGACGCTCGCAGCCCCGCTGGGAGGTGGGCATGGCGGGCACCCCCCCCAGCGCTGTCCTTGGCTGGTGGACGTGTGCTTCCAGAGAACCTGACCTTCTGAGCCCAGTGTTGCATGGAATCCGATGATTTTGCAAAAGACTCTGATTTTTGTCATTGACAGGAAGGAGCTGCTGCCGACCTGTAGGGCCCGGAACCCTGAGAACCGAGGCGACGCGTCCTGTCGGATGCACTGCCCCTGCTCACGGGCAGCTCTTGTATTTTCAAAAATATTTTCTTAAGAATTCTTTTTTTTAACTTTATTACTTTCTTTTGGTAATTAGGTTGGTTTATTTGTTTGTTTGTTTTTCATGGAGGAGCTGGGGATTGAACCCCGGACCTCGTGCGTGCTGAGCACATGCTCGACCACTGAGCTGTGCCCTCGCCGGGGCAGCTCTTTAAATCCAAATTATTAGAAAACCAATCAGGCTAAAAATGTGGCTCTTCAGTTGGACCACCCACGTTTCCCAGGCTTCTTAGCCACGTGTGTCTTGTGACCGGCCTGTGGTAGGGCACGGGGACAGGGCAGAGGGCCCACGGCACGGTGCTGTGGGGGGCATCTGCAGGGCGGGCACTGGTACTGGCAGCCGTGGGTGTAGCTGGGCCGTCCGCCTGGAAGGAGAGTTCGGTGTTCCGCTGTCGGCGTGAAGAGGAATTCTTTATGGGGGTGTGTGTGCAACATACAGAGAGAGAGACAGAGACGGAGCAGTGGGGGACTGGGGCTGCTGAAGACAAGCACGAGGAGCCATCTGCCAGCTCCTCGCGTCTAAGACTTTACCAGGCGTGGACTCGGGGTTTCCGGGTAGCTAAGGCTCAGACTGGACTGGCAGGTCTCTGTAGGGACGTGCCTTCCACTTTTCAGCCCCCTAAGTTGTTAAATATATAGTATTTGGTTAACTTAAGAGCTACCTGAGTTCTCAAAAAACACCTGTTTACAAGACTTGCCTATGAAAACAGAATTACGTGTGGATGGGCCTAACAGTCACCAACACATGGCCACCAAATCAGAAAGGGACAATTCTCAGGTGAATTTCCGGCTCAGGGCACTGCAGCCCATCCTGGGAGGCTCCGGGCCGGAGCCTGGGTGACTGGACGGAAGTGAGTTTCTTAATAAGTCTGTTTCTCATCATGTGCAATAGCCCTGGGGTAAGCGGTTGGTTCCGACAAGGAACTGCAGAGAGAAGAGGCACACGATGTAGGGGAGCCACACTGGGTGGGGTTTTGAAGGGCTCACTGGACGGGCGGGCAGCAGGGACGACACCCTGCCCTGGGCTGGGGCCTGCAGGTGAAGCCGACCAGCAGCCACCAGGCCTGGGCTGGCAGTCTGGGGGCACGCTGGGCCCTCGGACAGGCTGTGCAGGCAGCCCCACCTCTGCAGCAGCTCTGGTGGGGCACACCCAGGAGCAGAGCTGACAGAAGTCAGGCCCCCGCTGCACTTAACTTCCGAGCAGAGAGGGGAGGTGATGGCCTGGAGTCCACGGGCTGACGGTGGCTTAAAGCAGAGTGGCGGCTCCTTCCCGAAGCCAGTGTGACAAGAACTGAGCGTCCCGAACAGGTGGGACCACCTGACACCTTGGGATGAGGTGACGCAGGATTACGGTTCCGTAGAGGAATAAAGGCGAGGAATGAGACCCTGGGTGGAAAGAGCCAGCCTCCTCCACAGCTGGGGTGTCAGTCCTTTGAAGGAAAGGTCTTCTCCCGCCCAGTCGACCTCTTCCAGCTCCACGTCCATAGAAAGAGCTGAGCTGCTTCATGACTCTTTGTATATTTGCAGACAAAACGTCTCACTTCTTGGAGTATCATCCGCACGCTGTCCCAGAGTCTCACCAGACAGCGGGGTTTCGATGATGGTTAAACACGCAGATGGTGTCTCCAGGGGCGGGACTATCCCTGGATAGGCACTGGGCATGCACTGGGCTTTGCAGAGCCACTTAAATAAGTAATCAGTCTAACGGGAACCATGCAACAGGCTAACACGTCGCTCCCGACTGTAAAACTCAGGTGTGAGGCTGGATTCTGCAAAAGCCCTCAGACCTTGCTCTGCAGCGTGGCATCGTTTCTGTTAAATTGCTTCAATAGAAACCTCCAGAAGCATGGTTGGCACCTGTGGAGAGGCTCTGTGAGCCAGATACCGCCGCCGTGAAGAGTACAGAGATGAGCTTGTCCTGCACCACCAGCAGGTTTTCAAAATTACTACTGCCCAGAGCTGCGCAGGCGCTGATGTCAGCATCCACTGCAGCTGCCATGGCCGTCGGAGGGTCTAACGCGGGGTCACCAGGAAACTCCAAAGAGCAAACCCACGGATCAAGGACCGACAGCAGTCAGAGCAGCGCGGAGCGAGAGGAAGGGCCAGCACCTGAGTCACGGGACGGAGCCCGGTGCATCAGCCGGGCCAGGACCACCCTCTCCCGGGGATGGGCTGGCCCAGCTGCTACCCTGTGCTGACCACAGGGAACAGGCTCTTTCCTCCAGGAGCCACCGAGGCCAAGCGTCTTATCTGCCTGCTCACGTGCTACCTGGTCCACAACCTCCGGGGCGGGGGAGGGGGCAGGGGCTCTATTTTCAGCCTGTGGGACCGGTTTTCCTCCCAGCCTCTGTGGGTGGGGCTGCTGAGAAGCATGTGTCCCTGGGTTCCCCAGGCACCCGGGGTGTGTCCTTCCTGCTCCTGCCAAGTGACCGTGGTGAAGAGGCACCAAGAGCTGGTGAACTGGTGGGAAACCAAATTCCAGCAGGACTCCTAGAAAAACAGGGGTTTCTTCATTCCTGAGAATGAGAACGGTTCCCCGAAGCGTCCGCTGGACCCTGGGGGCCTCCCTTCTGTCCACCAGCTGCATGCAACCTACAGGGCCCTGAGCGCGGGCTCTCAGCCACGTGGCTGCCCGGTGCGAGTCCCACTTGACCTTGACGTGTTAACATGTGAGGCTGGAAGAGGAGCCCGTTTTTGCTCTGATCAGAGAAATTTCAGAGCCATCCCCTCCATCATGTGGTCTCTCCTCCAGCCTGGCGTGGCTTCTTCAGGACAGAGACTCCAGTGAAAGAACGGGGGGGGGGGGGGTCACCGGAGGGGATCCCTGAGAGCTGGCAGCTGTGAATTCCTGGTGGGGACCCAGCATCTCTGCCTCCTTCCCCAGCGCTGGCCAGAGGGCGGGCAGAGCAGGAAGTCACGACACAGGACCTCTGGGGTCTACACCCGCCGCAGGGCTGCCGGTTCCGGGAGGGCGGCGGGCCAGGGGTGTGAGGACGTGGGGCTGAGTTGTGGGGGGATGCGAGTCGGGGGCAGGGGGAGCCCGGCTCTCTGGGCAGCAGCTCCCACAAGAGGCCAGAGTTGGGGGGATGAGTGGGCGACCTCTCCCCACGGGTCCCCTCCCTATTAACAGGTCAGCAGCCAGCTCCCTGGAACAGGCAGCTTTCCATCGACTCTCTCCTAAGTGACAAAAAAGCCTCCCAGAATTACGGCAGAAACACACCAGGCAGTAAACAGCAGGTCACGAGCTCATGCGATTTTTTTTTCTCTTCTGGTTTAAGTTTAAACGCTACGTGACACGCCAGAGCACTCCCTCTAAAAGGCCTCAAATATTTTCAATCCAGTTACAAAAAAGAAAAGAAAGGAGCCCTTACATGTGGCAACTGCCTACAGGAACCACTGGTCTTAAACTCCCGATTCTTCTTGGTTTTAAATCATCAGATTAGGCTTCAGAAAACAAACGCGTAGGCGTGGGCTCGCCTGTTGCTCAACAATCTGACTTCAGTAAAATTATACAGATGAGAAAGATGTTTTGGTGTTTTCAGCGTCAGTGACAGGAAAGAGACTGCCAGCCACGCAGAGGTTTTTTAGAAGCAAGTTGCAAATCAGTCGCTCTGTGCCTTAAAAAGCCGCCCGTTGACAGGACGGAGCTTTTTGAGAAGGGCTGTTTTTCCGCTTTCACTTTCTGCCAAGACCACACCGTCCTGGTGCAGACGCTGCCCACACGCATGGTCTTCAGTCACCGAACACCCCCTCGGCTCAGAGCCACTGTTATCTTAACAAGGGGATCATCGATAACGCAGTTCACACCCCAGTTACAGAAAATAACAGGGGATCCCCATTCAAGACTCACTAGAACCAGTCCCACGTGTGTAAGACCTTCCAACAGGGAGGGGGGAACTCCAAATCAATGGTAACGCTGTGAAAATGCCGATCCCCCGGCTTCACCTGGGGACTGAAATCACTAGGAGAAAAACTGCATCACATTGTTTGACATAAAACCATGTTTTGTCTTAGGTGTTTAAACACTTGAAGCTAAGATATGAACACAAACAGCGTGCAATCACTTATTGACTTTACACCGATGGCTTGAGAGCAAATTATGGAAAATTACCCACGTGGCTGACCCAGAAATGAAGGCCAAGTTCAAATCAGAGGAGGACCTGCTGCTGCTAAGTCCACTGTTACTAACAAAGCCTGCACTCAGAACCTCGGCCGCGGGTCGCGGGCTGCAGTGTAACGTGGTTCAGCCCAGCGGACGTTTATGAAGCTCTTCTGTGCGTGAGCGTGAGGTGGGGGGCCCACATGACGTTCTGATGAACCGTCACCTGCCTCGAGTTCAAGGACAGAAAAGTGGAGTGGGTAACCTCTCCCCCTGTAGACTCGGTGGGGCCACGGTCCTGCACACACCATCGGACCCGTCTCCTCATCTGAACTGCGTATTCAGTGGGCAGAGAGAAAGCCGTCAGATGCCCGGTGACGGTGCTGTGACTGTCACCTGTTTGCGCGGCTCGGGGAGGGGCGGGGAGGACTGAGGACCACGGTCCCTGACCATCAAACAGAGGACCCTGGTGAATAAGGTGGAAGACTGCGAGATTGAGGCTACAGGCACACAGACGCCATTTTGAGCGGTTTTTACTGGCATTTCTCCCCTTTTCTCTCCCGTATTTCCAAACGCCCTACAGTGGCGTTGCGGAGAGGGGCCAGTCACAGTAAGGCCGCGGTGCATCTGCAGTCCTGGCCCAGGATTCGGGTTTGAGCTGCGTGCTCAGGGCCAGCGGTCCAAGCCCTGGAGATTTCTAAAGGAGGAGGGTAATGAGCCGACAGTCAGAGCGGAAGCCCTGGTGGCCACGGGGTGTAAGCACGGAGGACTCGCGGGTCGGAAGGCCTTTGAGCCAACTCCCTTTTACCTTATTTCCCTTTTCGGCACTTAAGTCTCGCTTCCCGGAGTGGTTCCCCATCCTGAGCCGACAAGGTCTTCAGATGCTGAAAGAAACAGAGGGGCCGTTAGCCGGAAACCTGGCATTTTCAGAGTGTCCGACATCATTTCTCACTCACAACAACAATCCCATTTGACGTGCTGTGCCCATTTCTGAGAAAAGGAAATGAAAGCCCCCAAACTCAAGGAGCACCCCAAGGCTCATGGCGGAGCCCCAAGGTCTTCTGATCCCTGGAAAGAGCTAGAAAGCAGGAACTCTGCCCAAACCTGAATTCTGTGCAGTGACAAACACGGTTCAGGTGTTTCGTCACCGATACAGAAAACCAGCCCATCTCCAAGGCCTCGGGGACAGACACACGCGGGAGGGGTGCCTCATAGTCAGGTGTCACAGCGAGAGGGGCAGAGGCGCAGAAAAGTGCCAACGCTCGGAATGATGAAAACCAGAAGCTCGCTGCTTCGGGGACCGTGTGGGCGCAGAAACAGCAGGACCCAACCGAGGACTGCTTATCCCACCAGCATCCTAAGAATCTGCAGAGTTCGTGGGGCAAATAAAGTTGGATTTCAAAAAAGCGTGCATCCCTCATTTGTATTTTCTATCCCAAACCATAGCAGCAAATTTATTATTTTTTTCCCAGTAAGGCACGAAACTGAAGACTTTAGCCAAGCCCATCCACACAGACCCCTCATCCCACCCACATCCCTGGACCTGAACAAGCCACAGGGCCACTTGCACACCACCTTAAGCCCATCACCTGGCTGCAGGTGACAGTCTTTAAGGACAGTTGCAAAGTGGAATCATCCATGATGTATTCTTTTCAAAGAATGTGTGAGCACCAGCTCCCTGCCGAACAAGGAAAGGTAACAAAATGAATCAGCTCCTAAACATGGGAGAGATTTCTGAAATATTACAAATTCCTGAACGAAAGGCAAGTTCTGTGTCCCGAAGTCACTTCTGTAGAAAAGCGGGAATTACCCAGCATCGGAATTTCCCCAAAGTCCCCCACATCACTGGGCAGGGGCCCTCCGCCGCGGGCTGGGAGAAGGGAATCCAGGGCGTCTTGCAGCCTCCCCTCCCGGCACCCGGCCGTGTGCAGCCCTGACCTGGTGGGGACCCCTGTCCCAGTGGGGACCCAGACAGCCCGGCGCCTGTGGAGTGGAGACCCTTCCCGCGTCATATTTGTAAATGGAAAGGGGGCAGCGGTGAGTTTCCAGTGAGGGCCCCACGCAGAAGGAGAGCCCACAAAGAGCTGCCTTTCCAACAGATGCCAGTGGGGGTGACGCGCTGGTAAATCAAAGCCACGGCTCTAGCCGCAACAAGACCCCTCCTGACGCTGAAGAGTCACCACAGGAGCGGGAAGGAAACAGGATTCAGAATGCAAGAGTTTAAAAAGGCAAGTCGGCCTTTGCAGATAATCTCAGTATTCGATGTCCCAATTTATTTACACGGGACGCCCCCAAACACCCCCATGGGGGTAATCTTGTGGGGAAGATGGAGGTTTGGGGCGCACAGAGGGGTTACTTGATAAGAACGGCACAGCAAGGAAAGCCAGGCCTCGTCTGTGTCCTCGCGGGGTCTGAAGTGCACTCAGAGGACAGGAATGCAGGACACTGGTCTGAACGCGGAGAGCAGAGCAGGGGTCCCTGGAAGTCCCACCCGTGACCCCGTGGAAAGTCTGAGCAAGTACTGATTATGCACACTGTGTACCTAACACACAGAACAGCAAGGCCTAGAACGTCTGTGGCTCCACCTCCCTCTTTAAGAAATAAGAATTGGTGCATTTGAAACTAAACGCAGGCAAAAATAGTTAACTTCCTTTCAAGTTGACAGCTTGGCCTTTTGAGGGTTTTTCCAGTCCAGGCATAAAGAGCCAAGTGGGAGCATCTTCATTCTCATCTGGGCAGCGTCTGGGAGCCAGGGACCTCCAGCCTGGGGGCCCCTGCCTCCTCCTGTCTCCTCCCCTCCCCTCCTCAGTCATCTCGCCCCCCCTCCATCTCCCCTCCCCTCCGCAGCCATCCCCCACAGTCTTCATCTCCCCTCCCCTCTCCTCCTTCTCATTATTACCCCAGCATAATGCTCCTTCCTTCCAGAAAACGAATCTCTGAGGATTTACCCTAAACCCTCTGAAGAGTGTGGGACGTGTAACTATTTGGGGGGCTGCTTGTGGCCGAGAGGAGAGCCAGTTTTGGACCAAGGACTTAGAAGCACAGCTGACCACACCGCGAGCTGCCCGCACTGCTCCTGGGACGGAGGGCGCGCTCCCTCCCAGCCAGCGCGCCTGCTCAGAGCTTTGTCAGCCGCAAAGCCGAGCTTCAGGTCACACTTGGGAGGAGTGCTTGTGAAATAGTTTAGAAACCAGTATTTAGAAAACGCAAGACTAGAACACAGAAGAGATCAAAATAACAAAAGTCCGGGTCAGACTTCTGAGTGTGCGCAAGCTAGTGAGACTGCTCTGCGGGCTCAGATGTGCAGAAAGAGTTTATTTTACAAGCATCGTTTTGAGTTGGCAGATCCCAGCCTCAAAGGCACATCTACACACTGGCAGGAAAAGGAAGACAAGAAAAACGCAGCGACGAGTCTTCGATTAGGGCCCTGCCCCCGAGCAGCCGTGTTCCGAGCCTCGGTGCTGGAGGTGCGCGGGGCCGCCCTGCGGCGGGCGTGGCGCGGAGGACGTGGCCCAGCGCGACCCTGCGCAGCCCCGCCGTGGGGACATGGGGGCGGCCCCCCGGCTGCGCTCCGTCACATGCGGGAGTGAGCCGTCTGCGGACGGCGGAGCTGGACGTTTGGACGTCGCCTGCGTTTCATTTCATTCTTGCAGTCAGTCCAGTTGAGAGAGCGAGGGGACGCCTCGGTAAATGCGCGGAAGGTGCCGGGAGAGCAGGCGGACCCCGGAGGGCCCCGGGCAGCTGTGCCGCCGTCTGCGAGATGCTGAAGGAGGACCGCGGCGGGAGGGGCGGGGGGCCGGGCGGGGAGCAGCGAGGGCTGCAGGCGCACCTGCCGCGCGCTCCTTGGGCGGGAGTCCGCGCCCTCGGGAGGTTCCTGAACAGCCACCGGGTAGCGAGCGTTTCCGCCGCGTCCTCATGGCCGTCCGAACTTCGTGTCGTCGAGGGGGTGGAAATGAAAGTCAGCAAGCGAGATTCGCCGGGGAGAACCGGCTCAACCGCCGCGCCACCCATTTCAGCGACACGCCCCCGCGGCAGCGGGGCCGCCACGGGGTGCCCCGGTGAGGGCGCGCGGGGCTTGCCTTGCGCCGGAGGCCGCTCGGATGGAGGGGCTGCCCGACGCGGAAGCGCGGGGCGCGGCTTCCAGCGTTTGGACCCGCTGCCGCCCACGAGAGGCCCTAACTGTCAGAGAGCAGCGTGGCGGATGAGCCAGGCCCTCATCCGGGCTCCTGCTGGTGACCCGGGCGAGTTACTCCACCTCTCCGAACCTCAGTTTCCCGTAAAGTGGGAGGAATGAAAGTCCCTCACTGTGCTGTGGTCAGAATGAAAGAGGGGCTGCTCGGGTTGGGGTCAGGGTTAGGGTCAGGGTCGGGGTCTCGGATGGAGGCCTTCTCTATCCCACAGTAAGTCTACTGAGACAGAAATCTCACGGTGATCCCGTTGTCAGTAAAAACGCACGTGAAAGTACCTCAGAAGCAGGCAGCTGAGCATTTCAGCGTCCCCAGCCGTGCGCGAAGTGCGGGGCTGTCTGCGTCCCCGCCTCTTGTCTCTCCGCGCACCGCCCGCGTGGTCTCGCCCGGAACCGCACGGGTCGCGGCGCCCCCTGTGCCGGGGCGGCAGGGCTGGGCGGGGGCCTGCTGCTCGCAGGCCCGGGGCGGCGAGGCGAGCTCACAGGCACACCCTGGAGCGCTCACCGTGCCATGTGCGCGTCGCTGCGTTCGGGCCCCTTGGGAGCCGCTGTCCGGCTGCGTTTACGTCCACGTTCCGGGAGGCGGTCTCATCCTCACAGGCTTGTGGCTCTTTTGGCTTTGGCATCGTCAGATTTTGTTGATTGTACAACAGTTTTTCCCCCTCGGGGTCCACGTTCCAGAAAGCAATCCTAAAGTTAATGTTTCCACAGGGACACGGTTAATTTTACAGGGATTTGCTTTATCCCTTAAGTCGTGGAATTACAGGAGTAACCCTGAAAGCTTTAGTCCCGCTGTTCAGTTGAGAAAGGAAAGTTTGAAAGACTCAGCTGCAACGATGCCTCTAGGAATATACCTGCGTTAAAAAGCGGGATAAGCTGGGTGTTATTTACACTATGAGTATTTCCTGTGTGGGAAGAAGTGTGCCCCGTAGGTCTGGGGCATCGCCCATCTCTAGATGATTAGCAGCGCGAGGAAGGGAAGACGCTGACGGGTAGCCTTGACAAGATAGCTGAATGGTGGCAACTTGTTCTTTATAAACACCTGCACGTAGACACACAATTTAACAAGGAAGATGGCCCTGACTTTCAGAATTTCCTACCTAACATCTTGCAATAACTTCTGGTGAGAAGTGAACACAAGGAATTGTGTGGGTTTTAGTTCCATGCCTGCCAGTAATTGTCTACTGCAGAGCTTAGCAGATATAATTCTCCAAGTTTCTGATTTCTCAGTTGTAAAAACAGAGACCATGACACCTGCAGTGCGGCTTAGAGGCCTCAAGAGAGTCATAGACTCGAACCCGCAGCCCCTGACAGCACAACCGCACGGCCACCGCGCCCTCCCTTCCCGGGAGGACGGCTCGCACGTTACACGGGGCGCCAACCACCAGAGGAGACCAGTAAGGAGTTAGTCATGACCACATACACCTCACCTCATAAGGACATTCAGCTAATACACTGCTCCACAATCAGTGGTGAACCGGGGGGGGGGGGTGTCTGTTTTTCTCATCCAGCGTGGGTGCGATTATTCATGGACAATAGATCAGAGTGATCGTTTGCTTTGTCCTGCTGGCACGCGGGCAAGTGTGAGCACTGACAGAGAGGCCCTCGTGGGATGTCATCTGCGGGGAGGGGCTGAGAAGGGCCCGGGGCTGAGGTCTCCCCGGGTCACAGGGGTGGGTCGAGTGAGGGAGCCCACAGCGAGCGTTCAGGGATCTCCCCACTGGACTCTGGGCAGCACCTTCCCAGCCGAGAGGGAAGACCACGGCCGCGGTCAGGGGCCGGATGCCGGCCAACGAGGGATGGAGGGATGCGAAGCCGGGCACTGACCCTGGGGGGCATCCAGCAGGGGGTGGTTCCTTTTCAAGGAAAGTGGAAAAGAAGGTCCTGAGGGAAGGGAAGGGTACTGGAACATCCATTCCTGGGCAGGACCATAAGGCCGGCACTGGGGCTCCAACCACGAGCTGAAGACACTGCCTCTACCAGCCACGGGAAATCTCACAACCTGACCCACAAGGACGGCTTTCAAACAATTTTAAATTTAAGTAATTCAGGCAGTGCATAATGGAGACGTGAAGTCAGCGTTATGGACAGAGGTGTGGGCGGGGGACCGTCCCAGGGAGGGTGGAGGGGGCGGGCGCAGCCTGAGCTTACCCTGAATTTCTGACTCCACACGTCAGCCTCAGGGTGGTCCGCTGGCTTTCCTCCCCCTCCCTCTGTAGGTAGCACATTCCCACCGTCTAAGGGAAGCTCCTCAAGGGCCCAGACCCTCCCACTTCCTCCCGGGCTGATGACTCACTCGTGTCTGCGAGACAAGTCAGACCCCTCACCTGCCCCCCCAGCCACCCCCACCACGCAGACGCCGCCCCCGCCGCCCCCGGGAGGGGCGCTCAGATGCCCTCCCTCACTTCACATTCAGATCTGGGGGCAGCGGCAGTCAGAGAGCCCACAGTCTGCGCACAGGGGGCCACTTGTAAGGTTCTTTTTCTCAGTATCTTAGAAGCAACATAGAAAACACACTGCAATAATGGTGACAGTTTTATAAAGCTTTCCATCTGCCTTTCCTCAATATAGACTGTACAAAATCTTTATTGATGGCCTATTCTTGGTCCAAACAAATATGCTGTTTTCATTGCATTTGGTGTCAAATACAGGAGATGAACCAGAACACACATTTCAAAGGCAGTGTAGTAACTCTGTGCTGGGAGAGGGCACACTACCCGACCCTGGAGGCCAGGACGCCCTTCCCAGGGTGTGGTGTGCTGCACTGTGTCCCCTGAAAAGATATGACCATGTCCTAAACCCCAGGACGTGCGACCGTAACATTAGGACAGAGGATCTTTGCAAATGGAATCCAGTTAGGAGGAGGTTGTACTGGGTTGGGGTGGACCCCATCCAAAGACTGGTATCCTTGGAGGAGAAAGGGGCGGGGGACAGACACAGAGGAGCTGGGGAGAAACGCCACGTGGTGACAGAGGCAGAGACCAGAGAGACGTGTCTACAAGGAGACGGATGCCACGGCCTGTGGGCAGTGTCAGAGCCTGGAAGGGCTAAAAGGCCCCCCGGAGCCCTCAGAGGGTGCCTGGCCCTGAGAAGCCTTGGGTTTGGAATTCTGGCCTCCAGAGCTGTGAGTGAAGACACTTCCATTTTGAGCCAAAGTGTCAGTGGTCTTTGGTTACAGGAGCCACAGGAAACTCATGCCCAGGGAGAGTGACACGTGGATGGAGGCCGACAGGGTGAGCAGAAGGGGCAGGTAGAGATGCTGTGGGAAGCAGGGGGAGAGCCTGGGTGGAGGGCATGGCATGTGCAAAGGCCCTGAGGTAGGAGAGACCATGGGTGTGACAGGGAAGTGCCTGAGCATCAGGAATCCGCGGAGGAACAGGACCCTCCGGGCGGCACCACTACAGTCTTCCCTGCAGGAGACGTGTGGTGCCCCTTCACCCACTTTTGGGAGGAATCCAGTCCTGCTGGGAGGAGCAAGCTTCCCCAGTGCCGTGGTCCCTGGATGAAGAGCTCCCGGAACCCTGTGCTACAGACCGAATGCCTGTGTCCTCCCCAAATCCATGCCCCCAGATGATGGCATCCAGCAGGGGGGCCTTCGGAGATGCGTAGGTCTGAGGACAGAACCGGCACGGACGGGGTCAGGGCCCCAGTAAAGGAGACCCCACAAAGCTCCCACTCCTGCTCCACGTGAGGACACAGAGCGGAGACACGTGTGTGAGCCAGGAATCCAGTCCTCACCAGACACCGAATCTGCTGGCCCCTGCATCTTGGGTTTGTAGCCTCCAGACAGTGAGAAATGAACGTCTGTTGTTTACAAGCCCCCGGTCTGTGGCGTCCCGTCACAGCTGCCCGCGTGGACCGAGACAGCCCATCAGCTCGGAGAACAGGGTAGAGGTTCACCTCAGAAGTCCCCGCCCATCTGGAACAAGGTTCTCCCAGACAGCGAGCTGGGATCTGCCTTCCACCCGTCCTCAGGACCCCCTGCCCGGCTGGCGGCACTCAGACAGCCCCAGACACCCAACCTGGACTCACATAAGAAGCGTCTGGGAGGAAACCAGCTCTCAGATTTGGGGGCTGGGAATTTCTGCGCTGGGTGATCATGGAATGTTCACAAGCCAGTTGCCACCATCCTTTGTTTGCTCAGGCTTATCAGAGTCACAGTGCAGAGGAGCGCTGCCTTAAAGTTATCAAAAACCACTTAAAAAAGACAATGACAGGATTGCAGAAGGATGGAGCTTGATGGAGTCTGACTGGTCCCTCGAGCCTGGTGCCCAGGGTGTCGGCTGACTTGGCAGATAAAGCCGTTGCAGAACGGCAGCCAAGGACGTCTGGGTTCCCGGCTTGCCGTGCTGCTGGTACAGCCCCTTTCTCAACTCCAATGCAGCATTTTCTTAAAGGAAGAAGGAAGCAGATTAAACAATGGTTCACTAATGCTAAGTTGGATTAACTTTTAGAATTTCTTGTTCAGACATTCACGCGAGTCTATGACCACGTAGCGTGCTTAGCTTTTTGTAGCTCCTGCAAGGAAAGCTGAAATTGTCCGTGTGAAAGCAGAGGGTCCCAGGAAAGTGGCCTTGCTGGGTAACGGGCACTCCAGGCCTGCAGTCGCGTGGAGACAGCCTTTCTGATGCTTGGGAGTGGGGTTCAGGGGCAAGTGGGGCAGCATCTGGAGACATCCCAGTCCTGGTGGCCTAACCTGGTCACGGGCATGAACCCCGGGTCCCACTGGCCACACTGTGCACAGGCTGCCCCCCCGGGAGGACCAGCAGCTGGGCCGGGCATAGGGGTTTCAGAGAGGAAGTCCCAGGGCTCGAGTCCCAGAGGTGCCCGGGGTGGGCCCCTTCTGGTGGGCGCTCTTCTGCTTGCTCTGAGGTTTGGTCCCCAGTTCCTCCTTATCTGTAAACCCAGGAGGGTAAATGCTACTTCCGGGAGGGGCTGTGGAAATAACTGGTTAATATTTCACAGGCACCTGAAGATACAAGCCCTCAGTCGAAGGAGCAGGGGACCCAGCGGGGGCTGGACTTCCGGGAGCGGCCCCGCGTGCCTGCAGCAGGGTCACCCACTGCAAAATGTGCCACTGTGCCGGTCCCCGAGGGCACACGACCAGGAACCTAGCGCTGATAACTGAGGAAACGTGACGCCCTGGGCATTGCTCCAGGCCAGAGCCAGTGCTCAAAGGCTAGAACTTGTTGAACTAAGTGTGTTTTAATCTACCTGCACAACAGATTGCAGAAGGATGGAGCAACTCACAGATTCCCTGACCTCAGGCAGGATGATGGCGCAAGAGCGGGGTGCTCGGGGAGGAATGCGCTGACTCAGCCCACGGGCTTGCAGGCGGCCTGGGGCCAAAAGAGCTACCGTCTGAGTCTCGACTGAAATAAACCAAATCTTTCTGAAAACACAGAGGACACCTGAGTTCTACGACTGCTGCTCTCAAACCTCCAGTTTCAAATCACCGACCCCGCAGTGGTCCCATGGGGGAGGGGCAGTCTCCTCTCCGGCACCATTTTCCTGGGGGGCCTCCTCCCAGAACCTTCCAGATGCTAATCAGGGAAAAGAATGTGAGCATCGTCCTCAGCCCCATCGGTCCCGCCGGCACACGCTCAGGGCTGATGTGATGGGCGCGCGTCTTCACACGGGCGTGCGGCATTTCAGAAGATAAAGGATGCGGGTGGGTGACAATTACAGACACACTGCCACAAGTTTCTACCGTACAGCACAGTATATCAGTATCTTGTAACACCTCTAATGGAGAAGAATATGAAAAGGAATAGATACCTGTGCATGTATATGTGTCACTGAATCGCTTTGCTGTACACCTGGAACTGACATTGTAAGTCAACACACTTCAATAAGAAATAAAATTTTAAAAAACCAGAAGGGAGGGAGATACGTCCCAAGAGGGCACGACTCAGTGGAAAGGACCCTGCCCCGGAGTCGGGAAGCCTCAGAGAGTGGCCAGCGGGAGGGAGTCCCCACTCCGCACGGGGCCAGCGGAGATCGTTTCAGGAGCACGTCCTCCCAGCCCTCCAGCCAGGCTGGGGCAGAGGCTGTGCTGACCACGCCCATGAGGTCCAAGAAGCCGGCGGGGCCAGGGGCCCGGGCTGAGCTGTGCTCGGAGCGGCCGCACCGTCCGCGATGCCCAGAGCTCCGGGTCCAGGTCGGCTGTGAGCTGACCCGATGACTTGGCCGGGCACTTCGTTTCTTCAAGAAAAAGACTCTGGACACAATCAGTCTTGGAGTTATTAAGGAAAAGAGCTGCAGGGAGAGTGAAAGGGCACTTTCCTTCCATTTCACACATTTTAACGTACATTCTGACGACTCAAACGCGTTCACGATGACTTGGACCAAGTGTGCAAACCTCACTCCCTCGGACGGGGAAACCATTGCAGGGCAACGGTAAGTCATGAGGCTCAACAGAAATGTGTCATGAAGGTAAATGCCCCTGAGGCCCGTCTGCTGTCTCTCTGGGGGAAATGAGGGGGCTGGATGGGGTGCTGCACTGATTCCCACAGGGATGGTGTGGGCTCCCACACCTGCTCTGCAACCCCTGGGATCTTTAAAAATCCAGCCTTTCCTGACAAGCTTTAAGCAAAGCTGCTGTATGCTGTCCAACACGCGGACAACTGGGCCCAAGGCTGGGGGCCAGGTCCCAACAAGGCACACGGAACTCATTCCTCGAGTGTCTCCTGGATGCTGGTGAGCAGGGGAAGAGCAGAGCGGAGCTCGATTTGAGTGTGCACACACGGGTACACATTCACAATGCACACAGGCAAGCACAGTCACGCACATATGTCACAAGGAGCACATGTGTGTCTTGAGACCACCAGAGCCGTCCCTGGATCACAGCATCACCTGTGAGCAGAGCCACGAGTGAACCAGGGAGGCTGGAGGGGCTGGCGTGGCCGTGAGGACCAGCCCGGCCAGATGGAGCAGCCCAGGTCACCAAGAGAACCGCTGAGGGGCCAGGCGGCTGAGGGCCTCCCTGGGGCAGGGTCCCCGAAAACGGAAGCCCTTTTCAGCAGGAACAAAGGGCACCACAAAAAGGAAGTGTGGGCAGCACCACGCTCGGCAGGAACTTGGCACAGACGGGGCGGGGTGCAGAGCTCCGAGGGCGGTGGGTGGAGGCAGGGCCGCAGGGGTCCCCTCACTGTAGATGAAGCCTCCACAGCAGGGAGCCCAGGGGAGCAGACACGGCGGCGGGGAGCGGCGGGCAGATGCTGGAACCTGTGGCCGGTGCAGGGAGGTCCCTGGGGATACACCGCCGGGGGCAAACGCAGACCCTCCCTGGGTGGCTGGCAGATCCATCCTGGAGGCAGGAAGACGTCATCAAACCAGCAGGGATCTGAGCTCAGCCCACAGATCACTAGTCACGACGTGGCTGAATTCAAGCATGTGGAAACGAGGCACCTATAGATTTGGTGGGGGGAGTTCTTAATGAATTCATGACCTTTCAAAGTGCTGATTTCGAACTACACTCTCCTGTAAGCCTCACCCAAACGTTAGAATAGAAGCCTCTGAAAGCAGGTCAGTCCACGCATCTGGCGCGTCGCCTGGGCTTCGGCGAGAGCGGCATCCTGGTTCCCCGGCTCCCCGCCGGCGAGCCGTGCAGACGCGGGCCACACACACAGGGGCCACAACACACAGCCAGGCCTGCGCCGTGCAGAGACCTCAGCTGCGTGTGTTTTCTTTCTTTCACGAAGCCCTCGGGCACGGTTTGGGTCTGGGCTCCACCTGCTCTGAGGGATGAATGAACACCTACGGCCCCTCTCCTCTGGGCGTTTCTGTGTCTCCCCCCTGGGTCCCCAGCACAGAGCTCCCGGGTGTCTGTAATGAGTGGCAAACCCCCCACCAGCCCTGCGCAGGGAGAGCGGCTGCACAGAGTACTCTGACCGGGAAGTGGAGGCCTCTGGAATCACCGCCCTCAGAGCCCGGCGGGCCCCAGGGCTCACGGCAGCACAGCGCCATGGAGAGAGGCCAGCAGGAGGCTCTGGACGGGGCCCGGGTGCACTTTTCTGGCTCTTCTTTACACGTGTCATGGAAGCAAATGAAGTTCAGCCTCAGAGATTTAAGACCCTGTGATGACTGCATCACAGTCGCCCATGCAGAAGTGACACCTGGGGCCTCTGCTAGCTTCACGGACAAATGTGGCTTAAAAAAATGGTGTGAAAATCAGTCTGGGTTTTAATCTACCTTCACGTTGAAATTTTCGTTAAGTTCCTAATCGTGCCCTTTATTCTGGTGTTGCTAAGCCTCTGTAAAAAACATCTATAGAAATGTATGTACACGTTGGTGTCAGGACTATTACATAATGTGGCTTTTTAAATTCTTATGTTTTATTGAAGTGTAGTCTGTTTACAGTGTTAGTCTCAGGTGCACAGCAAGCGATTCAGTTTCGTAACAGGGCTTTAACCGCGACGCTTCACTGCATTTCCAGGAAGGCTGTCTGCCCCGTCTGTGGCTGTGTCCCCTTCGCACCACGGTTCCCAGACGCTGTCGGAAACGAGTAAGGCCAGCTTTTAACACCCGGTCTAAATCCTCCTCTCTTCAAAGAGAAGCCCTGACACACAGAGACAGCGACGGAGCAGAAGATCGCCGCCTTCCTTCTCACAGCACCTCTCATGGAGCAGCACGGGGTGGTGCGCAGACGCAGAGCTGCACTCGGCCCGACAGGCATGTGACTTACCCTCTGTACTTCCAGGACACCAGCTGCAGCTGGTGACTACACTCCATAATCTCTAGCCAAGGTCATTACGTTTTCAGACACCTGACAGAATCAGGGGAAAAACCACTCTCCCCCGCCCCCTCCCAAGAGAAACCCAGCTCCTAAAATGTGAAAATCATTTTTGTTTGTTTTATTAAGCTCCTGCTTTGTCTGGTCTTTGAAGGCAACACAGTGAGCTGAATAAATCACGGCCCACGTTCTTCTGATTGGTGCAGAGCAGACGTGGGCAAAGGACTTCTGCAAAATTCAGGCTCTGCAGTGCGTCAGTTGGACGGTGACGACTGGGGCTGATGGAACCTGCCATCCGTGGACGCAACAAATACCCCGGCTGTGCGCTAGGCGGATGACGTGAGACCGGGAAAACCTATTTTAAGTTTCCCAGGATGCACGTGCCTGGTGGAACACTGAACCCCTTATAAACCAGATGTTATCAAAACCAGAGAACAGAGCCATGGCTGTGAAACGCCCCGCAGGGAAGGTGGGCATCCTGGAAACTGGGTCAGGGGACCACCCCAGGCAGGAGCAGACGAAGATGATTTCTGACCAGGAATTGGGGGAAGAACCCAGAAGATTCCCAGACAGGCCACAAGGAGAGGCTCAAGGTCGCTGGGAGAGACCCGGAGAGGGAACTGGTTTAGGGCAGAGCCAACCTTCCAGCACCGTGTGAGTGACAAACAGCTCCTGTGGCCCCTCTGCTCCGCCAGGTACAGCCCTGGGCCTCCTGCGGGGGGTGGGGGTGGGGCCAAATGTCGTGCCCTGGGAAACCCGTCTGCGGACTCGGGGCTCTCCAATGACACGACACGCCCCCCTTCCCCCCACGGCAGGAGCTGCCTGGTCTGATCCGGGTGCGCCTGGAAAGGCATGGTGCCGCCTTCTGCACATCCTGGAGGGTCAGGGAATTTAAAACACTCAGTTGTGCGTCTGCTCTGTCTGGGAAGCCTGCCACACAGCTCTGGATTTTTTGCTTTCCTCGCAAGTTTAGCAAAAATGTTAGGTTCCAACTATACAGGAAGCCGGGTGAGGAATATAACCAGCCGTAAATATTCCCCGTCAGAGACGCCGGCGCTCCCGGAAGGAAAGAGAGTGTGATTCTCCAAACGGAGAGAGAACCAAGACTAAATGACAGGAGACCGTGTTGTCGGGACGGGACGGGACTTTGCACGAGTCAGTGTGTCAGTGAAACGGACAGAAACGCTGCAGCGCATCGCCGCGTGCGTTGCGGGCAGAGATGCCCAGGGAGGCCTGCGTTGCCCAGCCACGCGTCGGGCACCGCCCCCGCTTTCCCTGGGCAGCGGTCCCCTTACTTGGAGCACCTCAGACTACAGAGTCCTGGGCCTGGACTGCAAGGCTGTGCTGTGGTGTCCAGAGACGGGGGGCCAGGACTCTGCATTGGCTGGCAGAGCCCCGGGGGGACACTAGGCGTCACCCTCGTCCTGCAGCCTCGTGGGACGCAGGACGTGGGCTCTGGCCGCAGCAGACACTTGGGTTGGGCGCTGGTGTCCCCCTCCCAGAACCAGTCCCCCACCTAATCTGAACCGATTCGGGCAGGTGCTCAGACTCCGGCCGAGGTGAGCGCGAGCTGAGTCTCCTCTGTCCCTGGTTAGGTGGGCGAATGATGGCAGGGAGGCCAAGGAGGCCCGTGCGTCTGCGAGGTCTTTGCCGGAGGAGCTGTCTTTGCACCCAGCTTTCTGCTCCTGCCCGCAGGGCTGCAGCGACAGACACCACCAACTGCAGGGAAGGCAGGATGCGGTCTGGGACGGAGCCCACTTGGGGAGATCCTCTGTGGCCTGACACCCCCGAAGGCGGGGTTGACACTTGTGGGTGCTGCTATCAGTGGTGACCAGGCCAGCAGGGGCTCTCAGCCTACTTAACACATCCAGGGTGAGGGTGATGTCTGCTGGGGGCAACTGGGCTCCCCTCCCTCCAACAAAACCTAACCCTCACCGCCTCCACCCTCCTACCCCGACTCCCGAGAAACCAGGGGACGTTTACGTGCCGCCTAGAGGGGTCGTGCCTTGAAACCTACACCTCAGAAAACCAAATGACAACGAGGCATGTCCCGCTGGTGCCTCCACCTGCCGTCCAGCCACGACTTAGAGGAAGTCTCGGTCCAGCCGGGGAGCTGGTGGCCGAGGGGACGGGCACACCCTGGGCCCCCCCGAGCTGCAGCCCTCACCAGCTGGGACTTCGGGCCACCGCAGAACCCCGGGTGCCCCCGCCGTCGTCTGCAGGGTCCTCACGGCAGGGGCGTGGCCTGGTGCTCCTTGGCGTGGCTCAGAGCCGCCGTCGGATGGTCAGCGCCGCGTGCTGGCCACCGATCAGAGCAAAACCCAGCACAAAAGGCCGTCCAGTCGACTGCCTCACGCCGGGGGCTCCGGCACCCGTCTCTGTTCTCTAGGTGGTTCTGACACAGGGGAGACAGGGACCGAATCCAAGCCTAACTGCCACGCAGACGAAATCAGCATGATGTTAAAAACTAGCGCGTTCAGTGAAACAGCCCTTTCTGCGTTTTAAAATCTACAACACGTACCAAAGAGGAACATCGCATCCTCAAGAAAAGCCGCCAAGGGGCTCTGAGCAGAAACTCATTTCCTGTCAAAGGCTGCGGCTTCAGGCCTCAGAGGAGCTCTTTCCCACACTGGAGGGCGTCGCCCTCTCGTCTCCAGCTCTCAGCCCCGACCCCTCTGCACAACCAGCACTGGTTTTGGCATGGCGTGGTGTGGCGCACCGCCTTGACGAGAAATGCATCTGTTTTTTGTATTTTCACATCTATTCTTTCCTTTAAAAATGAGCTCTTCTTAAAGCAAAAGCCCCTGATGTCTGATTGTTCCCCAGAGTGTGTGGCCCACGTGGGTACGAGGCCTGGTGCTGGCTGGGGGTCAGGAGGGTGGCCTGCTGTCCCTCCCACCCAGGGGACAGTGACTTAAGAAGGCATGGTCTGGGACAGTGCAGGACACCTGGCTTTGGGCACGTGCTCTGAGACCTCAGGAGCACAGGGTGAGTGTCACCAGCCGTCACAGGGGTCACTGGACAGAGCAGAGGACGCACTGGACCTCACACACACGACCCCCCAGGTCTGCTGACTGCTGAGAACCCCCATTTCCTTGGGGTAATAAGACGAGGATGTTGCTCAGTTCAGAGGGTCCTCAAGGGATGGAGAGGAAATAGGCATCTCTGGGGAGCAGGGGAGCCTCTGCCTCCTGGGAGGACGTCTGACCCCAGGGTGCCTGTGGGGCCCTGGCGGGACACCATTATTTCACTTTCTAGTGTTCTTTTAGAAGATAAGTCTGTGTGAGGGGTGGGAGGAGATAAGTTAGGCTTCTTTATGGGTTTTATATATGTCACATATATGTATACATATGTATATACACACGTATGAGACAACAGACATCATGCAGAAATAAACCCTCATGCTGAGGCGTTCAGAGCAGTAAATCTTAGGTAAAATTACACTTGGGGAAGGGGTTCGTTCCTACTTACAAGACGCTGCTCTAACACACAGCGCCGGCCAACCCCACGCTCCAGACATGCAAGGATGGTTCAATGCCAATTCGAACATGAATCGGTACAGCCCATCACACTAACAGGTTGAAGAAGGAAAATCACAGGAGCCTATCAACTGGCAGGAAACATCCATCACCCACTCACGATGCAACTTCGCAGCAAGTGAGGAATAGAGGGAGCACTCCCTCAACTTAATAAAGAACTTCGACAGAAACTCTACAGCTATATCATCCTTAGCGGTGAAAAAGCGAATGCTTTACCCCTTGGATCAGGAATAAGGCAAGGATGTCCACTCCTGCAACTCTTATTCAGCACAGCCCTCGGAGTTCTGTTGCAATAAGATAAGAAAAAGAAATAAAACAGATAGAGGTTGGAAAGGAGAAATAACACTTCCTTATTTATAGATGGCATGATGGTCTGCATGGGTATCATGAGGAATCTACCCCAAACCTCCTAGACTTAGCAAGGGGGTTCAGCAAGGTTGCAGGACACAAGAGCGACACATGAAAGTCACGCATGTTTGTACATGCTAACTACAAACGTGTTGAAACATGACACCATTTAAAATTACTCCAAATAAAATGAAATACTTAGGTATACCCTAATAAAACCCCACAGATTCAGAATCTATGTGCTTAAAATTACAAAACACTGATGAAAGAAACCAAAGAAGGTCTAAATAGAGACAACCTGTCATCATGGTGGGGAAGACACCACACAGGAAAACTGTTAATTCTCCCCAAGTCCCTCTGACTTGATGAAATTCCCATAAAAATTCCGAGGGTTCTGTAGACACAAACAAGCTTATTCTAAAACGTATGGAATGATGCAACAGCTGGAACAGCTGACAGCATTTCGATAAAGAAGAAAAAGTGGGAGGACTCACTCGGCCTGATGGTAAGGTTCACCCTCCAGCCACAGTGCTCAGGACAGTGTGGTCAAGGGAACAGTCAGGGAACCCAGAAACGGAGCCAGACAAGTATGTGAGCACGACCTTTGACAAAGATGCAAAAGCAGTCTGGTGGAGGAAGAGTCATCTTTTCAACAGACAGTCGGGGAGCAATGGGACAATCCCAGGTAGGAACAGAGACCAGTGAAAACCAAAAGCCCTCCACCGACACCTCTCACCTTCTACCAAAATTAACTCACAACAGACAACAGACTTCAGTGTAAAACGCAGAAACACAAAACTTGTAGGAAAAGAAAAACAAAAAACAGGAGAAAAGCTTTCAGACTCAGGGTAGACCAAGGGATCTTGCATCTCACACCTAAATCCCAGTCTATAAAAGGAAAACGTGAATAAACTGGATTTCATGGAACTGACAACCTCCTCTCTGCAGAAGACCCAGTGGAGAGGATGAAGGCAAGCTCGGTTGACAGGGTGACTGCAAACCGTCAGGACCCTCCTAGAACAGGGAGGAGCCGCCAAGACCAAACAATCCAACGAGAAAGTGGGCAAAGACACAGACAGCTGGTCCCCGGGAGGAATGCAGAAGGCAGACGCACACGTGGAAAGACTGGCACCGTCGTCCCCGAGGGAAATGCAGACCAGAATCACGGGTGGTGTATCACTGCACACCTGTTAGAACAGCCCAGACAAAAAACAGTGACAGTGCCCCACGCTGTCACGGCCTTGGGGATGCTGGGTCACTCACAACTGGCTGGTGGGACGGAAAGCGGTGCAGTCGTTCTGGAGAAGAGTAGGGCGGTTCTTGTGAAACGGAACGTGCACTGACGGTGCCACTCAGCGATAGTGCTCTCGGGCACTCATCCCAGAGCAGTGACAGCTGGGTTTACACAAAAACCTGGACATGGGTGATCACAGCAGCTTTACTCAAATAGCCCCAAACTGGAAACCCTCACAGGGTGAATGGTTAACACCAAAAAACCACGAGGCAAGGGCCATCCATTCCGTGGAACACTACTCAGCGATAAAAAAAAGAATGAGCTCCCGGCATCCTCAACAACTTGGAGAAACTGCAGGACAACAGCACTGAGTGAAAAAAGCCGATCAAAAAGGGCTGAATGTGGTCTAATTTCATTTAGAAAGCACTTCTGAAATGATGACGTTACAGAAAATGGGGAAATGACGGGTGGTTGCCAAGGGCCTGGTGGGGGGAAGTTGGCTGCCAGAGGGAGCCTGGGGTGGAACCCTCTTACCCACTGTGGGCGGCCACACGGTTCTACACGCGTGACAAAATCACACAGAACGACACACACAGACACACGGGACGTGTAGACTGGTGAAATCTCGGTACGGCTGACGCGTTGTACCAGTGCTGGCTTCCTGGTTAGGAGACTGTACTATTGTCTTGCAAGATGTATGGAGGGTGTAAGAATCTCTCTGTATGATTTCCCACAATTGCATATGAATCTACAATTATCTCAAAATTAAAAGTTTCAGAAAATTGCTTCTGTGACCCACCTCTGCCCAGGCTCTCCCGGGTGGGAGCACTTGGGCGTACACTCACCAGGTCACCGGGACTGTCCATCTTCAGCTCTTCTGGATTGTTCTCTGAAATGTCTGTTTACACTCCCACGCGCCATAATGTGAGTTCTCACTTCTTCATATCTTCCCCGAGACTCGGTATAGTCAGAAGTTCAACATTTTTACCAGGATGATGGACATGAAAACTTGTCCCAGGTTAGACAGCTTTTCGTGTTTTATTAGCCCGTTCTCCTCCAGGCCTGCCTGTGCTTCCACAGCTTTCTCTGGTGGGTGGCTTGTGTTATGTTGCTGAATTCTACCGTGTTTCATACCTCCCACCAGAGTCTGTTTATCCGCATTCCCTCGGTAGCCACCTATTTCTTAACAACAGAGCCTCACACCTACTCAGTGGAGCTCTCAGAACCTGGATCCGTATTTATGAATTTTTAAGAGTTATTGATTCTGAGATATTGCTAAAAGCTTCAGAAGAGGCATCGGTGGTTACTCCTGGTCAGAATGAGAGGGTGATTCTACCTCTGGACGTGGCTTCAGCTCACACCTGAGCGTTCCGGCCTCCTGTCTGGCTGGCCCCTCCAGCCCCAGTTCCCCGTGATGAGTCATTCATGTGTCTCTCCTACTGGTTCTGTTTCTCTGGCTGAACCCGATCTACACACTCAGGAGGATTGAAATCTGCTCCATCAGCATCTCTGCTGAGTGGGACCATCAGGGTCTCCCTGTGGGTAACTTCTGCTGCGCTAAAACCAGCTCCTGGGGCCCCAAACTCAGGCTGACTTAAGCGTCCTGCAGTGGCTCTGATGGGCCAAAGTGTCCTTCTGCCTAAGGACAACGTACCAAAAACCATACTGAGGAATTAGCAAGCTGTCTTTCCTTCTTTGTGGACAACTTCACAGAGGAAGTTAAGGGGAGGATGACTAACAGTGACCTGACAGCAGCCTCGTGGTCCAGTCATCCTGAAGAGGAAGCATGTTTTGTTGGGTGTGGCTACTCCTCAGCCATGGAATTTTTTAAAAATGCAGGGCAGCTCTGTGGGGTTTGCAAGGTGTCCTGTTCACCCTGCAGGGCAGCACCGAGGGGCTGGAGGCAGAGTCCCGGGATGGAGTTCTGTGCGCCTCTCGGCCTCAGTGTGCCTTGGTTTCTTAGTCACTACAAACGAGGGCACCTATAGGGTATTTCTATCAAAGGAGGATATCCCAGCGCACCGTGACTCTTTACGAGGTGATGTATCGCCCTCGGAAGACAGGCCAACACTTTGCAAGTGGTCAAAACACTGCCTGGGTGCCGGGACAGAGAAGGTACGGAGACAGGTGCATGCATGGTGCCAAATATTTAAAGACGCGCAAGAGAAACTGAAAGTCAAACTACATAACCTCTAATTAACATTTAAAAATTCAGGATGAACTAGAGAAGTCACAGAAGAGGCTGGTCTCCTCTCTTTTTCACTTTCGGCCGATGCCTTCCACCAGGGCACGCGGCCCGAGCCATCCCCGACCGAAACCAGGGCAGACAGACTCAACGCCAAGCCACAGAACAAATAACTTTTCTGATAATGTTCTTATCTCTGGGCAGAAATGTGATACTTTAGAAAGAATTTGAAAGTGGATTTGAGCCAAATAGCTCTTGTTTAACCCTGAGTTAATAAAGGCAGTCATTTCCCAACACTGGGAACTGACATTTCATAATAATTTTTTTGCCAGTTTCCTTTCCTTCAGGTTTTGGTTTACCCCACTTTAAAAAATCCAATTGCCGAGGGGCGCCTCTCCAGGTTGGAAAAACACAGGTTTAGGCTGCGGCCCCTTTGCAGGTCATGGGCCAACCCTTCCCTGAGGAACTGCTCTGTCCCCAAACCCCATGTCCGTGGAGGCCTCCAGCACTCAGAGGTGGCCTGCCAGTGAGCAGGGGTGCAGGACTGAGCCCAATTCAGGGTGGTCCCTGACTTGTGGGCCACACTCTGTAAAATGCCCCCCTGAGCTGGAGGGAGGGGGGTGCTAAGGTCTCCAAAAGCCACAGATCTTAAATAAGACATACTCTAAAGTTCCTTTCCTCTGAAAAACTCTTTCTAGCCTGGGTGTGGGTGTCCGTGGCCAGGATGGCTAGCAGCTCCCCCCCACCCCCAACCAGGTTCACACCCCTCCGCCCTCCCAACACATCCGGGCGATCCCACATGCCTTCCACGGACGCAGAGATAAAGCCAACACATGCTGCCGATTCTCACGTCGTCGCAACTGGGAAACGGAGAACCGGGAGCCAAGACGCCCCTACTTCCTACCCAGTCTTCCTGAGATCCCTAAAGAAACTTAGTTTTCCCTACCCCACTCCACCTTCTGGAACGGACAGAGAAAGTAGACCCTAAAAGAAACGACGCGGTGCCACCAGCATCCCACAGGGACCTAGAGCCACCTGGGCACCAGCAGAACCTGCAGGGCACATGGCACCCTCAGGGCCACCAATCCTGGTGCCGGGCCCAGAGGGCCTCACGCCCGCCCGGGAGGGGCCCGCGCCGCCGGTCTCGGCGCCAGGCGCGCAGGTGGGCGCAGGTGGGCGCAGGCGGCGCGGCCCGAGTCGGAAAAGGCCTTGCGAAGGCGGAAGCCCGGCGAGTCGCCTGTCGCCGCCCTTGGCGCTTAGAGGGAAACTAGCTTTCGCGTGGGGGCGGGGGGCGGCAGGGGTCGTCTGCTCGGCTCCAGGTGTGTTCTTAAGTTGGCGGGGACCCCGCCTGCCCGAAAGCTCGCCACCAGCTCCGTCCCTGCACCGCCCAGAGCGGCCTCTTGACCTTTGTCACCTCCCACCCCTAAACTCCACCCGCACCCCCACCCGTGCTCTTCCAGCGACCCCTGTCCGGAGCCCACACCTGGACAGCCGTCGGGTGCAGCCCCGCCGCTCCGGACCGGGGTCCGGACCCGCGCCCACCCGGGCCGGGCTGCCACCTGCCGCCACCCGCGCCGCTGCCCAGGGGAGCCCCGCGCCCCGCGCCCCGCGGTCCCGCTCCCCGGGCGCAGACAAAGGCGCCGCCCGCTCCCCAGCGAGGCTCACCCACCGCGCTGCGCTCGCTGCTCCCAGGTCGAGGGGCGCCGCGGGGTCCAGGCCTCTTCCCCGCCGCCCGGGCCCCAAGCGCGGGCAGCGCGGGGTCCCGGGCGCCGCCTTCCGGGTCGGGGCCGCGGGCCGCCGGGGCCGCAGGCTCGTCCTCGCTGGTGCGCGGCGGCTGCAGCGGCGGCGACTGACGGCGGCTGTTCGGAGGGCAGGGCGCCCCGCCTCTCTCCCCCGCCTCCGGCTTCCTGCGCGCCAGGTACGCACGGCCCGCGGGAGCCGAGCCCGCCCCGCCCGCCGCCGCCGGCCCGCAGCGCCGCGCGAGCTCCGGGCGCACGCGGCACCGCGCGCAGGGCCAGCGCCGGGAGGCGGGCCCGGGCTTCGGGGGGCAGGACCGCTGCTCGTTGCTCGCGGCTTAGCTTCCGAACTGCCCCCGCCCGAGCGCGCTGGGAGGGACCCGCGACAGCACCTGCTCCACGCCCCATTCCGCCGCGCGGACTCCCGGGGCCAGGGCGCGGCCGCCCGTCCCAGTCCGCGCCGCCGACCCCGGGTTCAGGGCTCGGCCCTCGGCAAAGCCTGGCCGCCTGAGAAACCAGGGGCGCCCTGCAGGCCCCCCGCACACAGGCAGGTGCTCCGATGGAGGGCACACGCGTCCCCCGGAGGCAGGCAAAGCGCGCACGGAACAGACCCGAAAACGCGCCGAAGGGGGAGGCGGACCCGGGTCCTGCAGCGCTGAAGCATCTGTCTGTTGGCTTGTGCTCGGTGTCATCCTCTTGGTCCAAAGGGAGCCTGTTGTTTGGACATTAGTCACCTGCACACACAGTCAGATGGTCCTTTCTCCTGGATTCTCGGCCTTTTCCTGATGGTGGAAAAGCAGGGGGCAGGGAGAGAAGCTGGCCCAGCTGCTGGCGTCCCCCGACGACCACTTAGCTTCCGCGTCAGGGAACTGACCCCGATGCTTCCCAGGAGCCCGCGGGACCCGCACAGTTTATCGGGAGCAGGGAAGTGTGGTGCCCGGAGAAACTCAGCCCTTGTCCCCTGGGCCGGCTGTCCCGGGCTAGGAGAGCCAACTCCTGGTGTGGGTTCAGGGCCGCCTGCCCCAACCAGCCGCCCTCACAGACCCAGGGATCTAGCCACCTCGATGCGATGCTGGTGATTCTAAGAGAAGTGTGTCCACGATCACAATATCTGACCCTCTCCTCAGGGAAGACTGGTCCGGGGTTTCGAGAGTTAGAGATGGGAGGTCAGGAGGCAGCAGAGGAGGGACGCAGCCTGTGCGGAAGAGAGGTTTGTCTGTTTTCAGGCTTTCTGCCCTCCCCCCTCCCCCACCGGCCTTCTGCTCACTTACAGCAAAGCGTAGACCGGTGGGAGTCAGGGAGCCAGAGAAACCCAAGGGCACGCAGGGCAGTGACTCCAGCCAGGACTTCCTGGTCCCGGACTCATGTCACTCTTACTTACCCCCCCCCCCATATTACTTAAAGTTCAGGCCATCCTGGGTCCCATTTGGATGCCGGTTTTAGTATCACAAACGGCTTCTCCTGCCAAATGTATCTGCGTTTTCCCAGGTGACTGGGATGCTGGAAGACTGGGTCTTGTGCCCTGCACACAGCAGTGAAGGCTGGGTGTTGGGGAGTCCAGGCCCCCTGGAAACAGCAGTGTTCTCTTTCATGCTGTGCAGAAACTTCACACAGGCCAACAGTGCTCTCTGCAAAGGTCATGTTCACCAAGCTCCAGTTAAAAACTCTTTTTAAAGATTTATGAAATCCCACCATGCATATATTTTGGCCCCAAATTCATGGGTACTTTGAGAAAAACATACATGAGGGAATAAGGAACACAATTTAATAAAGCGATGGGTGGGCATTTGGAAGGTCCAGTGTTAATGACATCCGGTCCTTCCTGCCCCAGGGAAGGACCCAGGATGGAGGAGCCAGGTGGGCGCTTCCCCTCGGAAGGGCAGGTCACATGTCACACGAAGGTGACCATGCATCTTTGGGCAAAATGACAGAGATTCATTTTGCTGATTAGAATTAAAAGGGGCTCTTTTGACAAGTGAAGGATAAATGATCCAAGCCTCACCGTCTCTTCAATGTCTCTGAGGAAGTCATCGGCCTCCCGTCCATCTCTCACCGCACGGTTCACGAGGACAGCAACCTTCGGCCTTTCATGTTGTAGCCAGAAGCACAAAGTTTAATGTGTGATACACACTCAGTGAACTTGTGTTCAGTCCAATTAAACTCCAAATTACCCAAACTAAAGGAAGTAAGTGAATTAATATAATTAAATTCCAGGAGATCAGACTACATGCATTTTGGGTTTTTTAAAAATTCCTTCGTCAACAGATTTCCCTTTTGCTTAGAAGAGACCTGAGCTTCATTTTCATCTCTGGTTTGTAATGAACAGTTTCTGGTGATGGCCCCAGAGTAGACGATCCACTTGTACACTACTGAGGGTTGATTTACTGTAAATTCCAATTAATAATTAGACAGACTCTGCTGTGGTCACGATTGCAAGAGAATTAGGTGCATCATGAAATCCAGGAAGTACAACACAGAAAAGCTATGTAAACAAGGAAGATACTTGAGGGAGGCTTCTAGACAAGCACACATGCATGTTCACACCCCCCCTTCCCCCCACAAAAGCCATTTGTCACCCCTTTTGATCCAGGAAAAAAAGAAAGGAAAGGAGATTCGTATGACTTTGGTTACGGGGGGGGGGGGGGAAACAAACAAACAAATCTTCCACACATTTTTCTACCATCAATTTGTTCATAGTTTTTATACAAACGGTACACACATATACATAGTACTTTTCTTTACCAATAGCTCCCTCATTTTATTAATAAAAATGAAAGCAGACAGCTTTCCGTAAGATCCAAGTCACTCAGCTACAGGAAAGTGCTCTGGATTCAGTGCACTTGCTGGGCAGGGTGTACACGTCCGACTGACACCGCCCTCCCACTCCAGCTGCTCCTAGGATTTCTGTTTCCCCGGGAGACCCCAGCCGAGAACGGCTTGTTTTCAACACCCCTGCTGCGCTCTCAGGGCTCGTCCGCGCTGACAAGCATATGGTTCACGAGGCAGGGCGGGCCGTGGAGCCCGGTGGGGTGGAAACAGGAAATGCGGTGGGAGCTGAGGCTGCACCCCCCACCCCGCCCCCGCGCTGGGAGCTGAGGCGGCGCTGCCCTCTAGCGCCCCCTGCCCGCTGCCCCCTCCATCACACGCACTTTACTGCCCTGGTGGAGAAGCGTCCTTTCTGCTGAGAACAGCTCACCGCTGGGGGTGCACTGTGACCCCAGAAAGCCTTGTCCCGCTCCTACCAGGTGCCTGCGATGGGACCTTTTTCGGAAACAGGATCTTTGCAGGTGTGATCGAGTTGAGATGAGGTCCCTGGGGTGGCCCCAGTCCAACACCACGGGTGTCCTCCCAAGACAGACAGGAGTGAGGTGGAGGGGAGGCGGGACCTGGGCCATGAGGCCACATGCCAGGGCGCTGGGGCCACTGGAGCCAGGAAGACGCAGGAAGGACCCTGCCCCGGAGGCTCAGGGGCGCGCCGGCCCTCGCACACCTCGACGTCAGACTTCGGCTCCAGGACTGCAGGAGAGCAGTTTCTGTTGTTTTCAGCTACCTGGTTTGTGGTACTTGGAGATGGCGGTCCTAGGAGACAAACTAACGAGGTCACAGAAAGAAAAACAGGGCCAGATTCACTTTCAAAAGGTGGAAATGGACCACCCGATGACAGAGCACCAGGCAGCAAGTGCTAGAGGGGGGTGCTTACCATTCAGCGTGGAGGGAAGTGGGTGTCCGCGGGCCTTACACACACCGGCTCATGTCGTCTTGAAGCACCAGCGGACGAGTACTTTGTTACCTCCCGTGGGCGAGCAGGCAGGCCCGGAAGACGCAGGGAGGCGTCGTGGACAGGACAGAGACAGGAGGTGTCACGAGGACGTGCCGGAGGGGACGCCCCGGGCACCGCTGGTGGGACGCATCCCCAGCTCCTGCCTGATTGCCGGCCTGAGGGCCCAGCCCTACGAAGTTTAGACCCACCAGCCCTCTCCCTCCGTGATCCAGTTCTCGAAAGAAATCGCTTGGCAGGGGACAGAGATGCCCGCCTCCCATCGGTCCTATTTCTCTGAAGACCCCTGACTAGTACGCCTCCCCCCACACCAGGGGCTAACCCCACGCCATGCTGGACAGCTGCTGCAGGGCTAAAGGTCTGTGAATGTGTTCGGATGTGCCGTCTTAGCTGGTGGATCATTAAATCAGGCCTTAACCCCAGGGTCCTAAACAAACTGCCTGAGTGACTCAAGCAACCAGAAGCAACAGGACAGCTTTTCTCCAGTAAACCTCAGTTCTGGCTCCGACGGCCTCTGACTGATGGGCTGAGTCCCCGCACCCGATCACGGGGAAGCTCGGCTGACGGGAGGTGCTAGTCAGGTCTACGCCGTGTCTTCACAGCAGCATCCAGGGCAGTGCTGGGACTCCGGGACGCCCCGGCCTAGACAAGGACGCTTCCCGGTGCCGGGGGCACTGACAGTGTCGCAGGAGAGAATCGCAGGACTTGTGCAGCCTGTCTTGACCACCGTGGATTTCCGAATGTCACTGACCAAAGTTGTACATGGTCCCTTTTTCCTAACAGCTTTTAGAGTTGAAATGCAATTTAATGTTTAACTTATATTGCCGGAGGACAAACATACAAATGTTAGAATGTGTTTTTCCTTTGTCTCTGACTCTTTATGAACTTGAAGAAAGAATTGCCTTTAGGAGAGACATCTGGATGCTTTTAAGAAGCAGCGTTTGGAGGAGCTGAAAGATAAAGGACTCTGCAGAGGCCTCGGAGATGTGTGTGCCTGACTCTGGGGAGCGATGGGTTTTCTGTGCTAATGTGTGCCTCTGATCTTCCTTAAAATGCCTAATTACTCTTCCCTTGGAGGGATGCAATCAGTTTTCTGTTGACTGTTACAAAAAATATACATAAAAAGCCGAATTTCAAATGTTGTTCCACAAAAATTATTGAATTATCGCCGGCCTGTTGTGAAAATTCATATGAGATAGGTGGTGATGTGCAGTTCTGAAGCCCTGCCTTGGCGGATGCAATAACAGCCAGCTTTATGAAAAATTCAGCTTATTCATCTCTGCGACATACACTTCGACAGCCAGAGTGCAACCAAGGTCAGCTGTCCACGAAGGCAGACTGTGGTTTGAACTTGGAGGCGTTTGAAAGGCCCTCTCATGCCTTCCTAATGAGAGCGATTTTCTACTGGCTGATGATGGAAATGCCAGCATTCTAACATCCTAACTTTATTTCAAAGCTTTCATTCTGAGAAAATGCAAGCCACCAGGAGAGGTAAATGACAGGAGGCTCTTCACTGTTTTCATTCTGGATGCCTGGGTTTCGGGTCCTCCCTGATCCGACTTCACGAGGACAGAGGAAAGCTCGGGGTGGCCCAGCTCTTGGGGTGCCGGTGTGGGGGCAGGCTCCACGTGGGGTCACTGTGCTGCCTGCAGTCTTTTGTCCTGCATCCCAGTTAGATCCAGAATAGACCTGACCGCAAATGCTTTTAAAAATGTAAAAAAAACCCTTAGTGTAATGTATGTGACATGAAGGTGCTAAGGGGTCAAAGACTAACTGCAGGCTCTAGGAAGGTCTGGAAACTGGGGGCGGGTCCAGAGGGGGGGGTGCCATGGAGTAAGGGTGGAGAGGTGAGGGGAGGGAAGACCACTGAGGTTCAGAGCTCTGACGTTACACTGGAGATAATGCTTAGCTAATAAAAAGTTACAGGGGAGGCAGGATGAGGTTGTATTTGCAGGGAAATACGTAATAACTTCTAAATACTTACATACACAACGGAAGAAAACATCCAGTTCTGCTGGTACCTGGGGTTCCGCAGACGACGGTGGATCCAGCTGCCTGCTGCGCTGGATCCCCACCCCCACCCCCGGCCTGGCCTCACCAGGTCCGGCCTGGCCCCTGGACCGCCCGGCTGATCGGCCAAGAGCAGCGGGGGGGAGGAAGACGCACCTCCCCCAGGTGTAGCTCTTCCTCGGCCTAGGGAAGCCCTACCACGACCGGCTCTGGTGGTGACAGGTATGCAGGGATACAGGGTGGCCCCGCATGGCAGGTGAAGGCGAAACGGTAAGGTGCAGCCGTCCTCTCTGCAGGCCAGGCCCAGGCAGGGGCCCTTTCTGAGTGGAAATTAATCCCAGAGTCAATTTTCTTTGGCTTCACGGTTCATGGTCCAGTTAAGGGTACCTGATACAGGGTCCTTGCATCTAGCTTGGAGCTAGTTCAAGTCAAGTCTGTTCCAGTGTGTGTAATCCCCGGGCTGCAAGTCATGGGGCATCTGATATTCACCCAAGGATGGATTACTGAGCTTCAGAAACGAACCTAGAATGTCCTTTTAATAATTCAATTAAACTTGGCAATAATAAAACAGCAAGGAATGGGCTGAGAATTGAGTCTTAGTAAACACAGACCTCAATTAACAAAACTAGAATTTAATATTCACTGAAACATACTCTTTTTCTCTCCATAATTACCCTCATTTAAAATCAAATATAGCCAAATAAAGATTGATTGATTGTATATATACAAAAAAGAAGAACTGGTAGGGGAGGCCCATCTGGAGGGAGGAGAGGAGGGGCCGTCTGCAAGATGGAGGGGGCGGGGGTGGTCGCCTGACCCAGAGCAAAAGAAAACACAGACGCATTTTCAAGAAATGCCCACTCCCCTGGGGGGCCAGCTGCATTACAGCCTTTGTTTCTAGGTCATTCATCCCTGTCTTTTCCGAAAACCCTGTTTGACCTGCGCGAATTTGAGTGGCTTTCTGATTCCCCCACCCAGCAATCCTGAATTAGTCAGAAAATGCCTGGAGACCCTTTGCGTGTGAAACGGGAAAACAAAAATAGAAAAAAGAGGAAGAATGGGAAAGCGTTATATAACCAGGAACCCTATACTTTTGCTCTATTATTTAGAATTTCTGGCTGGTCTTTTTATTTATATATGTCTCTGTCTTCATTGTCATGAGAGGGGAAATTCGGGGCAGCATTTGTGAACACTCCGTAAATGCTTTCTGAAAGAGGTAACAGCACATGTTTGAGGTAAACTTTGGTAATTTACATTCACACGGGGAAATGGGTTCGTGGGGGGGCTGCTGGGTCAGAAGTGTGTTTTGGGCGAGGTCATCGGGTTGTGGAGAGGACGTGACTGCAGGCTGACCTGCCAGCTGGCCCCGGGCCGTTAGAGGCTCCTCAGCGCTCTGTCCTTGGGACGTGCGTTCTGGCCCCCGCGCTCGGTGGGAACCACGGTCAGGGCCGCAGCCTTGCGAGGCGGCTGTCGTGTTGAGATCCCTGGACTGAGTGCGTGGCCGGGCCCCGCTGAGGCCTCCGAATAAACGCTCAGACTCCACCGGGTCGGCCCGGAGACCAGCCTTGACACCTGCCGCCCACCGTCTGCCGCGCCCCCTCTTTCCGGGCTCTCCCTGCCCTCCGCGTTCCGGGCCGGTTGGCAAACCCCCCAGTCCATACGTCATATTGATAAATATTGCCGAGTTGCCTGCTTAAGAATCCGTTGCACGGTGTCATCAGCTCCCGACGTGCGGGTCTGAGAGGAGAAGCAAGTTCTCAGCGCAGCTTTCATGACGAGTGAGTTGGGATTCTTTCCACGCTATTAATTCCTTTTACGTGAATTATCTGATCATGGCCTGGAACCGTTGTTTTCTATGCGTTTATTGGCCTTTTTCTTAATGCTTTGTAGATCCATCACGTGTGATCTGAGTTGAAAAAAGTGGTTCTGTGTGTCTGGATTTTGTAGAGATTTTTACTCTTTTTAGAAATAGTCGTGAGTTGGGACACCCGACCTTTGTTTCTGGCGGTGGCCCGTCTTTGTCTTCTGAGGAACAGGCTAGATTGATGAAGTCCATCATTTTTCTGTTTTAAGTGAAAAATGATGGATTTGCTGTTGTCTGTTTTGAAGGCAATTCCAAAAGAGGAGCTTCAAAATGTTCTGAGTGGCGTTCCAAGCTCAAACCTGTTCCGACACAAAGCCAAACCCCTTCATCTCTTTCCCCTTCTTTCCTCCCAGAAATAACCAGTCTCCTCAAGTCTGTGTGTGCCTCACTCCCACCCAGGAGTTTGCACTTTTACGACACACGTGCATAAACATCACATCTTCTGCGGTTTGCAGCTATTTGGTGTTCAAAACACACACGTGACGTTAGACTCTGAGCATCCCTATGCTGCTGCTCCTCCAGCGCACGTTCGCTCCTGAGGCGCACGGTGGCGGGCGCGCTGCTGAAGCTCGCGCGTCTCAGGGTCAGACCCCAGGGGCCCTTCCCTGCCCAGAGCTGGCAGCTCGCTCCCACTTCTCAGTCGTGAAGAGCTGGCTGCTGCGAACATTCTTGTCTGCATCTCTGTGCTTTGGGTTTTCTCTGTTCTTTGTCAGTTTCCTTGATGGGACACAGAGCTTCCTCCTTTTTTGGTCTTTGTCCTAATACACGCCTGGGAGGTTGCAGGTGTTCCCATCCCAGCTTTACCGCACATGGGCTCTCCCTTGCATTCATCTAAAATGTTTAACATTTCCCATGATGATCTGTCCTCTGACCCTCGTTGCATGTGTGTGCGTGTGCGTGTGCGTGATTTCCACATGACACCGTGGGTGCCTCGTGGGTCCCTGTTGTCCATCGCCACGTAGTGGACGTGCGTTGTTTGATGCCGGTTCTTGAATCCTTGTCGGGAGTTCTTTGTGATGTGGGATGTGGGCAATTTTTATAACTGTTTCTGGCGAGCATGAGAGGATCGTGCATTTTCTAGGAGTTGGGTGCTGGGTTCTTCATACATACTGTTACATTAAAGCTTCTTAGTCACATTGTCTCAATCCTCTGCAGCCATACTAACCTTTAAAAGTTTTAATTTAAAGTACATTTTAGACCGACAGAACATTGTAAAAACAGGTCAAAGAGTTCTTGCATCACCGTCCCCCAGCTCCCTCTAAGAACCTGAGTGTGATGGCAGAAGCTGAGAAACTCAGGCTATTCGGTCCTCTCCCGGCCTCGTTCAGTTCCCCACCGTCCCGCCATGTTCTGTCTGGGCCAGTACCCAGCCCCGGACTCCAAGGCGACTTCCGCGTGCCTGCTCTTCTCTGTGACCAGAGAGTCCAGGGCTTTTCTCTGCCATTCGTGATCTTGAGACTTCAGGAGAGTGCCGGCCGGTTATTTTGTAGGATGTCCCCGTACTGGGTTGAACAGTGTTCTCCAAAAATGCATGTTCACTGCAGGTCTCTGAGTGTCACCTTCAGCACTGACCTCATGGTCACACGGTGGGCACTCCAGGCCCAGAGCCTCCGCCAGTACGTGGACAGGATTTCCTGGTACATCCTTTTCGGTTACCTCACTGTCAGTTTTCTGTGTCATTATGCTGTAGTGTGTCTCTTCTAAACATTTGCAACTGGATTTTGTTCTTAATCCAACCTGAGAGTTAAATCTTTTAACTGGTAAGTGCGTTTCAGTCTGATCCTTGCTAATTATGTCCCTCTGTAAACCCCCTGGAGTGGCTAATTTTATGTGTCAACCTGACTGGGCCACAGGGTACCAGACATTGGTTGGGTACGATGAAGTTCGTGTCCTTACGGGAAGAGGGAGGGGGAAGATCTCTCTCTCTCTCTCTCTCTCTCTCTCTCTCTCTCTGCCATGAGGACACAGTCAGATGGAGGCCACTTGCAAGCCAGGAAGAGAATTCTTACCACAAACCTTGATCTCGGACTTTCCAGCCTCCAAAACCCTGAGACAGAACCGCTGAGCCCGCCGTGTCCCTGTCTGTCTGTGGAAGACAGTCTGCCTCTTCTCACTACTTTGTTTTAAGAGCTCATGTCTGCCTTGGTGTCTGGAGTTTCCACTGTGCTGTGTCTATGTGTGGATTTATTTTTTACTTTGCCTTATTGCGGGGAATTCTGCCCTGAAGATTTATTTCTTTGTTCAGTCCTGGAGAACTAGCACAGCTGCTCTTTCCCAGTATTGCTGCAGGAGCTCGTTCAGGACTTGTGCTGGAGTTTCTCATTTAATCCTCCTTGTCTGGGGACCTCTGTGTCATATAGCTCCTGTCCCTGTGTGCCTTACTTCATTCAGCATAGAACTCAAAGCGTTCGGGTCACAAAACCTCGCATCAGCTGTGTCTCGTCAGGGCCCGCGGCCTTGGCGGCGTCCCCACGTGGACCTTCAGCTGCACCGCGCCGTCCCTGCGATAACCCCGGACGCCCTCCCTTCTCCAGGCAGCCGCACATCGGCTCTTTCCAGAGTTATCTTTGCTTCAGGCGTCTTAATCCTAGACGTCAAAGGTTCTCTTTTATTTTTCCCTAAGTTTCATCATTTTACATCTAAGTCTGTGACCCAGGCCCCCCACGGGTCTTTGCTGACCCCTCCAGGCAGGGGTGAGGGGGGTCTTTGCCAGCGAGGGTGTGACTGTGTTGGCTCCACCTGACCTTCCTTGACAACACCCCGGCCCGGGTGTCGGTCCTTCTTTCCAGCTTGTGTGGGGGACGTCCCGGGCCCTGCTTGGCCTGCCTGCGTGACTGAGGCGCGGACACTGCCTTCTCTGGTTTTTAGACGGATGGGACCAGTTCTCTGTTTGTTATTGAACTGGTCGCCTGGAACGGTGCTGGGGTCCCAGCCCGGGCTGAGACCCCGGACTCGTCCTGGTCAAGAAGGTTCTTTCTGCAATCAGAATCATGAAGCCAGTAGTGAAACTGATGTTGAGATTGGGGCCAAAGAATGGAAAAGTGGGGAACTAGTCTGTAGATCAACTTCTCCATCTGGTCTGGGTGGAGACAGCGAACATACAGGAGGGTCGAGGCGAAAGGGAGGGACTGGGGGAGAGGGGGAGGGGTCTTCGTGAGTCACCCGAGAACTGGGAAGAGGCTGGACCCGGACAGACGCAGCTCTCCTTTTCAGTCCTTGTGGGGCTTTGGCCCTCATAACTGGCATCCCACCCGGGGCGTGTCACTTAGCAGCTAATGCGTTACAGTAAGTGTGCAATGAGGCTCAGGGTCAACTGGACAGCACATCTTCTGCCATCTTGGGCCTAGTTGGTTCTAACTGGTTCTTTTGTTTTTCCCTTTGCAGCTGCCTCCTGAGACTTAGATAAGGGTAACTGGTTTCTATGCGAGGGAGGGCAGGGGTATGACCCTGGGGCGACTGCCTGGTGGCATGTTGTCTGAAAGTTCTCTGCCTGCTTGGCTGTGGCTCCCTGCCTTTGACCAGAGGTCAGCTCTTGTTTTTCTATCCATTTTCACTGTTGACATTAATTAATTTTTTTATCAAAGTATAGTCAGTTACAGTGTTGTGTCAGTTTCTGGGGCATAGCATACCGTCTCAGTCATCCATATGAGACATATGTTCGTTTTCACATTCTTTTCCATTACAGGCTACTACAAGATACTGAATATAGTTCCCTGCGCTTTACAGAAGGGATTTACTTTTTTACCTATTTCATATGTAGTGGTTAGTAGCTGCAAACCTTGCAGTCCCATTTCATCCCTTCCTGCCCCTTCCCCCCATCCATTGCTATTCCTTGGCTGTCGCTTCTTCAGGTCGAAGACTGGGACACACGCAGCCAAAAGGAAGCCCCGGGGCTCACACGGGTTGCTCCTGCGCCCCGACCAGCCTTCGTGCTCTTCTCTCCACCGCTCAGAACCTTCCTGTTTCCACTGTGTGTGTCTCCCGTCCCCTCCAGGAGTTTTAGTCGTAGTTCTCAGGACACAGGGAGAAGTACTGCTCCATCTTCCTGGAAGAGGAGGTTGACGTAATCTTTTAAAATTAAAATACTCTTCAGTACAGAAATATTGAGTAATTTTTACCTACTTTTCAAGTTGTGCTGGTTCCTCTATCTACCTTCAAAATCCTTGTGAGGCTCAGCCAGGACCTCTGTGAAACTGAACCCAAGGCCTTTCAAGGCCTTTTTATGAGTTTGCTTCCTGTAAAGCAGGCACATCCAGCTTTACTCTCACAGAATAACCTCCCCAGTGGCCTTCTTTCTGTGTCTAAACAGCTCTGGTTACCTGGGAAGCATATACCCCATAGTTGTTGTCGGCTACCCAGAGGTCTGAAAATGAAGCAAGAAGGCAAGAGGTTTGGAAATAAAGATGGACCACTGGTGTTCCTGTGTATTTGGCCTATATTATGCACTTGCTGGCAGCTGGATTTGCTCATGTCCTCCAGTGAGGATTTCTGAATTTTTAAGAGAACATCACCATGATGTCAAGACATCTGTAGATAATCTCTTTGATTCTATGTTCTTACATTCTCCCCAAACTGTGATTGATAAAGACATACAAGCTGTCTGTCCTCACATCTCTACATCCTAAGGTGAAGGATGACTTTAAGAGTCAGGTTGTAGAAAACTGAAGTAAATTTGAATGAAACTGATCAATGAAACTCAGCACTGCAAGGGGGGGTCTGTCCCAGTGAGACAGGAGGAAAGGGGACAGGACAGAGCCAGTAAAAGGATGACACAGCCACTGGGAAAAACAGGATGGGACAAAAACTGCTTAAAACCAACTAGGCCCAAGATGGCGGAAGGCTTGATTCCAGGAGACCTTGAGCCCCACTGTGTGTTCACTGTAATACATCAGCTGCTAAATGACACACCCACAGGCGCCACGACCGTTCCAAGGCTGACCATAAAAGGCCCCAAACAGGACAGTGGCCCAGTTCCTAAAGATCCCCACCCCCTCCCCAGCGCAGTTGGAATAGTCCTCCTACTCAGCAGCCGTGCTGTTACCCAGCTCACAAATCCGAACCACCACTGCGCCCCAGGGCTGCCCTCCCTTCTGAGACAGACCGCGCTCTGTCTATGGAGTGTGTATCTCTCTAAATAAACTTGCTTTCACTTTCCTACGGCTCAAGGACCCTCATTTGGCGGCACATCCCAGGGACTCGCCCAAGACCTGAGACACGACCGTCCTCTCACGCCCCGCCTGCAACAACGTTTAGAAAAGAGGCAAGAATTCTGAGCTCTCACTTTGTATCTCTGTAACTGGGAAACGTTCTAGTCACCTATTTCTAGCTGATTTCCTCCATCACTCAGAATTAAGGTGATAATATTCACAGCTTAATTATATGACTCCTTAAGCAAAGACTTTTGGACGTTCATTTATTTCAGGCATTCCCAGTCATTATCTGGTGAAGTTAACCTGTAAAAGTCACTTGCTTTTTTTTTATGCATCAGTTTCCCATCATCTAAATGACAGGCTGAACTTGATTTTGTCTCTGCAAGGTCCATTTCAGCTCTGAATTCCCACGACTTCACAATTCTGAAGAAAGCCGTGTTTAAATGCAAGGCACTGTGATGATCACTTTCTTTTTTTGTGGTGTAATTATGGTTGTGTGAGAAAAATGCTTCCTCTTTTCAGGCTGGCTTTTTTAAAATGCAAATTTAAATGTTACAAAGTAACTTTCTTTAATCCTATGGTTCCTTATAAAGTAAGAGACAGGAGGATTATGAATCATACTATGGATTTTGGGTGCATTTTTAGCATGTTCTTTGCTTAGAAATAATGCTAGTAATAGAAAGTAAGTCCCATCGAAACGCAGCAGAAAATAATGCACTCAAATAAAGTACTGTGTGAATTGCTGGCTAGTCCTCAGCATTTTGGCCAAAATAAGTGATTGAAAATTGAAGACTATAAACAGTATTAACTTGAAAACTGTGAAAGTCATGACACAAGTCCAGCTTTCTTTTACATGTGACTGGACAAACCCCTGAATCTCACTTATAAATATTGGGTATTAGCTAAAATCTTAAGTTCCTTTGCAAATAAATATTGGAACTACGTAAGACAGTACAGCAGTCCACTTTCCAGACTTTGAAAGGCTGAGAGGAAAGCTGATTGACTGCTGATTATGTACAATTGATAATTATGTGAGATTTTATTCCCACCTTGGGGTCAAAACTGGTCTCACTGAAATGGTCGACTGCAAAAAATGCACAGTGTGGCAGCGGTGAATTAGGTATTGTCTGGGGGCAAAATGAGGACGATAGCCCGGGAGACAGCCATTCAGGGTTCTGAGGAGCTGCTCCAAAGAGATAAGCGGGGAGGCCAGTACAGATGGGATTTTAGTGAAATCTCAATCTAATCAGCCCAGCATTTGGGGGGGAAAGGTTGTTTCTAGTCACAAGTAGCAGATGTCTCCATTAATGATTTCAGTGCTTTCCTAGATATGAGAAGATGCAAGAACTGGGGCACATAAAATCTGAAAATATCTAACTATCTGAAGGCCCGTTCTACCAGTTTTGTCCCGAGCACAGAGCATCCCATTCCTGATCTGCACCCTGACCGCCTCTCAGGACGTGCTGAAGCTCAGTGACTGCAGGGGCTCGTGACCTCATCCTTGTAGAGGAGGCTGGCGAGGGACGATTTTTAGTTTGGCAAAATCAGCCCCCCTCAGCTCCACATCTCTGTCTTTACCTTCCCTGGACTGCTGTTAGCCGGTGACAGATCTGATTGTTGTACCTGTCGTGAAATAAAATTCATATTTTATGGCAGGACAAGAAAAGATTAAACATAAAACTTTTCTCTGCCCTTGGCTCCTCCTTGTCCCTGGTCACTGTGCCTGGTGTATCCGCATCACACGTCAGTCATACCTCCCCATCAACAGAGATGCCTGCTCAGCCATAAAGAGCGACATTCTCACAGCGTCAATAGAATGGTAAGGCATCATTTAATGTCCAGCCCTCTGTCTGCCTCTGTCTCAAGCACCTTACATAACCGAGCCTTGACTTCTACCGGGTGGAACGGTTCTCGGAGCTTTCTGAGTTATTCCTGGGTTGTAATCCTGGATTTGGCTTGAATAAATCCTGAATGTCTCATTCTTTCTTAGATCGACTGGCTAACGTTCCGTTGGCATGCCCTTACTGAATTGCTCTCCGCACACTGACAGTGTTGAACTCCACCTGAGCCCTGCCTGTTTTCCCAGGTGATGGTGACACGTTCTGGGAGATGGCTGAGGACATACTCTGAGACAATGTTACCAAACTTGGGTCCACTCCCCTGCACGCAGTACAGCCAATTTACTGACCCCAGGTTGTGGTGAAGGAAAGTGCAGTGTTTATCACAGGTACCAACAAGGAGCCCAGGTAGCCAGTGCTGAAAAGACCTAGATTCTCCGAAGGTTTTCAGGAAGAGGGTTTTAAAGACAGGGTGAAGAGGGGGTTGTGGGGTGTGTGATCGGCTCGTGGACCTGCTTCTGACTGGCCGGTGGTGAGGCCATTGGGAGTCAGCGTCATCAGCCTTCTGCTTCCAGTCGGTCTGGGGCCCACATGCTGGTGGGCGGCACGCAGTCAACCTCCTCCACCTGCTGGGGGTTTCAGTGTCAAACAGCTCAAAGGCCACAGCTCAGAATATGTTCTAAAGGCCCTGGACTTTGATGGTGAAACTATGGTCATTTTGTCTTTCTTGACTATTTTCCTTTCTCTCTTTTTTTCCCTTACTTTTCTGATGAAATGCCCTCTTTGGGACGCAGGGAAGGCCTAGGAGACTAGAGTGTTTTCACAGACAGAGGCAGGCGGGGGGCATGGGGCGGGGGTCTGTTCCCCCGTGGGGTCCTGCTCGCTACAGCAGGACCAAGCCCCCCCCCCCCCCCCCGCCAACAAGCCGCTCCTCGCACGCAGCGCCAGGCTCCCCCGCTCTCGCCCGCGCCCTCCCTCGCTGCCACGCTTCTCCCTGCGGCGCGGCCCGAGGAGACGCAGCGCCGGCGTCTGGCGCGTTGCTGTCTTCGCAGTTGGCGCCACGGCTCGGATGGGCTGGACCTTGCCTTGGGCTCCGCGGTTTCTCAGGCTGGTAGGGAGCCTCCTGTTCTCCATCCCTGCCGGAGCTCCGGGTCGTGGCGAGTTGTCCTCCCGGTCCTGCGCTCGGACCTCGTCCGGCGGCGGCCCGGCCCGGGGGTGGGTTTGAGCGCGCGGGGCACCCGCCTGCCTGGGGACGCGGATGCTGCTGGCCCGTGGGCGCCCCCACCCGGCGGCCCCCGGCGGCCCCCCGCCCGTCGGGGCTGCAGCCGCGTGGGGGCGCAGGGCCGCTGTTTCCGCGTGCGCTCGCCCCGTGCGCGCAGGGCCAGAGGCGGGGCGAGCGGCCTCCCCTTGCGTCCGCGGGCGTCGACGTCTGGCTGAGAGCGGCCTGTGCTTTCCGCTGCGTGACGGGGGCCCTCCCGCCTTCTGAGGGACTACAGAGGCCCTTAACGAGGCTGCATCCTGACCGGTCTGCAGGTAGACAGGTGCTTCGGTAAACTCAATTCCGGTCTTAAATTCCTAGGAACTAAATAAACTGAAATGTCATGCGTCCAGCGTGGAAAAAGTCACTCTTTCAGAAACTAATTTGAGCATGTTTTAAGAATTCAAGCTCACTTAATTTAGACAGGTCTTTGGCAAACAAGACTGTTTAATAATGGTCTTTTTAACACTGTTTTAATAAAACGAAGTTCAATATTGTTCTAATTAAAAGCAAACTGTGCGTTCTCCGCGCGGCCAGGGTCAAGCACAGCGCAAGTGCACATTCTGTGGTCACTCTAAAGCCGTGCAGGACTCACTGAATAAGCCAACGCTGCTTCTCGTCAATGTTTAAGATCATGAAAAATGCAAAATTGCGCTTAACCGACATCCAATCATCACACTGACAGATTTTCTTTCAATAGTAATTATGTCACCTTGAAGATAATGCCCTAAGGTTTCTTGTAACTTAAAAACCTTGGACGGATCTGAAATTGAGTTAATTAGCAGATACTCTTTAGATGCACAAACCATTCGTAAGTAAAATGAGAACACCGAAGTGTTGGTCATTAACTGTAATTTAAGTCTGTGTACCTTTTAAAACGTTTGGCTTTGTCAGTTGTTTTATTACTGAAGTATAGTTGATGTACAGTGTTACATGCTGCAGGTGTACAGTATGGGCGTTCACAGTCTTTGAGGGTTACACTTCGTTTATAGCTATAATGCAATGTTGGCCCTGTCCCCACGTTGTGCAGTGCATTCCTGCAGCTCATTTTACGCCTGCGTTTGTCCCATTCAGTCCTCTACCCCTGTGGACCCTCCCGCTTCTCCTTCCCGGTAGTGACCACTTGTTGGTTCTCTGTGTCAGTGAGTCGGCTCCTTTTTTGTTATATTCACTCATTTGTTGTATTTTTTTAGATTCCACGTTTACGTGATGCCATGCAGTATTTGTCTTTCTCTGTCTGTCAAGTCTGTGCACTCTTACTTCTTATTTTTATGTCCTCGGAAAGGCTGTATATATTTGGGCCTGTTGGTAAACGTGTTTATTTTGCCGTTTTGAAAATTGAACCCCAGGGGGCCCTGCCGCTGCCCTGCCGTCCTGCCCCAGTGTCCCCGCTGGTCGGATCCTGGCTGGTGGGACCAGGCGTCAGCCACAGCAACGTCGCGCTATCTGGCCCAGCTCCAGCGACTACTGAAAGTGTTTTCTTCGATGTGAACCCAGCATTTTCTCGGCCAGTGGTTTCCCGCTGGGGGTTCCCGTCTTTTCACGATCCAGGTGTTTAGGACCTACTCCGAGGTTACGGAACCTCTTTGCTTGATTTTCTTATTTTCGTTTTGACTTTTTGAACTCTGTTTTCTTGAGGCATAGCTGCTTTACGCGCTGTGTTAGTTTATGGTGCGTTGGGTATTCTTGGTATCACCTTCGCGTGCTCACGACACAGTGTGTCAGGGTTATTACGTGCTGTAGCTGAAGACATTTTTCTCTGTACAGATTATGCTCGTGCATTTGTGTACAGTAGATGTAATAGCCACTCTTCTTGAATAGAGTGCTAGTCATTATGCGGGTAGATATTTTGTCTGAGGCTCATCTAGATTGACTTTGTTATCTCATGTTTTCAGCCACAAAAGCAACTCTGTTTCTTGCCAGTTGGTTATTCTTGTCATGAACGCATCAGATCTCTCGCTTTTGAAAATCATCCTTAGTAAGTGGCACCATCATTTTAAGTCTTCTGTCATCTGTAGCTAATTTTTGTTTTACTCTGATGCTTCCCTGAAAATGTCACACTCTGCTCCCAGCAAGAGATAGTCTGGTGACATAGTCCTCACGTCCATTACTTGTCACTTACTGCTCGGGCGCAGGCTTCTGACTGCATCATGGGAGCAACTTTGAGACCCTACCCATGGGCCAAGAGTCAGGGTTTCCAGAATTCTAGCTGCGAAGCAGACGGGGTCACGAGACTGTTGATCCAAGATGAAGCGGGCAAGAGGTGATTACTCAGAACTGAGTCTCCTGCTGGGGATTCCACCATATGGATAGACCTCTTTTTTTTTTTTTAAAATACATTCGTCAGTTGATGGACCTCTGAATTACTTAGCTTAATTGTATTTTGGGGTGTTGACTAATTCATTTTATTTTTTTCACTAAAATGACGTTTATCTCAAAACAAGTTACTGCCTTCTTAGTAGAGACATGTTTTCTAGTTTGACCTAATTTAGATTTACCTTGAAAATAATTCTTTTAAGTTTTTTAAAAAAATGTTAGCTCACCTCTGATGAACTAACAAGTTTAGAGAGAAGAAGGAAAAAGTGATAATTTTTATTTTGTTATTGTTTCTACACTAAATTTTTTGTTTTGCTGTCTTATTATACATTTGTTTTACTGTGAGCCATCTCAAAATATTTTTCTTGCAAAGGAAATATATAGATAAGCAGATAGAATATTTTCTAAAAATGGGGAGCCATCTTTTTTCTGCTGTCTAGAGAATATTAATAGATTTTTGTTTCAAGGTGTTTTGTGCCAATGTGTGAGCATGAAAACTTTAGGTGTTTGGGATTTGTGCAAAGTATTTGCATTTCTAAAGCAAACTAACACAGTTTACCACTCTTCTAAGGACTTCATTTATCAGTGAGCTAGTTGCTAGAGCTGAATAATAATTTTTCTCAGACAGAATGTGGATTCTCCCTATAAATGTCTGGAAGAAATATTTTTTAAAATATGCTGCCTTAATTGCTTCCACGCAATTTTCTGCTAACATGATTACAAGGAGAAGCAGAAGCCCAGATTGGCTTCTGTGCACGAATACCCATTTATAATTTCTCATTTTGTGCATAACAGTACAGACTGTGATGCAGTTTCTTGAACCGTAACAAGTAATGTATTTATAAAGAAGACTTTTCTCCTATATACAGCGATGTTCAGTAACTTGACTTAGTTGAAGCCACCAGTGCTGTGAAGTATTGTCTCTGCTTTTCATCCACGTGGAGCAAATGAAAGCGCTCTCCTTAGTAACATAAGGTTCTCACGGCCACCCTCACGCCTCCTGCTTTGACTGTGCGCTCCCCGAGGGCTGCAGAGACCGTGTTTTAGGGGTGAACCCTGGTTTCCGCGCCACACGGAGATTCCCGTTGCTTGTGAGTGAACCGTGAGCCGTCCCCTCGAAGACAGGCCAAGCGGCAGGTGTCAACTGCAGCGTCCAAGGTGTTTACGGAGGAATTCGGAAGGCCTTCCTTGTACTCGAGAATGAAATCCTTGGCAAAATTAACTGTTTCTTTTTTCTAAGATTTATTTTTATCATTTTAATGATAATCCTTTAGGACATATATATTTTTTTAATTAAAAAAATAATGTCTTGCATAGGGGTTCACACTCCCACCTTTTGGGTAGAAATGTTGACATTCTTAGTACTGCTTCTGATTTACATGAATGGGCCTGTTAATTTATCATTAGATCAATTCTTTCACAATATTATCGGCATTAGAGGTACACATGGTACAACGGAATTTACGAAAACATTTTACAGCTGTCAGTTGCCTACTGGGGACAAGTTACTGTGCTACACGCCGGAGCAGTGTGAAGTAACAACTACGTGGGCTGGGGGAGGGTGGTGCTCAGTGGTGGGGTGCAAGCTTAGCAGGCACGAGGCCCTGGGTTCAATCCAGTCCCTCTGGTAAAATTAAACAGTTACATAAGGTTCCAAAGGTGTGGATGCGCACCCCACAGACGCCCCCTGATGCCCAGTGAGTGGACATCACACATCGGGATGGAGGGTGTGGAGAGAGGGCACGTGTGGACAGCAGTGACCCTAACACGAGCATCTCACCCTGGGCTCCGTCCACACTGGGGCCAGATCCTTTTCTGCAGCAGAGCTGTCCTGTGCTGGCAGGGTATCCAGCCACACCCTAGCCCCCACCTCCTGGATGTCAGTAGCGCACACCCCAGTCATGACGGTCACAGACTGTCCCTGGGGGCAAAGTTGTCCCCAGCTGAGGACACGTCTCCTAAAACAGCCCTGGGCTCATTGCTTCATTCCTGGTCTTGCAGCTTTGGAGAAGGGATCTTCTAGCTGGACAGAGAGGCGACCGAGGTTGGGGAGTGACTGTAACCCACGAGGGCTTGTCTGTTACTGGGCAGCCCAGTTCATTGCTTCCTCAAGTGCAAAGCTCAAAAGCCAAGGGGGTGGAAGCCGCCATCTGCAAGGTTAAGGTCAGATATCTCCAGCCGGGATCTTCCGAGCATGGCGATGCGCTGTTACCATGGCAGCGCTGCTCGAGGGCCCTCTGGACAGGAGAGGAGGACTCTTGCTGCTGAGGGGTCCAGGGTCTTGCGGCAGTCGGCGGGGCCAGCTGCTCCCGGAGGAGCACTGCTTCTAATTAGACGGGAAAGTTGCTTGTTGGACGTTCAGCCAGACCAAGGCAGGCAGATGGCTTTGAGGGCAAATCTTATTAAGTCAGGTCAGCCTTTATCTCAGAGCCAACATATTCTACTTTAATAGTAAATACATCCCAGTTATTTCAAAATTGGCCACTTAGCTTCTTTTAGCCTGTAAATTGGATGTAATTGCATTGGGTTCATAGGGTTGTGATGGGCATTTCATGAGATGAAGCACGTGGTATGTTCTCAATAAATATCAACTTTATTCAGATAATACCAATAATGGAAGTAATTGATTACTACTGTATTATTAATAATAGTAACAGTAGGAACACCACCCTGCAAATAAGGCATGTAACACTGTGTCTTCACAGTGTGGAGACCGAGGCTCAGGGAATTAAACACTTTGCTGTCTGAACTTGACCTGTGTCTTCTGAGCTCAAGGGCTCTTTCTGCGGCACCACTGAACGTGAGACAAAAGAGTGTGCCCATCAGCCAGTCGGAACTGCAGCTCCCTAAGCGGGGAGTCCTGGGTGCTTGTTGAGGATGGACGTTTTTCCGGGGGGAGGGGACAGCTCAGTGATAGAGTGCGTGCTTAGCATGCATGAGGCCCTGGGTTCAATCCCCAGTCCCTCCATCAAAATAAATTCATAAATAAACCCAATTACCCCCCCCCCTCAGAAAAGAATGACCGTTCCTCAGCTGCCTCCAGACCTGGGAGCAGGGCCCCTGGGGGTGCAGCCTGCTCTGTGTCGTCAGCGCGCCCGCCATGGTTCTTAACCAGCAGGGGAGACTGGTGTTTGCGAACAGGACCACACGCTCGGCCGGGTGCAGGCAGCCATGGCCCTTTCTACCAGAGCTTTTGTCTCCAGTTCTAATTTTTATGTCTTCTGCTTGTTAATAGTTTGCCTTTCCCAATTATTTGACTCTGGAGTGGAATTCTTGAATGATTTTGAGTGTGTTTAGGACCCACAGGAACTGCTGATGGTTTTTCGAAGGAAGGCGGTAATTGCATGTATTTCTGAACGTTTTTCATCCAATTAGGATAGCGTATCTCTCTAATTCTCATCCAGGTTTGTGTATCTTTGTAATAGGAATCTCAGGAGGTGAGGTCTGAGCAGAGGGCTCCAACTTTTAAGTATAAGGACGTTGGCTTCAAGCCTGCCTGGGAGAAGCGCCTTGCCAAGGAGCTGAGAGGCGATCATCTGGTTGTCTTCCATCTGAGCTGTCTCTGAGCAGCCCATTGTCTCTGGGCAACATCTTAGATTCTTATGGTCCATCTCTTCTGTGACAGCTGATTTCTATGAAACCATGACAACTGCTCAGTGATGGGTCCTTTGTGCAAGAACCATAGCTCAGGGATGTGCTTTTGATGGCTGAAGTGCACTCCAGATCTCCGCTGGTTGCGTTTATAGTGGAGATCTGCAAGGGGACTTAATTATACCAAATCTATGCAGCTGGTCATTTATTAGTCTATTATTTTGATTATAGTGCTCTGTGCGTGTGGCTTTTAGAGAGTCCTTGTTTCCAGCTTGAAAGCAGTGGGATGTAAGAGAAACACATTTGTAAACCTCCGATAAGGGTTTCAGCTTCCTCCCTGCATGGCAGGAGTCAGCCCGTGATGGTTGTTAGTGGCGGCTATCAGTCCTGTCCTGGCTAGACACCACAGAGGAGGGTTCCGCTAATAAAAGTCACAACTCGTGAAACACTCCTGAGTCATCTCTAAGGAGCTAAGTGCGGAGGCTGATGGATGAACTAGGAAGTTACTGAGAAAAGGACCAGGAACGTTGGTGGATTGGCTTGGGCGGGCCACAGTGAAGTCTGGTCCAGGAGGGACCCAGAGATGCTCAGATCATCCCAAAGTAAGGTACCAAGCCTTGAGATCCAAGCTAAATACTTCCCCGCAAATGCAGTTGTGAGTCTAGTTACTGTCTGTGTCTCATTACTTGCACAACAGACAGTCATTGCTGCGGTACATCGTGGTCTATTTGGAACTCAATGTAGCAAAAAGGAGACGCTTAACAGACGGCAATGTGAGAAATTCCTGGCTTTTGAATCTGTGTAGCTATATTAGGGTGGAACAGACACCACGCTAGCTCTTCACATCCTGAAGGGTCCGGTGATGCTCAGGTGTCAAATACAGGAACAGCTGCCTCTGTGAAACAAGGTGTGTGCAAAGAGCGGTCCCCTCTGATTTCCCAGGAAGCTTGACATTGTTGAACCACACTCACGCCCATAACTTCATACCATGAAGACTACTCTCAATAATGAGTTTCTGGGGACATTCTTCTATCAAAGAGTCTGCATTCCTAATGTGCCATTACATACAGTTAGAATCTTTAGCTCATTATTCATGCCTGTATGTCCACCAGTGTGAAAAGGAAAGTCTCAGCACTGTGAACCATCCTCACTGCAGACACCCAGTTGTGATGGGTCATCTCTGCAGAATGCTGTGGTATCTTACTTGCTCACTGGACCACGCAGGACGCTAGCTGGTGCGTCGCAGCTGGTGTGGGTAAAGGTAGCCAGCAGGAAAAATGAGAGAGGGGTTCAAGTCTTAGGTATACGTTAGCCCCCCACAAGGGTTAGCAGTAACTGCACACACAGAAGTCCAAGAGGTACCCACCGCGGCTCCTGCCCAGACAGAGCGCACACCTGGAAATCGTTTCCTCGTGTGTCCATCATCTCTAGCAGCACAGAATCCACTGTGGTTTTAAAAAGATTGACTACGAAGGATGTCTTAGGTACCGAGCTGCTTGGCGTAACACACCAAGGCCTTCTCTTGGTCTGGGACAGAAATCTGTTTCGAAGTACTTGGTAGGGCAGACCTCAGAGTGGTTCCTGGTTCCATCGTAAGTTTAGCCACCATAGGTTCTTTTTCAATTATCTGCAAGACATAAATCCTTCCATAGTGTTGGGTCTGACGTGGGACTAAGTTATTCTAAGCTGACTGAGTCTGAGAAAAGACCATTATGCAGACATGGCCAAGCCTCACTGACCACAAGAAATTGTCAGGTCACATGAGAATTTGAAGATTATTAGCACAACCTGAAGCAGATAGTTCCAGAAAATAATAACAATGGTAGAAATAAAGTGACAATAACACTAATAATGATTAAATAGCAACAATGATTGTCATTATTATTTAAAAACCCACTAACTAGTTTCTGATTTCTCAATACATCATTTCATGGTCGATATTAAAATCCAGTCCAGTTGGTCTGTTAATGAGATAGTGTTCCATTAATAAGACAATATTCCAGTGTCTCAGTGAAGACCACACAGGGATTTATGAGATGAACTACAATGAATTTCAGATGTTTCTACATCTCAGCTTGGCTCATTTATATCATGAACATGCACGTTTGCCAAGAATGCTGATGCCGCTGGCAGGTTTCTTTAAGTCCAACGTACACTTGGTGGATCCCTCCAAAGATACTGCGATGAGGAAGGTGATCATTCTATTCAGGCTGCGGTGGAATCGCAGGGCAAGGAAGGGGGTCGTTGACCCTGAGAGGGAATGGAGAGAAACGCTGGCAGGTGGCTGTGTCAACAAGGATGGAATTGTGATTACGCCGGGGTGGATGATGATGACAGCCACTAAGGGACTGGAAACGCACATCCAAGGCACCAGGGAACGTATGGAGGGTTTTAAGGCAGGAAATAAGTTTGGGGTTCTAGAAGAATCTCTGGCTGCTATATATGGGCTGGGCAAGACTGGAGGCAGGGTGACAAAGTTAAATTACAGTGGCCCCTCCTTATCCATCCAAGATCCCCAGTGGCTGCCTGAAACCAGGGGATACTGCCAAACCCTGCATACACCATGTTTTCCCCATACTAATGGGTGTACCCAGGGTGGACGAGCTGCACAGAGATGGCTCACGTCCTGGGCAGGACAGAGGGGGACAGCTGGAGCTTTCATCACGCTCCTCAGAACGGCCAGCGATTTAAGACTTACGGCTTATTTAGTTTTGGAATTTCCCGTTTAACATTTTTGGACCTCGGTTGAGTGAGGGTAATGGGAACCACAGAAAGTGAGCAGAGAATAAGCGGGGACCACTGTGTAAGGTGCCGGGCAGGTGCTGCTGGGAGCCTGAGAAGAGGCACAGCCGGGGAGACAGGGAGGAGCGGGGAGCACCCAGCAGCGGGAGCGGGGGAGGACGCACGCAGGGCGGGGCGGAGCCGGAGAGGAGGCGCAAGGAAGGGAGATGTGGGCTCCCTGTGCGGCGCAGCTGGCCGTGCAGCTGCGGAAGAGCGGGCTGGGGGACCTGCAAGATCACCGCTGTGCAGCCCGCCAGGTGGCCTGGGCGTCTCTGGTTCCTTCTGAACGCTGCGTCCTGTGTCTGCTGCCGCAAATCCTATAAAACCTTACTACACACGTTCGTTTGCATTTTCATCTCCTCTAGTGAACAGAGAGTAGCCAGCCCGTCCTAGCTGACTCGTGTGCTCGCAGACGGTGATGCACAGGAGGCAGTGAGGGAACACTGAGGGAATGAACAAATGGCCAAACCCCATTTTGGACTTGGCGACTTCCGATGTGTTTTTGAGTTCCTCAGAAATCTATGAATTTCTTTGATAGCACAATGTATTTTCTATTATAAACAACATAGAGTTAAGCCTACTTTTTCCTTTTCAACCTGCTCTGAGAATCTCTCCGAATTGGTATATTCAGACAATTCACAGTTAAAGTGATTATTGATACCGTTGGATTGGTGTCTACCTGGTTTGTCATTTTTTTTATTCATCACATTTGTTCTTTGTTTCTTTTTCTACCTTCTCTTGCTTAAATGAGCACTTTTTAATGAGTCCATTTATCTCCTTTCTTAGCACATCGTATATATTCCTTCAAGGACTTTTCTTTTTTAGTTACTCCCCTAAAGTTTGCACTATTTTAAATAATCTGAGTTTACTTCCACACATGATTCCTGTGTGGAGTCCTTGTGTCAGAGTGGCCCCAGTTCTTCCCTTCACCCCTGTGACGTCGCTGGCATTTATGTCACTTGCTTATATGTTATAATCACCCAATTTCAGTGTTCCTTTTATTATTGTAAAAATTTATTTATCTTTGAAATCAGTTAAGAGTAAAGAAAATAAAGGATTGCATTTTGTCTTCATTTATTCTTTCTCTGATGCGCCACCAGCTTTTTTTTTTTCTTTTTTGATTTGTGTGTGTTTCTGACCTGTGCCATCCTCCTTCTGCCTGAAGAACTTCTTTTAACATCACTTGCAGGACAAGTCTGCTGGAAATGAGTTCCCTCCATTTTTACTTGTCTGAGCAAGCCCTTATTTCCCGTTCATTTCTGAAGGACACTTTTTTTCTGGATGTAGAATTCTGTCTAGATTGGTAGGTGTTTTTCTTTAAGATTGAAGACATTTCGTTCCACTTTCTTCTGCTTGCACGGTTCCTGACAAGAATTCTACTGCCATTCTTGTCTTTGTTCCTCTGTATGGAGGACGTTCTTTCCTCTGGATTTTTTTGAGATCGTCTCCTTTAACTACAGTGTGCTTAGTGCAGGGCTGTGTGTCTGTGTGTGTGTGCTGCTTGGTGCTCTCTGTGCTTCCTCGTTCTGCAGTTCAGCGTCTGTCTTTAATTTTGGGAGCTTCGTGAACGTGGAGTCAGTCATGGTTGAACAACTGTTGCTCATGAGCTGGTACAAGCTGCACGAGCCAACTGCCCGTAAAAGTCTTTATTCTCCATCTGTTCATCCCTCCCCACCCCCACCCCCAACACACACACACGCTTTGGCAACCACTAATCTTTTCGTTCTGTCCATATGTGTCTTTTCTGGAATGTCATATAGTTGGAATCACACGCTATGCAGCCTTTTCAGATTGACTTCTTTCACTTAGGAGTATGCGTGTACGTTCCCTCCGTGTCTCTTCATGGCTCGGTAGCTCATTTCTTTTTAGCACTGAACAATTTCCCCTTCTCTGGTTGGACCACACTGTATTTATCCATTCACCTACCAAAGGGAGTTGTGGTTGCTTCCAGTTTTTGGTGATTATTAATAAAGCTGCTATAAACGACAATTTACAGAGCTCTTTACAAAGGACCCTCATTTTGTTACCTGAGTGGTTACTGAAAAGTTTGCATCTGAAGGAATTAAGGTTCAACCCAATCACATAACTGTCCTCTGGAAATACAGTGTAACTGGTGATGCTGGGAGTAAACCAGGTCTTCTGATCCCCCTGCAAGTTACAAAAATATAAAAGGAAATTTGGGAGTGAGGTTATGTCCATGCGATTATGCACACATAATTAATCGGCAGAAAGATGACCCTTTACCTAACGGAGACATTACTGTGCAACTTTTAGCAGCTCAATGAATTCACAAGAATAATTTCTACCATTTTCATACTTTCTTTTTGAACCAGATTTCTGGTCATCATTTTTATTTGAAAATATTTACTTTATAACTACCAGTTCCTAAAATTAAGATTTCTCTTTCCAGGATTTCTTACGGGACACATTTTATTTTGTTCTAGAGACAGTGCTGACACTATTAGCATTTAACTTTAAAAGAAATTAGCAACAGAATTCAAAAATCAGACTTCACTGAGCATCTGCAGGCCTCCCTTCCTTGTTTGCTGACTGACGAACGTGCCTGCGGTGCAGGGAGGCTGGGGTGCGGGGAGCCCCGCAGATGGTGGCACCCCAGCCACGGGGTGAGGGCACCTCTGGGAATCATCGGGGAGGGTGATTCTCCTGACTACATGCGCGTTTCTGGACTGTGGATCCTCCAGCACTTTCTCCCTCTTTGTGTGTGTTCTAACAGATTGAATATTTTGGCACAGGCAAACCAACTCCCCCGTGTAAGCTGCAGCCAGACAGAGTCAACTAGCAAGGGATGACAGATTAACTCTTACAAAAGTACCGAGATAAACTAGCCCACTAGATGAGCTGACCTCCAGCAGTGGTCCCTGGACCAGCTCCATCAGCCTCACCTACCTGGAAACAGGATAGAAACGCAGAACCTTGGCCCTGCCTCCAAGCTGCTGAACCAGGACCTCTGTGTGGGGGGGGGGGGGCGGGGGCAGCCGGCTGGGTAGTGGATGAAGGTATTTTTTAGATGAGCTTAACAGTTAACTCAGTAGACTTTGAGTAAAACAGATTCCATAATGAGGGTGGGCCCTGTCTAATCAGGTAAAGCCTCATGATCAAAAGCTGAGGCTCCCAGAGAGGGAGGGACTGTGCCTCAGGGGTTGTTCAGACTCCAGCTGCAGTGCCCGCTCTTCCCTGACTCTCCAGCTGCCAGCCTGTCCTGCAGATTTTGAATTTGCCGGCCCCCACAACCACAGGACCCAGTTCTTTAGAATAAATCATCTCTCTGTCTCCCTCTCTCCGTCTGTCTCTGTATCTGCACACAGACACACACGTATGTTCATATTCTACTGGCTCTGTTTCTCTGAAGAGCCCTGATTAATACACTGGGGGCCGGTGTGTCTAACTACAATGTATTAACCCTAGATCTGCCGGGCAGGAGGCTGACTCCTCAACACAGCAGGACACGGCGGTCAGAGCAAGTGTGAGCAAATGAGGCCATGGGATGGCGGTGTTAGAAAAGGCCCTGCCCGGCGAAATGAGCATCATTGTTAGGGAGCCAGCAGGCCCCTTTCTTCCTTGATGGGTTTTTGGTGGCTGACAAAATTAACAGGTCACCCTTTTTCAAAGTGTTTATTCTATTTAACAGGAAATGTTTCAGTAAAACGACCAATTATCATTTGATTTATATTCAGTATTTGCCATCCTTTTCTCAGCATCCTAATATTTCGTCAGCATCCCAAAACAAAACACACAAAAAAGATTATTGAAAGTGAAAAACCAAGGGTAACACAATTCATTCACACTCAACGCTGTTCTCCCAGGAGGGTGACGGTCTTTCTCAGTCCTTGCTTCTCAGGTAGTGGCACTGGAAACACATTTGTGGGGATCCTCTTTGTAATCATGGCAGCTCAAATATCATGTAATTTCTCGGTAGAAGAACAGTTGCTTGTGGTCTGATTTCCAGTATTAACAAGTCAGTCAAGTAAGTACTATTCTTTGCAAAGTAAACTTCTCTATTAAATAATTTTAATGGTATTTGAACAACCTTTCCTGACTATTCAGATAAATACGTCTGACAGATAAAGTTTTTCAGTGATGATTGTTGGCTCTCGGGTTTTAGAAATATCCTGGCCATCAGTAATTGAGCTGTTTCACTAAGTTGTTTGCGCGTCTCTAGAGATTTCTCCAGAAAGAACTCCAGGGGGCGCGATAGAGCCGCACTCTAGAAAGAGCGGGCGGATGGTCTTGTTTGCGTGTTTTGTGCCTAGTAGGAGGTGTATTTTGGAAAAGCAGAATCATCCTCTGCTGACTTTACTGTGTCAACTACAGAGGCAGGGGCTTCCTCTGTTGAAGTTGGTGAGCTGTTTGTCAGATCAGGCGAAACTTACTAAGTTACAGATGCTCCAGTGAATAATGGTTGATTTTATTTGTACATAGAAAAATACTTTTAAGTGATCAAATAATGGAAGTTTTCCTTCTTATCATTAAAAATTACAAAATATCCACTCTATGAATAAAATCACACAATACACAATGTATTTAGTGAGTCTGGTGTGGGCTCCTTCACATCAAAGTACAGACAGAACTATATACATGTAGACATCTTTCTGTTCTCACATCACACTTTTTAAAAAAAAGTGACCAGGCTAAACATGTTGTTTTGCGACTTGCCTTTTTTAACTCCTAAGTATGTTTTTTGCTGTCCCCCCTATTAGCATAGACTTAGATATATCATCTCAGTATTCTTCTGTGCACAAGTATTATTCCTTTCAGTGGATGGATGGAAGACCACAGAACAAATGTATCAAAATTAATTTTTCCAGCATAATTTGGATAGACATTTAGACAATCCCCAATTTTCTTACTACTGCAAAATAACCACAGAGCGGGGAGGGTACAGCTCAGTGGTAGAGAGCATGCTTAGCATGTACGAGGTCCTGGGTTCAGTCCCCAGGGCCTCCTCTAAAAATAAATAAACCTAATTACCACACCCCCCCCGACAAAATAAAATAAATAAGACAATAATAAATAAATAAAATATAAAAAACACAACAGAAAGCACCGCTTCAGATGAAGATTCTGACATTTAGTTATTTGCCTAAATGAGGAGCAGCCTGCTTCACTCAACTGACCTTGCCGTGAGGACTCAGGTACTTTAGTTCAGAAATGCTCCTTCCAGGGGGAAGTTAGAGCCGTTTTTGTCAAGTTCCTGACTGCCCTCCTCTGGCTGCAAGAAACTTTTGGTTGCAAGTGTGTTGAAGTCATGGATTAATCTGGGGGGATTCCTATAGATCATTTGAAATACTGAGCCTGCATTGCTGTCTGCTGTCTGTCTGCACCATGGGGCCAGTTACTTTGCACAGGCCAAGAAATGTATCTTATTCTTCTATTACTTCGAAGGAAAGTTACTGCTCTTCTATGTTAACCTTATGTTGAACTACTTTATTTCTTTTTTATTGAAGTCGAGTTGATTTATAATAGTGTGTTAACTTCAGGGTTGCAACACAGTGATTCATCATTTTTATAGATTGCACTCCAGGTAAAGTCGTTACACAATAACAGCTCGATTTCCCTGTGCCACACGATCTGTCCTTGCCGCTTAGTTATTTTATCATAGGAGTTTCTACTTCTTGGTCCCCTATGTCTAATTTGTCCCCTCCCCCCCTCACTGATACCCACTGTCAGTCTGTTTCTGTTTTGTTATATAGATTCATTTGTTTTGTTTTTCAGATTCCACATAAAAGAGGTAATGTTGAACTACTTTAGGGAACTCTTTGGGTTTAATACATTTTTATTTGTTTCCTCTAGAAGTTGCGACAACCACCTCCTACGTGAAAAAAATGACAGTTTTGCTCTCCTTTCCAATTTTTTTCAGCTTTTTATTTCTTTTCTTGCCCTACCCCATATGAGATCAACGACGAATTCCGGCCACAGCAGTGAGGCTGTTTCACGGATCCCTTTTTCGTCCAGAGGCTGTTATTGACTCTTTGTCTAGAAGAAAAGTTTCAGAAAGCTTTGTTTTTCCCTTTGTTCTGAAAGAATTTAAATTACAAGATGAGTCCCTTGGGGTCTTGACAGACTTCGCGTAATGCCTTAGCACTTTGCAGCACGTGGACTTAATACTGTCGCATTTTCTCCTTGTCATTGTTACATTGATTAAATAACACAGAGCGGCATGGACATTTCCACTCAGTATCCTTTCAAAATTAACCTGTAAGTGTCAGTAAGTGTGATAGTTCAGAAATTATTTTAGTCCTGTAGAGTCCAGTAAGGGAAAAAATGGGCAAAATTCTAGGAAATATAACAGAAAAGGTGATGAGAGAGGGAGAGAGAGAAAGTTAAATCGTTTATTTAAAAACAATTACAATAAGGAATTTAAAAAGGAACGTGAATAAATCCACGCCTTAAAAAATGAGAAAAAAACGTGCCTTGAAATATTAAAGCTGTGTATTTGAAATAAAATTTTATTTTGTATGTCAAGCAACAAAAAAGAATTTCAGTAACTTTCTCAAGGTCTCTTAAAGAGGGACGTGCAGAGCGGGGCTTGAACTGAAGAGGCTGGATTCCAGGTTCCACGCTGTGACCTGCTACCGCGTTACAGCAGGACAGACCGCCTGTGGAGCTGCGTGCCTGTCTCCGCAGCTTGTGCGAGGGTCCCTGTGCTGCCGTACAGCGTCCAGAGGGACGACATCACATGCATTCTCCTAAGAAAGATGTTTCCATCAAGCGCTTAAAATTATGCCATGGTAGAAGTTTAGTTTTTCTCCTGTGAATTTCTAGTTGCATTTTTCTTTTTCAGTGAGGACACACATGCCTCTAACACACAGTCAGCATCTCCAGTGTGCTACTTACACCACATATTCACTGTAGCTTTTATTCCTGAATAACACCCTTTCATGACGTCTTCAAGGCTTACATAAAAAAACTACCATTTCTGAATTACTCCACATTCGAAGCTGTCTTCATTTCGCCTTCCCTGGGATTGGTAATTCGGGCAGGGAAGCGGAGCCGGCCTGTGTGCGCCTGACGTGCTCAGCGCTGCTCCGCTTCTCTGCGCTCTGTTGTCATTTTCCTCCTTCTCATCTCTGAATTCTCCAGGGTGTTGCCAAAGATGAGTCTTTGAAACTTCATCGTCCTCGTCTCTGAGGGGCTCTTTTCCCTCTGAACACGTTTGTTCTTTCTCAGATGAGCGGGATGGGTCTTTTCCATTATTTCTTTGCAGGTTCCTCACCTCTGTTACCTCTTTTGAGGTCGCCCGAAGTCGGACCCCGGGGGAAGAGACGGCACACCTGCTTCCCCGTTTTCTTTGTCCTTTTTCTTTCTGTTTGTGCCTGTTTCACTCTGGAATACCTCCTCTGCTCTCTTTTGCAACCCCACTGTACTTTTAGAGTTATCAGCACCTTTCAACATCTAAAAGCCCTTTTCTTCTCTGATTGGTCCGTCTAATAGCACACAATTCATTTTGTGAATGTGATGTCTTCTTGAATCTCTGGGCATATGAGTTAACGTGAATTCTTTTCTTTTCCCTGAGTTGTCTCCGTTTTTCCTGTGTCAGTGTTCATTGGTTGTGAACACCCCTTTTCTTTGCACGTCTGGTGGTCTTTGAAGATCCACTTATGCTGGATTGATTTTCTAGACCGTGTGACGCTGATACTGCCGGGTGTGCCTGGACCTGCATCTCATCATACACTTTTCCTCCTTAAACACGTTGAGACGGTCTCAGCCAGCGTATGTGACTGGTGTGGGTCCCTGTTCTCTATCACCAGGGGTGGGCACGTCTTTATCCTCCCATAGCTGCCAGTCTGCTTCTGAATTTATCTTAGTTGTTCCCTCTGTAATTTATTGAGATCCACCATTTTCAAGCCCCAACTTCTGTGTCTTTCATCCTGGAGTGTGGGATGTTTTGACAGGTGAAACTCCCTGGTTGCCCGTCTGTAGGTTATTTGAGAGCCTGGAGCAGACCACATAGCTTCCCTTTGAAGGTTGCTCCTGTGCGTTCATAATACCGCACCCACTCACATTCTGTCTGCTCTTGACCCCATTTCTCCTCCAGACTTTTAATATCTGGGATCTGCTGGACCTGAATATGAAATACAGGGATTAATGGGAGGAAGTAGTGACCATAGTGGGTATTTTGGGCAAAAAATGGCTCAGCACTTAAGGGACAGCTCATGCCTGCCCACATTTCTAGCTCGTGCCACGTTCTGCCAGGTGCGGGTGTGCTGGGATTTATAAGGACTGCCAACTCCTCAAGTTTTTCCAGTAGCTTCAATTTTTTTTTGGAAAGTGTTTCATGAAATGTTTAGGTCTATTTTTGTCTATCTTCATTTCTCTCCAGATTCTGATATTAATCTGATTGCCAGTCTTCATTTTTGGTGTCATTAAAAGTTTTACATTCTGGATCAATTTGGGAGAGAGTTTATTAGAGGCTACAAATGAGGTGACTATTCCTTAATCCTTGAGAAAATATTAGCTCTTTACTAAAAGCACAGAATCTTGAATGTCAAGATTAATCAATGTTACTTATCTAAGTTATTATAGCAGAACTCGTTCTGTAGCAAAGATGCTGCTGCTCCTGTCAGCTGTGGCTTGTGAAGACATCTGGAGAAGCAGAGGAGGCAGGTTAGGGAGCAGACACAGACGGAATGAGGGGCAAGGAACTCATGCAATATGGTGTCCCCGTCTTCTGGGCTCAAAATCCCTGATCATTCCTGGGAGTCGGCTTTGACTGCAAAGTTTAGTCGTTGATTTATTAAGAAACCACTTTTAACGTGAAAAGATGATCCCACATTTAGGATACAGGCCTCTCCGTATAAGAAACATGATGGTAAAATTTTAAATACTGGTCGGATGAAGAAGCGACTTACTGGCTTACACGAGGTCTATTGAAGCATTTAGTTTTCTAGGGACATACCCTAGGACGAAGACTGACATCTCAGAGGAAGCTGCTAGCTTGTGGCTGACCAGTCTCAGATCTGGGCGGAGGGCGGACCGGATTGTCATTCAGAAGCGCACTCCGGCTGCTGTAAGAAGGGCCGTTAGGGATGGCGCTCGGAACAGGGAGGCCAGCGCGGAGGCTGCGAGGAGTCTGGCCGAGTGAGAGATGCTGGGACTGGAGCTGACTGGCTGGGGGGAGAGGGCGGCTGAGGGTCGTAAGGTCTGTAACTACTCTTCCCGAGGTTTGCGAAGCTGGCCTGTTTCACCCTGTGGAGATCGTGGGTCCCACTGCAGGGCGCTGCTGTGAATTGTGCAGCTTCTGTTTTTCTTTTCCCTGAAAATTAGACACACAGAGGAGGGCAACGTGGCAACTGTTTTAGTGCATGTTTCTTGTGTGGTTTCCTAGGGCAGAGCTGGGGTCCACACCCAGTCTCCCTGTTGCATCCTGTATCCACATGGTGTCCCGAAATCCTGCTCTCTCTCTCAGCGTCAAAACGTGAAATAGATCAGGCTCGTTCTGGGACACTTTCTAACTCTAATTGTTTATGAGATCATGAGATCTGTGATTTTACTGCAATCACAGTTATCCTTATGTTGACCCTATAGAATTTCTAAAATTCCCAAACTCTGGTTAAATGTCAAAACTTACCAAATTTGTAAGTCTGTGCAATTCCTGCCTGTCACTTGTGCCTCAGACTGCAACTTGGAAATGTCTGTCATTTGCCTTAGGTCCTCTCACCACATGGACCACGAACCACTCTAAGTACCCGTTGGCAGTAGACTAGACTAGTGAAATAAACTGTGATAATTCATAAAATGGAGAAGGACGCAGATGATAAAAAGAAAAAGGTAGATCTTCATTTGTTGATATGAAAGATTTTCAAGAGATATTAAGGGAAAGTGAAGCAAAATCCAGATTTTTGTGTATGCTGTCTGCCCATTCATGCAAGTAAAAGTGTCCCTGCTGTATATTTAGATACATAGCACGAAATACATTTATCCAACATGGTTGTATATATATATAAATGCATGTAACTTTTTTCTCAAAGGATACTTACTTGTTAAACATTTCAGTGATCGTTTGGGGGGAAAGATCAAGACTAAAGGGGAGAAGGATTTTATATCCATTATTTTGTTCTTTTTGTATGTTGCCAATTTTTAAAGTTTATTTTATTTTCCTTAATAGACATAAGATTTGCCTTTCGAGTCATTTTTAAAGTGTACAGTTTCGTGGCATTCAGGACACTGGTAATGCCGTGTCACACTCACCTCTCTCCATTTCCAGAACATTCTCAGCGTCCTCTAACTGTACCAGTTAGACACCAACTATCCGGCCCTTTCTTTCTCCAGCCCCCGGTAACCTCTAACCTACTTTCTGTCTTCATGAATTTGCCCGTTTTAGGCACACTCAATTTTGTGCCTTTCATTATGGCTTGAATTATCTGACCACGTGCATGTGTTACTTTTATTTGTTACAAAATGTCAGTGTGGACGAGCAGGGCAAAACAACTATGAGCCATTTTCATTTCTTGCTTATACTCTTGTGCTTTAAAATCACCCTAACAAATGTTCTTTTACATGATCTCATGGAGAACAGGATAATTGAACATGCCTGGGTCACAGCATGAACCAATGTACCACTGCTTTCAGAATACAAGAGGACACTCGTTTCTGTACAGCCCCCAGACTTGCTGTTCCTTCATTAGGCAGGTTACTGGGCGCATCTTGGAAAGGGGTTGTTACTGTATTAATATTTGGTGATTAATTAAGTTAAACTTCATTGTAACAAGCTGATTAGAACGTTGGGTCACGGAACGTGAGCGATTTACTCCATAGCTTTCAATGAAACTGTTAAGCTACATTAATAAAGGAAAGGACTCGAAATATTAAATTAGCAGAAAATAACAGATAATTTTTGACAGCATCACGGCCACTGGCTCTAAGCACCACATGTAAACTCACCACACTTCTGGGTGTCTAATCTTACGGAGATACGCCATCCCCAGTATCATTGCTCTAAGCACAAATGTTCATTGTCAGCTTGATTCCCATATTCTCAGTGCGATAAGCAGCCTAAATATTTAAAAACAAGAGGCTATACTTAAGTAAACTGCTGTCTGTCCTCGCAGGGAGGGCTAACAAGGACACAGAGCCGCGTCACAAGCTCTTTCAGGAGCGAGTGAAGAAATGTGGGGCACGCCATGTTACGGACACCACGTGTGTAATCATTCAAAGCAGTCCACTGAAGCTGGCATTTGTTCAGTCAACAATTACTTAATCGGATTTCAATCCTCATTCTTCCCGGCCTGTTGAAATGTTGACGAAGCTCCCAACTGTCTGTATGCCTAAGTTCTCTCTCTCTCCCATCTAGGGTAATCCACTTCTCCTGTTTCTCATATTCTTATTCCTTGAATCTTAATCTCCTTCTAGGTTTGTCCTTTGCCATCATTTCTTGGCATTCTACGCCCGCTGTGTGGTCTGAGCGCTGCTGGGGTGTTAATTAGGGTGGGCACGCTGCGGTAACAAAGGGGCCCTCAGACGTCAACAGCTCTGTCAGACAGAGAACCAGCTCCTTGCTCACACGATGTCCTGAGACTTTGTCCGAGGCAGTGGGGTATCTCTTTTCCTTGGGATCTTTCAGGACCCAGGCGTTGTTTCCGTGGAGGGACAGGCAAAATTCCAATGGGTAGCAGTTGAATAAAACCGAGCCTGTGGCATTCGGGGCACTCGGAGAAGTCAGACAGTGGAGGGGCAGGGGACGGCGGTTTGGGGGAAGGCGGAGCTAAGGGAGTTCCTTCTGGGATGACTTGGCCATCACGTACTTGTAGACTGAGGAAGTGGAGCCAAGCAGAGGTGGACCACTCCAGGACGGGTGGGCGCCAATGGTGAGGGGCCTGCTCGTGGAGGATGGAGGAGCGACTGGAACCAGGCGCCAGGGCAGCCTGGGAGGCGGGCGTGTGCCGCCGGCTCTGACGGAGGACACGGACGTGCACTTGCAAGTGAAGAGGAGGGGAGCAGAGGACTTTGTTTGTCTGCTCCATTGAGTCAAGTTTGCACCAGAGCTTTGTTTTGTGTCCTGAGCTGGGGACGGGCATGTGTCTGGGGTCAGGGGCTTCTGGCGGCCCCCAGGCACACCTGGTCTGTAAGCAGGGGTCCACTATTTGGTGCCCAACCTGGAGTTCTGGTTGGGTGACATTTTAAATGACTTTGCATCCAAATGGACATCCAAGTGGATGATTTTGACCAATTTTCTTATAAAAGAGAAATTGCTACCTGTAGTTTTTGCTTTATTGAGTCCTAGGAAGTGACACTTTTCTGAGAGAGAGCCTTGGAAGGTTTCCTTCATTCTTTCAGACTAGGAAGTCTATGTTTACTTCTCTTGTGAATATGTGAAAGTCCGGGTTTGAAATGATGAAGTTGAGGGAAATGATGAATCGGAACAAACATGTGACTCTCTCCCTCTCTCCTTTGTCTGCACCCCCTTGGAATCTGTCTCCATGGTGGAATTCATCATCCTGCAAACAATGGATTTTTGGTCTTTTTTTACCTTGACGTCACCCACAGTGTTGATCATTCCATCTCCTGCAGCGCCCAGCCTGGGATGCTCAGAGCTGAGCCCAGAGCAGTGGGGCACCTGGCCTCCTGGGCTGTACTCCTTCCCTACTTTTTAACAAATAAATGTTTTATTGTAGAAAAGTTTTTGATTTGCCAGTTTGCACAGACAGAACAGAGAGTTCCTGTTAAGCCTACCCCCAGTGTCCCCTAGGGTCAGTGTCTTACGTTGCCACGGTTCACTGACGGTGGTGAAAGCCCAGCGCTGATTGACTGTTACTAACCGCACGGCACTTCCCCCGGGTTTCACTCTTGCTCCCCAGCGCCTCCTTTCTGTCCCCGGACTCCATGCAGGCACCACGTGACATTTGCCCTCGTGTCCCTTCAGGCTTCTCTGGCGGTGTCGGTTTCTTCGATTCTCCTTGTTTTTGATGACTTGACAGTTTTGAGGAGGACTGGTGGGTTTTGTAGGATGCTTGTCAATTTGAGTTGGACTTATTTTTCATGGTTACACCCGGGTTATGGGCTTGTGGGAAGAAGACCGAGAAGTGCAGTGCCATTTTCATCCCTTAATTAAGGGCATGGACGGTCAACATGACATCACATGGGTGCTGACCTTGGTCACCTATCAGGTGTCTCCACCATGAAGTTACTCTCTGCCACCTTTCCATGCTGTGGGCTTTGGAAGAAAGAAGGAAGTCATCACAAAGTCTGTAATTGAGGGGAGGGGAGTTAAACGCCGTCTCTTTGAGGGGGTAGAATCCACTTAACCATTAGGAATTTTTCTGAATGGGAAACCTCTCTTCTTCCTCATTGATTTAATCATATATTTAGGTCAGCATGGACTCCAGGATATTTACTTTATACTTTGGGTTACAACTCAGGACCACGTCGCTGGTTCTCTTGCTCCTCCTTCCCCTCCCCCTCCTCCTCTTCCCTCCCCCTCCCTCCTCCCTTCTCTCCCCACCTCTCTTCTCTCTACTTCTCTCTCCCAGATCCATTTAAAATGGATCAAGACCTCAAACCAAAATAATGAAGTGACTAGCTAAAAATCTCAAGCGATATTGAATGGTGGGCAAATTTTAGGGGCAAGAAATCCTGGCTTATTTGACAGAAGTTTTCTGCTCCTTCGGCAGTTGCGGCTTATTCACGCATCAGGCATGCTTTGTTGGGCTGGAGTGCAGTTTTCAATAGGTTCACTGCCGGAAGTTTTGGTAAACAGGCTCTTCTTCTGGTGAACGCTTAGCAGAGCTGACTTTGAGCAACCAGCTGGAAACAGTAAAGCAGGAAACCTCTGACTTAAGGGTTCAAACGTAAGGTTTAAGGATTACCTTGGTGAGTATCTGATTTAAGGACTTAAGGTTTAAGAATTACCTTTGCGAATTTCCCTTTCTACATACTGAGTGCAAAGTTCAGGGAATGTCCCCAGAGCTCTGTAAGTACTTATTTTCTGGGTAGTTAACTTCATTAAGTGGCCGGGGTCCATCGAGCTGGATGAGTACAGTGTGTGTATTAATTCTGCTGCCCTGGAATCCTGTAGACAATTATGACATCATGGTTCATATGCAGACTCTGGTTTTAGTCTCTCTTTGGAAGCAAGGACCTCGTATGGACAGGTCATGATCCCAAACTTGTGTTCCCGTGTGCATCCTCTGCTGGGAGACCGTGGGAGGTGAGTGTGTCTTGCCGGCTTCCTCAGCCCCCTGCTTCTCACTCGCGCAGCCCCCGGGAAGGAAGCTGGCATCACTACGAGTGGACCGGCGGGCGCTGTCCAGGGTAGCAACTGCATTTTGAGTAAAGCTGCTGCCCCGGATGGCTGACTCCCGGTGTTACTGTGTGCCGCGTGCTGGGTGCTTCATGCGCAATTATCTCGTGTACTAATTAAATCAGATCTGTTTTGCAGATTAATTAACTGAGCCTCGAAAAGTTGAGTCGGTTGCCCTGGGCCACCCAGCGAGTAAGCTGGGGCATGGATCCAGGCCCACCAAGTGCAAAGTTCATGCTCTTTACTGCCAAGCTTTAATGCCCTCATCCTGCTATTAACATTTCCACAGTTTCTTCTGTAAGGCATTGTACTGTGGACATACACTGATAATCCAGGCACACCTCAGACATACTGCGGATTCGGTTCCAGACCACTGCAGTAAAGCAAATATCCCGAGAAAGTGAGTCACACGGATGTTTTGGTTTCTCAGTGTGTGTAAAAGTCATGTGTACACGATACACACTGTCATCTATAATGTGTGCAACAGCACTGTGTCTAAAAAATGTGCAGTTCCGTGATATTTCACGAGGGGATTTGTGTGCTTGGCTTTGCTGTTTGTGACCTGCCTCCCTGACCCCTAAGCAGACAGCCCTGCACTGCACAGGGCTTCAGTGATACCGGGAAACAGAGAATGCGTATCATGATGCCAAGTACCAGGTGGAGAGGAAATTCTGTCTCGTCGGGCTCCTGACCACACAGCCAAGGCCGCAGGGCTGCGCACCTGGTGCCTCTCATTTGTCGTTTCTGGTCTCCACCTCGCACCGCGAGGGAGCCAGCAGTGGGCTGCATGGCTGAGCAAGGCAGTCACTCTCCGTTGCGGGCGGGGCATCCTTCCTGCAGCGCTGTCCTCCATCCGGCCTGCTTAGGTGGGTGACTGCTTCGGCCAGAGCAGGTGGACATTACTTTCACACGAATTAACTGTGACTTGGGGGTTGGCCTCATCCTCTCCTCCCTCCACGAGGACAATGAGCTCCGATTGTTTTCCGCTGGGTCCTGGACTTGTTACCGAAGGCAAGTTCGTGTGCCTGCCACACCTTGAGGCCAAACGACCCTAAACATCAGAGTCTGGAGCAGTGAAAGGTTTATTGACATCCTGGAACAGGTTGTGGGGCTTTCAGAGGTAGCTGGGTTTCAGAGAATGGCAGGGCCAGGGGCTGGGGACCAGAGAGTCTGCTGTCCCAGCCGCTTCATCTCAGAATCTGAAAGGAGGGTCTAACTGACCCTGCAGCCCAGAGCGGCCGCTGCAGTGAGATGCAGGTGGGGCCATGCGTGCAGAAAGGGCACCCAGGGCACGTGAAGGTGGGGAGAGGGGCCGGGGCTTCTGCAGTGCTGCACGGGGACTGGTAGCCCCCTCTCTGCAGGGAAAGGGAAGATCCTTCCCTCGCCAGACATGGAGCTGAGACAGAGCTTCCCTCCAGCAGCTGAGAGTGACTCCACAGAGCAGAGAACCTGGGACTGATCTGAGTATTTATCCAGAAGAAACCCTGGAGTTTTAAGACTGGAAAGTGCAAGCCTCTGACACACAAACTGACGCATTGTGACAGGTGGTTTGAGAAGAGGGAACGGGAAGGGTGACTCACCCTCCAGGAACCAGACTGCGGGGCAGCTGGGAGAGAACAAGGAGTCAAAATCTCCCAGATGTGATGAAAGGAGGAGTGGCATTCAGGTAGATGAAACACCATGCACCGAGGGGAAGCGTGATGGAAAAGCATGGGTATTGGGGGAAATCAATGAACTTGGCTGGAGCAGCAAGGGCGTGGGAGGGCAGGCAGCACTGAGAAAGAGGAGCTGTAACAGGGAATCTGACGCTGTATGAAGATCTGCTCCTTCGGCTCTAACCCTGGGCTCTGTCTCCTGGGCTGAGTCATGCTGGCTCTGCACCTTTTGTAAAAGTCGTTGCCTAGAGCCTGAGATACACAGGAGAGCCCATTCTCCAGGCTCTGACCTTCAAGGGGAGAACATTTTTCCATTTCTACAGAGATAAAAGTTGCGGAACAGAGAGTAACATTTGTCTTGTGGAAGGTTTACAAGGACACCACGACCTGACCCACGTGCACGGCTGCAAGAACAAAGGATTCTGACGCCAAGAGGCTTGCAACAACCAACCGCATCCCCTCCGCTCTTGGTATAAAAGGAGCCTCAGTTCTGACCTGGGGAAGACGGTTCTCCAGGACGTTAGTCCCCCGTCTTCTCGGTCTGCTGCTTCCCAAATGAAGTCATCATTCCTGCCCCAACACCTCGTCTCCTGATCGATCGGCCTGCCTGTCGTGTGGTGGGCAGAACGAGCTTGGACTGAGTAACAGAGCCACAGAGATGCAGCGCCCTGTGGAAGGGCCTCGTGCAAGCCCCAGCATTGGGCGGGAAACCAGAGGGCTCTGGGCGCAGGCCTGCAGCACTGTGTGTGGTTCCCTGTGCTCTGCAGCACGACCTTGCTGCTTATCTATCTCATACGTAGTAGTTACACATCTGCCAATCCCGAACTCCCAGTTTGTCCCTCCCACCCACTTTCCCTAGAGTTTGAATTTGCATTTGTGCGTTCTGAGGCTTGTGCAGCTGAGAAGTTAACTTACCAAGTTCCTGGGCTGATGGAGCCGGGTGAGGGGGCAGATGGCAGAAGCAAATGCCAGTACTTCCTGTAAGGACGTACTCTTCCCTCGTGACTCATCAAATTCCCACAGACACAGTCTGGCCAAGTGGAAATCAGAAGGATGATGCTACTCAGGGACCCAGGGAAATGGTGAGCCGCCTAATCGGGCTGCAGAGAGCTCAGAATCTCCAGAATATAAAATCATCACACTGACTGTATCACGATAAATCAGAGTGGGCATTAGGATCGGGAGCAATGAGAAGGAAAAGATTAGTAAAACCAGTCCCGACGAATTTGAAAAAAAAATCTGTTAGAACTCGAGAGAGAATCGTGAAACAGGGACGGCAGAGCCAGAGGAAGAGCAGTCAGCTGGCCAGTGTCAGAAATTAAAATTACGAAAAAGCGACTCAGAGACACTGAGGCCGAGAGTGACGGAGCCTCGCCAGTGTCGCTCAGAAGTCCATGACAGAACACCAAGGGTGGGGGACGCCCGCGTTTAAAGGGATAATGGCTGAGAATTTTCCACAACTGATGCACAAACATGAATCCCGAGCCTCGGAAGCTCAACAGACCCCAAGGAGGCTGGAAAGTGAAAACCGTCAAAAACATCGAGGTGAAATTACACAACACTGACGATAAAAGAAGATACTAAAAATCGAGACGGAAGTCAAGCAATTTATAAGGAATGACAGGAGCACAGCAGCTGACGTCTCACGAGCAAAAATAAAAGCCAGAGGAGGGGGGAGGAACACCGTCAACGTGCTGAGAGCAGAGGCGTCTGTCTGCCAGCCACCCATCAATGACCAGCATCTGTCAACCGCAGTTTTGGGAAAAAATGAGCAATTTTTAGCATTGACCCCTACCGAAGGAGAATTTGCAAGATATTCTTTAAGAAGAAGGAAAATGATCTAAAAAGCACATGGCTGAGGGAGGTGAACACTGCTGTGTGATCCGATGGAAATGATGCCTCATTAGAGGGACATTCAAAGAACCAAAATACCAGACAACAAAACCAGGACTGAGAATGGAAAGGCAGGTGACAGGGGTGACTGAGGTTAAAAGGACATTCTGAGACATCGTACTGTTAATGGTGTTTGGTGACGACAGCAATTAATTTTAAATTCTATCAGTTACTAAGGCTTTAGTAACTTCTCAGCCCATGTCCCAGCCCTGATCTCTCCCGGTAGCTCGAGACTAACCCATCCCGCGTCTAATAAACACCTGCACTTTCACAGGTTTCCCCTCCCCCTAAGCCCGTGCCTCTCACTCTTTGTCTCATTTCAGTAAACAGTGGCTGCCCCATCCAGGCTGCCAGACTAAGACCCGGGAGGCGTCCCTTACTGGCTCTTTCTCTCCCACTTCAAGTCCACCCATCAGCACATCTCGCCGGCTCAACCTAGGGCATCCCAAACCTGAACTCTGCCTGCCTCTCTTGGTGTTTTCTGTTGTCTAGATTAATGCAAACTTCCTTGCTGGTCTTCCCTCTCTTTCTTCGTTCTTCTGTGGTTTGTTCTAGAAAGCAGAGCAATCATTCCAAAATGCAGGTTGAAGTGCCCTTTTCCATCCGACTCAAACTAAAGTCCAGAGCTCTTTCCTGGCTCTCCGAGGTCTGCCAGCAGCCATCCCTGTGTGCTCCATCCAGTCTTCTCTGACACCGTGGCTGAACATCTCCCAGGTGTTTCCCACTCAGAACTCAGGCTCTTTGTCCCTCAGACAGGCCAGGCATGTCCCTGCCTGGGAGCTCGTCCTCTTCCTGGGATGGTCGCTACTCAATATACAAAAAGCGCTATGATCTGAATGTTTCTGTCCCCTCTGCCGCCCCTGCCAATCCGTATGTTGAAATCCCACCCCCCAGTGTGACAGAACGAGGAGGTGAGGGCTTTGGGAGGTGATTAGGTTCTGTGGGTGGAGTCCCAGGGATGGGACTGGTGCCTTTATAAAAGAACCCCTACAGAGTTTCCTCGCACATTCTTCACGTGAGAACAGCAAGAAGGCAGCCACCTGTGAACCAGAAAGCAGGCACCCAGTCTGAAGGTGACTGGATCTTGGACTCCAGTTTCCAGAACTGTGAAAAATCGATTTCTGCCCTTTGTAAGCCCTGGCATGTAGTGTTTTGTTAGAGCAGCCTGAACAGACTAAGGCAAAAGGCTCTTCTGCCTCCTTCAGGTCCCTGCTGAGATGTCAGACCGGTTTCCTGGCGACCAGATAACTGCACTCTCCAGTTACTCTATCCCCTGTCCTGCCTTTTCTCTGTCATAGTGTTGAGCATATGGTGCATTGCAGCTTTATTTATTTTTTTTTATCTCTTGTTTCCATAATAAAAGATGAGAGCCATGAAAGAAGGGACTTGGCTTGCTCGGCACTCTAAAATAATTCCGAGCACATAACAGGTGCTCAAGGGTAACTGGTAAAAGAATAAAAATAGACCACATTCCTTCCCCTTCCAAAGAGAGGGGAAAAGGCCACCTTCAAATGCAATCTGTAAGCTGCCAAAAAAGAGGGGGGAAAGAAGCATGGAACTAGAAAATAGGAAGTATAAAATAAAATGTTAAAACTAAGGCCGCATAAGATCACATAAGCCATTACAACAACAAATGTAAACAGACTAAATTCACCAGTTAAAAAGTTAGAGATTATCCAATTGGATTTTAAAGTAATTCAGTTATGTGCTGTTTCCAAGAGATACTCGGAAATCACAGGACATAGGACAATTGCAAGAGGTAGACAGGGCAGTAAAACACAAAGAATGTTGGTGCGTCCACAGTAATAACAGACAAATTACACCTTATGGGAAATATAGCACCAATTGTATTATATTAAAATAAGGCAAAAACTCCCAGTATATTATTTAAGAACATATGCATATGCAATAAATGTATAATTAAATGACCAGTAGATGACATATTCAGGTTACTTGGAGATGGTGGTGGTGGAATGGAGGTTGTGACCGGGGAAATATAGAAAGGAGATCTCAACTCTATTGATAATTTCTTTTATTATTCTAAGCTGGGTGGAGGGTACGTGAGTATTTGACACAATTTCATTGTATTTGTTTAGCATTGAAAAGAGTTCATAGTAATAAGAAAACTCTTCCCCAAATCTGATTATGAATAACTTTTGATGCCAGAGGTTGTCCGACACAGGGTACCACGAAAGCATAGGTCAGAGAGCCTCTAGGGAAGGAAACAGCACTTATGAGCGGGACAATTGGATGAGGGCTCCAGGTACCCCCGAGGCAGGCGCGAGCACTCTGGCTTCAGCGAGATACTTGGATGTGCAAGTTACATAAACGCAGTCTCATCCTCTGGGAAATGTGTGTGGGATAGCAAGAGAATTGTGAATATTAAATGAAACAACGAACATAGACAAACTACTTGGTACATAGTAGGTGATCAGTGAACTGCATCAAAATCTCTCTGGAAATGAAGCAGACTAGAACTAGCGAGACAGAGTGAAAGAGAAATTACTTACCTCCCAATTAGTTACTGCTTACTTCCCAAACTCCCCAAGGCAAAGGCATCCCTGCCTCCCCTGCACACACACACACACACACACACACACACACACACACACACACACACACACATACATGTAATGTGTCTTTTACATACAGTGCACCTGCCGGGCTCTATGTGTAAATTTTTGTCTCCTACCCAGGGATCGCTGCACTCTGTTCATCTTTGTATTCCCCGTCCCCTCAAACACTGCATCCGGTGCATAATGTGCACTCAGGCAACATCTGGGAAATGCTGGACATGTACTAAGGTTCCTGAAAGTGAACACAGATAAATTATATAAACACTGCAAATCAGTGGATCGATCTCTGCCCTCTATAAACAAGGGTAATGTTTCCTGACACTCCTAGACTCAAACAGCTCAACTTTTTTGTTGGCAGACCCACAGTTGACAACAGAGGTATTAAACACGTTCTTTGCACTTTGCAAACAGTTCATGTCCTCTGTTTATGCCACTCAGATGAGTAACATTAAGGCAGAACTGATGTGAAGTTGGATGATGTGAACAGGACACATTCCTCTTTCATCGTATCCACGTTTCTAAAGAAAACTCAAACAGGCCGATAGTTTTACTTTCCTATTTCCTCCCTAGCAGCCGGCAGAGTAAGGGTGAGGATTAGGGATTTTACAAAGCTCCAGGTCCCAGCAGGGCCAATCGCCGATTTCCTGGGCTTTATTCCCGGGGCCGGTGCGCTCTCCCGACTGCCACCCCAGGAAGGCGAGAGATGAGTGGCGCTGACGGGTTAGGAGGCCTTTGCGCCGCCCGCCTCCCCGCCCAGGGCGCCCTGGGCGCGCGAGCTCCCCTCGCCCGGGCGGGTGCTGTCCCCGCCGCTGCCTCCCTCGCTGGAGCAGGCAGGTCGGCCCCGCGCAGAGCAGAGCGCGCTGGGCTGATCGCGGCGAGGAGGTAGGCGGCGACCCATCCCATTAGGATTCGTCCAGTCTCTGCGCGCGCCTTGACTTCCGGGGGGACGGGGAGGCCCCCAGGCGGCCGGAATTTCAGCCGGGCTGAGCCCCCGCAACGTCTCAGTTGCAACGCAGAGGCCCCGGAGCACAGCCCCAGCCAATCGCCGCGAAGGCACAGAACCCTTGCTCTCTTGACCAAAAACTGCGAGGCGGGAGAGGCGCCCGCTGCTTGGGAGGCGCGGGGAACCCTCTCCAGGAACCGCGCCGGTGCGCTGCTGCGCGCGCGGCTGGGCCCCGGGAGCGCTGCGGGAAGGGAGCGGCTCAGAGCAACAGGTGCAGCCCAACGCCACTCCCAGGCCGAAGGAAACGACCTGCAGGGGCCTGGAGCCGGTAAGACGCAGCGCTCTCTCCACCCCCAGGGCTGCACCGGCAGGTCCCTCCTCCCCAGCTGGGTGGTCCCTCAGCGGGCGGTGGTACCCAGAAAGGCGGAGCTCCGCGCGCTCGGGCCAGCCGCCCTGGTCCGGGAAGGTGCAGCTCGGGCTGCCGCCGGGTGCAAACAGTGCCCCTAAACTCGGACGCCCAGGCGCTTGCCCATCAGGGAGGCTCAGGCTCGGAAACCCGCGCTCTGCGTGCCCAGGTTGGGAACCTCTGCGCCCTCTTTCCCCGGCCAACACCCCTCGCCAGCGCGCCCCGGGCGCTCCCGCGAGCCATGGAGCTGGCGGCCGGGAACCTCAGCGAGGGGAACGCGAGCGGGCCCGAGTCCCCCGCCCCGGAGCCCAGGCCGCTTTTCGGCATCGGCGTGGAGAACTTCATCACCCTGGTGGTGTTCGGCCTGATCTTCGCGCTTGGCGTGCTGGGCAACAGCCTGGTGATCACTGTGCTGGCGCGCAGCAAGCCGGGGAAGCCGCGCAGCACCACCAACCTGTTCATCCTCAACCTGAGCATCGCCGACCTGGCCTACCTGCTCTTCTGCATCCCCTTCCAGGCCACGGTGTACGCGCTGCCCACCTGGGTGCTGGGCGCCTTCGTCTGCAAGTTTATCCATTACTTCTTCACCGTCTCCATGCTGGTCAGCATCTTCACCCTGGCCGCGATGTCGGTGGACCGCTACGTGGCCATCGTGCACTCGCGCCGCTCCTCCTCCCTGCGGGTGTCCCGCAACGCGCTGCTGGGCGTGGGCTTCATCTGGGTGCTGTCCATCGCCATGGCCTCGCCGGTGGCCTACCACCAGCGCCTCTTCCACCGGGACGTCAGCAACCAGACCTTCTGCTGGGAGCAGTGGGCCAACCAGCGCCACAAGAAGGCCTACGTGGTGTGCACCTTCGTCTTCGGCTACCTGCTGCCGCTGCTGCTCATTTGCTTCTGCTATGCCAAGGTGGGGCGCGGGGCGGGCGGGCGGGCGCGGGCCCCCACAGACCCGAGTCGCACCTGTGTCCGGGCCCCGCAGCCGCCCCTTCCCCATGCCCTCGTTCCCCTTAGTTTCCTGGGGGCACTGCGCGGAGAACCATCTCCGGAGGCCCTGGCCTCGGCTCGCGGGTTTGACGTTGCGCGAGAAAGTTTCTTGGTGTTTGGGCGACGCCAGGGAAAGTTGTCAGGTCACTTCCCAGGCGTCCTTCCCGGCCCTCGCAGCAGCCCTGGGCGGTGGGGCGGTCCCAGGGGAGGGCAATCCCGCCCACTTCTCAGTAGGTGAGACCCGCCTGCGAGAGCATCGCTCCGCGGGGCCGCAGGGCCAGGGCCCGCGCTGGGTCAGCCGGCGCACGGAGCCGCGCCCCATCCCAGCCCGCAGCCGGGGCCGATGGGGAGACTCCCCTGCCCGCGGGGCGCACGGAGACATGGGCAGGGATCGGCTCTGCGAAGCCACTGCTCCTGGGACCAAGCTTTGAGTATTATTTTACATACAAGTCACGTGTTATTAAACCCAAGTGGTTAAACAGGGTTTCTTCACGGTGTCTTGAGCGGGGTCTCTAGAGAACTTCGGATGGGTGGGTTTCCAGCTGCAGTGTTTTCCGGTTTCGATCCTTTTAGAAAGGGGTAAACATCTTACGTGATTCAGGTGGCAGGGCTGCCCCCACCTCTGAGAGGCACACTGTTGATACATCCCTGGTCCAGCCACCCTGCACCTCCTTATGGGGACATTTGCTCTTACCACCCCTGTACATAGCCCCGCAGAGCTCAGCAAAATCACATCCTCTTTCATTAATAACACTCGGTTTTGAAGATTTTATACTGATCAAAAAGCCTTACACCTTTTACACAGCTTGCCTGTGTCAGAGTAAGAGCCATCATGTCCTGATTCACGGGGTAGAACCCTTTGTTCCTGACATGCCCTCTCCAAGTAGAGAAAGACTTGTAACCAAATTCTGAAATTTCCACCATTTTGTCTTCACGTCTCTCTCTGTCTCTCGTTCTCTTTCTGATCAGGCTGTGACTACAGGACTCTGAGTTATCAGAGGAGATAGAACAGCAATGATTTCTTATATTCCATTGACAGAGGAATTTTTTTCCCCCAGCAGAAATGCTGACTTTATAAGCCAGCTGACAATTTCCCTCCCCCCATGTCATCTATAGAGAGTTATGGCTATTTTGAATGGTAATTTTTTGGGAAAAGTTTTAAAACTATTCCTGCATTGGAGGGTTATATATAAAAGAGACAGAGTAGAGACAGGGAAATTGGAAGCTAACTCTAGCTGAGCTCTTTGGTAAATGCCTGGTTTATTCACTTAGCCTTCTGCAAATGCATATCAGAGGATGTGGCACAGCATGGTGGTCTGAAGTGTGCACTGTCTCACTTAGTCTGCAGGCAACCCCGTGGGTTGGAGCTAGTGTGCATATTTTATTGATAAGAAAAGAGGGTTTGGGGGGAGTGAAGCAACTGACTCAGACTGTGAAGCCAGTAAACAGTTCTGGAAGGATTTTAGTGCAGGATTTTAGTCCCAGCCCCCTGAGGGAGGGGCAGTTACTGAGAGCCTGGGGGTCCGGAGGCTGGAACTAGAGGGATTCTTAAATATTTGGTTCTTCATTCATAATTACGTGGATTGGACTTGAAGCATAGTCTTCCTTCATTTCCTGAAAGACTTCGGGGGATGTAATTTGGGTCTCTTTAACAGAAACAACAAGGTGAACATCTCGGAATAAATTAGGCTACATTTGTGTCATCTGAGAATTTATAAAAGTCACCCATAGGGAAACATTTTAACATACTTTTTTAAATTAATAAATACTTCATCGTTGGGATATTTTAAAAATGGAAATAGTTTGCTTTTAAGCATAACTGGACATTTCTGGAATTCAAGGTAATATTTGCAGATTCAATCCAGGGCTTGAGAAGGTGGAGGCCAGTTATTTCCAGTTGCTTCCTTTAGCTTGGTCTTTAAGTGTGTGCCGGCCAGTGAAAGATTCTGCTGCTAAAACGTGACATTCCAGGTCTGATGGCCACCATGGAAAATCACAAATGATCAAAGGGCACTTAAAATCACAACGTTTTTCTTTCTTTCTTTCTTTTAACTTAGCAAAGGATCGCATGCCAGAGTTGACTTCTGTTCTTGCACGTGTAGGTTCTTTTTCTTTGCACCCAAAGCACGAATGTGTGGGCTGGAGAGTGAGCCGCTGCTCCCCCTGCTGGGGGGCTGTTCTAGCAGGGCTGGTGCCTCACTCTCTTTCCGCAGAGGGAAGGCTTGTCTGGACCCTCTTTGGTCAGACATGAGGATGACCTCTTGACCTCCCCCCAACCCCCCCAAGCTCCTCCACATCCCAGGAACGTCTCTGGCTCAGGTCTGAGTGTAGGCTTGTCTACACACACTCCTAAATGTGCAGCAAGACGGGGCAATGCCGCCAGGCCACCGTCACCATGTCCTGAAGGAATGTGAGCGTAGCCCATGGCGATGCCCACCTGCTCCTCCGTGGGTGACAGATCTTCACCCATGTGGGATGCATCACAGCGTTATCAGCGTGGGTCAGAGTTGGGCTCTTGAAACATCCTTGGGTGTTTTCCCCGCTGACCACTCAACAGTGCCCCTTAGGGGTTTTGCAGTTACTGAGATGAGTCAGTTGCAGGAATGAGCAGCCCGCAGGCGGCGCTGTGAAGCGGCCAACATTTGACTTTTTAGCGCTGTGTCCTCTCCTGTGTCCCTCTCTGATTTTGCTTCGCTGTCCCTCCTTCCGCTCCTTGCTTTCAGTGACCAGTGTCCTCCTGTCGTCTTCCAGGAAGGCCACCCCCAAGGAGCCTCGCCACGCTGTCATCTCCAGGCAGGGTCCTGTCCAGCCCCTTCCTTCCCCTTGAAAGACTTCCTCATTTGTTCCTGCCAAAGCCCCTCTGCTCTCTTTGCCTTTCGTTCAGTTTTTAGGACCCCAGGTTTTGTGGGCAGAATGGGACACTAGCGCGTTAGTGCGCTGAGAGTGATCCCATAGGCTCCCGGAGCAGGTGAAAGGCGCGTCTGGTGGAGGGCGTGCAGCGGCTGCGGGAAGTGGAGGTCTTCCCGCAGGGCTGGGAATTCAGAGTCATGAATCCGCACCCCAGTGATGGTGCTTAATGTGCACAGGGCTTGTGAGGCGGTGAGCACCTCCCAGGGCGTCTCGTTAAGGAGTGACTGATACCTCCTGCGCAGTCACACTGCTGCGTCCTGCCCCCCGGAGCTGACTCTCGCAATAAGTCCAATTCAATTAAGCTACTTCCGTGCCGGGGCGCTAGAGGGGGCCCGAGACGCCGCTGCAGCGCTGCTTCCGGGTTCTGGAGAGACTCACTGAGCAACTGATGGATGATCTAAAACCCTTAGTCACCCAGAGCTAATTTCTTTAGCTTTTCCACTTGGATGGGACAGCCTGGTATGTGTACAGCCGTCTTGGCCCTGTCATACGGCTTACGTCGTGAAGTCTTACCTAGAACCAGCGTGCCTGCCTCACTTCTGGGAGTTATGCTGGCCCTGACAACACTAGCTTCTCCAGTGAAGGAGGTCAGGTCTCCCAGGAGCCTTGCTGACGGGGTATTCCTTGTAGAACCTTGCTGGATGGGCTGTCCTTCATCCGTGATGCTGAATTTCCCACGTGTAAGTTGTCTAGAAGCATCATACAGTGGGTAAGATCCAAACCAAGAATGAAGGGGAGTCTAACAGGTGCAGATTTGCTTTAAGGAGACTTGCAGTGAATACCAACCTCACAGGGAAAAGGAAGGAAAGCGTTGAAGCGAACGCTGGCCGCATGGATGAGTCCTGCGGTCGTCATTTGCTCGCGTGCCTCCTTTCCCCACCGCGTGGTGCGCTGGAGGGCGGGCTCTAGGTTTTAATGCACAGCAGGGGCCTGGTGATGGTTGAAAAGGTAGAATCCTGGGGGAACTGAGGTGGAAGGCTGACCAACAAGGGTATGTATACGGGGAGCAGTGGACAAAACTTCGGAGCTACATGGACCAGAACTGTCGGCACACAGGTGCTCCCCCCATAAACTGCCCTGATGTTAGACAACAGATGTCACCAGCCATTCATAGTCAGCGTTACTCCACACCTCATGTGCATTTCAGTTTGAATGAGTTTATCAAGAATTCTGTTCCCGTTTCAGAATGCCGAGTGCTGTGAATGAGAAACGGATGAGGAATTGCGGGGTCCGAGGCAAACCGATTTTATCACTCTGTGTTTTTCAGGTCCTTAAGCATTTGCATAAAAAGCTGAAGAGCATGTCAAAGAAGTCAGAGGCATCGAAGAAAAAGGTAATGTTCACAGACTTATGTCACACCCACCGTGTCCTAGAGCTTAGTTTATTTTTGTCCTGAACTATCCTCACATCCACCCAATGCCTGTGAAATTCAATACAGGTGTTTGTAGTGACCCCCTTACCATTAGGCGGAGGGTAGAAACAGAGAGCCTGCTTTTGAGGGTGTCGCAGGGGACCGGGCCGCAGGGGACCGGGCCGCAGGGGACCGTGCTGCACTGAAACCTGGACGGAGGTCTCAGGGGCGCGGAAACGTGTGTTTTGGATCCTGAGCCTCTCTGGAAGGTGCTTTCAGGTTGATTGGGACCGAGTGTGGAGTTGCCGGGTCTGTAATTTGCATGAAACTAAGGAGCTTTTGTTGTGTGTTCGGCGTCTCTGAGGTGGTTCCAGGGGCCCTTCTTAATGATCCTGAGAGAGTATTGCTGGAATCTGGCCCTTAAGCCTCAGAAGCAGACGCACTGCTCTCTCTTCCTCCCCGACTTGTGCGGATGTCCACCCCGCTCCTCCCGCGAGGAGAGACTTAACGACGGGGGGCCCCGGGGGAACTCATCCCACGGGTCGTCGCCTTTCTCCTCATGTGAAACCGATTTCCCCCAGTAGTGTTACGACATCGAGCATCCAAAGATTGATTACATTTCACGTTTTGAGGAAAGAGTGTTATACAAACCGGGATGAATTCAACTCTTCCTCAGATAATGTCTCTATCATTTCTGAGTTCAGGAAGTGGGACGAAAGGGGAGTGAGACTGTTAGCCAGTATGATTAGGGACGAGATTATAACCAGTCATTTTCACCCACAAATATTACTCTAACATCTTAAAATGCCTTTTTTTTCCTTCTAACTATTTATCCTGGTCAATGACACATCATTTGCAGAAATTATGGTTTAACCACATTTACTTTCAAAACATGCTACCTAAATCAAGCCAGCTCTTCCTGAGGCTCCTTGTTTATAAACAATAATGTGGCTAAAAACACAACGGTTCTCAGAGTCCATGAATAGACATCTGGCTAAAAAACTCAAAATTCAGCTTGCGTTTGAAGAGGCCAGCATCCTCGGGGAGGGCGGGGGCTCGCTGGGCTTCTGCAGAGGCGATGCCCCTGGAACGTGACGCGTGCTTGTGACAGACGATGGAGATTTTCCACTTGCCAAAGGGAGGAAATAAAACATCTCGTTGGCGCTGGTTGGGCCTTCCTTACATGCTGTGGCTGGTGTTAGTCTCTGCAACTGAAAAATGTTGGAGAGAAATGGTGGCAGTCCCAGAAGAGAGAGTGAGTAAAAGAGTGAAAACAGGTCTTATAAGAAATGCCTAGAAAAGCTTCTGTCCTGCAGCAAAAAGGTCCGAAGACCAGTGATCAGCTCGCCAAGGACGTTGTTTACTCTTCTGTGCACGTGTGTGGGGTGTCCGTGTGTGCGTGCGGCTCCGTGTCACGTACGCATGAGTAAATGTAATCCTCACCACAGGAGAGGCTTTCAGCATTAGGCGGAGGGAAGGTTTTCCCTCCCATTCTCACAACCTGTGACCCTTAATAATCCAGAAACAGATGTCAGATCCCTTTTGATGTGTTTACCTGCCTCCTTGCTTGCACAGAGCAAATACCGAGTGGTGCTGATGCTGGTGGCGGCGTGTGCACGTGCACGTGCACGCGCGTACCCGGGATAGCAGAGGAGAGCAGGAGTGGGGTGGGAAGAGGGAGTGGGGAGGGAGGGGGGCGCGCAGAGGGGTCCAGGATAGAAAGTCGACTTGACTGTCAAGCCGGGGGCAGGGAGACAGGCTTGGCTCCTGGTGATGCTCCCGTGGGTCTCAGCGCGGAAGGAAGGGTGTACCTGGGGTGGGTGCACGCTCAGTTGCTGTGGATGGTGGGGTGACGCGCTCTGATTTTGAGAGCTGCTCATTTCAGCTGCACCTTGTCCAGCTCCTCCTGCCAGGGTCTGAGTGGGGCTGGGCTCCTCTGCACCACGTCCATCCACACGGGGTCCCCTCGTGTGGAGGCCGGGGGTGCTCGTGACAAACACAGAAACACCCTCAGGAAAACACAAAAGAAGAATGTGATCTCCAATGCCAGCATTGTAGGACGGAGCCCTGCTCGAGTCAGGTCAGGCTCCGCTGGACTTCAAGATGGTGCTCTGGCCCAGGGCGGATCAGGTGCCAAGGCAGGATTCTGAAACGCTGTCCAGAAAACGTCCAGTGGGACAGACAGACACCCGCATTGGGTGGCTGCTTCTGACCAGGACGAGGTGACAAGCCTTTCCAGACCCTCCCAACCATGACATTCTTTTAACAGCTCCTATTTCCCCGCTCTGGTGTGAAGTAACTCAGCACGCTTTTTGGCTGTCATTTCTACAATTTAGACAATGTTTTTCATCATTCTCCTCTTTCAGTCCCCTTTTCTCCTTCCCAGCCAAGTTCCATTAGACGTATTAGGAGGAAAAGTCTTTGAAGAAAGGGAAAAAACCACAGGTGTCTCAGAAGGCTTGAAAACGAGCATCTCACAGGAAGAGAAGGAAAGAGTATTTCCCGGATACTTTCAGCACGAGGAGCAAAAAGAAGGGAGGCTGACAAGGACCCGATCTCAGGAGTTAGTATAGAGACTTAGCACGTAACCTCATGCAATGGCTGCTTCTCCATCACAAGGTGAGATTCTACACACGGACAAAGGAGGAGAGCCGTGGATGTCCATCCAGGACAGCGGCGAACGATCCTGCAAGAAGTGGAAACAGACCAGCCTCCTTCCCCGCAGAGGGGACCTCTCTCCTCACCTCTGAACGCCTGGGCCTTCGCGTGGAGCTGGGTGAGGCAGTCCACTCTGGTTGTGGCTTCTCTGCGGACGGCTCCCCTGGTCCTTCAGACGCCGGCGGAGAGAGAGAACGGTGCACTCCTAGGGGACTGCCTAGGCTTCTGCCCCACACCTGCTACTTGGTCCAGACGTCCTAAAAGCAGCAGTGAAATGGGATATCCAGAGGGCGTTCCCTTAGTGAAGGAGAGAGATGTTTTTATTGCCTTCGGACAGACGACGTGGTGCGTTCTATTTGCAGATGTAATCACATCTGGGTTGTCTTTATGAAGTCGGCGGGGAGTGCATCCCACACAGATGGATACGTGGATTGACAGCAGACGCTCCCTTCGCAGACGCGCGCAGGTTGCTCCTGTGCTCTGTGGGCTGTGGGGAGGTGCCTTTAGCGTGTAAACCCACCGGCCTGTAAAACTCTGTGGTCAGGTTCGTACCTGAGTCGTCTGAGGGCTGCAGGGCGTCGGGCCCAGCCAGGGAGTCGCCGTGCTGGGTCGCCCTCTTCACAGGCCGGGGAGGTGAGGCCCGGGGAGGTGAGGCCCAGGGAGATGAGGCCCGGGGAGGTGAGGCCCCGGGAGGGCATCACTTTTCAAAGGCGGTGCAGCCCGCTCACGGCTCATGTCAGTCCTGGATTTGCACGGTCCCCGAGGCCCTCCCACGGGCAGCCGGACTGTCCTCTCCGGCTCCCCGACCACTGCCTTTTTCCCGACCCGGGCCTGGAATCCAAACTTCTCCCTGACCGTCTCTGCCTCGGTGTCCCGGCTTCCAGCCCGCCTCTTTTTCTTTTTTTCTTTTTTTAACCTCCAATCATGGAAAAGCGTTTGGATTTTATTTGGCAGTTTAAATAGTTGTGGAAATATTCATAAACACAGGCGGTACTTGGAGCTGGAGACAGCCCGTCTCTGACAGACCTCACGGGTGGGCCGGCGCCCCGCGCGCCTCCCGTGGGCGCGGGCGGCTCACTCCGCAGCGCGGCCTCGGCCCCGTGGCGGCAGCGCCCCGGTCCCGGGCAGGACGAGGAGAGTCATTCCGTGCCGTCCTGCAGGGCCCGGGGGCCGCGCGTCCGCCGTGGGAGCACGTCGGGCGACAGTGACGTCCTCGTGGTGGGAGCACTTTGCCCCCTCGCTGGGCGGCGGTGGAAGTCGGCCTCCTTCCTTTTCTCCTTCCTCGGGCCCTCCTCCTTTACCCTCGGGCCTCAGCGGAGGCTCCCTCTCCCGGAGGGGAAGGGAGGCGGGGCCGCCAGGAGCTCGCGCTCTCGCTGGGGTCGCGCCGGGGGAGGTGCCCCGCACTCGCCGCCCCCGGAGGCGCTGGGGAGGCCGGTGCTCGCGGTGCTCGCGTTTCCGCCCCGCAGCTGCAAGCACCCTCGGGGCCGGGCTCAGGCTGAGGAGGAGGGGCCCCGCGGGTCCCACCCCCGGGCAAGGGGCGGAAAGCATCTCCTCCTCGTGTCCTTCATAGTCCTCCTCCTCTTCCTCCTCCTCCTCCTCCTCCTCCTCCGAGAAGCCCGAGAGGAGAGCGGGGAGCTGGCGCAGGGCTGGCACCGGCGCCGGTGCCCCGCGAGCGTCAGTTGCCCTTGTGCTCCGCGGTCCAGGCAGCCCTGGCCGATGCGGCCGGGGTGCCAGGCCGACCTTGCAGGCTGTTCTTCCCCGGTGGCCGAGCCGCTCAGAGCATCTGTTTGGGGCCCCAGGGACCTGGCTCCCGGCCCTAACTTGACCTGCCACTGCGGGACCCTGGGCCCTTGTCCTGACGGTCTGAGCCTCGGTTTCCTCCCCCGCACCTCCCGGGAGGTTATAGGCTCTCCTGGGTCGGTGGGGCTGCTGAGTGCAGGACGCACACCCAGCACCAGCCGAGGCCGGCTCTCGGCAACCCCCTCCCTGGCCCTGGTTCTGCTGTCGGACAGTCGAGCCCAGCTTGCAGCCTTTTAAGGAAGCACCCAGCGGATTGCTATTTTACAGTTTCAAAAACGTGACTGGCCCATCGTCTCTTGTGCGATTCTGGTTAACACTGTCAACTGCCTAGCTGTTGCCTTTCAACGCGTGCACAGGAAGCAGGGCCCAGGGAACGGGGTGCACAGGAGGGAGGTGGGGCTCCTCTTGGGTTGAGGTCCTTGCTCGGGGAAGATCTCCCAGCGTCTGCTCAGCCAGAGTCTCAGGGCACACGTGGACCCTGCCTCTGCCTCCCAGGGCTTTCGGGCTTCGGAGCAGCAGGGAAGGGTGAAGACACAGCACACAGTTGGGGCTGATGAGCCCGGAGACAGAACCGAACCGCCCTCTGGACAGCACTCACACACCCATGCGCGGGGGTCTTTGACTCTGTCCACGTTCAACGAGGGGAGAAACATTGCAGCAGGGTCCCACGCCCAGCTGCGCTTCCTCACGGGCCAGACCGTCCCACCGCGTCCAGGCTTCAGCTTCGCAGATTTTAAAGTTAGTGTGCGCGTGTTATCCACGTGTGTTTCACATCCCTGGTAGGATCATTCCTGCGGAAGGTCATGACTGGTCCTGGAAGCTGTGAACTAAACTGCTCCACGAAGAGAAGGTTAACACTCACAGCAGACTTAGTCCTTCCTCGATTCTGTGAAAACAGACACCCGCTTATCCCAGGGTGTGTTTGAAGAGGCTGGATTCCTTTTCTGCTGTAATCCATGCATTTCTTTCTTTTTCTCCCCCTTCTTCTCCTAGACCGCGCAGACGGTTCTGGTGGTGGTCGTGGTTTTTGGGGTGTCCTGGCTGCCACACCACGTCGTCCATCTCTGGGCTGAGTTTGGGGTGTTCCCGCTGACCCCAGCCTCCTTCTTCTTCAGGATCACCGCCCACTGCCTGGCATACAGCAACTCCTCGGTGAACCCGATTATATATGCGTTTCTCTCTGAAAACTTCAGGAAGGCTTATAAGCAGGTGTTCAAGTGCCACGTTCACAAAGAATCACCCCTTAATGACACTAAAGAAAACAAAAGTCGCGTGGACACCCCACCCTCGACCAATTGTACCCACGTGTGAGAAAAGGCAGATTAGAATATTGTGAATGTGGCATTTCTGTGCTTGTGGACCAGACACACAAAAAATACAACGCGGTATTAAGCCAGACAACAACTTGTCTTGACGACAATTCATATTCTATTAATTAAATTCCGTTTGTGTTTAAACAGTACTTTGACCCACTTGGGAAATCATAGGTCTGGTGAAGATTACTTCTGAAAGTTATTTTATTCCTAAATTCTCTTCCCAAACAAAAGAGAATGCTAGAGATTTATATCTCTTGAGAAATGAAAGTGTTAAAAAAAGAAAGTTTAACAGAATTCCAGAGATAAATACGCTTAGTGTTTCATAGGATGAGGAATAAGAACTTATTAAAAACGGTCAGAAATGTTTGTGATCTACATTTTGCAGCAAATTTATTTGGAAAACACATTTATGCTTTAGTTCTTCAGTTTTAAGGTAAGGGTTAATATTATAAGCTATTTAATGTGTTTTAAAACATGATCATATCCACATGCGAAGGTTTTCCCTGAATTTTATGTACATGGAGACTCACCTGTTCGATGGAAGTAAGTTTATTTGCACAGATCACGTTTGCTCCTTGCTGCAGATACAGCGCTGCGTCCGTCTGCCACCACGAGGTCCGTTAGGTTTATCTCAGGAGGTCAACAGGCTGTGGCCCTGGGGTGTCAGCCGTCGGGATGTCAGTTAAAACTATCCTGTGAACTTAGTCTTTGTAGAACCGACGAAACGTCAGGGAAAAGCACCACCTGCGGCTAACCTAATAGTCGAAGCTGTGAATGAGTTTTCAAGAATGAAGCTGTGTGTTCAAATTATATTAGCTATGCCGTGAGTGGAATCTACCCAAAAGAGAGATTTTTTTAAATGTCAGTGAAGATGTATAGATAACTGTTTCCACGAGTTCAGAACTCACTGAGCTACATGAGGTAAACCATCATGCCATGTGAAGAGAGCACACTAAATGTTCGGTTCAGACAGATTTCTGAAGAAAACAAACCTTGTGAATGGATAAACGTAAGGATATCTTTCCTAGTACCAACAACGCTTTTTTCATTAAATTTGTGATGATGTCTAAAGCGCATTTACCCCAAATATGATTCCCTCTAGGAATGTTAATTTGGGGTTTCAAATCATCATGACTCGAGTTTCAAATGTAGTTTTCATATTTACTCCTGTTTACAATGAGAAAATGGTATGAAAAGATCAAATTATCCTACATCAGAATGCAATTTTCAGACTGCGAGACTGTGATATATTTTAGGATGACCCAAAAGCAGGAAGATTTAAAGAAAACAGTTTTGTGGAATGTTCACCCATGTCAAATCAGGACTTCATGTGAAATGCCAAATTTTAGATCAGAAAACCAAGTCGCTGTCCGTCTTTGCATGTTAGCGTCTCTAGCTCGCGGATTTATTTGCACTGATTGTCTTCCTCCCGTGAACAGTGTTTACACTCGCAGCGGGATCCACAGTTCCCTGGACAGAAGAGGAGAAAATTGTCAGGTAGGCTGAGACAACGTGAAATTTCACGTTTGGTGGCCGGGGAAAGAAGCAGTGTACGTGTGAATGTGAGTATTTTAAAGAACAACAGAAGTCCCTTGCATGGAGTGTCTTTTGCACTTTATTCAAATACAGCAGCAGAAGCGTTTTATGCTGATGATGACACCGCACGCCTGTGCGGAACCTGAAGCTGGCTCTGCAAACCCCAGCACGACACCCATGTGCGTGAATTCCTGCAGCTGCACAGAGCGGCGGCCTGACTGCCTCTGGACCTGCGTGGATGACGGTGACTTCTTGCACCGTTCTGTTCTCCTCTGATTCCTACGGCACCATGAAGTATTAACACCAGCACCACTGCTGCTGTTTCCTAAGACGCACCGAACACCGGCTTCGGCGTGTTTTCACCCTGTTACGTTGCGGCCCCTCCCTGATGCTGTTGGCGGGACGGGAGCTCAGGGCACAACCTGCAGTGATCAGACCTGCAGAACCCACGTGCGCTGAGTGCGCACGCAGATCGCTTTTAAAAACTGAGGTCTGGTCGATTTCCGGGGCTGTGTTAATGTCTGACGCGCAGCAGAGTGACTCAGTTACACATGCAGCTACGCTCCTGTTCGTTTTACTCTTCATTCTAGGCCACCACGAGGTCCTGAGGATGGTTCCCGTGCCGTCCAGGAGGACAGTGCCGTGTGTGTCTGCAAGTGCCCGGCTCCCACTTTGTCCCTCCCCGGTGTTCTTCCCGCCCGTCGGCAATTTCACCCGCTCCTCTTGTTCGGAGTCTTCTCCTCTGACAGACTGTGTTGCTGATGATGCCGTAGGTCTGCGAAGATGTAAATCTGTGTAGGTGCCCAGGTGAGGAGTTCCTGGAGGACTCATAAGGCGCTTCGTTGTCCAGACGGGCGCCGAGGAGAACTTGCTTCTGCCGACAGTCTGCTTCCTGGGAAGCCGGTTTCCTCAGGTGCAGCTGGTGTCACCCATTCAGAAGCACCTTCTTGTTTTTCACTGAATAGCAGAGAACCCCACCCCCCGGCACTCTTTCTTCCTTTCCTTTTTCCTTTCTTTCCTTCCCTCCCTCCCTTCTTTTCTTTTCTTTCTCTCTTTCTTTCTTTCTTTCTTTCTCTTTCTTTCTCTCTTTCTTTCTCTCTTTCTTTCTTCCTTCCTTCCTTCCTCTTTCTTTTCTTTTTTCCTTCCTTCCTTTCTCTCTTCATTTTTATACATTTTTTCCTACTGTTTGCTTTTTTTTAAATTGAAGTTGAGTTGATTGACAGTGCTCTGTTAGTTTCTGGTGTGTGGCCTAGTGACTCAGTCACACGCATCCACCCCACGCGCTCTTTCTCCCAGCCACCAGGCTAAAGGCGATACCAGGTGTCCCTTTGAAGTCAGGCTGCTTGGAAAACCTTGTTTTCAGTGAACTTCAAAGAAAATGGATCTGTGCTCCTTAGACTGGGCGGCCTCTGTGTCCCAAGGCTGCTGGTGATCTTCTGGGCCTCGGCTTTCCTGCAGGGGGCGGACAGCTCTGGAATATTCAAACCGCAGACACGCTTGCTGTCTCGTGTGCATGAGCAGTAGTTTCGGTCTCCTCCTGGTGAGGTCAGGGACGTGGTGGAGGAGACTTTCTGGTCCTGGGGTCCCAGGAGAGCTTACCCGGATTCCTCTCTGGGGTGGTGGTCGGTGGGGCTGCGCCTACCCGCGCTGGTTTCCTGGGAGGGGTGCTGGTCACTTCTGAGAGGTTGTGACTCAGTGGGCGGTGACAGGGCTCGTGAGGCCGGGCTATGCCTGCGGCCACGGCACCTCTCCCGGGCACACCCGACTGGCTGTGTGGCGTCCTCTTCCCCGCCCCAGCCCAGCTGCTCATTGCATCCTTTTCTCGAGGGAGATCCCACAGTCCCTGGGCTAGAACCTTCTGACCTGTCACGAGTGAGGATGAACTATGGGTGGGACGTAGGGCTCAGAGCAATGATCAGTGAGAGATGCAGAATCAGACTCTGAACAGGCAACTTGTCTGCCTTCACTGTAGGTGCCACTGGCCAAACACGGTCTCCGCTGAGAAACGGCAGAGATCTGAGGAAGCAGAAGTGGGTGGGGGTCACGCTGATTTTCAGTGGAAACCTTCCCATCTTGTGAGAAAGAAAAAAATCAGCATAAACGTGGTCGGGGCCACTTGGCTTTGACTATGAGAAAACACCGTTTAAAATGGAAAGTCCATCACTTTTCTCCTAAAGAGACGGTTGCCAGCCTGTGGGTGTGTCCGTGCAGCAGCTCAGCGCCAGCCGCTCTCGGTGAGGGCAGCGCGCCTCAGGCTCTCCTGTCCTGTTGAGCTGCTCCGCTGCCCGGGCGCCCGGGGGAGCTCTACCCAGAAGAAGGTTCGCGAGTGAGTGAACCGATTGCTGGGTTCGTGGTATTTTCGAAACAGGGCTGGCGTGGAGAAAGACGGAAACTGAAAACTTCTCTTGACATGGAACCTGGTGGTGACACGGGAGTATTCGTGAGCCAGCAATGGGTGCGTAAATGTTATTTTCCACAGGTTGGCTTCCTGAGTAATGGTTCACTGCCAGGTATTTCACAAGGATGGAAGATTTGGCCTTGAGGGATAGAAATGCAAAGGTTCCTTGAATACAATTGACCGAATCTTTGAATGTCTCCCATTACATCTGCCTGGTGCCTTGTAGGAGAGGCAGTGGATGCTCGGGAACTCGAGGCTGGGTTGGATCTGTTGGTGAGTTGCTGTGGGAAATGCTGCCTCGAGTGAGCGGGGGAGCTCCCGGAGGTCCCCGTGCCCTGCGCTCACCTCGGAGCGGGGGCTCTCACACTTCCCCAGGCGTCGGGATCACCCGGAGAGTTTGTCACAGCAGGTGGCCCGGGCTTCACCTCCGCGTGTCTGATTCTGAAGATTCTCACATGCTGTTTGTTACTCCAATGCTGTTTGTCCAGGGACCACATTTTCAGAACTACTGCCTGATCTAACTGCTATCAAGGTGGAGTCGAGGATTTTTCTTAGGGCCTCCAGGTGTGCTGCTGGCATCGCGAGCCGCTCAGGTCGAGTGGACGGCCCTTTACAAGTCAAAATCGCTGAGGTTCTGTGGGGAAAAAGTGCCCCAATGGGACCTAAATCATTCAGATTTTTATTGTTTAGGTTGAACAAGTTCATACAAACCCGTTCGGCTGTCACACCGCCAAAGCTACAGAAAGTTGTAAGTTTTCAGGAGCGTGGATGAGTTTAATAACTTACACTAGGGGTTTTCAGAGGTGGTCATAATGTTTCCTGAGTGAGAATAAAATAAAACAGCTTGGTGGAAAAAAGTACCTATAAATTCACTTTGTCCCCCCCAAATATAGAGGGGTAGGTACAGTACTCGAGATTGTTACGTATGTAGTTTTGAACTCAATGTTTAAGTTGAATATGTGCATGTCTTTCTCTATGGCTGCTAATTTTTAAAATTACGTTATTATCTCTAAGGGATAAATGTAACTTACTCTGTGTTTAAAGTTTTCCAGTTCAGTATCGCCTGGTAACAAGTAGTTTGGATAAGGAAGACCATTCATGCATACTGTGTTTTCAGTCTGCCAAGGTGATTGCTTAAACGCTGCTGTGTAAATGGCCCTGACCTGGGTCTCCTCACACCAAACGCTGTTACCACTGGTCTCCAAAGTCTATTTCTCTGAAATTTGTCTTAGCGTCTAGAAACTTGGCATGAATGTTATGTCCAAACAGAGCATGAACAGCAGTAAACTTGCAAATCCAACCCCCCCAAATTAAGAGGTTATATGAATCCGCTTCGTAGCAAATGCAGTCATTCCCAGTCACCTGCCTCTGCACGAGATCCAGCTGAGATTTGTGGTTTGGATCCATTTTCTTGACGTGAGAATAAACGTTGCTCCTCCAAGTGTTCGTCTTTATGAGCTCACCTCATCCAGGCACACCCAGGATAACGTTTAACCGAGTGTCACCCACGGCCCAGGCGAGTTGCCCGAAACTGACCATCACCCACATCCAGGATAGTGAGTGTCCAGGCTTCTGTTCACTGTTTTACAGCATCACAAACCTAGAAAGGAGCGTCACTACTCACACTTGCAGGGAAGGAAGTGACGTTCCAGAGACAAGGGGACTTGCTTGAGGGCAGCGCAGCGGTGGGTGATAGGGTTGGTCTGAATCTCTGTGTGACGATGCTGGAGGCAGCACGTGGGTCCTCACCCCTGGACACTGGTCCTCCTTGAGCCCAGGCTTAGTTTGTGTTTCTGCAGCAACTGGGAGCGCCCGGCGAGCTGCTTGATATAAATTTGTTGCATGTAAATCGTCAACAAGAGCTGCAAACGGGGACCCACAGACCGGTGGGGAAGTACGTGGGTGGTGTTGACATGAGGAGCTGGAGAGCCGGGGGCTTGAGTCAGAAGACCCCCGAGACGCAACCCACATTTGAGTGGGTGATTTCGTTGGTCTGAAGGGAAGCACATTCTATTTTAAAATAAGTTTTGAAACTGCTGGAATTTTAGAAGGACAGCAGACTACATTTTCACATTCTTCGCATGGTAAGGACAAGCTAAAATAATGTTAGTTTTCATTCCTGCCTTAATGAGAGGTCACATTCCTGCAAAGAAAAGACGACCTCTGCTAGACATTTCTTTCTGCTCCAAAGAAGAACTCCCTCCCTCCCCGTGGGAGAGTGTGGTTCCCGCGTGCTGGGCACCGGGCGATCCCAGGAGCCAACAGGAGAGAGACACCGACGTGCCGAGCTCTCTTTCTCACCCGAGCCCCGTCCTGTGCTGCGGAGCTAGCAGTTAATATTAGCTTTCATTGCGTTGCTTTAAAAAGACGCTCCTTGGGGGTTTAATTGGGTGACGATGTGCCTCCTGGTCGCTCCAAAAACTCCAGCTGTCACGAAGGTCATTAAAATGATGGCTTAAAGGGACCTTGAGAGATCAAAATGGAAATACGCCTTTTGAAAAAGAGCTGAAGGGAAGTATGTTCCTCCAGTTTCTCTGGTAACAGTTCCCCATGTAGTAAATCGTTATAATTATCAGCCTTATATAATCTTTTAAAGTATTGGTTCTCTGTGCATGTGGATTATGTGCAAAAGCTGCAGGCAGACCGGCTGGGGCTTGGCGGAGGCTTCGGGGGGACGAGGGGCCTGGGCCACAGGGCGGCTCAGAGGGCAGACCGCAGTGGCGTGGGTGTGCGTCTGTTAATTTTCTGGAGAAAGTGGAGAAATCTATTGAAAGTGCTTCTTTTTAATAAACCACGTAATAACGATACCAGTGAGAGTGCTGGATCTCTTTTTCCCCACGAGTGCATGTGCGTGTGTGCTGCACATGACGTTAGCATTAAGGTGGTGAAACACCAGTGGTCCCGGGTTCCTGCTGAAGGACGCGGCCGGGCTACACGTGCTGGCGGGGCGCAGAGCGGGCCCAGGCGGCTGTGAGGACGGGTGCCTCTGAGGGAGCCCAGCGCAGCCGCCCGGCTGCTCACCAAACACTGAACCATCCTTATCCTTTCCTCGCATCAGCCTCCCTGCAGTCACGGGGCCCTGGGGAAGGAGTCCTCAGGAGCCGGTAGGAGTAAGGACGCGCGTCTCACCCCCTGAGCTCTGGCAGCCACAGCACCTGTGCCGTAACTGGGGTGTCCCAGTCCACGGTGCACCTCTTAAATTGGCGAGTATCTTTTTAGCTGTCATGTGCACAGGACGCCGCTGGTGTAGCTCAAGAAAATATCTCAGCTGTAGTACTGTTCCTCTGCGACCAGAAAAGCAGTCTTGGCACGACCTCCAAGCGTTTTCTAGGCCTTTGCGTTCGTGCATTTCCCAGCCCCTGACTTTGGGGGGACGCTCCCTGTGTCCCAGAAGCAGGGATGAGTGTAAGTGGAAGCCCAGGGTTAGCGGTCTCATGAGGGAGACAGACGTGTGGACAGACAGACGCACGGCGCCATCCGAGAGACCGGAATCGGTGCCGTGCGCCTGGCGAGCGTTAGGACAACCTCCCAGTGTCACCGGCACGTCGCTGAGCCTCGACGGAAACAAGGTCACTGGCTTCCTGTCTAGTCTACTTGGCTTTTTCATGAGGTTTGAATTAAATTTTATGATTCCAAGAGAAGAGTTTGGGAAGATTTTTTTTATCACATTGGTGCATTCTTGCTATTTCTTGTGTGTGAATTTCTCTGTTCCAGAGCTAACTGGAAAAAAGTCCTTGAAAATGTGGAAGCGTTGTAGCTCATTCAGGGCCCTGTGCCACCTAGTCTAGCTCCAGTAATTGGGCAACGGGAGGAGGGCTGAGTGTTAGATGTGCTTCCAAAAAATTAGGGCACAGTCACTGCCGCTCTGCCATCAGCATCCCCATGTGACTCGTCGCCCGGGCCCAGGCTCGGCGATGTGGACAGGCGGGGCGCCAGCCCCCGCTGGGACCCCGAGCCTGGGCTTCCCGGCCCCTGACCTGGCGGGGAGCGTGGAGGAGCAGCTGTCACCAGGAACCGGCTTCCCTCGACGTTGCTCCAGTGATACCCAAACAGCACTGATTTTGATGAAACTGAAAGCTGTCCATCAACAGCTGTTTTCCCGAGAAAGAAAAATGCCTCCAGTGTGGCTTTGCTGACAACAGGACGGGAACGAGGGCCGTCCTGCTTTTACACCAGGTGATGCTCATTACAGACCTTTGATCCACCTGAAGAAATAAAATAATGAGGAAAATGTGGGGGGAAATCACGGCGGGTGAGCCAGCTAAGACTTCAGGGATCACACGGTTAAAGCCTTTCATGTTTAAGATGAAGGAAACGAGGCTCAGAAGTTAAGGAAACGGTCCAGGTCCACACACGCTTCCGGCTGGCGACACAGCAGAACCACCGGACCCTGCGCTGGTTTCCCATAGAACTTCCTGGGAGAAAGTCAGCTTAGCAAAGTCAGCGGAGGGAGAAAGTGCTCCCCTCACCGAGGCCACCTTCACCTGCAGTTAATTGTTCGTTGTTGCAACGCTGGCTTTTCTCACGTAACCAACCCCACTAATTAAGCCCTTCTTCGACTGGGTGTTCTTAGTTTTTAGATAAATTTCTTAAATATTTCAAGTCATCTGCAGTGCAACATAGTGCCCTGAACCAGGTGCATCGGACAGCTTGCAAAGTAGAATGACTGGACCGAGAGTCAATCCTGAGAGCGGTTTCTCACACTTTCCCTGTAAAATAACTACTGCTTCACAGAAAAAGCTGGAAAGTTGCAATGCTCCCAAAAGCTAACAGGCTTCCTGATGTCCAGCTCCTGGGGAACCTTTACCATCTAAACTCCGCTGGTTTGACAAGCAGTAGGTGCAGACTTCCACCCACAGCATCGTCCTGGCGTGGCCTCAAGCAGCAGACAGTGTGGAGGCACTTCACCATCCGCCGTGATCTCTGCACAGATCCAGGGCTGGGCCACCTGGGAGGCTGAGTCATTTCAGGCTGCAGGATTCTCTCCTCTGCAGCCTGAATTCTGCAGCCATCTGTACCCATCCATAGAGAACAACTGGACGGGACGAAAGGAGGAAACCTGAGGTTCTTTTCTTAAAGATGTTGGGACCCACCCTGTGCCCGTTGTCTCTTGGTGCTTCGGGACCACGAGGCAGAGCTGAGTAGTCTGACAGAAGGCGTAGGGCTTGCAAAGCCTTACATGCTTCTTACTTGGCTCTTTGCAGAGAACGTCTGCTGACCCCCGGTGTCCCTGGTTCTCCATAAAGAGCTTCAGCGCCTGCTCCTCACTGCGGAGGGGTCGTGCGTGATGCACATGTGAGTGAGCGGGGCCTGTGCTCACAACCGTGCCTTGACTGAAAGAACAGGTTTATCTGAGTCAGAGCAACGGCTCTGAACCTGCGCGCAGGCCTCCCGCCGGGGAGCTGGCCACGGTGCTGGTTTGGTTTGGCTGCTTTTATATCCCTTCCATCAGGCCCACGGATGAAACGGCCAGAGGCCGGCGACAAGGGGCTTGGAAAACCCAGAAAGCCATTTACTGCTGTTGGCTTGCCAGGAAGCCGCCTGCAGTTTTAGAAGCCTGAGTGGTTCATTTAGTGCTGAGTCTGCCAAAGCGTGTTTGCCAGGATACTAATTGTGAGAGTCGCTTCCTGAAAAACAGGTCCAGGAGTAAAAACAAAAGCAAAACCAAGCATCAGGCAAAGTCTACAAGCTTTGTGCCTCTGATACGAGCCTGTTAGTTTCTCAGACACGGCAGCAAAGGCACTGAGCGCATCGCCATCTTCCAGAACTGGGCCACAGACCTCTCCCCCCACCCCCTACCCCGGCACAAACAGAGCTTGCATTTTGGGGAACTGGCCTATAGCAAGGCTATTGGTAAGTGACTCTTCGGACTGACCTCAGATTATTCCTGAGAGTAAATGATTCTTCTGTGTCTAAAGAGAAATGTCACATTCAAATTAGATGCAATGTCTCATTCTTTCTTTTTTCTGGGAGTGTTTTTAGCATTGAGACTGTATTTGGAAATGTTACATCAAGACAACATTCGATTTCAGTGGTTTCAACAGCTGTATGAATAAGAGAATATGCAATTCAATTAGAGTTCATTTTATTCTACGTGCTGAGAATTTTGTCATTTTTTTTTTCTCCTGTGTCTATTTCTGGTGACTTAATAAAATATATTGATGGCTCTCAATATAGAAGTAAGACAGTTCTAGGCAGGAATGCTTAAACAGGAAAATGAAAAACTACCCATAATTATATTGTCACTGTTTTATTGCCTGCTTTTCTGGTTAACAGAAAATTTCTGGGTAACAGATCATTTTTCTGTGTCAGTAACGGATGTACACGGCACTGTTCCTTTGCACCAAGTTTACCACAATGAATGCGACCACTTGCTTAGTAGTTAGATTTGGCATCTTTTGTAAACAGAACTACAGTGAAATGCACGAAAACTAAACCTTTGGTCAAGTTTTTGTTTTCCCCTCTAAATACAGAAGAAATGGGGCCTACATTTTTGCATATTAAAATTTTTAGTATCTTTTTTCTTGTTCTATTTGTACATTTACTTCTTTACTTTGCCTGTGGACATTAATTAATGTTGCGACAGTTTAACCACAGTTTTCGCTCCTGTTTTTAGAACTTCCAAGTTTTGAGACTTTTTGCCCTTTGTGTTTTTGTTATAAATTTTTATTCTTGTTGCCTGTGGCTGGAAAAACACAGCTTATACAATTTTTCTTTTTTGGAATTTGTTGAGATGTTCTGTGTGGCCTGAGAGATGGTTCCCGGGAAGGGAGGTCAGATGTACATCTATTGAATCAGACTTAAACGTAAGTCAAGGGTTGGTGAATGATTTATGCTTGGGGCCAGACAGGAAAACTCTGCCTCAGACACTGAGCTCCACTGCGGTGGAGTGAGCGTGGCAGTGACAGTGCGTACGTGACACACACCGCGGCAGGAAGGCTAGGCTAGGCCAGGGGGCTGACCCCAACTCCAAGCCCTCCTCCTTGATTTTGTTCCTGACTGAGGGATGTTAAAGTGTTCTACTGATGCCGGACTTTTTTCCTGTGTATGTTTCTTTGCTTAGAGAAAGAGAAATTCCTGACTCTTATCCTAATTACATCCTTACATCCTAACTGAACATGACATATTGTATCAGTAAAAAATATGACCTTTTAAAATACTGATTAATACACTGAATCTTGAATTCTACTTTTTCTGATAGTAATGTTCCAAACTTCCTATGCATTTGCATCTACTGGCTTAACTTGCCTCTTCTTTAAATTTTAAGCTCCCCATGCCTTTTATTTTAACTTTGTGGCTTTTTGAAAATAATTGAGGTAGACTTGATTTACAGTATTATATTAGTTTCAGGGGTACAACGTAGTGATTCAACATTTGTATAGATTTTGTTCCGTTTATAGTTACTATAAAATAGCGGCTCTGCCTGCTTTGTGTTTTGTGCATAAGTGGATTTTGTGGCATTTCCATATATTTATTTACTTTTTGCTGGAGTTTTTTTTTCTCATGATGAGTTTTTTTTTTTTAGTGCAAAATGTAACTTGACTTGTGCTTGAAGGATCACCTTTTCTGGTTTGTCCCCTTGTGTCCCGTGGCAGTGTCTCTGGCTTCTTGACTTCTTTTGCATATGAATTGTGATGTCTTTGATTGTTTTCCTTCATCAGTGTGTGAGGCACATTCTGGGTATCCCACTCTGCTCGTGTCTGCCGTCTGCATGTTTTACCTTAGTGTCCCTACTGTGTGTCCTTTGTGCTAACCAGGCTGGTCAGTTGCTGCGGGGGGTCAACCCTGGTGGCCTTACTTGAGAGACTGGCCGAGGAAATCAGGCTTTCCCTTCCGTGAACTTGGATCAGGAATTTTAACTGAGAAATGCAGGGAGGGGTTGCAGGACCTCTGGACCGAGTTGGGCTGGGGAAGACCCTGGTGCAAACCCATCTCTCTCTCTCTCTCTCTAGCCCTTGGCAACCACCGTCTGTCCTTTGTCCCTTTCCAGAATGTGGCAGGCATGGCTTAATAGATTGGGCAGCCCTGGAGACTTCTCTGACCTGGTGTGAAGGGTGGAGCTCCTCTGTGCTGGGCTTTATCTGTGCTCCTGAGCAGGTGCCCAGGCTGGACAGACCACACCCTCACTTACTTCTCTATTACCCAGGCAAGGACATTTGGATCTTTCCAGTTTGGAGATGACGAAGCTGCAAACATTCACGCCTAGGTGCTTGTGCGAACGTTGGTTTCTATTTCCCTTGGGTAAATACCTACACAGGGGACAGCGCCTTGTGTGATGAGTGTGTTTAACGTGAAAAAAATTGCCAGCTGCACCGAGGCAGCGGTACTTGGCACCATCGGCAACAGGGCATGAGAGGTCTGGCCCCGTGTCCTCTCCAGAACTTGATTTGCTGGGGCTCAGGCACTCACAGACCAGACGGGAAGCAAACAAACAGAGCGGCAACCTTCGGGTTTGGAACTCCCCCTTCACCGTGTCTGCAGAAAGGACACTGTCTTCCGACCTGGCCTCTCCTCTCCCGGACATCGATCTTACCCTTGTCTCAACGCTGGTTTCTCAAGTGTGTTCTCTGAACCCTAAACCCTAACACATTTAAAGTATTCTTTCTTTAATACATTTTGAAAATACTGCTGATTATATTTTTTACTTAACAGTTTGTAATGTTGATTAGAACATCAATGATCCTGAGTAATCTCATCACTAAGGACCTCATTCAAGTTGATTTTCCAACCACATTTGTTTGTAGCAATTTTTTTCTTATATGACATTTATTTATTTTTGGTAGAATTGTGTTCCAAGAAAGGTTTTTTTGTTTATGTTTTTGTTTTTGTTTTTGTGAAATATGACTCTAGGTTGCTAACTCTTTAAAAGCAGACTCCTAACTGCCCGTGGCAAGTTGAGAAATTCTAGTGAAAAACTGATGATTTTGAGAACATGCTAGCCAGAATATTGTTCATTTCTTAGAAGCCATAACGATGTATAAATCACAAAACCTATGGATTCTTAGCAACAGTTCTTTTGTGTCTAAGTTCCCCTCCATCGATGCATTTGCGTTGTGTCTGGGTTGTTTCTGTAGGTCTCCAGCAATGCAACTTGTCTACATTTTATTCCATACCTGGAAGTCAGTTTCCCTTGGTTTCTCAGTGAGGCCGTCGAGGAAGGAATTTTCCGTTTGGAGACAGAGATGGGGGTCATTTCTCTGGCTCTGACACTGGGGTCGCTGAAGCTCCCAAGGCTCCCTCTCCTCCTTAGTCCATAAGGACGAGAACTGCGTGCCTCATCTTCAGGGAGGTCGTGAGTCTCACACGAAACCCTGACGTGAACGGACTTGACCGTCCTTGGGTGTTGCTTGGCTTCAGGGATGCGCTAGGCAGGTCCACAGATGGCCAGCCTGACCGTGGCCGTCTCATGCTGAGAACCGTCTGCATGTGGAGGGTGACGTCCTGTGCTTTCCAGGAGGCAGACAGAGCTGTCCCTTCCTGGGCTTCTTCCCGGATGAGGTGCGGACGGTTAAAGGGGTGGGGGTCGCGGATACCTTCACTCCTGACAGCAACGGCTGCATTTCACTTAAATTCCTCCAGGAATAATGAGACTCTGTCCTTGCCATGTGACTCCTTCACTTTAGGTTTCTTGAGACTGAAGCCCTTTCTGAGACAATGATCGCTTAGCTAAGAGGGGGTCAACTTAGTTGCTGGTTATTTCATGAGTGAGAGATTTGGGGGACATGGGATGTGAAAAATTAAAATGCTGATTCACCAGTCACACCCTCCTAGCTCCTTTTACGGGAAGAATAAAGCGATGTCAGTGAGTCCGCAGACTAGGGACAGTTGATGCTCGGGCCACAGCTCCGCCGTGGACATCCCTGCCTCCGGCAGTGCTGCGCTCCCCTGGTGCGGAGAGTGGATGCCTCGTGACCACAGGAGCTCTGGCATGGGACAGACACCTGCCTGCCTGTGTACCTGCTGGATCTCCAGAAAGTAAATTGTTATTCTGTGAAACACTTGCAATTATGAGATGAAAAATGTCACATCCACAAAAGAAGTAAGGTTTGGTGTTCCATCTGACAGACGTAGCTCACTGTTAAAAACTAACACAGTGATTTGTTACATTTTGAATAGGAGCTGGCACCCGACACTTGAGAAACAGCTGTGGACCCTCTCGGCCCTCCAGTGTTGACCCAATCCAGCATCTTTTAGGTATTTTGCATTTGGGAGGCAACAGAGTCCTCATTAAAAAATGGCCTCACCTGCATTTAGCTGATCCTTGCGTGCTGGCCCGCCTCCTGGGTGGCCTCACCTGGACCACAGGAGGTTTCCAATCCACCCGAATTACCATGAAAACCATGCCCTGTGCTGCTGCTGGGAGGATATGCGGTGATGGAAGGAGATGGAGAGAGAGGCTGGAGGTGCCCCAGGCTTGCCTTGAAGGTGGAGGAAGAGGCCTTGGACCAAAGACACTGGAAAGGCAGAGGGAACAGAATGTGCTCAGGACCCTCCCAGAGGCACCAGCCCTCCAACCCATGACCTCAGCTCAGGGACAGTCACACAGGACTTCATGACTGTAGAAGAAAATGTGACCGTGGTTTAAGCCAGCACATTTGGGGCAATTCCTTGCTGCAGCCGTGAACAACTCACGTGTGGTCCTTGGGGCCACCAGAATCATACAAGCTCAGGTACACTCTGTCCGGAGCTCCAAGCCATCAGCATCCTTGCCTGGACTGTCCTGGAGCAAAGCATTTCTTTGTGAACCCAGCTAGTTGCTCATCAAGGAATTAACGCCACCAGCCTGCATCATGCCCACTTCTGAGAGCCTCTGTGTGTCAGTTCATCAGAGGCAGCCTTCTTCCCAAGGGTTTCTGGAGGCTGGGAGCTTAACATTTGTCGAGGGGTGAACCTGACCATCACAGGCTCCTCCGCTGGGGAGAAACATGGCCACAGGCTCGGGGGAAAGACCTGCGAGCCCTATGTAGAGGGAAAGGGAACATTTGGTGGAGCCTCCTGACCACGGGCGCTGACCTGAGAGAGCTTCGTACAGACCCCGGTGCATCCCGAGGACGTGGTCACTTAGCAGCAGGGAGCAGAAGGGCCCCGACCTCGTTTTCTGCCTCCGGGTCCTGACCCGGCAGCGCGGAGTCCAGCCTGCCCCTCCCGTCTCGTGCGCTGATCCGGGGGGACGCTTTTTCCTTCCTTTCTCTTCATCGGTTTGGAGGTGCTTGCTCAGCAGGGAACAGAGTGACCTCGGACAGACTAAAGGTCCAACCTAACAGAAAAGCCACTTCTCCGACTCACTCAGTCACAGCCGACACGCCGCCCTTCGTGTCTGCAGGCGGGAGGAGCGGCCCATCCGCCGAGCGCAGATGACCTGCACGACGTGCTGCCTCGGGGGCGCGCGGGGCTGCTCCCAAGCCACTCAGCCCTTTCTCCCTGCTTGAACCTGTCGACCAGCGCGTACTTTCTACACCATGACGCCCAGCGCAGTGCCGGCTGCCACCTTTACTCTGCGTTCTAATTTCTGATGAGGAAACGTTCAGCTGTTTCAGTGACTTTAAATAACACGCAGCCTGCCCACTCAAAGCCGGCACGCGGGGCCCTTAACACAGCGAGATGTCCCAGCTCCTTCTGAGGTGAGCGTCCGAGTGCTTGACGAGATGTGATGAAAACGGTTTTATCAGCGCAGTGGGCGTGTCCATCCTCTGCTGACGAATGAGGAAGTAACTCCTTGGTAAAGACCGGGATTAACCGCAGACACTCACCTGCAAACTGGAAACATATCCAACGCACACGAAAAAGTCGCTGGGGGGAAAGGAATTTTATTTTCATAAAAGAGGCAGGAAAAGAGCAAGAGGAGACCACAAGCTGTGGGAAGTATGCAAAGGGCTTAGGAAACTGAACCCGAGGCAATGTTTAGTTTCCAAATGATGCCAAGGACATCACGGCAGGACGGGATGTAGTGACTTCCCTAATCAGGCCTCGACGGACTCTGTGAGCGGCAAATGTCAGACTGCGAGGTATGGCGAGCCCAGGAGCCTTTGCAAGCGTACAGCCCCCTGCACCTACCGAATCGTTACGACCCATCCGTGCGAGGGTGGCAGCATTCGTGTGCGAGTCTGTCCAGTTTGTAGAGCTTGAACATCACTGGCTTCATTCATGAAAAATTACTTCTAACGTTTATGATGCTACTTCACAGACCCTGGTCAAAGACATGAGAGTGCAGGCTCTCTCTCCAGGGTGGTTTTGGAGTGTGTTTTCTGCATTGGAATAATCCAGATGTTTACTAACGCAGGGGACGCAGATGAAAACTAAGCCTTGAACACATTTATCACACCCTCTCTGCTAAGCGTTTAAAAATAAACTACAGCAATACCGCCAAGGACGTGTGGCTCCCCGCCTGTGTTCCCAGTCAAGGAAACCTCTTTCCCCTCCATCCTTGGAGACTCACGCTCGGCTGATGGTCCCTGAAACACTTCCCACACATTCCACAGCACTCACCCGCCTCATTCTCAGCCTGGTCCACGCCGCCCTGTCCAGAGACACAACACCCTGACCTGTCTCTCTTCTCCCCTCTCCTGGCTTCACTCCATCTGTTCTTGTCCGTTTGTAACTCACGTTGTGGAAATGGCCTATTCATGCCTTTTGGCCATTTGCAATGTATATTTCAGTAGGGGTTTGCAGGTTGTGTTTTTATATTGATTTATTATCTGATATGCATATAGTAACTATGACCATCCATTTTCTTCCTTGCATTGTAATTTTTCAGTGCCATCTTCTGTAGGACAGAAGTTTTAAATTTTTACATGGTTGACTCTTGTTAGTCTTTTCTGTGTTATCTTCCCCCAGTGCCTTCATGTCACTTCCTGTACGTTGTGTTCTTTCCTCTATTTATAATTGACCTCTAAGACGCTGTCGCAGATGCAACACAGCCCCAGTGAGTCCCTGCCTGAGTCCTTTGATTCTAAGTTTTAGCTCCCTGGGAGGGAACATCTGATTGGCTCAGTTCTGATGGTCAAGTCACATTGGAGAGGATGCTGTGCCGCAGTGCACAGGGGTGGCCCTCTGGACCACACGGGGCTACAGCTGTTCTCGCAGAGGGAGACTGCCGGTGAGTGAGGAAGCCACGCCCCTTGCTGTCTCTACGAGAGGGAACCTTCAATTTCGGACCATCCCGACAGCGCATTATGCATTTCTTCCTGCTGTCTTTTCAAAAATGGGGAAACACCGTGTGAGAAATACTCTCGATGCACTAAAGGCAAAAGGATTCAAATGTCCATCATATTTGGGCCAGAAAAGCTTGATCAATTACCAGTTATTTCTGTGTTGTAATTATCCACGATTTTTATGTTACAGAAGTGGCCCAGAAGAGGTATTTGAAGAAGGACTTTGTCCTATCTGTGAACTCTTACCATGAATATTTCTGTTAAAATTTAGGCAGTAAGTATAAATGTAAGTTGAATCTAAAAACCTTGAAATTAGTGGTGAGATGTACTTTTCTGTGCAAGAAATGTCAAGATGGGAAATAAGAAATCAGAGCCTGGCCCTCAGGCTCCTGCCCAGACGCCGTTCTGAACTTGGCGGATGCATCTGACAGGCCGCTTCTCTGCTCTAGACCCCGCGGAGTCTTTGGAAACATGAGCAGGTGGTCCGCAGGGCAGTGACTTGTTGAGTGGTTTTATGGCTTCTCCACTGGTGATGGTGAGGCACTCCCGTGGTCCCTGATGTTCCTGCTCTTGGCCTGATGCTGGGGAGACTGCAGTGGGAACACTTCTGGGTTCTGGGAATAGTGATTTGGGAGGACTCTGACTTTTTTTTTTTAACAGGTATTTTATAGATTCAGAGATTCCTTTGGAAAAAAAAATGGTGACTGATTTCTTGCCAGTGTTTCCTCGTTACTGCTAATATAAGTAATGTGTGTGGCATTCTCACCTAATACACAGTTTAGGACATTCATGTCTGCTTAAACGTGGTTTTCAATCCGTCTGTTAAAACTAGTTGTCCGAAGACTGTTTCATGAAGGCGTTGTCAAATTATTAAAGTTAGAATGCAAGAATGTTTGAAGACTAAGTGACCATGCATCCTGTTTCTAATAAGAGAAGTGCTTTTGTCTCTGCCTTTCTTAGTAGGGGTGCATACGTCAGAGTTTCAAGCACCATTTGGTAAGTAGGTGTAAAGTCAAGTCTGCAAAAGAGGAAAAAGGAAAGGTTTTAAGAGGAGAATCACGTGTGTTCTGTCTTATTTCAGGAAATGCCGCTATAGCATCTTTAACAGCATCACATCTTTTTTTTTTTTGTGGGAAGTATTCTTCCTTCCTTCCTTCCTTCCTTCCTTCCTTCCTTCCTTCCTTCCTTCCTTCCCTTTCCTTTCAGTTGAAATGCAGTCAGTTACAATGTGTCAGTCTCTGGTGCACAGCGTCATGTTCCAATCATTCATGTATATTTGTTTTCATATTCTTTGTCATTAATGGTTATTATAAGATACTGACTACAGTTCCCTATGCTGTACAGAAGAAACTTGCTTTTTATGTATTTTTATATACAGTGGTTAACATCTGCAAATCTCAAACTGCCAAACTGACCCCTTCCCACCCCGTCTTGTAACATGAACCCGGGCTTCTCAAGCTGTCTTGACACTGAGACTGTAAACCCAAGGAGAGAACCACAGCGAGTTCCATGAACCCCGCTGTGGACTCGTGGGTCTCGGTTGGGGAAGATACTGCTCAGTTTTGCATGATTTTAGTTAAGTCTCTCAAAGCAGTGGAAGCCACCCCAATTTATTATGATGCCTTGTGAATCAGCATTCATGGGACTAGGGGAGGGGGAGAGAAAAGCAGAGAAGGGGGAACAAAGGAAGAGGTGGAAGACGACCTGCTTCGATTTGCCTTTGTCCTCCTGGGGAGAACGTAGGAGCACATCCTTCCCGTCTGCTCACCCGCATCCCCTGCTACGATGTTCTCTCTGTAGAGCGAGTGTCTCAAGTCCCTCCTCCACAGCAGTAATGGGGGCAGCTACCCGCCTTCTCCCGGATGAACTGGCTGCCGAGACCGTGGCTTTGCTCTGGGTCCAACCTGCAGACCAGACGACCTGCTCATTTTGTGGACTGGCTCCGACCTTCCCTGCATTTGTTTCTAACCAGTTACAAATCCTACTTGTCAGAGTTCCACTGAGGATTTCCATTTTATTTGGAGGATTTTAAAATCACTCCAAGAAATCCAGACAGCTGGGGAACATTTTTGTTTTTATTGTTCTTTTTTAAACAGAGCCCAAATGTCCATTTTGCGCTGTATGTTTTTCGAACGGATATGTTTGTAGATCAACTTGATGAGCTCCCAGAAAATGTGATGTCATAGTGAATATATTTAACTTCAAGGATGAGCAGTTGATCTGCAATAGACATGATGTTAGAACATGTGATATGGGAAAATTTTACAGCAGGCCAATTACGTCTCTATCTAATCAAGGGCGGGTGAATTGCTTAAGGAATAATAAACTATGTACCCACAGGCCTGGAGTCCAAAGGTCGATTCTCGGAGCATCAGTGGTCACACGGACTCAGTCTGTTATAATTAGGCTCACTCTGCAGCCGGCGTCTGTCCGCTGACTGGAGTGTGGGAAATGTTTCTTCTCTTGTATCCCCTCTTGCATAAAGTCTCCTGCCCCAGGATCCTCACAATGGCTGCCTTTCCCTCGACGTTTGCAAATAGTCCAACTTACACTGGTAGAAATTTCCCATCAGCTGTCAGTGTGTGGCAGACATATCGGCACAATGTGAATCGTGACACGATGTTTATAAAGCCGGGGAAAGGGCGCCAGTGGGTGGCTGTCGACTCGAGTGATCACTTAGCCTTTTTCAGAGACCGCCTTGTTTCACTTCCGGAGCTGCTCCTCGTCTCTTGGCTTCAGCGGCTGGCGGAGCAGTGCTTACCTTCCGGAGCCCCTGGGTGACTCTCCGTAGTCGCCTGGGTCCTTAGTGGGGACCCTGCCCTGAAGTTCTCCCTACTTGGTCCAGAAATAGGTGCAACCCCCAACACCCTGGAGTAGACGCACCCTGTTTGCTTCAACCCAACGGGTCATGTTTAGAGCCTGTGGCGATGACATACGGGCAAGTGTATGTTTTTATAATGACAATAATTTCAAGGTCCACATGGGATTTTCACACATTGAAGGCTACGTATCTCTTGCCATTTTAAGATGTTATGCATTTCACATGTGTCAAATCTCTCTCTCTCTCTTTTTCTTTTTGGTTTACCTCCTTGCTTTGTAACACACCCCTTTGTCTTATTCAGTCTTGGCATATTTTTAAGAATTTATTTTCCCGGGGACTTGCACAGGCGCTTTTACAAAATCTAGAACAGCGCTGTTTCTGTAATTTTAAAAACAAAGCCAGTGCTAAGAAAACTTGCTTCTGGGCTTCTCCGCAGGAGGGTGAGTTGGGAGACCTTGGGGTAAGGAGTTTTCTCAGCTACGTTGTGGGGAAAACACTGTGTGTGTTAAAAGCAAATCTCTCCTACATGGCGTGCCCTGAAGTCCTGTCTCATCGCTGTCCAGGGAGATGTCGCTTCATGGTCTCTATATTTTTTGTGCTTTGTTTGCTTGCTTTTTCAAAAGGAGGTAAAAAAAACAATAAACATGTACAAAACAGGCTTCAAAGTTTCCTGAAACAGCTAGGGAAATCATTTTCATGTTTTTTTTGTTGCCTTATTTATTCATTTATTTAATTTTTAGCCAAGTGTAGTCCCTTTACAGTGTCGTGTCAGCGTCTGGTGCACGGCACCTGCTTCAGCCGTACGTGACATTTCCATGGTTTAGCCCTTACATCTGTGAAGGTTTAACTTACACACTTTTATAGCCTTATCATGTGAATTATCTCTTAAAGACAGTGATTTTTTTTCCTAAGGGATTTTTCTACGGAAAAGTGTCAGTAAGACATTTTTCTCTTTACTGGGGATCAGGAATCGCGGAGCAGAGGCTGTTGGGAGAAGTTCTGGTTTTGGGTGAGCGCCGGCAGCTCAGGACATTCCCAGAGCTGCTTTTATCTTGTGAAGGTGAGACCAGTGACTTTAAAAGGCTGATTACTATGATTTTACCAGCTAGTTTCAAATAGTAGGCAGTTTCAACCGAGAACCGGTTTCCCACTGGTCTCACTGTAATTCACGCCACCAGCAAACTCAAATGAGCTCTCGGTGATGCTTAAAAACCTCACTACATCCGGTCATTGTTCAAAAAGGACCACGTCTCACTCTCTCTCTCGAACTGTTGACACTCCCACGTCTTCTCTTGTCGTGAGAAATTGGCTGACACAGTTAGAAGGAAACGCTCTTATTTTGTCCCCTTGAAATTTACCAGCCGGCCTTCGTCTCTGTCCGCCATCTGCCTCCACTTCCTCCTCCATCATGTCTTGTGCTATGAATTCCACTTCCCTGCTCTTCCAAGAGCTTCAACTTCGTAATCAAACCCTCCCTCCCTTGAATGTTCACAATCTCCCCCCTGCATCCTCTGGCCAATACACAGACACCGTTTAGCATTTCCTGTATCAAAACAAGCAAACCCCAGCCTTTGACCCACTTGCCCCAGGAAGGCTCTGTTCTCCTGGCTCCTCAGCAGACCGCCTTGGGCCTACGACTACCATGTTTACCTTCCTCCTCCTCCCTCCTGGACTCGGTCTGTCCGGGACTCAGCCCCCACCACTCTCTGAAGTTGCTCTGGTCAAGGTCACCCAGGACCAGCTTGCTAGGCCCTGAGCTTGTCTCTGTCCTGATCTTAATGAGCCCAGACGCAGCCATCAGCACCCTTGACTGCACCTTCCCTTTCCCGCGAGCGCCGTCCTCTCTCAGCTCCGAGTCGCCGTCCCCGCTTCGCCCCATCCCCAGGCGCTGACTTCCCTTTGTCTTTGCTGGCTGTGTTGATTTCTCTCCTCTGACGGAGTCTGACGCTGGAGCTCCTAGCCTTCTGCTTGCCTGTCTACACCGTCTTCTCACTTAAACACGATCTATAGAAGGATTAATCCCATTTTCACATCTTCAGCTCCAGCTTTGTGCACTGAGCTCAGAACTTGTGTGGACGTCTGATTCAGTGTCGCTATTTGGGTGTGTGCCGTCCATGTAAACCTAATTTGACCAAAACAGAACTCCTGATTTCTCTCAGTCTTGACCCGAAACATACATCTCCTTTGTCGCCCATCTTTCCCCCATGCTTTTGTTTAACATGGAGTGGGTTGTATTCATTAAAGTAAAATTTAAAAACATTGAATTCTCGATAAGGAAAATATAAACAAGAAAGAACAAAATAAAACAGCACAAACCCACCAACTGTCACTGCCGAGCGTGGCGTCGGTCCTGCCCAGCGCTGTTCCGCGCACTTTTACACCAACGGGGTTTTGTTGGTTATGATTCTTTCAGCTTCAGGAGACAGCAAGTTAGTTCAGACCAGTGTAAGCCAAAAATGAGTATTCCCGCTCAGAGCACTGAAAAGCTGGTGGGTGATGCTGCCAGACCCAGGGGCTCAAATCAGGTGGGCGCACAGCACACCGCAGTGGACGCGGCTGCCCGGCTGGTTGGGAACTGCTTTCCCACGAGCGCCAACGGGAGGACAGGGGACGAACCTCACTGGTCCAGCAGGGTCACAAACCCACTGAGACACAATCACTACGCTGGGGCTGCCCTGTGTGGTCAGGTGCCTTCCCCAACACCCACCAGCCCACAGGAACCCAGAAAAGTGGGAGGAGGGCTCCCCCAGAGAAATACTGGGCAGGCCCCCCAGAAAGGTCTAGCTCAGTAATCATACTCGTGTGATATTTTTTATGCTGTTTCTCTCATTAATGAGGGACCAGGATCACCTTTCTGTGTCAATAAATATACTTTCGGCAAAACCAGCCTAAATGACTGACCTGTAGTCAGACGGGGGTGGCTTTGCAATTTCACCGTCCCTCACCGATGGACGCTTAACAGTACTTCCAATTTCCTTCAAGACAATCAGTTGTCCATGAATAGCCTTTAAGTGAAACACTTGCACATAAGCATTGAATTAACTATTAACATGCTTCAACCTTTTCTAGAAACAGAATTTCTGAGCTGAAAAGCATGCACTTCTAATGTTTCTGATAAGATTTTTGTCAGTTTATCACTTAGAAAATTATGCAGATACATGCTCCCACTAGCAAGATATGCAATTACTGATTTGTGCACAAGGGAAATGTGCACAATTGATTTTTTCATATCCATATAATAAGTTTTCCCCCATCTTTTTCAAGTCATATAAACAATTTTAATTTTGTTTTGCTTTGCATCTATCTGATTACTAGTGAGGATCCATTAATTTTGGATTCACACTGTCCCTGCTGAATTTCCCAGGAGGGTAGCAGCATCCTGTGAGCCAGCTGGAGGGCTGCAGCCTCCAAACAGCCTTCCCGGAGAAGCCGTGGGGTAGCAGCGATGGGCTAAGCCGACTAGTGATTTATTCACTGAGTGTGCACAAGGGGGCGAGCCCTGTGTCAGAGCATCCCCGTCTCCTCTCAGCCCTGCCTGGCCTCCTGCCTGCATCCCCTCCAGCCTCCTGGACTCCTCCGCCTCGTTTCTCAGCTCAGCTGGCTCCTCAGCCGTGTGCTCTTGTCAGTCCTGCCCCGGGATGGTCTGCCGTCCACACCCTCCTCCACACTGTCCGACCTACAGCAGCCCCTGCCTCCCCCACCACAGCCACGGACCCCCACCCGGTTTGATGGTCCTCACGGAACCTGCTCCCACCTGGAGTTCCTGTGTCCCTTTTGGTCTTTGGATTCTGTGCTTTCCCGTTAGAATGTATCCTGCTCATGCAGTGTCTGGAAATGATTGTCTAACGGTGGACTCTGGGACACTGAGGCAGGGGAGCAGAGCAGGTGAGGGAGCTGCTGGCCCACCCAGGGTCCCTGACCCGTCACCATGGCAACCCTTCACCTCATCTCCACTGGGGACTGCTCCCCTCCGCCACGACTGCCCCCTCACACAGCCCAGGGTGTGCGATGTCCCCTCTACCCGGTGGCTTGTGGTGCTGCTCACATCGAGGACTGGTCCTGTTGTTTCCTATAGTTTGTATTCACTGTGATTGAGTTAAAAGTCTCATTTGCTAAAGAAATTGGGCATTCACTTCCCTGAGCAATGTCTCCTGGGAGACATTTGGATTGACTAGTTTGGAGTTCTTTCAAGTCCAAACTACGATTTGTATGATGTTTAGAAATCCCGCAACAGTGGATCTCAGATTTTGTCTAAACTGTAAGTGAGCAATATTAAATTCTTAGGACATCTCTATAGAAAAATATTATAAAAATGCCTCATAAAGACAAAATTAAAAAACAGCAAAAAATCCTTCGCTAAGTCCTTGGTAAGCATTCTCTCTCAAAGTTTTTCTTTCTTTCTTATTAATGCATTTCAGCATGATTTATACTAAACTGAATTAAATGGTAGCAAGGTTATTGAAATCGAATCAGCAACAGTGTTTGTAGACCATAATTTAATCAGCGGGGGAGGTGGAAGGTCAAGCTATTACTCATTCACTGGAATTTTAATTCTGCAAAATATACTAGTTCAAACTAAGGTTATGTTTGAGACTATTCCACAGAGATTAATTTAATAATTTGAGCATAAACGATACATCATTGAAAGAGCTTTTCTCCTCATAAAGGAATGTTCCAGACAGGCTGGCTTGTGTGGTTGTTTCTCAACCGCCGAGGGCTTAGCTTTCGAAGACAGCTGATTGTCACATAGACCCAGGAAACGAACTATGGATATCAAGGGGGAGGGGGCTGGGGGGAAAACTTAGAAGTTTGGGATTAGCAGATAGGCACTACTGTATACAAAACAGGTAAACAACAAGGCCCTACTGTGTAGCACAAGGAACCATATTCAATAGCTTGTAATAACCTATAATGGAAAAGAATCTGTATATGTGTATGTATGACTGAGTCACTTTGCTGTCCCCCTGACACTAGCACAGCATGGTAAGTCAACTACAGCTCAATAGAAAAATTTCAAAAAAAATTCAAAAAGACAGCTGATTGCCACCTGTGGACAATATTAATGGAACGACTCAGGTAAAGAGTAAACCGGTAAAGAACAGACTCGCCCTTTGTGTGGGAGCTGTTTTGTTTGCACCACCGAACCATTTTCTGGGGTTGGATGAGTTTGTAGTCTGTGACCTGCCTGGAGGGCACCGCCAAGGACTATTTCGTCTTCCAGGCAGATGAGTGGGTGACCCCACCCCGGTCTGTCACATGAATAACCGGGAGGGCTCATTAAATACAGACCTTAAATCAATGCAAAAACAGTATGTTGAGAAAAACCTACGTTTGGCCATAAATGCTACGTAACCCTGGTTCTGTGTGTTTGCAAGCATCATTACACATTACGTCAGGTCGGCTCTGATATGTCTCCTGCTTTTTTTTGTTGATGTACAGTCAGCAGGACTGGGTGTGCCCCTTGTCCTCAGAGCCTGTGAGAGAAACCTCTGCTCTCTCTGGTTCTTTTCTTTGAAAACATTTTTCTTTGAGTTTAGATTTCTCTCAGACAGTTATTTTCTCCTTCAATATTTTAAATGCATCCTCTGTTGCCTTCCGGCTTAGTCACTTCTGGGGAGAAGTCGGCTAGATGTCTTTGTTCCTCTGTGTGGAATACGTAAGCTTTCTTTTTTCTGGCTACTTTCTCTTTATCTATCCCACCCCCCGCCCCAGCATTTAACTGAGAGTATTTTTGTGTGTTTGTTTATTTGTTTATCCTGCTTAGGATATTCTGAGCTTCTTGGATCTGTGGTTTTTCTTCAATTTTAGAAAATAAATGTTTTTGTCCTGTTCAGTCTCATGTTTCCTTCTAGGATACCGATTGCATGTGTGTTGGGTCATTGGTGGCATCCCACTGGTTGTGAGCTTACTATCATTTTTTCTTTTCTCATTCTTGTTTCTCTTTGTATTTGAACTGACAGAACGTTTATGAGCCTAGCGTCAAGCTCATGGCTTATTTTCTCAGGTGTCTCCAGTTGGAAGAGAAGCAGGGAACCCTTTTCTTCTTCCACTGGCCAGAAATGCAAGATGGTTTATCTGCCTTGAGAGAAAGGAGAGAACACTGAGAAAGCCCCACAGCTCGGGTACGCAAGCTCACCTGCTGCTGGGATGGGCTCCGGGGAGCAGGAGGTGCACCCCGCTTCCAAGGGGAGGACCACGTGCCTGATGGGAGGCCCTGCCTGTGCTGCAGGTGTCTCTGGGCTCAGCTGTAAGCCACAGATGGATGAGGCACTGGGGAAAGTCTCCAGGATTCTGGCCCCACTCTAAGCACAAGGTGACATCAGCCCACCTGCTTTCCACATCCTCAGCAGAACAGGACTCCTGCAGCACAACTTTTCTCTTAGATGAGTCACCCCAGTATTAGAAGTGCTAAAGGGCTGTATTTCAAGATTTTGAAATTTGTGTATGTATGTAAGTATTGAAAGTACCCTCCTACACTACTGGTGGAAATGTGGCTTAGTGCAGCCACTATGGAGGATGGTATGACGGTTCCTTAAAAAACTAAAAATAGACTTACCCTATGACCCAGCAATCCCACTCCTGGGCACATATCTGGAGGAAACTCTAATTCGAAAAGACACGTGTACCCCAATGTTCACAGCAGCACTGTTTACAACAGCCAAGACATGGAAACAGCCTAAATGTCCATTGACAGATGACTGGATAAAGAAGTTGTGATCAATATATACAATGGAATACTACTCAGCCACAAAAAAGAATGAAATAATGCTATTTGCAGCAATGTGGATGGACTTGGAGTGTATTATGCTAAGTGAAATAAGTCAGACAGAAAAAGGCAAATATCATATGATACCACTTATATGTGGAATCTAAAAAATGACTCTAGTGAACTTACTTACAAAACAAAAACAGGCTCACAGACATAGAAAACAAACTTACAGTTACCAGGGAGGAAAGGGGGTGGAGAGAGAGAACTGGGAGTTGAGAATTTGCAGATACTTACAAAAAAAAGGACTCAAATACTTTAGTCTAGGTTTTTGACACTCCAGTTTCTCAGTAAGTGTTTTTAATTTTGGAGTTTGAAATCCTCTTTTTAGTAATTTTCCTTTTCTGGAAGTCCCAAATAAGCGAAATTTAAAAAATGTCATCGACTGTCACATGCAAAAGGCCAGTAAAATGTATTTATTAAATGAATGTCACAGGCATAATGATCCACTCTTGTGCCTTGAACAAGAATGTCAGCTCCTCTGTGGCTATTCAGTAAGTTAATGACAGAGTTGTTTCTAATCACGGTGTGAGAGCGCAGTTTAAAGGGAAAACAGCCACGTACGCTCAGTAAATTTGGGCTAGTTGGATGCAATGACTTACTATTGTCTCACAGTTCCTTTCCAGGCAGAACGCGGCACCTTAACACAGCATGTGTGCGTGTCTGTGAAGTCTCGCTATCAGAGCAAAGCGGTGGTCGAGCTAACGGCGGCCTCCCACATTTCCCCGAAGGCTTTAGAAACTAGAACTGCATCTGAGTGGCGTCCACGCCCCCGTCACTCAGTACGGAGACTGTTTTATTGCAGACTTTATATCCAGGTTTTCTACGCTGCACGACCTTTCTAATTACAGCGATCATCTGCACATAATTTGGGCAAAATCTGAAGCAATTTCTAGCTTGCAGTTTTCAGATAATGACAGCAGTGTACGAGGTACACATGAGCTGGGTTCCAGATGTCCCTGAGCAGGTGAGCTGTGTGATGTTTGGCTGAATTCTCTAGAAAAAAGATCATAGGATGGTTAATCTCCAGGCCAGTCAACATCTTTTTTTGTTTGTTTGTTTTTAACTCATCCTGTACCTGGAGAATGGCATGACCATTAAATTGGACTTCAGAAATTCATCATTCATATCACGTGAACGTTAATCAGAGATGTGTCAGTCACACCCAGAGCGGAGCTTCCTGGAGAGAGGTCTGGACCACAGAACTCCAGAGTTTTCAATCAGTGGTTTACCCCTTCACTGCCGTGGCTCCTTGATTCTTGCATGGGATCTGCCCGGAAGACCAGACAAGGGCAGAAAGGCTGTGCCTTCTCTGCTGGTTGGCCCTTTTGACCTGCGACTGGTTCAGTTCTTAGCCCTGATGAGCTGCGTGGCTCAGGGTGATGTAAATTGCTTCTCACCCGTGGGAACGAGTTCTGGGGGACCCCCGGCAGCACAGGATAAGCACGCGCCTTATCAGAGCGTGCATTTTATTTCCCAAAAGGGACTGTAACTCTTTTACATCAAAGCACTTTGGGATTGATGGGAGGGGAGGCTGTTTCTCCCTAAGACCTGAAGCGGTCCGACTAAGGTCGCTTTCACTGCAAGTCCGTCCCTCCGCATCCACAGGGCTGGCGAGGGGCGTCCTAAGGGCAGGAGTCTACCCCTCCTTCCAAGCAGGGGGCGGCCCTGGGATTGCCAACAGCACAGCCGTGGACTGAACTTAGGACGTACTGAGGAAGCCTCAGTGGAAAAGGGAAAACTAAAAAGCAGGACCTGCCGTGGAGATGCCAAAGCTTCATGGTTTTCCCCGGATTAGTGTCAACCTCACGGGGCCATCTGTCCCCTCCACGCCGCCGGCCGGAGAGGGGGAGGGGGAGGGCCGGTTTCTCCCAGAGCTGGTGTTCCCTCGCGTTGGAGATCATGTTGGAGGCTCAGCGGTGCTCCTGCCATTCTCTGGGGACGAGAGTAAAGGGCAGGGGGCCTCTTTCTGGGGTGATGGCGTATCCTTAGATTGACTGTGCTGGTGGTGCACGTGGCCGTGAATGTGCCAAAAGCCACTGCATTGTGAGCTTTCAATTTGCTGCGGTGTGAATTACATCTCAGCCAAGCTGTGTAAAATCTCCAGTTGTGTCTGCACCTCGTGGGGCCGTTTTCCCAAGCTTTGCCGCGTGTCCGTCCGTCTGGGGCAGGACACACGCTGTCAGCTATTAGACGTCTCAGGCTTTTGTGACGTTCCCCTTGTAGAGTTAGTGCTCCCTCTTACGAGGCACGGGTGTGCTTTCTTATGGGGTAAAATTTAAAGACCATGGAATTCTTGATAAGGGTATGCTTTAAAGTTTTGACAAATTTATGAATATGTGTAATTACCACTGCAGTCAACAAAGAAAACATAACCCCCACCCAAGTTATAACTGAAAATAAGCATCGGGGCTTTGCATGTTGGGGAGCACTTCCAGGGGACGGATGACCCCGGCTCTGGCAATGCGACTGAATGCATAGGGTCTGCTGGAGCTGAGGCCCTTAAACTTAACATCATCTGGGAACAGAAGATCTTGTATCTGTTTTGTGAAGTGCTTACCAAGGATGTCATTGTTTTTGAGTCAGTATAAAAAGCATTGGGCTTTCGATGTCATCTCCTTCATGGTCATGGATAGTGATAAAAATGTACGTTGTTTTTGCCTCATCTGATTTTGCTGAACTCACTTATCACGGGAGTGTTTGTAGATTCCTTGGGGTTTTGCAAACCTACAAGCATGTCATTGGCGAACGGTCACGGTTTCATTTCGCTTTTCTGTCTGCCTGCCTTTAACTCCTCTGTCTTGCTTTCGCACCAGTTAGAGCTCCCAGGACCACTTTGGATGAGTAAGCAGAGCAGTCAGCCTCATTTTTTCTTAATTTTGGGGGAAAGATTTCACAGTAAAGGATGGTCTAAGCCTGGGGGTTTTGTGGATAATCCTGCACAAGCTGGCGCAGCTCCCCGTAGCCCTAGTTTGCGGATAGTGTTTATCATGAACGGGTGTGGGATTTGTCCAGTGCTTTTTCTGCATGGATGTATTTTTTCGTCATATATTTTTTCCTTTTCAGACTATTGATAATACTCCAGATTACATTGATTTTTGAATGTTGAACTAGCATTGCACTTAGTCATGTTGTGTAATTCCTTTTTTATTGAATTATGATTGACATACAGCATGACATTTGTGTCAGTACATATACATAGTGACTCAGTATTTGCACACGTTACAAAATGATCATGGCGATATGTCTGGTTACCATCTGTCATCAGACAATTACAGTGTGATTATAATAACAATATTGTAGCTACTGGAGTTATAATATTACTGACTACGCCCCCTATGCTTACATAATACACCTTCGCGATCGGCTTTATAGCTGGAAGTCCGTAGCCCTCAATCCCCTTCACCTATTTGCCCCCTTCCCACCCCTCCCCCCAGCAACCACGGGAGGAGAGAGGTTTCCAGAGGCTGTTACTCCACCACGTGCACTCACGTCGCCTCCGCTGGTTCTCATTTTGTAAGTTTACTCAGAACCCACACAGTTCAGGAGCAAGGGAAGCTTTCTGAGGCCAGAGGAAGCTGGGAAGGGGGTGAGACTAGATGGTTTTGTTCTTGTGAGACGGAGCCGGTCAAACCTCCCTGCTTATCGTCTCTTGATTCAGGGTGGCCTCTTCTCTCAGCACCATGGGGTAGCCCTGTCCTACGGGCACAGTCAGGGACGATGTGGGTCTCAAGTAGAGCTCCGATCCTCTGTTATATCTACAAGCTTTCATGGGGCACCTGCCCTGCGTCTTCAGATTAAGTAAATTAAGAACCAAATTTTGCTTAGTAAGAATTTGAAAATCAGTTTTTTTTCTCTTAGCAAACAGGCTTGTCTGTTTCGGACACCACACTTCTCCAGCCGCCATGGGGCACCTGCCCTGCGTCTTCAGATTAAGTAAATTAAGAACCAAATTTTGCTTAGTAAGAATTTGAAAATCAGTTTTTTTTCTCTTAGCAAACAGGCTTGTCTGTTTCGGACACCACACTTCTCCAGCCGAGTCTAGTTACTGTGTTTTCTTTCTCTACGGTCCCTTTGATATTAAAAATGAGGGTTATTTAAGGCTCTTAAAATACAGTTTTAACATTGTCATCTACGTCTATAATTTTACTTGGTACCAGTAATTATCCATTTGAAATTTGCTCAATCTAGATTAACTAAGACCTGCTCTTTGAGGTGAGAATCACGACAGACTTCTCCGTCTGGACACTAAGCACGTCATTTTTTGGTCCACACCTTCCTTCCCCAGCTGTGGAAATACTTAATGGCATCCAGTGAACCAGTCAGAAAATATTTTTTGCAGTATTTTGGTCATGTTGTACAAATTCAAGAAATAATGTCTACTTAAAGTAATTTATTCTTGTTTTGTTTCTTTGTGATCCAACTGGGCTGGAAAGGATAGTCTAGTGAGGTTCTTAGGTGAATGCTGTCTGAAAATTTTAACATTTTTCTTCTTGATTTTTTTCTCTTGTCGTGCAATACTAGTTCATTTGTGATAATAACCAAAAACACTCCTTTTTAGTTTTCACAAATGAGATTTAAAATAATTCTGCATGTTAGGAAAGGAAAACAATAAAAGAGTCTTAATCCTTTGCACCTACATATTCTTTAGAGTAAGATAGTATGATGGTGGCAGGAGCTGGGATAATTATTATTAAATATCAGAATGAGAGCAGACGATTTACAAGCCAGGTCAGATTTCTCTCGGAGCGGCCACTATGACAACCCACCTGTCAGCTGCCTTGTGGTAGCGCTGGTCTGTGGCTTAGCATAGCTGTCAATTTTTTTTTCTTTTTAAATTGAAATGCAGTCAGCGTGCAATGCTGCGTCAGGTTCTGGTGCAGCGCACAATAGTTCAGTCATAATAACTGCTAGCTGAGAAAGCTGGCAGGGCGTTCACCCACCTCAGACACAGCGGATGCCAGGGGGCCAAGGACACCGTGAATCCACACGGATGAACTTGTGCTTTGTGGTGATAGATACACGTCAGAGATTAAGTGGCACAACTTTCTGTAAAGACAGGGGCTCCTGCCCCCAAATGGGACGGTCCCCCCAAAACACAGTCAGTGCTGATCCTGTTGGCCTTTGTATGCTCATGACCTATGGAAAGGAAGTACCATGAGAAGGTTTCTCATGAACAAGAGAAGGACATTCTATCATTAATAATATTCAGGAGCTTCAAAATTGTTAGATCTTGTAATAGCCTTTAATGAAAAGGAATATGAAAGTCACTATATGGATGTACATTCATGACTGGGACATTGTGCTGGACACCAGAAATGGGGTAAAAAAAAGTGTTGGAGAAAATGTAGCTGGATGGATGGTGGTCAAGGTACAAATGCCACTTGGCGCCCGGGAGGGTTGGATCTCACAGTGACTGTGACAACGCTGTGGACTTTGTATTTGCCTCTCTTAGACTTTATGGGTTTCGGCAGTGGGGACAGGGGCTTGTGTCCTTAACCCACTGCACCAGCCATCATTCAGCCCGCTGCACCGGCCAGTCCCTTGAGCGACGACAGAGGCAGAAGACGCTGTCTGCCAGTACCACGTGTGATCTCAAAGTCCAAAACCAGCATCCAGGAGAAACGCGCCCGCAGGATGGTGACGTGGTCGCTAGTGCAAAAACCTGCTCCTCAAATCACCACCTGGCTTTGAGAACATCAAATTCTAGGTCAGGCCACCATAAACTGGCAAAAAGAGAGAATATATAAGAAAAGTTGCATCTCTGAGCTAATCAGGATTTAATTATTCATCTCCAGGAGAAGCTTTATTTCATAAAATGTTCTATTTTATTAGATTTAGCTCTTCCCCCCAAAAATAATTAATCTCAGAGGCATGGCCCTTATAGACCAACTGACTTAGGTTGTCTCCAGCTAAAATTAATCCGAATGAACAGTGAGCTGCCAGAGTGGCAGAAAGAGTGAGGAAGAGGGAAGGAAGGATGGCATCAAGCACGCAGAAGATGTTTCCACTGCTCTCGGCAGACGGGCTGGGGGACGGGGCGTCCCACCCGGGCTGCACAGCGACCTGGCACTGCACACATTAGCATCACAGTTGACTAGGCTCAGGCAGGAGCCAGCTTGCTGTGGGCCGCCTGCCGGGAAGCTGCACCATCAGGCTGAAGGGCAGGCCTCTCTTCTGCGGCGCTGCCCCCCACTCAGTAAGTGGTGAAGGGCACCCCCATTTCTGTCTCAGCATCATGGTCGTCCTGACTTCACACACGCCACTTAAACAGAGATGGCCGAGAAGATCCCAGGATTCCTATAACGCTCTTTGCAGGTGGAGGGAACCCACTCAGTCCAGTGCTATTGCTAACACGCAACTACCACTGCTTCTAAAATCGCCCGTGAGTGCAACTTGCAAAAGGTCTTATTTTTCCCGTCTAAATGTTAATGTGATCAAGTTGTCCTTGGCCATGCCGCAGGGTACACCGCTGGCGCCAGGACCCTCGTGTGTAGCAGGAAAGGAAATACTCTTGGGAGTCACTAGTGGCCTCTTTAGAACACACCCTAAAATCTATAGAGAGAGAATCTTAAGTACTGACGCCTGGGGAGCTGGGGTACGCAGCTAAGAGCAGGTCTGGCACAGCTTTTAGGCTGGTTTCCCAAAGGGCTTATGGCGTGGTATTCATGATAGTCTTAAATTCACCCTTATCTGGGCTCTGATTTGGTTAACACTCAAGAGCAAATCCATTTCTCAGTGGTAGACACAGTTTAATCAAGCTCGGGAAATTGATATATAAACCCAAAATGCCAATATATTTGTTTGCAACGAGCTCACGTGATTAACAGTCACACGATATCGCTCAGCACCATTAGTCTAGATGCAAAGCCACTTCGCATCGTAAGCAGAAGCCATTTCAGCTCCTCAGAGTGAAGGTTCACCGTGGCCAGGGGGGCTCAGAGTCCGCAGGCTGGTGCGCTGTTTGGTTGTAGGAAAACGCTTTTGGGGACTCCAACCCTATTCGGAAAAACTTCTTGATAAGCTTGGAAACAGGAAGTCACAGAGGAGAAACTGCCAAATGCGTGAAGTGCTCCCTCAAACGTAGCCGCCCCGTCCTCTAGTCTGCGTTTCCTCGAACGCAAGGTCACGGGCACAGAGGCCCTGCGCGGCGTCAGTGCGGTCACCGTGCGGAAGACACACACATGACGGAGGACATCTCACTCCTGAAAGGTCCAGCTGGCCTCGCCTTCCCCACCTCCAGACCTCGTTCTGAGCACGGTTCTAGAACTGTCTCAAGCAGCAGTTTTAACATCTTAATTCTTACTGAATTTTCTAAGGATCTATTTTCGTGTTTGCTTGCAAGTCTGAACCCAGACGTAAACTCACCGCATTGGCTTGGGGTCCGGTTTCAGTGACAGCCTCACGTTACGGTCAGAGTGGAGCTCCCGCCCATCAGCCGGCAGCTGCAGCGGCGGCCGGGCTGGAGGCAAGAGCGCCCGGCTGTCCCTCCCCGGACGCCAGCCCTCCCCCAGGAAGCTCACCAGACCCTCCCAAGCCAGCTTTTGCTGGACTCGCCTGTCGGTTCACCACGTAAAGCCTCCTGCATCTGAGCCTCACCCTGACCACCCTGCGGCATCCCTTAGGCTTCCTTATCCGGACCACAGAGGGGACGCAGAGCGGACACAAACGTGTTTCCCGCTGTCACCGCATTCTTCCAGGAGGCTGACCGTCGAAACCACGTGGGAATCAGCCTGTGTCTGAGGATCTGCTGTCCGCGTAAGTGTCCTGACCGTGACCGAACATCGGCGGTAGATGAGCAACGGAGGTTTAGAAGCCAGAGTCTGGCGGGATTTGTCCCAAGTCACGGTGGCTGAGGAACACCAAGCAGGGGCTGAGAATAAAATGGCAGAACTTTGAAAAGGGCCAGTGACCGTGACTGCTACGTGCTTCCTTTGTGGTTTTCAAGGTTACAGTAGGAACCTTTGATTTCAACACTGTTAAGTATAACTTCACATTCATGTTCACGTAGGGCTTCTGGAACATTTGGAACATGCTATTTGCTTTGACAAAATTCTTGAGAAATGTTCAATAATAATAATTACTTGAATATGTATCTTCAAATAATGATGACTCTAATACTGAATGGAAAGTAACCCTGGAAACTAAGCCAGGGAGTTCTAGCACCGTTATGAGTTAAGTTTGCAGGAAAGCATACCGAGGTGACACATTTTCTCTATTATAATAATTTTCAATGACCTATAATTTTTGCCATTTACTTGAGTTTTCATTGGACTTTTGATTATGGCTATTATTTAACTCATAAAATGTGCTCTGTGACTTCTTTGGATGCTGAATAACACTTATGTCACATCAACATTACGTTTTCTTCAGAGTATGACTGGATTAATCAATTAACATATTGGGTCCAATCTTCTAATTCTTTTGGTAAGTTTTCTATAAATTGCTCAATTTCTTGTTAGATTAGTATTCTATTTTGATTGATTCTTTTTTATATTTTATCATTTTGAGTGATTTAGTTCAAGTTAATTTTACATTTTATGACTCTTAGTGATTCAAGTCTTTTGATTAATTTTTGACTGTGCATCATCTCGTCCAGAGGCTGACGTGACCAGGAGAGGTGGTGCAGGGGAAGGAGCCAGGTGCTGTCTCTGACAACCCCCTGCTCTCCCTGCCTGAGCCCTTCCTCCTTCTCTGGTTACATGTATTTAAACATGCATGTGTAAATGTGTATCAAAGAACTTCGAGAAAGAGTACCATCTATTACATTACCTGGACAGTCACCATTTCTTTGTCCTTCTTCACCCTCAAAGCTCTACATGTCCCCTCAGCATCATTCCCATCTGATTGGAGGAGCCCCTTGGCATCTATTTAACGGCAGGTCTGCTGCTGACAACGCCTCTCAGTTTTCCTTCACCCAGAATGCCTTTTCTTAGTCTCCATTCCTGGAGGATATGTTTTTCGGGTGTTGAATTCTGGGTTTACAGCCTGCTAATTGGTACCATCTTACAACCTGGCTGATAGGAAGCCTGCAGACCTGGAAAGTGTTGTTCCCTTACATGCAATACTCTGTTCCTTGATGACTGATGTCGAGATTTTAAAAAACCTTTAGTTTTCAGAATTTTTTTCCTAACATGTCTGGTCATGTTTCTGTCTGGGTTTATTTTGCTTCATTTTGCTTCTCTTGAATCTGTAAAATTGATATTTTTCACAGAAGTTATCAGTCACTGTTTCTCCATATACTTCTCTGTTCCAATCCCTGTCCCCCCTCTCAGGGGTCCCAGGGATGGAAATGACAGAACTTTTGATGTTGTCCTGCAGGAACCAGAGGCTGGGTTCATTGTTCTCTCATTTGCTTCTTTATTCTTCAGATTGGATAATTTCCACCAACCTCTTCTAGGTCAGCTCATTTTTCTACTGAGCCCGTCCGCTGAATTATTTTTCAACGATTGCATTTCTTAATTCTAGAATTTAATTATGTTCCCCCTTGAATTTCTGCTTCTCTGTTGAGAATGTCTGTATTTCCATTCCCTTCAAGTGACGTCACGAAGGATGGCTCTGAGTGCTTCTTTCAGTCTTTGATAATTCCAACATCTGGGTCATCTCAGGTCTGGTTCTTTTTGACCGTCTTTTCCTCTGAGAACCATTTAGAACTTCATGGTCCTTGGCAGTCGAGGCCTAGACATTTAGCAGATAACACTGGAAGACACTGGAGTCCTGTTAAAATCCAGAGAATGTTGACTTGTTTGCTTTGACGAGTAATCAACCAGTCAGGTTAAGACAAGTTTTGGGGGGAAGGGTAACTGATTCTATTTTGCATTTAGCTTTAGTTTATTTAAAGCAAAAAGGAGTGTTTTCAATATCATGAAGTCTGTATAGATGTGTGCCATTAAAAAAAATAAATTGCTTTCACTGCAAGTTAGAAGTGGGTTAAGACTCCAGGCTGTGCCTGGTTCTTCATGCTCAGCTTTGTTTCCAAGTCTTCGCTGTGCTGTTGGGGATTCCCCAAACAGGGACGGGCTCCCGGACAGAAAAGAGCCTGTGGTGTGTGGCTGCCATTAGCACAGACGCTGGGAAGGGTCCATCGGCACGTACTGTTGGCTTTATGTTTCAACAGGTATCCTGGAGGCAATGTTAAGTACCATGATTTACTTGAACAATGTGAAGCATGTATCGTGTGGAAATGCATTGTGCAAAAGAGGTGTTGTGTGTTCCTAAAATAAAACAAAATAAAATGGAATAGAATGATAGAGAAATCAACCAGTGATCTTGGATCCAGATTTTAATGTTTTCAATCTCAGGCCAATTCTAAAATGGTACTTTATGACGGAGAATTTTCAGGCCATTACATATTACCATCCAAGTACTATGTACACAATAAACAGGGTACTAAAAGCTGTTTTACATAATAGTGGGTTAAACTAAGTTTAATTATGTGAATTCAAAGAAATAAACTGATAAAATGAGTTAAGTGCAGACCCTCCTGCCTGTTGATGATGTAGCATCTTATCTCATGCTCAGACGTGACAACAAAGAGACAGAGAGCAGTGCTCACCTGCTAGTCTGGATTTACAATCAATCAAGCTGTGCCCCTGAAACAAACTGTGAAAAACTTTCAGGTGCTCAAAAAATAAATGCGTAAAAAGTGTCCAAAGCAAAGTTACAAATATTTGTTAAATTAGCTCATTGAAAATAGAAATCTTAAAAAAAGTTTGTTTTAAAATGTAAAAAAGTTGCTATTTTGGAACTGGGATAACTGTCAGTGTTCAATACGTGACACGAAGTAGCCCGTCGCATGCTCACCAAGTTATAATCTGACTTAGCCCGTGAACCTGAAGGTAATCTTTTTCTTTTAATCATCAAGGAATCTCATATCAAATTCCCTGCGAAGAAATGTAAATCCCACGACTAGCAGAGCCAACACATGCATAGTATCTTCTCTAGAGCGGCGGCGTCCAGTGCTAGCAAGGACGCCCTGCAGGGGAGCTTCTGTGGTCTCCACGGAAGGGTTAAGTGCGCTCGTTGTCTGAATCTTTATTGAGCTGCGTCATCGTTAGGGGATGCGTGATTCCTCCTAAGTTTGAACTGGAACAATTAAATAATTGCGTTATATTTTCCATCGTAAAGTTCTCCATCTGAACACAAAGAGCATTACTGGAGATTTCCAGCGTAACCAAGGAAACTCAGTTCGGTTGTACCTTTCACTTTTTTATGCTGTTAGAGTTGGTGTAACCAAAAGGTCAGTCCAAGCCTCTGAAGTGAAAACCCTCAGTTTAGCTCTTTCTGGCGTCTGAGTCCACACGCTGCCTGTTTCCAAGGCTTGCCGCCGCTTTGCGGACCAGAGCAAGGGGGAAAGGCAAGATGAATGAGAGAAAAGTATTTGGATGTCGCGCTCCCCACCCCAACCCCCAAGCCCCCGGGCTGCAGTGCTCCCCTGTCTGCGTCCCACGCACTTCCGTCACGTTGGCTGAGTCAGACGCTCCGCGGCCCCGCGCCCCGCCCTCCCTACCCCGCCGGTCGCCCCGGGACCAGCGCGGGCTCCGAGGTGCCAGGTGCCGCCCCTCTGCTCCCCTCTGGCCCGGGCGTCTCCGAGCGGGGCAGCCTGCGGTGCCCAGGTTCCTCACTGCCCTTCTGGGGGGTGCGCACCCCTGGAAGAGCTCGGAGCCGGTTCCTGGGCCCATGCGGACCGGAAGCCCGCGCAGAACTGTGTGCGGGGCGGCGGTGTCAGGCCAGGACGCGCGCTCGCGGCGCCACGCGCGGCGCGTGGTGGTGGAACGTGCTCCCTGCAGAGCGACCCGCTCAGGAACGCGCCCGGGGACCATCTTTCTTCCTCCGCTTCAGTGCATTTCACTGCTGGGACCTTAATTTCCAGGCAGCCCTTCCCCTCCTGGCCGTTCCGCGCTGAGCCTGTGACCCCTGGCATCTCCGTGCGGACGCCTCCCTTCCCTCCCACTCAGTCAGCGGGAGATGAGCGTTTCCTGTGCTGGTTTCCTCCGCAGGCTCTGAACTCCCCAGGGCGCGCCTCCGCCCCAGCCTCCAGAACTGCCGGAGGGGCTTTCCCTGGGCGAGGCTGGGGCCGAGGTTAGCAGGGCGGGGAGCGGACTGGGAGGCACTGGCGTGTGGTCCCCGGCAGGACAGCCTCGGGTCCTGGGATGTGGAAGCCGGTGGCCGGGGCTGCTTCACTGCGCTGGAGGAACCTTCCAGCGACAAGAAAGACAGCTTTCCTCAGCAGGTAATTCACCTGCTCGTTAGAATTAAGCGTGTGTGCTTGCTGTTCACAGAGGAAAGCACGGCACACCTCGGGGGTCTGTGGAAGCTGCCCCCGCTCAGGAGTGCTCGATGTGACTGACGTCAGGGCCTCGGCGGGAGTCCGAGGCGCTGAGGGGTCCCGCCGGCTTCCCGGGACGCGGCCTCCTGCGAGCGCATCACGCCCCGAGGCTCCGGTCTCCGCGCCGCGCCCGCACCGGAGGGGCTGGACGCGCCGAGACGTGGTCAGCCGGACACAGTGCGCAGGCAAGCGTGGTGGTCGGGAAGGAGGCACCGAGCCAGGCGGGTTCCAGAGGCGCTGCTGTCGTGGGCGGAGCCTCCAGCACGGGCGGTTCACCGGCAGGACAAAACCTCCTGTTTGACCAGCTGGGTAGCCGCCCGCAGCAGGCGGTCCAAAGGCAGAGGACCTGGTGGACCAAGAGCGAAGCTGAGGATGAGGTGGGGACCCCACATTAGCAGTGCCCACAACTGCAGCACAGACCTGGGTGTCATCAAACTGGGCAGGGGTCCTCCAGGCCAGGCGAGGCACAGGGCGGGGCTCAATGGCTTCTCTGGGGGGTGGGGGTGGGGCTGCCTGTTGGGGTCCACGTGTGATGATGGAGAGGTCAGAAAGCCCCGTCTCTGGATGAAGTTTCTGAGGGAGGAGAGACCGAATGAACGTGTTGGAGGCGACCAGCCATCTCCCACGGCCCGGGGCCCACAGAGGGCTCAAGCCGGTTAGTTCCGACGTGCTCACATCCAGAGGTTTGTCTCTGTCCGACACTTTCTGAAAGGTGTCTACGTACGTTATTTCATCGCCGTAACGGCTCCCTGTCCTGTGTGCTGTGTCACAGCCCCAGTTCTCCTGAGAAGAACCCTGAGCCAGGAAGTTCAGGTGGCCGAGGAAGGGCACGTGCTGGAAAGGGGCAGAGCTGGGATCTGACTGGACATCTGGCCACAGAGAGGCTTCGGAAGAGCAGAGACCCCACACACACACACTTTTGTTCCTCAGGAGGGCCCCCTTTTACCTGGGTTAAAAATGAGAATCAATCAATAATCAGATGATAATAATGACAAAGGCATAAACAGAAAAACTTAAATTCCAAGCAAAGACAGTTGAGGACACAGTTTTTCAATTTTCCCTTTTCCCAAGAAAGGAAGTTTATATTGCAGAAAACACTTGTTTGGTGGAAGACTTGCCCTGCCAGTTATGCCGTGATGATTTCTCAAAGATGAGGTTCCTTGTAACTTTGATTTCCTGAGGGTAGAAGTCAAACCTGACAGCCTTCTGAAGTTCTCTTCCTGATTTGTGACTTTGCCACACAAACCCAAATTGGGTCATTCTTTTCCTGTTCCAAAGCTAACAGCTAGCATCCAGCGTCCTGGCTTTCAGAGCATATTCTCCAGATATCAATTAGGGTGGAAAAACCTGTCAATATCTTGCTGCTGGTCAGGGCGCTTGGAGGGGAGGTGCAGATGGGAGCTTTTCGGGTTGTTAATCGATACCACACACGCAGGGAGACGTTCCTCTGAGCTACGGCTTTAAACGGAAAGAGATGATGGTGGCAGTGGTTACCATGGTAACCAGAGTCCGCTTTATCCCAAACTCCCTCCTGACTCCCTTTGTAAAGACTGTTCTGCGTGAGTGTTTTTCATTTAACTTAACTTTCAAGGAAGCGTTAGGTTTTAAAGGGCCTTCACTGTCCTTTTGGTGGGAAAGAGGTTCTGGAGACCAGGAAGAGGTGGCCCCTGTTTCAGACGGGAGTTTGCTCTGGGTTCTTATTGCTGGGGGAGACTGTCCCGGACAGGTGGTCCAAGCAGCAAAGTGGACGCACAACTGTAGAGTCAATGCAACAGTTCAAAGTCCGTAATGCAACGTGCAAACCCTATGGTTAAACACTTGCCGCAAGTGCACAAAAGTCAAATTGCTGGTTGAGGAGGAAATTAGCTAAGTGATAATCTTCGACTTTTTCTAAAGGGTTTGAGCCTGGAGTGCCTGATTCCAAGACCATCTGTCTTTGCTGTCTGCCGTCCCCTCAGGATGTGCAATTCATTGTCCCCACCACAGTTCCTACGGACTTAAGTGAATCACCAACCAGTTTCCCATAAACAATAAAAAATCGTGATCTCTGCTCTTCTCTTTCCTCCCTTCTTCTGCCCTCCCTCCATTTCCTTCTTTCCTTCCTCCCTCCCTTCAGTCTCTTCCTCGCTCCCTCTTTCCCCTAAGCACTGTGTTTCTGGCAGCTTCCTTAAGTCCTCAGCTTGCTTCACTATTTCTGTAAAATTGTAGTTGTTATGATCTCCTGAACAGATTTCTTTATTTGTAATTTTTCTCCTTGATATTTACAAAAGACTCGTGAGAACCTCATCTGTTTCTCAGGTTTGATTTTGGCCTAGCTGCCAGATTTCTAGTGAAGGATTCGGTTTGCTCTGTGTTCCCCAGGTTCCACGTTTTACTCTCCGCCCTCAGTAGACAGTTTGGAAGCAGAGTAGGCAGTCGTGGCTCAGCCTGAGTGGCAAAGACCAAGACCGAGTTGGTGCAGACAGAGGGGGGGGGAATTTCTGAAGTCCTCTGCTTCTAGATTTCTCGGGAGACTCCCACAACTTCTCACGCGTCTGCCTCGGGTCAGAAGGGCTCACTGTGAACAGCAGAAGAAGCACCCTTCGCCCCAGCCTCTCCCTGTCACCGGCCTGGGCGGCAGAGCCCTGGGGGCGCACACGGAGAGCCCCCATCTCAGTGACCGTCCCGATGACGTTTGCTGGCAGGGTTCCCACCCTAGCTTTGCATTTTTAAAGCCTTGGCATCACAAGGAGTGTCCCCCGTTTTAAATTGAACACAAATCACTTTATTGAACACCTGATGCCCAGCTCCACTTCCCTCCACTTGATTTCGTTAGACTTCTGCTCCCTGAGAAAGACGAACACCAGGAACTGGCTAGGAGCAGTGGGCTAGCAGCATTGGGCAGGGTGGGAGCAGGAGCGGAGTTAATGTTGACATGTCCGGTCTCTATAAACCGTTTCTCACTTACTCGAAGGGCTCTGATACTGTCAGGTGTATTTTGTATCTGCCAGTGGCGTTACTCGGAAGGCGTAGCCCCCAACGAGGACGCTCACGCTCTACTTTTCAGCTCTGAAAACGCAGGCTAACCAATGAGACGTTTCTTTTTAGAGTGAATTTAAATTAGATGAGGTGTGGCAAACCGCTGCTTAGAAATCCTGTGATGAACTGCAGTGGAAATTCCGGATCTTCATATTTGAGAAAGTAGAAGGTGTTTCTGACTCTCAGGGTGTACTTAAGCATAATATTGTCAGGGGACTGGCCACCTGGCTTCTCAGTGACACGGACGAGACTGTCAGAATGTTCCTCTTTGGTCGCTGAAGATATTGGTAATAAAAGTGTCTCTGAAACATAGCATAAAAATCTCCGAGGCTCAGAATGTTTTGGAAGGATGATAAGATGAAGTTCTGGTTGAAACTTTGTGACAGGAAGTCTCAGATGCCCAAGTGGCTTGAAAGAAATTCTAGACGACCACCCTGCAGGATTTGCAAAACCAAGAGGCTTGGGACCTGAAAGACGGTTCCTGTGCGTCACCCTCAGCAAACTAAGTTTTAAAATATGAATTAAAAATTTAAAATCGATCATACATTGCTAACGTATTTACGTGACTCCCAGATTGAAACAGCATCCTAAAACTATACTAAAAATTACTCATTGTTTTTCTGGAATTTAAATTTAACTCGGTATTTTGTACTTTATCTGGTGACCCCAGAGGCAATTATCATAGATGGAGTTTCCAGCGGTGTCCCCACATCTCTGATCTCCCTCACATTTTCTCTTCTGGTTCCCTGCTGGCTGTCTGTGCACCTGACGGACGGGTTCCCATCATCCGGGCAGTTTATGCTCTGTTTCGATGTCTGGTAGGCGTGGCCCCACCTTAGTGCCACCCTCCCACACCCCTCCACGGCTTGTCCAACTTTTACACATTTATTTTTTCATATAAAATTTAGACTCAAAAATGAACACAGAAACCTGCAGCTACATTTACTAGGATCCTGCTGATTTCATCGGTTTGTCCTGGAAGAACAGGTGTTTTGAGGACGTGCGTGTCCCATCTGAGAATGGGGCTTGTGACTTCCACATCTTGGAGGTTTCCCTAAACCCCGACTATGCGCCTCCCTGCCCTCATTTTTGGTCAGGATCATTCCAGCACTTTTTTTCTTTGTTACCTGTCAGTGGGCTCACCTCGTCCACTGCGCGTTCTCTGGTTCTAGCCGATTACGTTCCAAGTGGTGGATAAAGGGGGTTGCTTTCTGCACTTTCCTTCCCTCCTGCCGCCTTCCTGATTCTCTTATTTTTTGCAGTTGTTTTTCAGTGGGTTCTTTCGGATTCGTGTTTGCATAAATATCATGTGCAAATAGGGGTACATTTACCCCTTGTTTTCTGACTCCTGTGCATCCAAGTCCATTCTCTGCCTAATTGCTTCAGTCAGTCCTGCAGCAAATGTTAACGGGGCAGCGGCCGTCCTTGCCTTTGTCCTGGGCTGAGTGGAAATATTTTCTTTGATTTCACAGGCGGTCTCTGGCTTTTAGGTGGTTGCATATGCAAGAGTGGAATTCAAAACTCCTTTGATACTGAATTTTTTAAATCAAGAAGGCTTGTGTTTTGTCGAAAGCCTTTTTGACCTTCGCAGAGATTATGGTATAATTTTTGTTCTTAGATCTGACATGCACGACGCGCTGGCGTGCTGGCTCCCTGGGATAAACCCCTTTTGATCAGGACACAGTTTTCTTTAAAGCACCGAGGATGCGCTCACGAAATGAACAAGAGGAGATGGTGTTTAATTTTTTTTCATTTTCTTTTGTTTTCTTCCTCTTTGTTGAAGCATGAAGAGGAAATTACCTAAATCTGAAGTAAAATTTTTATGCATTGTCCTTGGCCCAACGCTGCAACCTGGTACCCCTAGTAAATGGACAAGAAAGTCTATGACAAAGTGGGTATTTGGCCAATTCCAGTATTTCTTACAAGATCAAGTCACTTTTATTTTCCCAGAAAATTGATTGGTTTCTCTACCTCAGGTGCTCACATTTTATTAGTTTTATTTCAGTTTATGTTCAGTATCACAAGGAGCCTCCATATCACGTGACATTCCATGTCGTAAGGGGCACCAGAAAGAACAAATGCTCGTTTCTCCTGAGTGTTGAAGCTGTCTCGGGCACCCAGTTGGATAAATCAGAGAAAATGTATCAAACCCTGAACATGTGTGACGTTAGAGCCCCCAGGGCAGGGTATTGCATGTTAACCTTTTAGATGACAAACATTTTATTATGTAGAGTATTTTTTAAAATTTTTGGAAATATGAATTAATACTATTTACATAGTAAGACAGACTCCTTGTATTAAACATGTCATCAGTAGGTGCAATACTTTGGGGTGAAAGGTCAAACTTAAATATGCTCCTTAAGAAAAAAACACTTCTCGGTAACCTTGAAGTAACACTTGACCGTGACACAGCTGTAACCCGTATGCTCGCATGGCATTACATGATCCTACAATCTGGTGTTTCCAGGAGGGACCTAAGAGGTCCTCCAGCACAAGGCTCCAGCTGAGGGAGGAGCTTTGTCCCCCCCGGGGCCCCCAGGCCCATCCCGCCTCTGGCAGAGCATTTCCAATGACAGAGCGGTCCCTGCCCTCAAAGGCAGCACGCTCCGTCGGGCGGCCCCGAGGTTTACACAGATGTCACAGGTACTGACGCTCAGCTTGTCTTCCCGGAGCCCCCAGCATCCCCCCTTGTTGTGACATCCATCACACCACAGCCCATGTCTGTCGGTCCACACCTGAGGCCCTGGGGTGAGTGACCTTTTCTCGCTCCGGTCCCCCCTTCTCAAGGCTCACTCGCGCTTGCTGCTTCTCCAGTTTCCCGCCCTGTGACCCACTTTTCAGACACCTTCTGCCATACTCAACCCAGGGTCTGATTTTCGGGTTTGAAATGAGGCACCAGAAGGAATCTCACACTTCCTGGCGTGTTCTGACTCCGGCGCGTCTTACTTGCTTTCATCAAATGAACGCCCGATTTCACTTAATGCAACTCGGCCGTATGTCCCCAGGCTAACGCCTCCAACTGTGTGCGCCATTTAAGTTTAAACGCAAAATTTTAAAAATGTGAATTTCATATTTGACTCTGAAGAATTGTATCTTATGAGGTTTGAATCGTGTTTTCAGCCTACGAAGCTGTTTCTGAGTTACCAGTATGTCAGCTTTCTTGTCATATTTTTCTTATCCGCGGATTTGATTACTTAAGACTGTGACAAGACACAGGTTCTGGTTTGAATTATGTTCCCTCAAAAGATACGTCCACATCGTACTCTCTGGAACCTGTGAATGTGACTTTATTTGGAAAAGAGGTCTGCGCAGACGTCATCAATCTAAGATGACGTCATTAGGAGAGAGGGCAGGCTTGGAAACACAGACACAGAGAAGACGGCCCTGGGAAGGTGGGGTCAGACCCTGGAGGGACGTGGCTGCAGCCGAGGGCCCCGGGGACGGCCAGGAAGGACTGGGGTTGGGAAGAGACTGGGAAGGCCTGCCCCCCGAGCCTTTGGGGGAGTGAGGACCTGTCAACATCTTGACTTCGGACTCGTGGGCTCCAGATCCGGGAGGGCACATGTTTCTGCTCTGCAAAGCCACGCAGTTTGTTGTACAGCCTGAGAAACTAACGTGCAAGGAAGAAAAATGGCAACTAAGACGCCATTCAGAAGTGACGGCTATCGCGCAGTTATCCCGCGTAGATGACGGTGCTGAGCGATGGTGATAGTCCCCCGGGGAGGGAGAGGCCGCTGCACCTCAGAGGGGCCAAGAGGAGCACTGGAGGGCTCCCGTGGGTCAGGGAGAGCCCTCGGCAACGGCATTATCTTCCAGGCACATCTACATCCATGAGAGGAGGTACGAAATCTGCAAAACTGACCTGCTATTTAAAAGCTCTCTCACTGGCAAATATGTTGACAGTCTCGTGGTAGCAATGATAGACTTCAGATCCACTGGAGCGTTTGGGGACCCACCCCCCCAACAAAGCGTAGACCCTGGGACGGCCCCCTAGTAAATTAAACGTGCCTTTCCTTCCTTCATGGCTGATATACTGAGCTGTAGGGTGACCTCGTGACAATGTTTAAGAACGATGATTTCCGTTCATGGTTGAGAGCGTGTGCTTTCAGCTGCGGGGCTGACCCGGCCCTGCAGACGGTCTGCAGTGGACGAGGGCGTGGGTGAGCAGCGCAGGGGGCGCGGCCCCGGAAGGACTCCCGCCGGCCCGAGACGCCCCTCCTCACCGGCTGCCGGCAGCCCCGGAGACCGGCGGGCTGGGCGCGCTCGCACAGCTGCACTCGGGGACGTCTCTGGTCAGTGCAGGAGGAGCGGGCCAGTGTGTGCTCCGCCGCGGCCGGCCTCACCTCCCGACTGACGTTAGATTATCCTCAGTCCCCAGGGGGTCCTAAGTGTCTCTGAATATGGAGTGTTGATGACACAGGTTCTGAGGGTCATATGTTAGAGTTTTTGCAGACATTCTCCTGTCGCCGTTTCTAGGTCCTTTAAGTTCTCTGCTCACTCAGCTTATGAAATGAAGAAATTGTAATTAAACTCTTGACCGTCTGCTCCTTTTACTATCCTGTATTGGGCCAGTTTTTAAGGCCCTGTACTTCAGGCTTCACAAGAACAGAAGAACGCGGCTTCTACCCAAGGGTCTTGTGGTGTATTTGGGGAAATAAACTTAAGAAACATTAAGAAGGAGCATCCAGGAAGGGACTCTGCAGTGACGAGGAAGGCCAGCATGTGGGATCCAAGGGCGGCGCTCAGACAGACCGAGGCGTCCTGCCTCGCGCCGCCACTGCAGCATCTGTGCCGTAGGGTCTGGTTCTGATGGCCGCTGCCCTCTTGCCTTCGGGACGCCTTGCGCTGGTCTGTGGGAAGCCAGACGTGCCACGCTGTGTGCCAAGAACTGAGGCAAAGGGGCCTCGGCCTGCGGGTCTGCGTTAACCTCGCTGCTCTGCGCCTCAGTGTTTGCTGTCGCCCCGGGAAGCAGCGACTCCGGGTTCCCTGGCTCCTGGGCTTCCCTGCCCTCGGACTGCGGGCGCCCCAGGCACGGGAGGGGGTCCGTGTCCTGGGGCCTCTGAGTTGGAATCCACTGTTAGCTCCCGGAGCCCTGCTGGCGTGGGGGTACCTCCGTTGCCCCCCTTGCAGCTCGGCGGGGCCTGCTTCCTGGGGCTGCACTGTTGCACGGCCCCTCCCGGGCCACAGCGTCTTCTCCACGCGCGGCCTCGCTCCCAGCCTCCCTCCCTGCGCCCCCACCACGCGGACTGTGCTTAGGAGATGTGCCTCTTCCCCTTGAGGAGAGACAGGGACCCGGGGGCAGAGGGTTGACGGTCTCCTCCCCGTGGGGTGACTTGTTCAGAGAAGGTCCTGGTGCGATGCAGCATCAGTGCTGTTCCCGCCCTCTGCCAGGTTCCACAGGGGGCATTTACTGTGAAAAGCTGGTGGGGCTCCGTGTGCAAAACCACAAGAAGGTGAGGTCCAGGGGCTCCTTGTTCGCATCCAGCCCGCTTCCACCCTCCAGCAGTTCCTCAAAATGACCATTTTATGCTGATGCTCCAACGGCTTCTGCCCCAGGTCGGGGCGTCTCGGCTGTGCCTCGGGACTAGCCCATGTCCGCAGGCGCCTGGCTCGCCTTGTCCTGGCCGCGGCTCTCTTCGTTTCCAGGGAGAGATTTTCAGTTTGTCCAGCTGTTTTCGCAGTGGAAGGTTGGGAGGGCGACTGACTCGCCCTTTATGTGTCCGAGCTGTGCTAGGTTCTGCGTCCAGGGTCATACCAGCCTCATAAAAGGCACGGAAAATGTTCCCAATTTTTTCCAAGAGATAAATGCTGTTTTGCTCTTGAAGTTAATTTTTAAACTTGAAATGATGAGGTTATGACCTTAGAAGTAATAACACGAACTTTGGTTATTTGTTTTAATAACATATTCTGAGTTGACGATACGGACTCTAAAATAATCCTGCAGCAGGTTCAACTGAGGTTTCGCAATCTGCCCTGGATCTTATTTTGTGTTCTAAGTATATTTTTCTGGTAAACTTTTAAAATATTTGGGCCTAAATTTTAAATTGGATTACCAACCCGACTGCAGGAAAAAACTTCAAGGTAATTTTGATAATTGAGGCAGAGGAATGAAACTTAACTTCCTGGAAAAACATCTCTCTGTTCATTTCATTTCAATTCAATTCAATTGAAAAAACACACTGATCTCTACCCTTGAATTATTAATTGCTTGAGTCATTTTTTTCATGTGTTCACCATGTGCTGGCCCTGGAGACACAAACGTAATGACTATCATTTCCCTGATCGAAAGGGAGGATGGATAATAAGAAAGAGAGGGAGAAAAGGAATCAAATTTAGAGCCGCATAGTAGATGTTCTAACTCAAGTACGTGCTTGTCCAAAGAGGAACCAAGGCCAGTTTTAGGCTGACAGCTCGATACCGAGCATCCGAGGCAGCATCTTCGCCGTGATGTTGCTGGGTGTGGCTAATGACGGCACCTTTATGTGAGAAGGCGGAGGAAATCAAAAACAGAAGTTACACTTCCTACCGGCAGGCGTGAAGCGTCGTGATCCGTGCAGGAAGTGAGAGCACCGTGGCGCGGCTGGAACCAGAGTTCACGGGGGAGACTGTGGCGGGGGGGGACTGGAGGACTAAACGGAGACTATGAGATAGACGAAAAGCTGTATATGTCCTGCTAAGTCATCGGGTTCTTGCTTCTACGCAACAGGGCGTCACGGCCGGGTGTGAAGTCAGAGCACGCTGACCAGACTTGGACGCTAGACGGATTCTCCCTGGAGCGGCGGCCAGGATGGAGGGCGCGCCTGGGGCCAGTGTGTGTGGGGGGTACTGGCGACATGATGCTGAGATGATGAATCCGCCTGCGAGCAGGGATTTACGATCTTTGCGAGGAGTTCTAACATGCTGACAAATGATTAGATCACTAAGCAGTCTGCAAGAAGTGCCAGAGGAACAGGAGGAAGAGAAAGGTTATCGGATCGTGGAAGCGGGAAGTGAGGCGCTCTGCGGGAACCTGGGTAGGTGTCATGAAGGGACACGCTGTTCCCGCGTCCAAGCTCATTCTGCCCACCACACAACAGGCAGGCCGATCGATCGGGAGACAAGGTGTTGGGGCAGGAATAATGGCTTTATTTGGGAAGCCGGCAGACCGAGAAGACGGGGGACTAACATCCTGGAGAACCATCTTCCCCAAGTCAGAACTGAGGCTCCTTTTATGCTAAGAGGGGAGGGGGTGCGGTTGGTTGTTGCAAACTTCTCGGCGTCAGAATCCTTTGTTCTTGCAGCCGTGCATGTAGATCGCGATGTTCCTGTAAATCTTCAACACCAAATGTTATTCTCTGTTCTCCAAGTTTTTGTCTCTATAGGAATGGAAAAGTGTTATGCCCTTACAGGGCAGAGCCTTGAACGGGCTTTCCTTTCAGGCTCTAGGCAACATTCTTTTATAAAAGGTGCAGAACCAGCAAGACGCCACTCAGGAAACAGCACAGGGTTAGAGCCAAAGAAACGGGTCAAATGCAGTCAGATTGGTTCTTCCCTATAACATGTCGGTGTAACAGAAGCCAAGTTGTTTTTATTTTTTATTTTTTTAAGAGAAAAAGGACTCATTGTCTCCCCTCCTGTTCTGAGCAGTCATTCTGCTGGTTTCACATGAGACATTCCTGGGGGGCTCCATCCGGGGGAACGGTCGTGGGACATTCCTGGGGGGCTCCATCCAGGGCTGGGCAGCAGGGACGGCTGGCTGCAGTGCTTGCCTTGGTTCTCCACTCCAGGCTCCCTGCTGGACCAGCCGGGCTCTGCCCCCTGCAGGGGGGTCCCCAGGTCGAGACGGGCCTTCCGGGGGCAGACCTGGGCAGCCTCAACCCACAAGCTCTCTGTAAACACACCTGAAGTTACTTCCAAGAGCTATTATTACTTAAAAAAGCAAATGAAGGAAGATGATCTATAATTTTTGTGCAAGTAAGAAAGTAACTAAGGGAAACTGTACATGAATTTCCTCATTTTTACAAAAAAAAGCACAGAAGGACGGAGCAGGAGGAAATGAAGCTGCTTCCTCTGGGGAGGCGGGCGGTGGAGAGAAGGGCCAGGGGGTGACACCTCCCGGATTCTGCCTTTTCATGGTTCTGGCTTTCAGAACAACTTAATGATTCATGTTCTAAAAAAAAAAAAGTAAACTCAAGAAGTATGGAAGAAGGAAAAAACCCCAAAATACAATGAAATGAAATAAATGAGGTTTGTGATTTTCAAATAAATAACATAAACATACAAAGGGTGAGGGAGGAGAGTGAATAAGTAACTTGGGAGCAAGCTATTTGGGGCAGTGTTTCAGCTCTGCAAACACAGAGATGTGGCTGGGCAATCACGAAACTACTTTATGTGCTTTTTAGGTGCCAGAAAATAAGGAAATAGGTGGAGGTCTTGTGGATGATGTGAGGGAGGTTTCTCCCTGATGGAGAAGACAGCTACCAAAAAAAACAGGTGAAGCTGGAGGGAACCCTTGGTGGGCGTTGGGAAGGGAGGCATCAGAGCAAATGGAAAGAGAAAGGGAGGAATGGATGGGTGGTTGGGTGTGGAAACAGATACGGGAGTGTCTGTCTGTCTACACCTATTTACCTGTATTTCCTGCCTTTTTTATGTGGATCACATCTGGCACCCGGTTCTGACTTGTAAATGCCATTCTTCAGTGACAGGAGCCAGGGCCTCTTGGAGGTGTGGCTGACACACGGCTGTGTGAGGAAAGTGTGCGGCGAGCCCGTCCCACCTGTGTCAGCAGACGGCACCAAAGTGCCCGCGTGGTGCAGGAGCCCTGCTGGCCAGGCTACCACGGGCACCATTTGGGACAATCTGAGTCAGCAAAAAATAAAAGAAAGCAATGGGTTATGACCCACTGAATGAAATAAGCAACCACAACAGCATATCGGTATAAATAAATAAGTGAATAAGTAATAGCAGAGAAGGAGAAGTGTATTCTTATGGTAGGAATCCAACTAATAAAGAACTTAAGATACCATTTGGCCAGCACCAGAGTAAGGCTGTCTTAGGTGAGAATTGTCAACCCTTGTCAGAGCAATGACACACGAACAGGGAGAGAAACATGGCATCTCTGTAGTCATAAAGCATCTTCTTCCGAGAATGTATTAGTTACCAAGGGCAAAACGGTGACTTTACAACAGACACCATCTGGATCAAAGGATCACGTGAACGAATTAATTGCACCAGGAATGGGGCAAGTTGAGACCGTGTGTCTTGATGCAATGCACTGACAAGATCTCAGCATCCCCCAAAACGCATGACCCAAATTGAACCAAGAGAAAACGTACAATGAGCTAACATGGAAGGGTTCTTCAGAGTGACTGGTCTGCACTCTTTGAAGTGTGCAGATCCTAAAACTCAGAAAACGATGGAAGGACTATTCCAGACTGCAGGAGAGGGAAAGGGCAGGAGAATTAAATGCGAGGAAGCCCTAGATCAGATCTGGCAGCAGATTAAGGAGCATTATGGGACCTGCTGAACTCGAACAAAACCTGTAGAATTGGAAACTAGGCTCGGGTCAATATCCACTCCTTGATTTTCATAATCATGTGGTTGTGAAGCAGAACATCCTTCTCTTTCAGAAATACGCACTGACGTTTTCACAGGTAAAGGGTCATCATGTCTGCAAGTTGGGCTCAGGCCGTCCCAAAACATACAGGCACAAACACACACGTGTAAATGGTAAAGTGGGGGTAGTAATGTGTTAATGTTTTACGATTTGAATTGTAAGAGAACTTGACTGTCTCCAGATTTTGTGGCGTCTCTCACCAGAGGAGTTCTGTTACAAAGTGTTAAAGTGGGGGATAACTCGTGGAAATTTTATAAAACGGGGTCCATGCATCAGAGATGAGTTAGGTTAAATAGTTCCTTTCTAGCCCTAAAATTTCTGTACATTTTATAGATGAGAGCATTCACACTTCCATAATGGGTAATTTGTTAAAAAAAACTTTTGAAACAATTCAGATAAGAAATTGTAGGTTGAGCTAACTGAGTGACAGTGAGATGGAAAGACGGGGCTACATACAGCGGCCATGCTGCAGCGGGCAAACTAGCAGCGCACGGCTGCGGATTGCTGAGGGCAGAGCTCTGAAAGACAAGAAAAATACGGCCTGTTCTTGAGACTAAAGTTCAGTGACATTTACAGCCCTTGAAGAATATTAAATGACACAAATAATAAATGTGAGGTTGATAATAAACTGTGCAGCAAAGGTGAATTCAAGGCCCTGAATTATCCTTAGAAATAATTCTTGGGGGTGACGGCATTTCTTCCTATGAGACGTGGAAGAGTGAGCTAGGTGCGGGTCGAGTTTATAATGGTGCTGATGGTGTCTGACAACCACCCCACAGTGGCGATTAGAGCGTCTGGCCGGGAGGAGGTGTGGACCGGCTGGAGGACGGTGGAAGAACGTGTGGAAGTCCGCGCGCGACGGCAGAGGAGCGCTGGTGGAAGCAGCGCGCCGGGCTGTGTTCGTTTTGGCCTTAACAACTTTATCCGCATATAAGGTGCTAAATGAAGACACCTGGATTCTTTTCCATAAAAACTGCAAAACTTGAACTTTGTAAGACTGCACAGGCGGCCTACGGTGTGGCCTGTCGGTCGCGTTGCGTCCCTGGGGAGGACAGGTTTTGTTTCGTCAAAGCCGCAGGAAGGAGCTTGCTCCCCTGTCAGTGGGAACGTGAGCCTTTCCTCCTCACCCTCAGCGGGAGGAGGGCTCCAGGCTCAGGGCGCATTACCCGCCCTCCGGTCTCACCCCCTCGGCGCCCCCAGGGTCTGGTTTGCTCCCTTGCTCTCTGGTGTTTTCAGCTTCCCCTTTTAACCGACTTCTTCCCTGATCTGAGGCGCCACAGTCCAGGGCAGTGAGCCATTCCACACCCCTGCGAGCCACCCCCCATCACCTACTTCTCATCTCCGTGGTCACACTCAAGCTTCCTGAAAGACGAGATGAGCATCTTGGTCTCTCCTTCTTTCTGTCTGTTCATCTTCAGTTATGGGGGCGGGGGTTCCTTAATCCTCCAGCAACTCTGCAAAGACATCATTGACCGGCGCCTTGCTAGCCGCCAAATCCAATGCCCTTACTTCTTTCTTTTCCTGGGACACTTTGCCCACGATGCCAGACTCTCTGCATTTCTTCTCCTGTTTTGAATTATTTTACAGTCTTTCTTCTGCTGGTTCATCGCTGTGTGGATGCACCCTGAGTGGTGCCCTCGCCCAGGGTCAGCTGCTGTGTGGTTATTCCCTGTAAATGCTCCGTTCGTGTGACGTCAGTCACTACGTCTCTGTGCTGACTACTTTGAGCACGCCTCCAGCTTAGATCAACCCCCTGGACTCTGGATTTGCCCCTGAAAGTGGGTTCAGTGGCTGCTCTGCCGAGTCGGGTTTGAAGGCACGCCCTCCGTCCTGGGCTGGATCGTACTACTCTGTCTTTCCTCTGAGGGCACCACGCTCTTTCATCTTAATAGTTCCCATCGTCAGGCCTTCTTTAATAGAAATTAATAGCCCCACCTGCATTTGTCGTGTTAATCAGCATGGATTTCTGCATTTCAGTAGCTATTGTTCAGTCAGGTCCTATTGAGTCTGGTTTCCCTCGTATCAACAAAGCTTTGTCCCAAGCACTGTTGGTTGAGCACAATGTTAAATTGATTTTTCAAAAGACTTGCTGCTCAGTGGATTGTTGACCCATGGAAAGCACCTCATAGCCCTACATTGAACATCGGCCAACCAGGATTAAGGATGGTGCCGACTACGGCAGACTGCATGGGAGACCAAGCAAAGCTGACCTCTTTATACAACATGAAACTCCAGAAAAACACTGAGAATTCTATTAAAGGTCTAGAAGTTTGGCATTTTGTAAAAAAAATCATCTTTATTCTGCAGTGTAAATATCTACATTCATGCATGCACTATGTTAATGCTGAGTCTTTAAAATTATATTTTAAATGATTTTCCTTGTCTTGCCTCTGCTTTAATCCCCTCAAAAAGCATCACATGCTTTCAAAAAGAGTTGATGCCACGGGGATCAAAACTGGTTTTCCATCCCTGGGTTATAATCACTTCTCTCGAATAGACCCAGAGAACACTTTCAATAAATGGGGAAAGTAGGAAGGTGTGGACATAGGTAACAAGAGTAACGCTCGACGTCAAATACGAGAATAAAAAGTGTAATCATTTTTCTTAAAGAAACCATTTTTCGTTTTAATGTTAATTTTAAAGCATCATTAAAAAACACGGTCGTATTGCTTCATGAAAACACTCAGCTAATAAAACGTAATAAATCTCATTGATTTTAATCTTAAACCTCAAAGCAATCAATATACAAGCAAACAAAATAATTAGGAAATGCGGAATTGTCCCCAAGTTAATTAGCATATAGGCTGAACCACATTTGGATTGTTTTCTGTCCTATCTGGTTGTAAGTCAGCAACTTGGGAGCAAAAAGCTTTCTGTTCATTGTCTATCATCTGAAACTGAACTTTTTTTAAAATGGGTTTATCTGTTCCATGTGAGAAACACACACATCGATTTGTACACCTGGCTTTCCTTTAGGACATGAAATTAGCATGGATTTCTTGTTCCTTCCTCTTTGTTGGTGGATCAGTGGGGGTGGTGGCGACTCACCGTTCGGTCCAGGCCACCACGGAGCAGTCATTAGAGGGAGCACGGAGACCCACAGCTGCTTCCGTGTTTGGGCAGTAACCCCTACTGTTTTAGATGAACTGGCGCAGCCCCGATGATGCCCACTTGGAAAAAAAAAAAGGTTCAGACTGGTCAAGATGGAAAGTCCAGCACAACTGTGTGGTTTTAGCTGCAAAGAGCATGGCGCCTGCAGCCAGATGGAAACGGATCTGTGCATTCATCCCACCGCTCAGTTTCTGTGTAACTTTGAAGACATTCCACTTCTTGTCCCTTGAATGCCCTGAACTGTGAACTGTGGTTAGCCAATACAGTCCTGGTCAGGCTGTGCTGAGGACCATTAATCACACACATAGGGCATCTGGCATGCGGAAAATGCTGTATATAATCTGGTAAAAATACACAACGTGCTGAATGCACTCAACATGTGTGGGCGTCTCCATCGCTCCTGGAAGGGAAGCGAGCTCCTGTCGGGGTGCAAAGGAGCAGTCTGCTCTGGCATGGGAGAGAGTTATGCCAGATTTAGAACATAAACACAGAATGCTCAGTTAAATGTGAATTGCAGAAAACAATGAATAATACATGCATATATATTTTTTTGGTATGTGTCCCATGCTATATTTGGGGTGTACTTATACTGAAAATTGCTCATTGCTTTTCTGAGATTCAGATTTGACTGGATGCTCCGTATCTTATGCAGTCCTAGTGGAAGATCGTATTGAAAGATTCTTTTTCTTTCGTGGAGGGCTGTTCTGAGGTCTGAGTCTTTTCTCAGTCGTACCATGCTGTGTTTGGCAAGGGCAGTGCTGCAGAAAGTGAACTGGACTGACGGTCTGGGCATAGAGTGCCTCTGGGTACATGAATATTCCTCGCTTGTCCTTTGTGAAGGGGTAACATTACATTTTTTGTTGAATTTACCTTTTGGGTGGCATTTGCTGCTGGAAACAGAATAAAAGTTCGTGTTAACAACCACTACTGTTTGGCGTGAAGTCTCATGTTTACCAGATGTAAACATGTTTGAAACAGTAGTTTTCTTTTTAAAAAGGAGCCTGAATGACAGAGTCCTGTGGAGGAAATGAGGTCACATCCAGACGCTGGTTTGTGATGACGTCGTTTCTCACTGGGTTTGAGGTTGCCTTTCCCTGGCAGCTAGAGATGTCGAAGGTCTTTCCATATGTTCATTTGCCCTGTACACGTCCTTTTTGGGTAAGATGTCTCTTCATGTCTCTGCCCCTGATTCTTTTCAACTGAGCTGCTTGCTTTCTTACCGCTGAGCTCCGCGTGTTCCTTTCACATGTACACGGACGTTCCCGGTCCTTTGCTGACGTGTAGTTTGCAGTTTGCAGATAGTTTATTTCTGTCTTTATCTTAACTTTTCATCCCCTTCTCATAGTCGTTCCCAAAGTAAACATTTTAAAATTTGCATCAGGTCTAATCTATCAATTTTTGGTGCCATGATTCTAGTGTCAAGTTTGGGAGCTCTGTGCCTAGCCTTACAGCTCGCCCCCCGCCCCTGGCAGTTTTACCCTTTTCTTCACGTTGGAGCTGACCCTGTCGGTCACACCACCTGCTCTGGGCACCGTCGCCCTGCGACACTGTCTTTCACGGAGTAGACGTTTTTCATTTTAACGGAGTCCAGCTTATCCATCTCTTCCTTCGTGGACTGTGCCCCTGGTGTGCTATCTAAGGGGTCACCATGATACCCAAGGTAGAAGACCTAGAAGAGGTTTGCTCCCATGTTATCTCCCAGGAGTTTTAAACTGATTTTTGAAGTATTCTTGCCACCAAGAAAGGCATAAAAGTGGTGTCCATGTTAGTTAGCACAGGGCGGGACGTGATGCACCCCATCCGGTAATATGACTGGCACCATGGAGGGTGGGGGGACCAGGGCAATCACTCACCTCCGTGGTCCAACACGAAAGACAGAATTAAAGATGCCACGAAAGGCCTTCCCAGAACAAAGGATGGCGTTTGATAAAATCAGTATTTCTCGTATATCGTTTTTGTCAGTTTTAATGACACATGAAACTAACCACTGTCGGGGTGCAATGGGTTCTCATTGCCATTCAGTTCCAGCTGGGACTCACCGCCTCCCTACACGAGACACCTGCAGCCTCTACTGCCATGAACTCCATGAAACGTTAGGTACTGATTGACGAGTTCCTTTACAAGCGTCCCTGCTTTCAGAAGTTTGCTTTATGCCACTTTGCTTTTACAAAAGACCCACATTAGTACCTGTTTCCAATAACTGAAAAACACCCAACGATGATTTTTGCTTTGAAGAAAAAAAAGCAGTTGCTTGTCCACTTCGCGCCATTCTCACTTACGAGAGGCTCCGTCGGAACGCACTGCTTTTCCGTGGCTGGAAGGCCCTGTATCTGAGCAGGAGGACGGAAGCCGGGGCGCGAGAAGCCCAGTTCCGTCGCGGTCCTTCAGGTCTGCCCTTTCTCTTGAGGAGAAGCTGTGCCTGCCCGCCCATGCTTTTCCTTCTCTTCCAACCTGCCAAGGCCGAGCAGAGCGAGAGCCGTCTCTGTGCCCGGCGGGGTCTGGGTGACACCCATCCTCGCGCCTGCCCAACGCTGGCTTTCCTGATGTTAAATTCGGAGTCGCTCCCACTCTCCCCTCCCACCAGCGTTCGGAAATTAGCACGGGCTAGCTACTCCAGGACCCTCGTTGGCTGTCAGACTCCCCGGCGTCCCGGCTGAGTGAGAAGGGGCGGGGGGCTCTGTGAGTCCAGCCTGGAGTCCAGCCTGGAGGCCGGGCCGCGGGGAGCCGGGCCCAGGAGCGAGTGTGGCTCAGACGGCGGATCTGCTGAAGAGTCTGGAGCGTGACCTCTGGCGAATCGGGGCGATGGCAAGGTTTGAAGCAGGAGTGGGACATGGTCAAATCTGCCTTATAGTGGAGAATTTCCGGTGGCGACATGGGGAAGAGATCGGCAGAACGCAGGACTGGACTCTGGGGACCCTTCATTCAGTACATTATATAACGCGCAGGGGCCGAGCAGTGACCACGACTGTGGTTCTTAATCCGCATTTTCGTGTCTGTCTAAATAATGAGCCTAAAGCCCCCCGTTTTCAGCTCCCAGGTACTGCCTCACGTTGGATGGTCACTGACAAAAGATCACCCTTTAATCAGTAAATGTTTAAGAACGTCTGTTACATCGAGTGCAGACGCCTAATAATACGGGAAGGACTCTTCCCAGCTTCAGGGAAAATTCTCCTGCAGGGTTCAGAGAACACCGGTCCATTCAGGATCTGCCCTCGAGGACGCACAGCTCGCGTGCGGGGAGGCGAGGGCCTTGGCGGGCGCGGCTCAGTTCTGTTACATTACAGTCAACTGCTGTGTGCTGTGTGCACCTTATTCAACCAGAGGATTCACGTTTAAACTTCTGTTTGGGTCACTTCCCCTAGTTCCTCCCCTGCTTCCTCTGCGAATTGAACTGTGGGTTTCTGCTTCCGGAGCAATGACGCACTGCCGAAGGCTACGTGCTCTGACGTCCAGCTACCGCCGATGTGCTCGTACTGGAAAAAGCTCGTGAGTAAAATGAGTACCTTTCTTTGCTCTGAATTGCGGCTTTTTGGTCAGATAAACGTAAATTATTTAAGTGAGAAAAAAAGGAACTTAAAATTGTAAAGTTAAACAACCAAATGGGCCACTTCTTACCTGACAGTAAAATATCTCCGTGAATTCCAATCAAGTCAAACTGACTTAACTTGCACTATTTTGAGAATGTATATATTTTGCCTCATTCCTGATAAATCATCAGTATCTCTTCTCATGAACGATCAGCAATGAACCTGCTTAGAGCATCTCAGAATTAACGTCTTTGTTCGTTATTTTAGAATCACATAAGGTTCAGCTCTGAAGGTTAAAATAATTAACTAATGGTGATGTAATGAGATGCTACAGTGATAAACAACACGAAGCAACTGAATTTTACTCAATAATCTCTTTCCCTTTTTTTTTTTTTGGTAATTTAGATTTTAAAATAATCTTCCTGAAAATATAAAAGTTTACAAGATGTTTTATCATTCTTATTCTATAAGGACAAAAGAATAATCAGGCACACGATTAATAATTGTCAAAATCTCACCGTATTTTCTAACAGAAGAGAAATGCTCTCTGATGAAATTCTCTCTACATCTTTGCCAAAGAGCGGGCTCTTAATAAGCACCTGCTGAATGGGCGAGTTGACAAACAGATGAAAGAAAGATCAAAACTTCTATTTCACCAAGAAACAGAACTTTGAAAAATATTTGGGTCTAATTTAGAGCATAGTCTCACTTTCAATTTGGTATTTTTTCCAGTTTTTTGATATTAGGGATGATAATGGATAAATACTTCCAGGCGTTTTGTAGATAAAAGAGCATGAAACTAAAAGACACTGTTTACACAACAGCCACTTCTCTCCCATGCTCTGCCCTGAGGGCAGAGTGGGGACATTACTGTCTCCACAGAAACACTTCTGTTTTTACAGCACAGGGAACTACATTCAGTTTCTTATAATAACATATAACAAAAAGGAATCTGAAAAGAAAATATGTGTGTATGTGTATGTATATGTGTAACTGAATCGCTTTGCTGTACACCTGAAGCTGACACTGTAAATCACCTACACATCAATTAAAAAAAAAGGAGGGGGAGGAAGAGGAGGGGGAGGAAGGGGAGGAGGAGGAGAAGAAGCCCGAGAAGAAGGCTAAGAGAGGAAAAGCCGTCATTCAGCATGTGCGTTCCTGCCTCCCATATGGCCATGCGGAGCAGCCGTGGCATGAGTCATCGCAGGGGACGTGTTGCATAACCTGAGAATATTCAAAAGAAAATTGCTTGAGGGTTTTTAGCTGAATGGAGTTTACAGTTTTGCAGCTCTCATCTCTTCCAAAGGTGCCTGGCAAGGGCAGGGGCGATTAAGGAGCAGGCTTTGAACATGGGGGCGAAACGAGAATGAGCAGCCACCAAGATGGAGCAGCGGGGACTGCCGTGTTGTGTCTCCCACCTGAACCATCAGGGCCCTCCCTTCCGTGCGGCGTCCGGAAGCGCCCAGCCCTTGTCTTCTGTCAAGTTCATGCTGCTTCCTGCACGGCTTTCTCGGCTCTTTGTACAGCGGTTTGATCTGATTCGTGGATTATTTCATAAAAGGCGTATACATCAGGCGCTCGCTAGTTCCGGAAGAGAAGGCCTGGGCTCTGTTTGCAGACACACACACTTCAGGTCTCAGCAAGCACGTGGCGGGGCAGGGTTTGCAATGAAACCTGCAGATTCTGCAGCAAAGTATGGCCAACCTTCTGACCAATGGTAATGTTTCTCTCGTCCACGTCCTGCGTCTGCAGTTGTTAAAATGCAACAGAGAGTCTGGCATGGTCTTACAGAACCTCTAAGAAAGAGAGGAGGCTCTTTAGAGAAGCTTTGGTTGTACTGACTGGAGGAAAGGGGCCACTGGTCGCTGCTGTGACAAGTGACCACACACTGGGGGATTGTAACAGCCACAGTGTGTTTTCCTACGGTCCTGAGGTCAGAAGCCCGACTGAGGTGTCGGCAGGGCCGTGCGCCCCCAGGAGCCCGGGACTCCCTCCCGCCTCGGCTCGCAGCTCCTGGGAATCCTGGCTTGCTGAGCATCACCGTGAGCCCTGCCCCCCTCGTCGCGCGGCCTCCCCCCCGCGTCTCTGCGCGCCTGCAGCCCCCTCTCCTGGCCCGCCCTCCTGGCGGGCTTCTGCTGGCTGCGGAGATGCCACTGTGCGCTTGGTGCTTTTCCTTATGATGACTTTGCATGAGAATTGACTAAGATTATAGAATTTTGAATATCTTTTAAGTAAAGCGAGTTTCCTTTTTTTTTAAGGGATTGAACAGTCTGAACTCTAGGCTTTTGTTTTTTGGGGATTTTTTTTGCCCTTTTTATGTGAGTTTCAGGATGTGGTATTAGATATAATTTCTGAGATCTTTCTCCCTGCCTTTCTCCTTCCTGTTACCTGGACCTCCCCTCCCTATCTCTGACCTGCTCAATCGGGTTGCATTGCAAGTGCAAAGTTTTGTCCCAGAAGGCGTCTCTGGTGTTTGGTTTTGACGGCACCCGGGCTCTGAGCCCAAGACGGCTTCAGTGCCATTAGAACATCCTTTGCACTGCTTGTGTGTCCATTAGGAGCTCTGCATCCATGAAAATAGACAAATGCAGTGGATATCGCAAATGATGAAGCCTGAGTGAGCACGGAACACTCTGACCGTGTACATCATTGAGGTACATTCATTTAATAGAATTTCGTACTATGCTGTGGATGAATGTGAAGTCACGTAGCACCAAGACATTTGTAGAGCAGTATTTTCAACAACGTAGCAAATGAAAACACTCATTTTTCCGCTGATCTCTGTTGAAACTAAGAGGCCTGGTGAGGACTGGTGGCCAGAAACTGCCGCTGCCTGTGCGCGGCTTTGCTGAGTTGGCTTCCTGGAGCCCTGAGCCCCGAGAGCTGTTCATGCTGCACGTTCTCGTCGTGGCTCTTGTCCCGTTGGATTGGACTTAACACATTAGGGAAGAATTTTCTAGAGGAGGAAGAAATCTGAAGACCTAATATAACATTTTGCATGCAGAAAACTCAATGTTTGTTTTGAAAAGGTCTGCAGGCATCACATGAGAACGACTCGCCAGGTTTTCATCTAAGTCTTTACAAATCCCAGGTGCATTTCCATGAATCTTCCGTCTCCTGTTTCCTTGGCCTGCCTTGCGTGCTTGGCTCGAAAGCCCTTAATCAGTGCTTAGAGAGGCCTCTCTAAATAAAATGCTTATCAAATTCAGGCACTTGTGCAAATTAAAATTTTAAAATAATCATTAATATTAAATTATAACACTATTATCAGCATTTTTGAGATACAGGCACTTAAACAAAAAAACATGAAAAATCCTCTGGCCAACATGGGTTAGCTACTAAGCTGAGTCCATCTGGACTTTTTAAATAATATTTATTGTATTTTTACGTGCCTTGATCCTTTGTGGTAAACCCAAGAGAACTGGGATAAGAAAAGAGATGAACAGTGTGTTTCTGTACAATTAAAAATACCATGCAGGTCACGCCCTTGAGTTATTAGGGGCTTTGAGGTACCGTGGATTTTTATGACTGATGCAACATATTGATTTAATGTGTATAGTCTGCAAGTTTTTACACATTAACAGGTAGTAGTGTAGACAGATTGAGAACTTTTGATAGGTCAGTGCACTTGCAGTCTGTCGTCCAAACAAGGACACATTTGAGAGTGAAAAAGAGGCAGACTTACAACTGCCCCCACACAGGGGCCGGAGGGCTCCCCTGCCTCAGCCGGGCTGCGCGGGAAGCCCACAAAGGGGCCGTGTCTTCTCCCCTAAGTTCCAGGCAGAGCCACAAGCGGGGAGAGGCCACGTGGCTTCTCCGTCATTCTGAGTCTTGCCAGGAAGCCTGCGGCTGAGCCCTCGGTAACTGCGTCTTGTGACAACCCGTTTGAAGGAAAAAGTAATTCACTTAAAACTGACTCAGAAGTCAGACTAACAAAAATGTGAACGATTTGTAGAAAAGAGACAGAAACCAGGGCTACGTGGAGAACTCTGCGCTCCAGAGCCCACCGTCCTCAGACCCACTGGACACAGTGGAGGGCGGGTTCCTGGCGGCTGCCCTTCCTCTGTCAAGGACCCCAGGTCCTCAGTTACAAACAGGCACTAAGGTGTGTTCCCCTTTAATTAGACCCTCTGGTGAATCTTATGAATAAGTTTCCACCATTAAGTAGTCAGCTCATTGCTTCAATTTTTTTAAATTGTAAAGTGACCTCAAAGTTGATTTAAAGCAAAAAGTAAATGTACTGGATCAAGAAGTTTCATGCTGGCTTTGCTCCAGAGTGGAAATGGCGTCGTCCTGGGCGGGCTTCCTGCCCGTCCCTCTGCTCTGCTTTCTGTCCCGTCTCCATCGTCAGACGGGCGAGACGTGCCGTGGCCAACGGTCAGAACGACTGCCTCCTGCGTCTGTTCAAGTTCGAGCGCGTGGAGCGGCGTCCCAGCAAACACGCTGCACTCGTCTGTGTTGGCATTAACTGGCCTGACCTGGTCACGTGCTGGGCTGTGAGCCAAGCGCAGCTCAGGTCTGGGTCACGTCTGGACCCACAGAGCCTGGGGTGGGTGAGCCCCACTTGAACCGCTGGCACGTGAGAGGGAAGTGCTCGCTCCAGACAAACACGGGGAGACTCGATGGAAGTTAAAGCCGGGAAACCCAGCACCATTACGTGTCCTCTACACGCAAGGACTTCTGGGGGCTGAACTTGAGTTACTGTAAGTGCCAAGCGGGTGAAGTGGCTTCTACCATGTGGCAAGTCCTGCTCTGGGAGCGTCCATGTGTTCACCAAAGCCTGTGAATCCGGCGCTCTTCCCATCCCCACTTCGTAGACGAGGACACGGGGCTGCCGAGAGCCATCGCCTGCCCAGGACAGATGGCCTGTCCGTGATGCCCTCTCTCTCCCTGTCTCGCGGTAAGCTCCTGAACACCTGCCTTGTGCTCCTCCTCCACGGTCCTGTGACACTGCCTCGTTCCCACCGAGCACACAGAGAATGCTTGCTGATTCAGCAATTCTGACTCACGGTGGGTGACCATCCTCACTGACCCTGCATCTCTGAACCTGTGGCCTCACTGTCCTGTGTCACCTCGTAGATGTGGCGGGCGTCCTGTTCTCTGGCTCTGGTACCTGTAACGTCCCCTGGGGTTTGGTTGAGGTGTGCCACCTGCTACTGCACCCTGTTATTTTGTCCATCTGGAACAGTCGCTTCCCATTTCCCTTCTAGAAGTGAAAATGATAACCCTTAGTAGAAAAAAATGAATAAAATCAGTCGTGTCAAGAAGAACAGGGTGGAAGGGCAGGTGAATTCCAGCAGACGCGGATTCCCTGCTGCCTGTGTCGCCGGCTGGAGTCGCCCCGCCGTCCTGCGCGCTCAGCCAGACTAATGGCAATGCTTCATCACAACCCAGACAGAGCCTTTATCGTGCTTGCGACCAAATGTCCTTTCCCAAATTGCTCTAGCGTCTCATCCCGGTGCTCATCACTCCAGGCACATGTGTCCTCTGTTATTTCCAAAGGAAAATGCGTTTAGTCAATGCATCTTATCGTTTGCTTTGCCACAGCACAACTGCAGCTGGAAGGAGAAGCGTGAGTTGGTTAAAAGGAAGGTGGTTGTGTGAGTTTACTTTGGTTCTGTCTTAGAGACTGTGTGTGTATGTTTGACTCTGTTGTCTAAGTGAAGGGCCACACTTCTCTGTCTGCAGCTACGAAATTCACAGAGCTCTGACAAATGAAGTCTGTATAAATCTTTTCAGTCAAGTCTGCTCTAGCCCAGTATGCAGCTGGCTACAGCCTGTGCCCCATGGGCAGCGTGTCTGATCATGAGACACGATCCCAACCCTACTGGGAGGTTGCGTGATAATAATCCTTAATTCTGAATCACAGCTATGTCCGCGTGACTTGCTGGAGGGGCTGTGGACTTGCCCTACATACACATGGCTTGGAAAACCTAAGCATGCTAGGTTAGAATGCTATTGCACAGAAAATAAAATAGTCTGGCCTTCAGCTCCAATCTACTTCTTAGAAGCAACTGTCTTTAACACCCCTTTTCAGGGCTTCTGCTGAGCCGCTGTTGTAAATGTAAGTGGCGTGTCTGCATATTTTATTTCCTGATTCCAGGTCTTACGACAGGACTTGCTGCTGTAAAAGCTGGGGGAGGAAGTGCACTTGTCACCATCCACCCCCGTCTTTACATATTTACCTGCATTTCTGATTCTGTCAAAAGACTCAGCAACTCTCAACACCCACGAAATAAAATAATCAGTGCCCTGCATATGCCGTCTTTCCCCACGCTCCCTCGCCCACCCTTGTGTAACTCCCAGTGCGCATACCCTCTGAGAAAATTATCGATATCTTAACATTTCAAATTTTTAGTAGTTTTCCACCTGCTTATAAGTGGCTTCTAAAACTGAAACTCAGTGATGGCATGAACTCTGCTATGAATATGTAGTGATGTTTAACTGTGAAGCATGTAATGTCATGGCAGCCTTGGGACACGGGACTCAACAAACGAGAGTCATTCCAGAATGTTTTAAGCACAAGGCCAAGGGAGTCTCTATTTCTCTCTCCTAACCTCCTGAGCCTTCCATCACAGACACAGAAAACAAACTGATGGGTACCACGGGGAGGGACAAATTAGGAGTTTGGAGTTAGCAGATACACACCACTATATACAAAACGGATAAACAACAAGGTCCTAGGGTATAGCATGGGAACTGTATTAAATATCATAATAATCTAGAACGAAAAAGAATATGAAAAAGAATACATGTGCATAACTGAATCACTGCGCTGTCCACCAGTGACCGACACAGCCCTGTAAGTCAACGGTACTTCAACAGGAAAAAGAGAAGCGTCTCTGCCTCCATTACGGACCATGTGCCATTTTAGCTCCCACACATTTGCAATGTTTGAAGATTCTATCTGGTAACCGGAAGTCTGGGCATTTTACTGCAATTGCACTTTTATTTCACAGGTATCCTGGATTCTCATCCTCCAATACCAGACTCCTTTCACAGAATCCGCGGAAGACAGTTTGGACACGCCATTGCTTTAACCTCAGTGATTTATGTTGATGAAATCACCTGCGGGGGCCGCAAAGCGCTTCTGCGATGTCTGCGCAGTTGTAGTCCCAGTGTTCCTTCCTTCCTTCCCCCAGATTGATATATAGGTGGATGCTGGGGACGACTGAGCCCGTGACGCTGTGGGACTCTGTTCTTTCAGCCTGTTTGTTCTTTGTTCTGTTTGCTGTTCTCGGGCGGGTCTGGAAGCCGTTTCTTCCTTCACATCCTCATTTTTTCCCAGTGTAATTACATAGTTATGTATCGAACATTTACCCGGTGAGTGAGAACCTGCCTTCTGTGCTTCACGCGGACGAGGCGCTTCCCCCTCACACCAGCCCGTGGCTCCCTCACACGGAGGAGACCAAAGCACAGAAGTCCGATGTCGGACTGCTCTTAATCACTGGGCTTCTTGCAGTGTGATAAACGAGGCCCGAAACAGCCCAGAGGCCAGGGTTTACACGCAGCATAGTTCAGATGAAACGCTGCTCTGATTTCTTCATAGAAGAGAAGACACTAAGTCAGTGCCGTCATGTTGTCTCCGACCTGTCTGTTTCTCCTGAAAATATATTTGCAGTTTTCATTCAGAAGTTTTTTTTCGTCTTTGAGGCCAAAGGAGCTTAGAACAGCCCTGCATTCATGAGAACACAGGCTTCGGGAACGAGTGTTTGAGAGCACATGGCGAGTGGAGTGGCCACGTCAGAACGGGGACCTTTCAGAGGACACTGTTCCCAAAGTTAAGGAAGAAAAAAAGGCAGCGTTGTGCACAGACGAGGGCGTAACGCCCGTGAACACCTGTGAACAGTCTCTTCTCAACTGTTCATTTGCTCTGAGCTCCGCTGACAGCAGTAAACATCACGGTGCGAGTTTGTGATCGCCTGTCCTGACTCCCTCGGAGAGTGTCGCTGGTCACAGCGCTGAGTCACAGCGTGTCGGGGCGAGAGTCCCTCCACACGTAGGAACCGCGTCTTTAAAGTCGTCCGGCTCAGATGTCTCACTCGGCGTCCTCTCCCGTTAAGGTAAATGGCGCGGAGTCCGCGAACTGGCGGGGACGCGCCCTGAAACGTGCACGAGCGCGGCCCCACGGAGCCCGGATTCCGGCCCAGGCCCCCGAGCGGCCTCTGGTCTCTGAGGAAGACTCTGGGATGAGGCTCTATTATTACTTTGCTCTTAAGCTTTTACTTATATTGTGTACGAAAACAGTCAACTTTGCTTTTTATTACAGTGTTTCAATAAAACCCCGCACTCATTCTCACCCCAGAGGCTGGGGGCCCCATCCCCGTGCCCCTGTCACTCACTCTCCTTTCCCGGGGTCTGGGCCGTCCGTCTTGGACTTGGCCTTCCCCCCGTCCCAGGAGTTTTGTTTTCCTTGACAGTCTCCTTCAGGACTGCGCAGAGCGCTGAGAGGGGCCCAGGAAGGGTTCCTGTGTTGCCAGAGACGCACGAACTGCACCTGGACGTGGCGTCAGGACCCCGAGTCGGTGGGGAGCCCTGCGCCCTCTGCGGACACGGTGTGGTTTGTCCCTGGCTCTGGCTGTGGGCTCGCTTACTTTTGGTCTTAATTGTCGCATTAAAAACGGGGCAAAATCCTCGCCAAAGACCCTCTGTTAGACGTCTGTGGTGGTCCAGAGGAGCTTCTCAAGCCAATGGAATGCCTCACAATTTGGGGTTTGCAGACGATTATGATTAAATGAGGGGCAAGGTGCCCTCCTTGTGACGCTCTCTTCTGTCTCTCACACACGCACCATCACACACACAGAAACACTCACTCGTGCAAGCGTTTGGACTTACACTTCCCTCGTCTTTTAAATGATCCTCCGTCTAAATGCTCTATGCATTCCTTGTCAAAAAATAAAAAAATAAAAATAAAGGGCATCTGACACGATTTTTTCCTGAACTGTATAGAAATGGCCAATCAATTCATGTAAAATTTGTTAGTTTCAACCGAGATTTTAATTTTGATTCTGTCTTCGTTGTGACTGCTTGGCTTCAATAAAAGCAATTTCACAGTGGTTTCTAAGCCACTGCGACACCTCGTCCCATCGCACAGGAGCTGAATGTCACACAGTGGCAGTCAAAGCGCACCCTGGAGAGCCTCTCAGAGCTCAGAAGTCAGGCAGCCGCGATTCACCAGCAGGGCCTGTCCTTCCTCCGGCTTCGCCCTGTGTTATGCGATCCGCCTCGCAGGGTGCTTTTTAGGATAAAATGACACCAAATGCAAGAGCACTGAGTAAAATCGCCTGCACGGAGCAGTTACGAGGGGTTTCAGTGAGGCCTAAATACGGTAAATTTCCTATTTCCTGTCCTTGACACACAGGAGGTACCTAAAGACCCCCCCCCCCTGACGTCAGCTTCCTGACCAGCGCACACTCGGTCGCTGGTGTTACGGTGATGACAAGATGGTCTGTGGGATGCAGCCCCACAAAATAAATGAGGCCCCTTTTGTGAAACAGACGCTTAGTGTCTGGAGTGAAATGTGTCTGGGTCGCTCTGGGTCAACGGAAGAAAAGCCCAGTAAGGCTGGCGACTGGGGTGGCGGTCCTGGCCAGGGTCCGAATGCGGTGGGTCCTGCGGTTTGCCCAGAATTCAGGTGGGGCCCCCAGGGCGGGGCCTTGTCAGCCTCAGGGGCCCCTCAGCTCAACGCTGACAGCCCCCCAGCGGGGCCCCCAGGGCCCCGCGCAGACTTCCTCCGTTTATGACGCCACTGCTTCCAAGCGCCTTCCCCTGGTCTCCCGCACTGGCGTAAGGACCCACCAGCCAGGCCTTTCTCCATGGAGAAGGGAACCCCTGTCAGAACCCAGCACGGGGCCTCCTGGGGCCTGCACGCAGCTCGGGTTTCTTCCAGCCCCTCCCTTTTCATCTCTCGTCTGCCGCCTGCACCGACTCTGGGCTGGAGTCCGCTCCTTCTCCTTTCACACCCGCTGAGGGGCAGCCCTGCCCTGGGAGGGCGGGCGCACACGGCCCGGCAGCGTCCGCACCGGCGGGGCGGACACCTTCTCACCATCCGAGGCACTGACACCTCATCCACCTGCAGAACGGGGGGTGTGTTCCCACTGACAGGATTCCTTCCAGAGCGGGGCTTCCCCGTGTGGGGAGCGAACGGAGGACGTCCGTCCCTGAGGGGAGAGGAGGGTCTCCTTGCTTTTCCCAGCTCTGTGCCGGGAGACACCCCCTTCTCAGACCTCAGTCCTCCCTCCCTCTGTTAGAGCAGAGACAGGGGGGCACAGGCCAAATACGGGAAATCCTACATCATGTGAACAACGGGGTCCCGGCAGAGAAAGAAAAGCAGGAACTTCTGGCTGATAAAAGGTCACACGTTTGGGGGTGACAAGTGCCCTGGAGACCAACAGAGAAAGATGGGGAAAAGGCAGGAGTCTCCAGTGACCAAGTGTAGCCTTTTGCTCATTATGCCCTCATTTCATTAAAATTAGCCCCGCAGATCAGAAGCCCCCATCGTGCACCCTTCCCATCCAGACTAAGTAAGGTCAGAACTCCCTCCTCCCTTCGGGAAGGTGGAGCTGGGATGGAAATCAGAGAACATGACCCCAGACCCTTCCCTCCACAGTAAACATTCTGCTCATTCATTTTTACACCCCGTGTAGCCAGCTTGTCAAAGAAACTCGGGGCAGCCGCACAGCTGAGCTGCCCGCTCCCCCCGAGAGCGTCCCATCCGCCCCTTGACACATCCCTGCTTCACTGTCTTAGCCTTCGTGTCTCCTCTCTGGATCCTTTCTGTGGCGAGACAAGCTCTGAATCACGGCCACACGCCCGTGGAACACCAGCGGCCAAAGCCGTAGACACGCTGTTCTCAGGAGCAGGAACACGTAGCATCTGAATTAAAAAAATGTGTGGTTGGTTTCCAGTGGTTCACACGCTGTCGTCATCCGATCCCACGTCCCACTGGCTAGAGCCAGTTTTAGGGTTCGTCCTATTGAGACGGGGGAGTCAAGGTGCAGAGGGGTAAACGAACTGTCAGGGGAGCCCTCGGTGGGCGAGTCCCGCGGCCAGGGGAGGTCCAGTCCTTCTGACCCCGAGGCTCCCTTTCCTGTGCCCCCGTGCGCCCCCGTGTGCCCCCAGAAGACGACGCCCGCTCGGCTCAAAACCAGCGTGGCCTCGCTGCCGGCTCTGCCTGGGTCTCAGGGGAGCCCAGCCCCTTCAGAATCACCTAGACTTGAAGTTCAAGATAACAGCTTCCCGGAAGTTTCCCAATGGCACATGTTCTTTCCCCTGTATCCCCCGGAGGTCATCCATGCGTCCGACTGTGAAGCCCCGGCTGTAAAACCAAGGTCCCATGGCCCCCGAGGGGAGCTTCGAGCGAGTGTGCCGAGCTGGGCTGGCCCCCCTGGTGACGGGCATCCGTGGCCCGCAAGTGACCTACGTGTTCGCACCATCTGTTACGTTGAAAGGAAGGAGGCTCATTGCGAAAAAGAGGGGCCACGGCCGTTGAATCATTAATTCTGTTTCGCCCGGTGGCAGGTGAGTGTTCGCTTCCCCCTCTGCCGTGGGAGGAGAGCAAACTGAGCTCCTGCTTCAGAAACGCTGACTAAGAGGAAGCCCCCCAGTGACTGCACTTCCCGTGAACCCAGCGGAGTGTCACTGTGATGTCCTACTGCAGAGAGCGGCTGAATGACGGGACCAGTTAGAGAAAGTCTGGTCAAACTGAAAAGGGCGGCGTTCCTCCTCCGCGGAGTTACCCGGGGCTTCAGTTGCCACGGGACACGGACATCGTTTTCACAGAGCATGGCTTCTGCTTGTTGACCAAGCTGAGTCCCTGCACCGGGAACCCGGCACCTCTTCTGAAATCTCTGGATGGTTAATGTTAGTTGCTGTAGACTTTTGGATGCCAGCCATTTTCCACCACGAAAGACAGAGCTGGGAATAATGATTGCATAAGAGGCAGCCTCTCAGCCCGAGACCCTTCGAGGTGGCGGGCAGTCCTCCATCATGATGACCAGGGCCTGTCAAGCGCCCCGGGGCGCCTTCTGCTGTCATTCCGGGTCCTGCGCAGACAGCGGCCGGTGGTCCCGGTCTGCCGCCGCCGCCAAGCACGCCGACAGCTGGGCCTGGACACGCAGGGCAGCACTCAGAACGGCGCTTACAGTGGACAGTACCTTGTCTGGGTGCCATTTATCACGTGGGAGATGCTGCTCAGTCTATCAGTAGCCTTGTGTTTGGCCCTGCTCTGTGCAAGACAGAATTCCTAATACTGTAGGGTAAAAAAAGGAATCTGTTAGGATCTCTGGTCTCAGGAAGCTTACAGCTGACCCCCTTGGAACCCATTTCTGGAGAGGAGGACACTGTGGAAGGCCTGGCTGGCGGAGGCAGAGGTGCGCTCTTGGCCCTGCATTTCTGGCCCCGGGGGTGCAGGTGGCAGAAAGTGTCACCGTGACGTGTGCGAGCGAGACATGTGGGTGGCAGAGGCTGGGGAGGATTTCCATCCTCATCATCAGTTTGGAAATACCTCGTGAGAACTTGAAAAAGAAAAGAAACCCCGGCAGGATGTTCTGTGGATTTTAGGAGTGTTTCCTGCTGATGGACGTCAGCCTGGCCGTGGCTGTGAATTGCCCTGGGGTGTGCTCAGGGGCAGAGTCCGACTCAGCAGTTCTGTGTGGGGTCCAGGGTGACCCTGGATCTCTAACAGCTCCTTGGAGCAGCCCTGGAGCAGCCCTGACCTGGAGCCATGAGGCTGAGCCCCCGACTGAGTGGAATTTTCTCGGGGCCGGACCCCCGGTGTGAGAATCCCCAGGAAGCAAATAGGCAGAGTGGGTCTTCGGGAAACCCCGACACCCAGCACAGGCTCAGATGATGAGATAAGGAAAGGGGGTCACGCTGACCGACATCACCCCAAATAATGCCTCCTTGCTTTGGAAAGAGAGGGTCCCTCTGGTCTGTCTGCCCTCCCTGTCACCCTCCAGGGCTCAGGGTTAACCCCCGGCTTGGGAGGGAGCAGAAATTACACAACCACAGTTGGGACGCAGGACGGCCGAGCAGGCCAACCATCCCAGCTCTTCGTCGAATCGTAGACGATCAGACCACCACGCTGTCCACAGGCAGCAGTCTCCCTCCTCCCTCAGGTGCCCCCGCCCTGCAGTGCTGTCTCCCCACTGTCGCCAGAGCCTTGCACACCCATCCCACAAGCCTCCTCACTGCTTCCGTGCCCTCGCTGGCTCCTCTCTGTCTAGAGGTCAAGGTCTCCTCCCTAACAGCGTCCTGTCACCCTCACTTCTCCATCCCAGCCCGCCACACCGCCGGCTTCTCCTGCCCGCTGCTCGGCGCACACTGAGAGCCTGGACGCACATCTCCGGGCCCTGACCCAGAGCTGCTGCTGCCATAGGCCTGTGTTCCTGGTGAACCCTCTCTCTGAGCTCCCCTTCCCTCCTGACCTCTCAACCCCCCACGTTTCTTCTCTGAGGGAAACCCGCACAAGAGTCAGGAGCCGACTCAGGTGTCGCCCTCTCCTAAAGCCTCCCCAGCCGTCCAGGCCGACCCAGTTACACCGTTTGCCCTGGATGACGCTTGGCTCCGATCTTAATTTCTTCGCATATTCAGGAACTTTGTCTTAAACACATACAGAAGACTTTATAACAGCACCGTCCAGCTTTTGTTGTTTATTTCTTTCCCTTCTAGATGACGTGACCCCAGGGCAGAAAAAACGCAAATTCTGTGTCATGGTTTTTGTTCCTTATTTTAGCGGCAGTAGGGTACCGCGGTTAAGAGGTTGACATCTGAGAGGCTGAATTCGAAGCGGGGTTTTAATCACCGGGAAAATTAATGAGCCACGCGGAGCCTGCTTCTTGAGTTTCCCGATCTGCAAAATGAGGTTAATAGTAGGTCTTGTCTTCTGAGCTTCCACGATGCTCACGTGAGTCTGACTATAAATGCCTTGCTAAGAGCAATGCTAATAAGCGTTACTTAATGATGTTGGGATCCCCAGCATCCAGTGTGGAGGCTGACAGGTGCCCAGAAGGCGCTGCCCGAGGACAGTCACATGTGGCTGAGGAGCCGGTGAGATGCCCGGCCGCGTGACCCGAGCTGTGACGCCAGGTCATCACAGACGGTGAATCAGGGTGCCCACCGCCTCTTCTGCAGCGTGGTCCGTGTGGGTCTTTTCATTTTCTGACTTAAAATGGAAGGAACCTAAAAGCAGGAACAAGTTCGTGATGAAAGGCCTGTTCCCGCGAGCCGGCTTGGCCGGAAAGGCAGCGCCCTGGGTCACTGGTTAGGGAATCCGGGACTGGGGAACGGTCAAGTCCGAGTAGCTACCGCGCAAAGTTAGGAGGGTTCCCAGACGCGTCCTGGCCTGTCTACAGTGACTGAGGCGGGTAGCCTGGAGCATTGACGCCAGAAAGTGTTTCAGGTCAGGATTTGGACTGAGGTTCTGACACCGTGCCGGGTCTATAAGCAAGAATTCATGTGCTAGAAATTCGGTGACCATCGAGAGCATCGCTTCTCTGACTGGTTGGTTTGGGGACCCCTTTTCACTCTCAGAAATCACTGAGGATCTCAAAGTCATTTTGTGCATCACACAACATTTTTGTGATTTACATCAAAAGTGACAGAGGCCCTCTAGATAAATATCATACACAAAGGAGAGACCAGATTAAATAAAATGAAATAAAATGCATCTTTGCTCCAAACTGAACAAAAATGTGCAAGTTTACCTCGGGTAAAAGGAGACCTTGAACCCATTCAACGATGATCTTGGCGAAAAAGAAGTGTTTTCCCTCAAAATAAAAAACTGGATTAAACCTATTTTTCTTTTTATTTCTTAAGTGTTGAGACTTATGAAAATTGAAAGAAGCATTTAGCTTATGCCTCAGGGAACAAGACACAAGGATGTGTGTGCTCTGACTGGAGTGACCGTCCCCCCACGGCAGTGGCAGGAAGGTGCCAGCTGGGGTGTTGTCTGCACCGGGAGGCAGCCATCTAGGGAAGGGCCCTCCTGCCTGATGACTCCGCCCACGTCCGCTCAGGCTCCCGTGGGAGCAGACTGTCGGTCAGAGCTTCCTCCCCTCTGGATTGACACAATTGCCTCTCCTCTGCAGAGGCAGTGGGACTCCCTCCACTGAACTGGCTGCACCATTAAAAAGAACATTTGGATTCATTTATCACCAAGGAAGTGAAGTCTGGTTGCTAGGCACGGCTGTGTTGCCATGGGACCCGCAGTGCGAGGCCGCCTTAGTTATTACCTTATATTTCCATCTCCAATTAACACTCCCAGCCGCGTCTGACATTCGCTGCCACAACAGATTTGCTTCCTACGAGGGTCTCCTACATTCATGTGTTTTATTCATTCTTTTCCTTCCTTCTCTCAACATGGGACTCCCTGTTGATTAAAAACAACAGTTTAACTGAGCAATTAAGCTATTTCCTTATACCAAAAAAAAAAAGCTTGCTTTTTCTATCACAACTGCTAAACAGTTAAGCCTCTAAATCTTACCATTTCCCGACAAATTCTTAGGCTGGAAGCTTCTTCCAGGAGGCGCTTCCCAATTTTGAAATGAGTGTGAAAATGTCTTCAGCCTCTCGTCCCTGCCAACGTGGTCCTAAATGTTAGAAATTTGTTTTCCAAACGAGTAAGTGCCTGGCAGTGCACGAGGACGCCCTCCAGCGACCGGCCAGACCTGCCCCCTTGCTGGAGAGCTCCGTCCCGAGCGGCCAGGGCGCCCCCTGAGGCCGCGGGGGCGCGGGGCTGGGGAGATTTGACTTGCGGTTTTCTCAGAACCGGTTCTCTGTTCCTGCCCCGCCCCAGAGCCTCCTGCGGAGCCTCCAACTTTGTCCTCTTTTACAGCCTCAAGTGTATTAGAATCTTGTGCAGAATTAAAATTCCCTTTGCTTTACATCTGCTGTTACCAGTATCTCTACGGGGCGAGGGGTCTGACAACTCTATCCAGGGAACTAAGGAGAAAAGATTGTCTAGATCTGCCCCATCTCTCCTGTGGGAAGTTTGACTTGCGCACTTACCACACATTAAGAAGAAGAACGAAGCCTATTTATTGTTGTTCTGGGAAGAAGAAGGAAGCCGTGAGGCCAGTCTCTGCCCTCCCACCGCCCCTTCCCGGCCCTCCTGGGGCACCGGCCTCCGGGGGAAAGGTGAGGCGTAGGCGCTCCCATCGGGCGGATGGCCGGACCCTGCTGTCATCATGGGCCGCGTGTGAAAGTGCAAGGCTCTGTCCAGGACGCCGTGTCACCCACCCCAATTTCCGTCCCACGACCAGGACTTGATCCTTCTGACCCTCCCAGAACTGTGGCTTCTCAGAGTCCAAACGTTTAAAACCTTCGTGTCATTTTTTCAGTCCCGGGACTCACTCAAGTCTTCAGGACTGTGGAGCATAATTGTTAGCAGTCCCCCTGCTGTGTCGTGCTTGAGAAAGCCAGGTTTGCTGTTCAGACTTGTCTCCATGGTCGCTGCTGCCTTGCTGGCTAATAGGAGATTCTTCTAACTTTTTCGTCATGTATGAAATGTGCAAAGTGACTCACACGTCTACACCTCTCCCCGCCTTTGCGCAAGGTAATCAGCACCAAATTCGTAAAGGACGTCAAACGGTAAACATTACTTTCATTTCACAAACCCAACACCTAAGACTCCGATAAGAGTGAAAACCATTAGAAATACCCTTGTTATCACGTCACTGATGAAAACAATTGAATTCGAGACGTTAAGAGACTAAATAAATTCCTGCAGCTGCCGTGTTGGAAGCAACAGTCGAATTGAGACACAGCGCCGAGTGCGTGGTTCTCGCTATGACACTATGTATCGTAAAGAGAAATCATTTATTATTTAGAAAAGCAAGTGAAAGTTTTCCATTTTTGCTTCAAGTGTTCTTTCTCCTGCAAAGGTCATTCGTCGACTCACAGGCTTCTGACTCATCTCTACAATTAACGGCTGATCGTGTGCCAGATGTTTATGGTGGTGCCTAGTGCAGAGTGAGGATTTGTGTATTAAATAGTAGAATTTGCTCAAGCAGTTCACCCCTTGACCTTGCACACTGACCTGAAATGCCACCTCTACCGTGTACTCGACAGTCGCACGTGTTAACCTTGACCTCGCGTCCCAGCTTCCTCGGCTGTTGCGCTGGCCCCCACTTACGCCTACACCGTCACTGCCGCCGAGGCGGTAGGTGGCTTCAAACCCAGTTTAACGTCTGGCTAAGCGGACCCGTGGCCTCTCTCACCTCTCCCTAAACACGTTGCGATAATCGTCGCTCACATAATTTCAAAACAAGCTGCAGAAAGATGCGTTTGAAACCTCTCGGAAGGCTCTGCAGTGGAACTGGACGCTGTTTCGAAGCCAGTCTGAGAAGAGTCGCTGTCTTTTCAACACTGAGTGCTGCCCGCTTAGTAGCACTGCACGTGTCTCCGTTGTTCATCTCCTCTCATGCCCTTGGCCGTCGTTTCCTTCTATGGCTTCTCTGCACTTGCTCCTACTTTTATTCCTCGGTCGGACGAAAGGAAAATGAAGCTGAGAGCACTGGCCCCTTGACGACAGGAGTGCCTCGTGACAGCTGCTATCTCTGAGGCTTACTTATTCCACCTTTGTTCTGAGATTTTAAAATACCCTTCCTTATTCTTTCTATGCTTATGAATATAAATTATGCTCTTTTTCTCTAGCGTTTAGAAAGCACAAAATCATCAAAATTCCCTAATAACACTCAAAATCACACTTGAAATAAATCTATTTGAAACTGTATTTTTCTGTTCAATATGAAAAAGTAAGGAACATTTTGTTAACAGATTTTTTCCAAATAAGATGGGAAAATACGGTCCTTTTATCTGATCTCATTTCAGTTTCTGGTTAGATGATATTGTTGGAGAATTTTAATAGTTTTAACAATATTTTATTGTTGTCAGACACACATAAAGTGCATCAAACATTTTATTTGTCTTGGGTTTTTTTCAGTTATATTTCATAGTAAAGCTTTTTGTTTTGTTCTGTTTTGTTTGAGGGGGGCAGGTAATTAGGTCTCCTTCCTTCCTTCCTTCCTTCCTTCCTTCCTTCCTTCCTTCCTTCCTTTCTTTCTTTCTTTCTTTCTTTCTTTCTTTCTTTCTTTCTTTCTTTCTTTCTTTCTTTCTTTCTTTCTTTCTTTCTGGCAGCACTGGGTATTGAACCCAAGACCTTGTGCTTGCTAAGCAGGCTCTACCACTGAGCAGTACCCTCCTCCCAGTAATGCTTTTTAGCATAAAATGAGTTTGATTAAGTATTTTGAATAGACTCACTAAATAGATTCAGCAAATGGTTACTATGAGCCCATTCATATACAAAATTTAACGCTGCTGAATGTCCAGTGTATATACATTTATCTTTCACTCTTATAGACGGAATATTACCTGAAAGAAAGCTTGTAAAGTTTATACCTCAACAATTATAAAAACCGACAACATAACGCCATTTGCAGCAACATGGATGCTCCTGGAGAATGTCATTCTAAGTGAGGTAAGCCAGAAAGAGAAAGAAAAATACCATATGAGATCGCTCATATGTGGAATCTAAAAAACAAAAACAAACAAACAAACAAAAACAAAGCATAAATACAGGACAGAAATAGACTCACAGACAGAGAATACAGACTTGTGGTTACCAGGAGGGTGGAGGGTGGGAAGGGATAGACTGGGATTTCAAAACTGTAGAATAGATAAACGAGATTACACTGTATAGCACAGGGAAATATACACAAAATGTTATGATAAATCACAGAGAAAAAAATGTGACAATGAGTGTGTATATGTCCATGAATGACTGAAAAATTATGCTGAACACTGGAATTTGACACAACATTGTAAAATGATTATAAATTAATAAAAAATGTTAAAAAATAATAATAATAAAAAATAAATACAAACAAAGAAAAAAAACAATTATTGCTCAACAATAAAATTAACACATTTTCCACGTAATTATGATCAAAAATTTTTTTTGTAGAAGTATAGTCAATTTACAATGTTGTGTTAATTTCTGGTGTATAACACAGTGATGCGGTTGTGGATATACATACATTCCTTTTCATACTGTTTTTCATTCCAGGCTATTATAAGATATTGACTGTAGTTCCCTGTGCTCTGCAGTAGGACCTTGTTGTTCATCTATTTTATATATAGGAGTTTTTATCTACAAATCCCAAACTTAAGGAAATTAAGATTTTTATCATGGGACAAAAATAACAGGGTTGTTAATCCTTGGAGCTCATTAAAATAGAGTTAAGGCTAAACACTTGTACAAATCACATGGCAACATTTAAGGCATATGACAAAAATACAATTACTTTCAAGTTGAAATCATAATTTAAAAATAAGGATGTGGGACTAAAACCCAGAGTTTAATAATACTGGGAAGAGGGAACATCAAATAGTGTAGTGTCTACTTTTGGGGTAGAGCTCAGTGGTAGAGCACATGCTCAGCACGCACGACGCCTGGGTTCCGTCCTCAGTCCTCCTGTTAAAAAAGGAAAAAGACGCTGACCAAATGCAGCTAAGACTTTAGAAGGCATTTTCTGTGAGCATCTTGAGGTGTTCCATGTGGCTTCCTTCTTTCTATGAATATGAGACTGTTTGCCAATAATCAACACTCCAAAAAATTAAATGAATAAAAGTAGAAATTGTCAGAGTCAACATGGAAATAAAAAATGTGTCAAAGATCAAACTTCCAAGCTCAGGGACTCGGCGTCACTGACAGAGACGTGGCGTGGGGATCTCTGGGGACAGGAAGGACTTTGGTTCTGTTCACGGCAGAGTCCAGCCGAAAAGAGTCAGTGGGGGTGTTCACGTCCGTTGGACACCAACCCTGGAGATAAAGCAAAAGGAAGGGAAGGGTGGGCGCCCGGTATGGGGGGCAGTAGGCACCCCATCCACAGGGCACCGCCGGGAACGGTGACGTGTGTGAAATACACAGTTTTGCCAAAAAAAGGAGACTCACATCCTATTTACAGTGAGAAGCTGGAGGAGACGCGCCATCTTCTCTGCTGAGCGTAAGTTCTGCTCACTCACCTTCTCCAGCTGGACAGTTACGGGAGTCCTCTCCCTCACTGTTCATGACATTGCAATGTAAGAAGAAGGCAGAGCAACTCAGGACACGTCTGGAGAGAACTCCTGAACGTGCCAGAAGGAGAGAAGTATCTGCTAATCTCACTTGGGTTCAATCCAAACCAGCTAAACTTTTAAAATGAGAAAAAAATTCCCTGAAGTGGTTTTTAAAAACATGCAAATTTGTATTTGCTTTTTAGTCTCAAGTGATGTAAGCCAAATGTACTTAAACTAAATGAGCTATAAATACACCCTTGGGTAAAAACATTATTACCATACGATTGTAAATTTTCTTAGTTCCCTAAAGGAAGGAACTTTACAAATACGATCCATAACCTTACAAGGTTATATATAAAAGCTGATTCGACAGTGAAGTATTGAAAATGTGAGAAAGACAATGAGGCTTCGATGGTCTGAGATCAAACTCCTTTTGAATGGGGTCATGAGCGCATGGCCCACCTCTCTGTATGTATTTAAATCACTTTAGCTCATTTTAAAGGCATTTGTGAAATACAGGAAAAAGAGATACATCAACATGGTACCATTAAAGAGAGATTAACAGCAAAAGGCCAGGGAGACCCAAGAAAGGCAGAAAAAAGAGTGGGTTCCAATCTAGGTTATTAACACCCTTCTTAACGTCTTCTACCCAGAGGCGGATTTTATGCATCGGGTCACTATGGTGTAGAATTAAACAAACATCTACCTGGAAAAAATTAACTTATTTTTCTAAGTGGCCAGTTTTAAAGCTAAGGCAGAATATCCAGGTGGAGCTTGTCAGACACTGGGGAGCCATCCAGTGAGTGTCCCTGCTGCCCCGCCCCCGCCACATCCCCATGGCCCCCGGCTGCATCCCCACGGCCCCCGCCACGCCCCCATGGCCCCGGCTCAGAAGCTCATTCTGGCCGACACTGCAGACCCTTGGGTGCGGATTCGTACCGGGGACCTGGGGTCACCAGGCTTGACTCATGTACTTTTCTGTTGCCTGCTGAGCTCAAGTTTGAAATTGAAAACGAATTTTTCCTGAGAGAGTCTGAAGGAGGGATGTGTAAATAAAACATCATTTTGCTTAGTATCTGAACAAACCCAGTGCAGCAGCAACCACGGCGTGTTTTCACGTACGCAGAACACAGTGGCATGAAGCAGTTTTACAGTTCTGTTACAGCTGGCAAGACCCAGCGATCTCCCAGTCGCCGCTGGGAACCAGCCCCAGAGCTTCCTGCAGGAGCGCGGAGCGTTGACACGGCTTAGACTAGGGTTTGGGACAGACCGGCACCAGAACCCTGGTCTCCTTAAGCCACTTTAATTCACAACAAATTATTAACAGTGTAGAGTATGATCAACATTTGCCACATCTGAAATTTAATATGCAATCTTTAAACAAAATAAGCCAGGAAACAGAACAGTGTTTCTAATTTGAAAAACGCAGATTTATAGGAGTGGTGTAAATGTTGCTGGAGGTGAGTCAGAAGAAGTTGCCACGTGGGTGAATCCTTCTCTGCGTTCCCAGAGACATGTCAGCCCCACCACTGCTCTGTCTCCCTTCCTTCCACCGTTGTCCATCCTGTCAGCACAGGATGGGCACTGCCCTGGAAATGACTCCCTGTGTGTTCAGAGAAATCAGAGACCTCTCGTTCAGAGCTGCACAGTATTTCACTGTGTGGCTGAATCACGGTGGAATCAATCATTTTGCCAACGATGGGCATTTATGTCCTTTCTGATATTTCGCACCTGTGAATAATTCTGCATTGACCACCTTGTGGACAGGCATTTTTGTACAGTATTTCTGCGTGAACTCCCCGAAGGGGAGATGTTGGGCTGAAGGGGAAACGCATGTTGGCAAACTCCCCCCCGAAGGGCTGTGCTAGTTTGTGTCCCAGCTTCCCCGTTTGCTGAGACCATCCGTGGTCGCAGTCGGTTTCAGCTTCCACCGGCCTGGTGTGAGGCAGGTGGCACCTCCGCCGCTTCAGGTGCGTTTCTCTGGTCGGACGTGACACGGCTTTCCGCCTCACCACACCTGTTCTGCTTCCCTGGGTTCTCCCTCTCCTTTCCGGCAGTTTTATGGTAAGAAAGTGGCTCGGCTCTTTACAACTACGTGACTCCGGCCTTTCCAGGAGGGGCCCGCTTACTCTAACGAGGCCTCCCGGCTCACAGGGTGGGGTGCCCTTTGTCGCCAGTCACCTCGTCACGAGAAGTGCCCTCACACAGGCACCGGGCGTTCGGACACACCGTTCAGATGGCTCTGATTTTAGCAAATACCTCGTGGAAAAAGCAACGGGTGTTTATCAAACAGAATGTGCATTTTGAATTAACTTCTTAAACATTTAAGGAAAAGACTCTGTGGTTTCTACAAATAAGAGACTTGAGAAGAACCTCTGAGACGGTGACAGAGACAGGTCACCTTGCTGTTGTGTTGGTCTGATTTTTAGGGGACACCGAATTCGGAGGCAGGAAGGGAGCAAGGGGGACAGAATAACCCCAAGGGGGCTGGCTTTATAAAGTGACACAGAGAGTCAGCCAGAATCAGAAGTTTGGAAAGTTGTGTAAAAAGCATACAAATAAAAATAGACCCTTTGTTCCAGAGCAGCTGCTGGGTAGCAGATGAACACGGCACACGAGTTTTAATCCGCGTGTGAACAATGCAAACTGATGAGGACTGTTGTCACTGTTTTCTGTAGCCTTTGAAAGAGTGACTAAAAAGAAAAGTACAGATAATAAGTGGAAAATAAAAAAGGACGTGAAGAACTCCTAATGCTAACAAGAATGATACTGAATGAATTAATGATGATCTGAGCACTCATCGTAGGTCAACTAATAGTGTTTTGCATTCATTGTTCTAGACTATTGAGTTTTAAAAGAGATGAAGGACACACTTCAAAGAAAGTAGAATTCACAATCCAGCCCTAAGAATTTACATTCAAAAACAGAATGGGCGGGGAAATGTCCTTCATGGCATTTTTTTTGTACTGAAGGAGCAAGGAGTGATGGATGGACGCCAACTATGACTCTTCCCTGCTAAGTTACCAAGAGTCAGTGCCTGATTGCCTCTAATTTTCAAATGCACCTTTTGAAGAGTAAATTATAAAATGAACGATGCTCTGGGGCACAGCGTTTGCTTTCTTCCTAAGAGCAATTAAAGGGGAACTTCATTTGAAGTTTATTGGTTACAAACCAAATTTAATCTGTGTCTTTCATCTCGTAGGACAGGGCAAACGGGAAAAATCCAGGGCAAAGGAGTAGGCATTTAGCAAAGACATGAGCCGTGCCCGTGAGCGCTTGAGTGGGGATGTTGGCAGGAAACGTGTGTAACTTTGAACCTTGGGCACTGGGAATGGGTCGGGTGGCCCAGGGATGCTGGTGGCAGAGTTGCAAAGACACAGCGTGGACTGCTGGAAAACCGAGCAGGAAAAGTGGTGAAAAAAGAAACAAAGGTGAAGTAGAATCAGCCAGCGAACAGCCAGACGAGACGGCTGCAGAGGTGGCTCTAGGGAGGGAGCCAGACGCCCAGGACAAGGCAGGTGCTGGGGGGGGGGGGCTCTGCCCAGGCCTGGGGATGGAGCTGTTGGAGGCTCCAAGGAGGCAAAGGCATTGCTTCCACAGACTGACCTCCGTCCGAGGTGCACACGAGACAACGGGAGAGGACCCCCTCCAGTTTCTCTGCCCTGTGAGAAGCCCTGTGCCACCTCCTCAGGGCCGGAGGCCGGCTGGCAGCCTTGCCTGGTGAGGACGCGTGAGCAGCGCAGATGACTGGTAGCCTGAGTACAGGTGTTTATTCAGGCGTCCCCACCCCAGGGCGCCGTGAGCGGGACAACAAGGCAAGCGACGACCCTTCTCCTGCGGGACGCGGTCCGGTGCAGCGGGCGGCCCGTCGCTGAGGAGCCCCCCCCCCCGCCCCAGCCCTGCTTGGCTCCTCCGTCACCTGCTCGGCCCGGCTCGCCGCCCCGGTGCCCCTCCCGAGGCCGCCCTTGTCCCCGCCGCGGGCTCCACAGCCCTCTCTCGGTGACCCTCCCGTGGTGGCCCCCGGGGGCGCAGGGCCCGTGCTGCGGGGCGGGGGCTGGTCTGGGCGCGGCGCCCTGGGGACGGCTGTGCGGGGCGGGCCCGCAGTCCCCGCGGGGGGCCGGAGCGGGACGCGGACCCGGCGCTGGGGGACGCGGGGCCTCGGGTGGACGCTCTCACAAGTGATTCAGTATTTAATCGCCGGGTGCTCGTGCAAAACCCAGTCGCTTCTGATGTAAGTTTTCTCGCTTTAATGCTGCTACAAGCCGCTGTGGAACACATGCCTTTTTAGGCCGAAGGCAAAGACGCTCTTCATCTTTTTATTTTTATTTAAAGTTGAGTCAGGAGAGAATTTCAGAAAGATTCATCTTCTGTACTGCGGACCTACCGGATCGAAAGCTTCCTTGGCTGCTTCGTGACTGTGCTGTTACGTTTCAGAGAGAAAGTTACTGCTGTCGTCTTCATTCTTGTCACAGGTCATTTTCTCACAGGAAAAAAACCCGTTGGGGGCACTTTCCCCTTTGAACTTTTAAAGAAGGTGTTTAGGTAAAGCCTACGCATCTGGCTGACTCCACACATGGACACACACAGACACACACATGGAGACACATGGACACACACACAGACACACACATGGACACACACATGGAGACACACAGACACACACATGGAGACACGCAAGCACACACACGGAGACACACACGGAGATACACAGACACAACGTGAGTATGTTCCATCTCCTTTCTTTCTCGCCCGGCTCCTAGCAGGATGTTGTGAATGTGTGACATGTATTTACACAGCCTGGCTGTAGTGTGGTTATAACATTCTTCTTTTTCACCAACTGGACCAATGTGTTGAGTTTCTTTTCTTCTATTGAAGAACAATCAGTCACCACGTGTCAATCTCTGGGGACAGCGTCGTGTCCCCACCATGCATGTACATACATGTATTTGCCTTCATATTCTTTGAAAACCTCTGTCTTTTAATTGGTGCTTTTAGACCACGAACAGTCAGAGCAGTTACTGAGACAGTTGGATTACAATCAACCGTGTTCGTTACTATCCCTTCTTCTGTGTTTTTATTTTTGTCTTGCTCTCGTTTTTTGTCTCTTGCACTTTTCTGTGACTCCATTTTCTCTCTTTTCTTAGTATATCAGTTAGACTTACTTTTAATTTTCTTTTTCAGTGGTTGCCCTAGGGTTTGCAATATGGATTTACTGTGAATCCAAGTCCACCTTCAAATAACACTAAACCATTTCATGGGTCATGTGAATACATTGCAACCAAATAGCCCCAATTCCTCCTCCATCCCTTGTTTCATTGTGTCATCACTTTGCTTAATGTGAGCGCACGTACAAACATAAGACATACACACAAGATGCACAATCAGATACACTGTTGGCTTTACTATTTTGGACAAACTGTTATTTGTTAGATCGATTAAATATAAGAAAAATAAAGGTCTTTGCTTTGCCTTCAATTGTTCCTTCTTTTACACTCTACTCTGCGTAGATATGAGTCTCTGACCTAGATCATTTCCGTTCTCTCTAAAGAACTTACTTTAGCATTTCTTGCAAGTCAGGTTTAGTGGCAAACCCTAAGCCAGTCGACCAACTTAAACACATATTTAGAAGGACAGACGCTGTGAAACCCCCTGGGGTGGAGAGAACCTAGACTGAGGCTCATGGGAAACCCCCCAAAGTGAGCCCAGAGACAAGGCTGAAGGATGCAGAGAAAGTTCAAGACAAGGAGAAAAGCCCGGGGAAGGAGAGAGAAATGGGCAGTCGAGCGGCACCTTAGAGGAGCCTCTTCCACACAAGAAGAGCTTAGGATGAGGGAAGACTCCATAAATTAAGCACGGAACCAACAGATTAGAAACAAGAAACAAGGGGAAATTCTAGAAAAAGACAAGTCCACGTGAGCTACAGCAATGAATGCTGGAGAGCGCCGTCGGTTTCCTTCAGGCAAAGAGGGAGGGGAGCAGAGGGACCCTCCGGCACCCGCGCGCTCACAGCTTCCTCCGCGACCCTCCCCGGGCCACGCACCCCCGTGGCTGTGATTCCACCGCAGCTTATGAGGCCTGTGGTCAGTGGGAAAAAGACAGGGCAGCTGTTCTAACCGAAGGGCAGCCCAAGAAAGCCCGAATAGGAACTCCTCCCATGAGTAGATCCTTCCTTTACTTGACATCAACTTTGTCCAATCTGGGGATGATGAAATGTCCTGAAATTAGATCCTGGTGATGTGCTGTAAATATAAGTCCTTTTAAATATGCTGAAACCCATGGAAATGAATACTTCAAATGAACCAAGTTTGCAATATGTAAATTCGATCTCAATAAGGCTGATTTATTTTATTTTGTTGTATTTGGGGGGTATTAGGTTTATTTATCTATTTGTTTTTAATGGAGGTCCCGGGGATTGAACCCAGGACCTTGTGCGTGCTGCGCACACACTCTTACTACTGCGCTGTGCCCTACCCCCCTATAATGCTGATTTTAAAAATGTACGTGTTCCACCTTTGTCTTTTTGCCCTAGAAGGAGCAGACTGCTACGTGCAGGGGAAATTTCTTAGTAGGATCTTCAGAAAATTTGTTGCGATAAAATAGAAATGCTAACTTTATCTTTAAAAATGATGTTTTCAACCATCTCAGTGATACTGTTGAACTGTGGTTCTTTAACATTTTATTGGGTAGTCAGTAAGTCTGGTTTTGTTTTAGCTTTTTGAAAGTTTCTGAAATATTTCGCACACGAAATGATCCATTTATAATGAGTGCTCTGTGACACAGCACAGCGGCTCCCTCATTATCTAAGGATGCACACGCCTTCCCCCAGGGGACCCTCGAGCTCCCTTCCTTTCCAGTCCAGGGAGTCGCTCAGATTGACTTATTGGTTCTGTTCATTTAGCACAACACATTTTCAGAATCTTCGTCTTTAAAAGACCAATGTGCGTTGTGGTTTATTTGAAACTCCTTTCAGGTGTAACCGCTCTAGTTTTCTGATACTAAATAGAAAATTGTACCCACCACCCCAAGCTCTGAAACATCACAGATGCCCATTAATGAATTTTTATAAGGACAAGAAATACATTTTGGAGAGAAATATTTTGCGCTGTATTTTCCTCTATGCCACACCATGTCAACATTCTTTTTTTTTTTTTATTTCAAAAAACACTCATAGCTTGAACCATCACTGTCCTTGTTAAAGGTGTAGGACTGCAGATGTGGAGCTTGCAGCTGGTCTCCAGAACTGAAGGACCGCTGTCAGCAGGGAGAGGCACTCTCTGAAATCTTCAGGTGGGGCGCCCGATGACCCCCTGCAAGACGGCGCACAGCCGAGGGGACTGCGAGAAACAGCACTGAGCAATGAATGCTCTGACCTCCTTTAAGGGATGGTTGCAAAAAAATCACTGCCATAGACTGAGGTTTCTTTCCTTACGCATGTGAGCAAAGACAGGTGTGTTTCTGATGCACGAACAGTTATACTTAGACACTTGGTGTGTATCCACATTCCAAGCAATTCATAATGAAAATTCTCAAAAAGGCAATTAGAGGAATTCAACTCGCTCTTTCTCCTTATAAGAACCCTGAGAGCTTTTCCCAGTGAACACTTTCATTCTGAGGCTCTCTCCTTTGGAGTAATTGTTGAATTATTAGATCATTGATTATATAATGTTTCTACCATTCCACCAAGCACTAGAACGTTGTAATTCTACGGGTAAATATTTTGAAGAAGAATCGCTGAAGATTGCACAAAACTATGTTCCTTATTTTCCTGGGTGACTTAAAGACAAAACACGGGGACACAACTTGCAAGTTCCATCTCATGGTCTGGCAGGACTTTGGTTCTTTCCCTTTGTGGAGAGCACTTTGCTTGCAGGTTGTAATCCAGGTAAAAGCACTTGGAAGCTCCGTGTCCATCGCCCTGTACGGGTGTCCACCTATGCGTGGACAGGCGAGTGCATTTGTACTTGCGTTAGAGTTTCACGCACTGTGTCCAAACTTCTAGAGAACGTAACGTGTGGCCAACGGGAGAGTTTCACCCTTAGGTCAGATCCCAGCAGGTGCCTCTGCTCTCCTGAGAGAAATCAGCCGTTTGGGCACTTGTATGAGTTTTGCTGTAAAGTGTTTGTCTAATAATCTACATATTTCATCGCTTATGACTTACAAGAACTACTTTCTTATTTTTGGAGGGACCAAAGATAAAAGTAAAATAACTTACAGTGTACTTTCAACTAAACTTTAAGTATTTGACATATTACTCATTCATAACATTTTGTATTATTTTGTCCTGCTTTAGGTGGCCTGCCATGAAATTTAAATGTTTTGGGAAAGTTATTCCTCAAACTGACCACGAGGAGCAACCACAGTTAGGACGAGAAGAATAAACATCAGATTGTCTAGTTAGAGAATGAGTCTTACTTCCTCCTTTTTCTCCACTCCAAACTTAAAAAACTAGAGCCACTGCCCAGGAAAAGACACTGGGACACACACGACCATTACTAACAACAGTTACCCATGGTTCGTGGGCTGGTGTGGTTTTAATTTTCTTCTTTGTGCTTTTTTGTATTTTCTAAATGTCTTAAAGTTTATCTTCCTTTATTTTCATGGTGATTGTTTGAGTAGAAATACATATGCAGGTGTGGACCCCATCACAGAGGAACAAGTGAGTCACGGGAAGGGGTCTGGCTTCACCCCGTGGGAAAGGAAGACGCACTGAGACTCTCGGGAGGGAGGTGAGAAAATGCGGGCTTTAGAAGGCTCACTCTTGGGGGAAGAAGAGAAGAGTCTTCCAGAAAGACAAGAAAGAAGCCAACAGTCACGATGCTCTTCGAGGGAGCAGTGAGCACGCAGTGACCCCCAGCAGGGGACGGTGCCGGGTGACGATGGTGACATGGAGCACGGAGAGGAGCAGGGGATGCAGACGGGATCCAGGGACGTGGGCACCGGGAGCTGCGAGGGAGGAGGGACCTAGTCACTGTCCACCCCGCCCGCCGACCTCCCTGAGAGTCCGCTCCCTCCTCCCTGCATGGGGCAGCGAGTCACCAGCCCAGGGGCTGAGCTCCGGTTACTGAGCGGGTCATGAGCCACATGGGACTAATGACAACAGAGGAGGCTGGACCGTCCATGGGGATGCCCCGTGTCTGTGCCTCAGCTGTTCTGGAGGCCTGGAAGGCTTCAGCTCACAACAGGGTAGTTAGAGGTCAGACTGTGCTGTCTCACGACAAAATAAAATAGTGCAATCTGCTGACCTGCTTTGTCCCGCCTGGCTTAGAGAGGACGGTGGGTGTCCGTCCCTTGACCTTCCCCACGTGTCTCTCTCCCTGCAGTCATCTGCCTCTGGCTCCCCGTCCCTGCTCCTGACTTTGGCTGTTGCTGGAACATCCCCACGTCTCTCTAGCAGCCGGTCCTGTTTGCCATTTTGATGGAAATCTGGTGCACTTAACTATTTTTTTTTTAATGGAGTATACTCAATTTGCAATGGTGTGTTAATTTCTGGTGTACAGCATAGTGATTCAGATATATATATTCCTTTTCATATTCTTTATTGTTCTAGGCTATTACAAGATATTGAATATAGCTCCCTGTGCCTACAGTAGGACCTTGTTGTTTATTTTATATATAGTAGTGTGTATCTGCAAATCCCGAACTCCCAATTTATCCCTCCTCACACCCTTTCCCCTTTGGTAACCATAAGTCTGTGAGTCTGCCTCTGTTTTGCAAACAAGTTCATTTGTGTCTTTTTTTCAGATACCACAAATGAGTGATATCACATGGTATTTTTCTTTCTCTGTCTGACTTACTTCACTTAGAATGATGATCTCCGGGTCCATCCATGTTGCTGCAAATGGCATTATTTTATTGTTTGTTATGGCTGAGTAGTATTCCATTGTGTAAATACATCACAACTTCTTTATCCAGTCACCTGTCAATGGACATGTAGGCTGTTTCCATGTCTTGGCTGTTGTAAATAGTGCTGCTGTGAACACTGCAGTGCAGATATCTTCTTAAATTAGAGTTCCCACCAGATATGTGCCCATGAGTGGGCTTTCTGGATCATAGGGTCAGTCTATTTTCAGACTTTTGAGGAATCTCCATTCTGTTTTCCCCAGTGGCTGCAGCATTTTACACTTCCACCAGCAGTGTAGGAGAGCTCCCTTTTCTCCACAGCCTCTCTAGCATTTGTCTTTTGTGGACTTTTTAATGGTGGCCGTTCTGACCCGTGTGGTGCACTTAACTCTTAATCACAATTCAAAATGCCATGCAGATTTCATTCTCTTCCTCTTAGTCGTTGGTCTCCATGTTCCCACTTTATATTTTGATATTTATTGTCTTTATAAAGGAACAGCTTGGTTTAAGTGGGTTTACTGGTGTCTCTTGGGGAGACCTGGTGCACATTCATGCTGTTTTGTAAACTTTTATAGAAGGAATCACTTTGAGATGAAAGAAAGGCAAGAGACAGAGCAGTAGAAACGTTTTTTGGATCAACATTAGCCCTACATTCACTGATGCAGTAAGACTCTCATCTGCTCATTCTGATCGTTTCCGCTGTGGCTTGTTTGTCCAGGGAGCTAAATTCTGCACGTAGAAAACAAGCAATGAATGTGGCTTTCCAAACAACCTCGTTCTTTTTGTGTGTTTTTCTTGGAGCAGCTCAGACTGTCCCTGACATGGTGGGGTTCTCGTCTCTTGGCCCACAATCTAGGCCTGTCCTTTGATCTTCCAGTGGACACGAATGCTTGAGATGCCTGCTGTCTCCTTTCACCACAAACGCCTCGGGTCGCCGAACAAACATTCTGGCAAAGTTCCAAGTCACAGCCATGGGTTTCTGCTGCTGCTGCTGTTGCTTTAAACGCCGTTCTGGGATGTGGCCTCCGGTCGGCTTCGGACACGCATGGTGGTTCCCACGCACATGCGGACATCCTTTCTGCAGCCTCCCTTCCTGAAATGCGGCCGTGCCCTCGGCTCCAAACCGGGAAAGGAGCCGGCAGCACCACCACACCGACAGACCCGGAGACGGCAACCTCCCTGCCATCCGAGACGCGGCATTAGAGGCATTTTGATCTTCTCGGTTTTCTCACTGTCTCTGTGCAAAGAGCAGGTCTCACCCTGGTCCGTGCGCAGCCGAGACCCACATGGACACGACCCTCCTCACTGAACTCCCATGACGCCGGTTTAGCTGAGACTTCGAGCCACACGTTAAACAATGTGAGAGCGGCCGCTCCTGCAGATGCAGCAGGCGAACGTCTGTTTGCTTTCTGACACGATGAGTATGGAGGGCGGGGGAGGGGTGGCTGCAGACCCCCCACCCCAGCTCCTTCGTCCTGACGTGGAAAGTGCATTCGTGACGAGAGTGAATTCTCACTTATAAGAAGAAAGGAAGGGAGGGTGGATGACGTCTGCATCTGTTTGCCGCCGTCGGAGCGTGGCGGGCCCCTGCCAGCTGCGTGAGCCTGTGTGATGACCCCCCGAGTCACGCGCTCGCGTGGCCGTGAATCGAAGCGCCGCCCGCACCGACAGGCAGCCCACGCCTGCTCCGCCGACACAGCGCGCCCGGCGAGCCGCACTGATGGCGCTGAGACAACGGACGCAGCTGCTTCCGTTTGAAAAACAAGACGAAAAGCCACTGAAAACTCCTTGACCGCGGCTGGGGCTTGGTCAGGCAGGGCACCCCAAAGTATGCCAAGTGATGTACTGAGTGTTTGGGGTGAGTTTCTTGAGAAAGAGCCGATGGAAGGAGACTGAGCCCCACCTCCGTCCCTGCAGACAGGACGCGAGTCTCCCCGGGAAGGGCTCGCTCCCCCACCGGTGGTAGCCAGGCGTCCTTGGTGCCGCCGGTGGGGAACTCAGGGCCGGGAAGGCTGTGTGAACAAACCTCCTTATTTCTTTATTCGTTTACTCCCCTCTAAGCCTGTTTACTAACCAGGCGGCCAAGCCTGGTTCTTTTTTCCGTTTCACACTCTGCATCTTCTTCCATGAAGTCCAAGAGCCGCCGGCCCCGGCCACTTCTTAGGGCCCATCTGAGGCCTCCTTGCCCACAAACTGCACTCCTTCCTCCTCTTAACCCGTCTTGTGTCAGCTTGCTTATTAGACCAGCCGGAAGGACCAAGTGCACCGGAGGGAGGTGTCCCGCTCCCCAACGCCACCTCAGACAGCAAAGCCAATAAGCCGATCTGCGTAAAGCATCCTTCGGAAGAACTCGGGGCTGCCGCCCCGTGTGCGGTGCCTGTGGGAGGCTGACCACGGTACAGTGCAGAGCCGCCTGATTCCTCAGCAAGGCACTCGAGGCGTTTTGGTGACTCTTAGCAAAGGAATCATCTCAAATACAAATAGCAAGTATTGTGAACGTGCTTAGCTGGTAGGAGGACTTCCCCAAACACAGAATTCAGGGCTCCTGGCATCAGGCATGGTTTACCTCTAACGGCTGCAGGAGCCGTCGCGCTTCTGCATTGGGAGGACGCGTGTGGGCCACGCGCACGGTTCCTGTCCCGCGCTGCTGTTTCCTGCGCTCAGGCTGGGTGGCCCCTCTCTTTAACTGAGGCGTAGGCAGTTACGGCGTGTCACTTTCTGGGGTGCAGCACCCTGTTGTTTTACTTTTTAACGCAGAGTTCCCAGCTCCACTGCCGTCATTTCTCTGCTTCCTACGTGTCACCGAGGCGCAGGGAGGGGGGCACGGCAGGGCAGTGAGGGGCGCCGCCCGGAGGTGGGGGAGCAGGGAGGTCGGCGCAGAAGGACGTTGTGAGCTCTGGTATTTGACCAGAGAGGTGGACAGATCCGGAGGGGGAGAGGGGAAGTGAAACCAGCCCCCATCCGCTCGACACAGCCCTCCTCCCACCGCAAGGTGGGAGAGAAATACAGTGAAAATGAAGCGGGCATCCGTCCCTCCTCTGGCCCCGTCTTACGCTGTCTGGCTCGTGCTTGTCGGCCAGCGAGGAGGCGTTCCCAGCAGCTCCATCTGTGACCACGACCGGCCGAACCCCGTGCACCCACCTCCGCCTTTCCTCTCCCCCAGAGAAGCCTACAGCACAAGAAGAATGCTTCTCTCCTGGGACTTCTTGTCCTCCTAAGATCCAGTGAAGTATGTGAGAATCTAATTACCCCTGAATGAACCAATCTAACTTATTTAGGGAATAAAATTGAATAGATCGGAACATTCTTTGGACTGAGTAATGCTGCTAAGTACAGTTAGTCTTGATTTATGATATGCTTGGAGCCAAAACATACTTATTATTTCAAGATAAACATTAATATAGCCCTGCTTGTGTTCTCTAGGGGGAAGAAAAAAATAACGCTAATGCACTAGGAACATTTTCACGAATAAGTTGCTATCTCACCTACCTTTTAAAATTTAAATCTTGAAGTCTACATAAACACAAATCAAAGTTTATAAAAATTTTCCAGATTTAGTGCATTAAATCATACATTTTTAACAGAGCCAAATAAATTCACCCCTTCCAAATGCCCTGCAAGTTTTTTGTGCCCCCAAACACTCTGTGACACTCACTCATTCAGTCATCAATTTAACAAGCGGCCCCTGCGCCCCCGTTGCTCGTCAGGAACACCCAGTGAACAACGTGTTCAGCTGCAGCACTTAGCCAATTTGTTCTGAAGGGCTGTGAGTGTTTGTTACGTGCGATATGTTGTGCTGAGCAATAGGGCTATACATTTTAATAAGACTTGGTTCCTGCCGTTAAGAAACGAACAGCCTGCTCCGGGTCTTCTGTTATTCCTTTATTTGAATAATCCTCGGGAGGATGGAGGGGATGTGCTGAAAGACATTCACTTCTGAAAAGACATTCACTCCTCAGGCCACAGAGACCTTCCTTAAAAAACCCATTAAGACTCCAGTTTAGCTTATGCAGAATGTGGCATCCAAGAGTCGTTCAAGACCCCAAACTGTGAAGCTGACTCTTGGGAAGCGAAGAGAAAGGACTGGGACGCTGGAGCGCTAAGCCTCCTCTCGGCCCACGCGGCTGTTGCCGTCAGCACTGACGCTTGAATTCTGGGGCCCCTATCTCGGGCGTTGGTGGTAACACTGACCTTTCTTTAGGAAACGTACTCTAAGTGGCTCTGGGAGTAAATTTGGCAAAAACGAATACAAGAGGGAGGATGAATGGCCAGTTCCAAGTTATACCCAGAGAGAATAAGATCAGGGAGCTGAACGGCTCCTCCACGCGTGGCCGGTGGCAGAGCTGCCGCGGCCGAGCACGTGGACCAAGGCGCCTGTGCTCCTGCACCCCACGAGCATCCCATATTTACGGCTTCCAGCTGGCCTGCAGGGTCATCCATGGCCACAGACACGTGTACAGACGTGGGTTAGAGTCCACACACGTGCCCCCTTGGTCTGTCCGCTGAGAGGCAGAGAAGACTCTTCAGTGGCAATGAGTCTCCAAACACCCAGATCTTGGCTTCCAGGAGCCTCTTCTGGTGACAGGAGCCGTGGACCTTGGCAAAATCAGTGACGCGAGGACTGGGACAGGCAGCCTGCAGGACGATCGTGGAGTACGTCGTTGCCAGAAAGCGAGGAAGTGCTCATGCACGTGCGTGCGCGTGCACACTCACACACACATCGCAGGTCAGAGCACAGCTGGAGAGATCTGAATGACCGAGAGTGGAGCAGCATGGACGAGACAATAAACACAATGATATTGGATGATAATGATATATAATGTTGTTTATTATTATAATATATTGTAATATAATATATATAATATCATATAAACACAAAGTATGGAATAAACACCCACGAGTTTGCCCTGATGTAAGTAAATGACTGAATAAGTGACTGAACAAGGGAGAACAGACAGATCTGCTGGTGTCACCAGACTCGCGTTCAGCTGCTCGCAGCCCACAAGCCGGTAACTCGAGACGGAGTGTGGCCGAACAGACCCGTTGCAGTTGGCTCATGTCAACTACAGGCACCCCCAGCATGACGTGATGAGATGGACATTCACTGTCTCCTCCCCGAAGCCCGTCGCCCGGTCCAACCGTGAGAATGTCAGGCAAATCGAAGCCAAGGGACATTCTGATCACTTCCCAGAAATGTCAGGCTCTTAAGGATCAGGGAGAGTCTGAGAAACTGTCACAGCTGAAAGGAGCCTCATGAACTGGATGACTCAGCGTGGTGTCCCAGTGGGATGCGGAGACGGGAGGAGGACGCCAGGGGAAGACTGAGGAATATGCGTAAAATATGGGCGTTCATAAAAACGAGTCAGTGTTGGTCCATTAATTGTGACAAATGTGCCATAGTCCTCAAGTCGTTAATAACAGGGAGATTGGCCTGGGGTATCGAGGACGCCACACTACCTCTGCAATTTTTATGTGAATATAAATCTATTCTTTAAAAAGTTTATTAAGAAAACAGAAAATACATCATGGTCATGATTTAAAATATTTTGATCTTTTAAAGAAGTATGTGAAGTATTTATAAAATAATGTTATGTCTGGGATCTGCTTTAAAACACATGAAGCGTCCCGTAGGTAAGAATTACAAACCACACGAGAATAACGAGATGAAATCTGAAGCCGGATGACGGGGCTCCTCGCATCATCCTTTCTACTTTTGTGAACAAATATGAATATAAAAATACTCGAGCCTTGAAAAGGGAAGGCAACTCACGGAAGAAATACTGTAAATGGCTAGTAAGCATATAGAAAGTACAACTTCTCACAGCAAAGCTGCGGACACAGCCCAAACGGTCTTCAGCAGAGCGACTGAGAAATGCAGTGCAACAGAACCCGACTATTACACAGCAACGTTTGCTCTACAGGATAAGGCACGAGTTACAGACACACTGACATGAAAGGATACGCGAGGTGTTTTGCCTGAAGAGGGCAAGCTACCAAACAGCTTCTAAAGGAAGAGGTACGGCATTTACGGAAACGGTTGACAATATGCGCAATCACGTGAGTGCACGACGTCAACTGGCGGCCAGCCCTTGGGCGTGGGGTGAGAAGGAATCGAATTTCATCCCTAGAGACTTTTACTTTCCATCCAATAAATGGAATTTCATACCATGAGAGGCAGCACAATTAAAATACAAAAGAAAACCCATTTGTTGAAATCCTATTTATTATAAAATCTGAATAAAAAATGGCATTTGACAAGAATGAAATGGACAGCGAGTAGGCGCCTCGGTGTCAAACATCAGCTGTCACTGAGCGAAACGGACCCTGACCAGCGGCTGGTCTCACAGTTTAGTGGAGGCATGGATATTCATAAAAGGAATATAATTATTATTTTGTGAATTATTAATCCATAGAAACCATAGTACTATGAGGAGCAGATACGGGACAGTGAGAGCGTCCCGTGTCCTAAGATCCAGGTGACTGGGACGCACGTCACAGTCTGAGAGCCACGAACTTAGGGGTAGACTCGGGGCGAGGGCAGACGGCGGTGCAGGCAGCAGGCGCGTGTGATGCCAACAGTCGGATGGGAAGGACTCGCACTGGGAAGGGGCGGAAATGAGCTCAGCTCCGCTGAGACAGAGGGACCGGAGGACACCTCGGAGACTTGGCGTCTAGAGAGGATGGAGGGCCAGGTTAACACCTGTGGGTTTTATTTTACAGACAATAGGAAAGCCACGGGAGAAAGGGACAGGTGATGTGACTGTTGGTGGTGATGGTACTTTTAAAGAAGGAATAGAAAGAAAAGGATTAATTACTTTGGAAGAAACATTGTTTTCAAAATCTCAGTGCTCTTGCGGCTTTGTGTAAACACCACACACATGAAAAATCTAGCCTGTTGTGGTTGTGCCTGTCTCGGAAAGTGCTCGAAACGACCCGTGGCGTGGACGTTCCGCCTGCGCTGACCTCTGCTGCCTGCTTCAGGCTCCAGGTGAGGAGGAGGTGATTCATCTGATGAGGTCCTGCACGAATCATTCTCCCAGTCTTGACTACTTACTATGAACTCTGTTTATTTTTAAATGTTGGACGCTAACCTGTCAGAAAGAGAATTAAAATGCGATTTCTCGTTCGGTTGAAATAAGGCGCTTAATTTCATCATGCCCTAGTCTTCTAACTAAAATAGCAAAATCCCTGTGAAAAAACACAAGAAAATAAATCAAGTCGCTGTGCAGCTGAACGCAGAGAAAGGACGGATTTTATTCACAGAAGCGCCTGACACAGATGACCACCCAGAGGGAGATACTAACTCCCATCATTACTCACTGACGTGAACGCGTTGCGCTAATGAGCACTCGGACGTTTTAATTTGTACTTTTGGTCCCTCAGGACATGCGTATTCCATTTCTTCCTTGGAAGCCTGTGCAGACCATTTGAGCCGGGAAGGAAATTGCTCTTTATTCTTACTCGTTTTCCTCCCCACCCCACCAAACACAGAGGTGGAAACCGTGCTTGATAGTACGGAATAATTCAAAATCTGGCAGCAGCGCTGTGTTATGGATGCAGAACTGGCAGAATCACGGCATGAGATTGTTTTTTAATCCAATGTGTTGAAACGCCATTTCAAAACCGGAAGTGCCCCAGTCACACACACACCCCATTCGCAGCCCCGGGTACGTGACCCAAGTGCCCCTGCAGAGTGGCTGACGTCTGCCCTTACTTGCTGGTTGCAGGGATGGGGCGCACAGCTGGGGGGGTTGCCCACACGCTTAGAAACCCCTGCCTAGTCCGCAGCTCATGAGAGATCAGAATTTGGCGATTGCAGCCTGAGCATCCCCTGTGTTACTCATTGTAACACATTTACGTTTTTTTGAAGGCTAGAAAAGAGAGGTAGAAGCCAGAACAGCAGGCGTCTCAGGAAAGGGGTGGCGTCTCCGTGTCAAGAGGGGCGTTCAGAGCGCTCGCTGGTCTCGGAGGAACCGTCGGTCTTGCTCCAGTGGCGGAGAGCACCGTCTCGGTCCGTCTGCTCAGACCAGACGTCTGAGATCAGCGTGCCAGCCGGTCCTGCTTCTGGTGAGGCCCCGCTGGCTTGCAGACGGCTGCTTTCCCACCAGGTCTTTGTATGGCAGAGAGAGACACACACAGGGACAGGGGCAGAGACCGAGGAGAGGCCGTCCTCCTCTGTTCATGAAGCCTCCAGTCCTATTGGAGGGGGGCCCACCCTTAGGACTCATTGGACCTTCGTTGCCTCCTGCAAGTCTCACCTCCAAACACAGTCACTTTGGGGTTCGGGATCTGGCGCAGAGACCTGGGGCACACTTTGGTCAGCAGCAACCTCGCGACCACGGGTGAGTTGAGGACCGCAGCGTTCAGGGCGGGCGCTCACCTGCGTGCTGCGCAGAGTAGCCGGGAAGAGGACGAAACGAGGATCAAGCAGGAAGGTGCAGCTCCAGGCAGGTAACCGGGGTGGTCCCCAGTGACTCTGGGTGAGATGAGCCAACTTCCAGCGAGACATTGAATTGAAGGGCCTGCTCTTGCCAAGCAGACGCTTAGCTTTATTCTTCCTTCAGTCAAGACCCAGCACCCTGACTTTACAATTTCTGTAAAGTTTTAGAATCTGTCAAGATAAGGACAAACATTAAAAACGACTACATTCCCAGGATCACGGTTTTGGCAAAATGTGTGCGTGTGTGTGAGAGAGAGACATGGGGTCTATTCACAGGTATCAGATGAGCAAGAAGGAACCTCAAAATACACAGAACAGGAACTACACGGACTTTAGGACAAAATACGCCACTGGGTTACCTACGCGAAAGCTCCGTCTCTCTAAACCTGCGGGCTTCGCGAGTTCGCCTCACACCGCCTGCGAAAGGGCTGTGAGAAGCGCTGCGCCCCGGACGCGGGGCTCCGAGAACCCAGGGCGAGGAGCCTCCGCCGCCTGCAGGAGCTCGCACGCGGGGCGGCCCGCCCGGCTCCGGGGAGGACGCGCGCCGAAGGGCTGGGTCTGCACGCGGGGCCGGCTGTGTTATCCCAAGCATCACATCATCCAAAAAAAAGTTATTTTATTGAGTTACGGTCAGTTTACACTGTTGTGTCGACTTCCAGCGCGGAACACAACTTCAAGAATCACACCGGTAAAGTGCGGGCCCCGCACTGGCCGCATGACATTCTCCCGCCCCAGCGGATCGGTTTGCGTGAAGGGAGGGCGCTGGCAACCTTCCCTGCCGCAGGACACCCGCCGCCGTCCGTCCGAGAGACGCTTCCCTCACTGTGTGTTTCTTCCTTCGCTTCCCAGCGCTAAGCTTCCGCGGCGGGGGGGGGGGGGGGGGGCACTCGACTTACCACACTGCTGAATGTTGCTCAGGACTTCATTCTCCCTGGAAACTGATGGTCCAGCAGAGAAGAAAACACACACACAGCCCGTATGCCCCGAAGGGGACGAATCACCGAGAAGAATCTGGCAGGGCAGGGGCCAGGAAGAAGAGGCCTTCTGCAACACTGCCCGCAGCTGCGGAGGCAGAGACGAGAGAGGCAGGAGCACAGCCAGCGCCCCTGACGCGGCAGCAGGGCGCCGTGGGCCGCTGTCTGCGCGGGCAGATCTGGTGGGTGCCTGGCGCTTCCGTGCAGAGCGAGCGCTGGCGTAGCAGGGACCCGCAGACCCGCTGCCGGGCTCCGCTGAGACCGCGACGCGGGCAACTTCCCGCCTCTCTCCTCCTACGAGCCCCTCCCTGGAGCGGATGCTGTATCTGGAATTCTGATGGGGAGCAACGTGCTGTCAGCGGTGACACTTGTCCCTGAAGCAGTGCCCCACAGACTCACAGCATGTGTACCTCGAGGCCACAGTCTGGGGCCTGGGCGACACAGCGTGACTGCAAACGTCTTTTCACGGGGCCTCTAATTCCCTGCTAACACTTCAGTGCAACCTCACGGCCAGGAACGCTTAGCCGCCTCCCTTCTCTTTGATTTAATAATTCTCTGAGGGCACTAAACAAGCTTTTGACACTGTGTTAGAAGAGTCGCAGGTTAAACACGAGTGGTTAGGGCGGAGCTGCTTCCCCCACGGTGCGTGAGGACTTTTACAAGTGGGCTGTTGACATCAGGCAGCTCTGTTCGTGTTTCAGTGTCTGAATGCGACCCACTCTTAGCTGAAGGCCACCCTCACGGTGGGACTGCCCGGTTCTGTGAGGCTCATCATAGGATGCATTGTAATAACCCCAGTACAACTAACTTCAAACCTGACATTAGTATCGCTTGAATTATTAGAATAAAATATCATCTAACTTGAAGGATTCTTGGGCAACATAACAGATGTACGGGTCTGGTTTGATGGATTGTTCACTCATGTGTCAGGAGAGGCAAAGAGAAGTTCACTCAGCTTGGAGGTGAGTGGATAGGTTTCCCTAAGGACAAGAACTACATTGGTTTTGTTTGCCTGTGAAATTTTAGCATCCATGCTAGTGTCTGGTACCCGGCAAACACTCTGGAATAAATGAACCAATGGATGAATGGTTGGATGGATGGATGGTTGGATGGATGGATGGATGGATGGATGGATGGAAGGATGGATGAATGGTTGGATGGGTGGATGGATGGATGGATGGTTGGATGGATGGATGGATGGATGGATGCATGCATGGTTGGATGGATGGATGGATGGTTGGTTGGATGGATGGATGAATGGTTGGATGAATGGATGGGAAGATGAGGTATCAGAAGCATGAATATAATTCAGCGGCCAATGGAATTTTCATGACATCAGTGTAAGGGGTCAGCCAAGAGCAGAGAAGTTCAAGGGATTCTCTTTGGCACCACAGGTCCCCCAAATATCCCTTCCTGCAGGGGACTCTCATGAACACAGGTGTTGCTGGTCCAAAACCTTCCTGACAGTCTGTCCCAGTAACTTCTCTGCCTTGAAAGCTGTCCAGGTTAAGGTTATTACTATCAAACAAGCTGACCAGGAGAACACCAGAGATGTTTGAGGTTACTGTTTGGAAGCACTTCTAAACTGCTAACACTGAGTTGTTTTTCTCATTTTATTTTGAGCTTTGGAAAGTATATTTAATACTTACTTTTGAAATATACTAAAAGACATATCTGATAAGAAGCCTGAAGCTTTTCTGATGGTGAATTATTCCAGAGATGTCACTACTTTATTTAATTTTCATTTTCTGTCAAATCTATTTTCAAGTATTAGTCTCTCTAAAGAGACATCACTTGCCATTGATTCCCTAGGAAAATAATGATACAATAAGGCACTAAATCAGGATGCAGACTGGTAATTGCACCACATTTTCATAATGGTCCTTTTCTTCAAAAAATAAGTAGCAGTTGATTTTCATATTTGGAAAATTCCATGTAACACAATACAGTCTCACTTTGTAAAACTGTCTGTGCTGCCTGGACTCTTCTGCATTTCAGGATTAGAATTACATTTTCAAGGTGTTAACTTTCAAATTCTCCTGGAGAAGCCTTAATTCACAGAAATGTCATAGCTTTCTGCAGCAAACTCAGTTATTTTTTGAGTTTTAAATAATTTTAAGCTAATCGAGGTGACAACTATAACTTTAAACTTTAGAGTACCAATGGCCTCGGGTTCTCAGTTTTCTCTCTTTGAATGCCCCCAGAAAAAAAGGGCTTGGCAAATCTCTACTTTTATGTCTCTGGTTCAAAAATGACAAGAGTCAAAGCTTGTGTATTTTCAGTCAAATGCAGGTAAGAATGACAGCTGAACACTGTTGAGAGAGACTGAGATTTAGGGGAAAACATACCCTGTACCAGAAATGAAAGTGATTTTCGTCCAAAACTGACGATTCCTGTGGGGATGACAAGTATGGTCGCTGGGAGATGCTTGTAGCCAATCGTCCAGTTTGCTTTATTTAAATAATTATCAAATTCACTTTTGCTTGTATCATATCCATGACTCATGTTTCTTTCAAAAGAAACTCCACCTGGTGGGACGCCCCCCCAGACTCCCTGCCTGTCCTGAGCGGTCTGGGGGCCTCAGTAACCCTGGGCATGGGTTATCATGGAGCCTCCACCCTCCACAAACACGTGTAAGGATTAGAGTTTGTCTGCACTGCAGGGATGTTACAAGAACACTGGCCCAGTGCCTGGATTAGATTTCAGTCCTTCAATGTGCAGAAAAACACCCTTTTTGTTGTTAAATCCTTCTTGGCTGGTCTCTGACCTGCTTGGACCACCCACCCTCCCATCCTCACACCGGATGCCTGGTGGTGACCCTCCAGGACCCTGGCTGAGGGACGGGTACCCAGAGCAATCACTTGTAGAGCCGATGCTCTCTGAGGAGGAAGAGAATCACTGAGTCCTGCTCCCAGGCAAATGGGGAAGAAACCAGGAGTTCCCAATTCCTCGCACACCATCTGTCTAAGTACCGGCATTTGTTACACTTAGACATACACAGACCGGGGAGGGAACAGCTCAGTGGTAGAGCATGTGCTTAGCAAGCACGAGGTCCTGGGTTCCATCCCCAGTCCCTCCATTAAAAAACAAATAAAATAAAAATACATAAACCTATTCACCTTCCCCCCACAAAAAATAAAAATAAAAAATATAAAAAAAGAGAAATACACAGAAACATACACAGTGGGATAAAATCCATTCCACCAGAAGGTCTAAAATACGGGCTTCCCGGCTGGGAGCCTCTGCCCAGACCCTGATGGGAAGTCAGTAAGCGAACGAAGGCAGCCTCCTCGCTGCACAGCAGAAGTCACTTGATCTGAGGAAACAATCCCGAGGAGTTTTCATTAGAAATCACCCTGCTTGACACGTTTGGCTTTCTGGTTGATGTCGGTGGTGGCCCCCTACATAAGCTCGTTTAGAATCGGGTGTCTGAGTTTGGACCTGACCTTGAGTTTGCTCCTGGAAACAGCTGGTCTAAGTTCTTCGGAAGCCGAGAACCAGAGATCTCTGTAAATTAATTCTGAATACTTCCTGTTTCTGTTTTGCAAATCACCATGGTTAAAAAGGATTAAACTGATGTCACCCGAGGCCTCAGGTGTCTAACCCGCTCTTGACCCGAGGGGGCGCCGAGACGTCTCCCGGGACCTCTGGCGCAACAAGAATTCCGTGGGGTGATTCTTCCCCATAAACAGCAACACGGAGAGGCAGGCGCTGGAAAATGAGTGGCTTTGGCGTTTGTCTAAGTTTCTGACTCTGCCTCGAGTGACGGCCACGCGGCTCTGTAGTGGCAGCGGGTGTCCGCTGCGGGCCGGAGGGAAAGCCGGCACCGCAGGAAGGTCTCGTACCGTCCCCGCCGCCCACCCAGACCCACGCTGCCCCTCCCCCGCGGGAGTGTGGCAGGTCCTGGGGGAGGGGGCACCCCTCGGGGGTCTGGGGAAATCGTGGGGGGCCGGGCCTGGAGTCAGGGCCCCTGCACCCGCTGCACGGCCCCCTCCGTGTTGCCCCTGCCCACATGCTGTCGGGCGCACCACACCCTCCGCGGTGGCCTAGTCTCCTTGCCGCCTGCCACCCCCACCAGACCAGGAGCTTCTCAACGTGACAGCCACGTGTTTATTCCCAATAGACGTTTCCACGAGGCCTGCCAGTGAAGAACAAGTGTGTAGATTTGGACGAACTTACCATTAGACGCCTTTTGAGAAGAACACAACCTTCAGTCTTTGACTTGGTTTTGCCCCTGAAACCTCACCCCAGATCTCAGTCAGGTGCTCGGCTCATGTCGGCACCTGTCGAGCTGAGCGTGCGATCTGCTTGCGGTGACTGAAGTTTTCTTAAACGGAGACAGCACAGAGCAAATCAAGTTCTGGCCAAAACTCTGGGTTTTATTTGTCTCCTGAGAAGCATGCTGGGTTGCACCGAAGTGCAGTGGACACGGGGCCGGGTGCTGGGAAACAGGGACAGAAGAGGCCACAACCGCATGGAAGGTAGTCAAGGACCGACCACGCAGCGCAGGGGTTTCACTTGGAAGCTCCATCGGACTTGGGAGCACGGGCAGCCCTGCTCTCGGGCCAGCATGGCAGCAAAGCTCAAGAAAAGGACACTCAGCGTTTTGCTGCGAGATTCTCAGCCTGGCGTCCACAGGGCAGCCGGCCAGATGTCTGTGTGGAGAATTTAAGGGGTCTGTAAACTAGGACGGGAAAAATTAGATCCTTCTTTTTACTAATTTCAACCTGGAATTCCACATTTCTTTTGACTGAGAGCGCAGGGCACAAACCCCAATTTCATGAGCAGCAAGCATGACTTTGCTCCTGATGGACGTCACAGGCACACTTCTGTCCCCTCCCAACTGTTAGAGGTATTTTACAGTATTGTTTACCCTCAGGGGTCCTTCAAAGTCATGGTGGGTGAGAGACGCACCGTTAGATCCTGTTCTGTAAAGTGCTGACCATGGAGCCCCTGTTACTGTAAAACATTTTCTTTTTTTGTAGGCAGCTGGATTTCAATATAGTTGGCTTCTTTTGCAATGCTGTGGGTTTTGCTTTATATATTTAAAAGCATTATTCCTAGAAAGGGTCACCGTTCTAGGCACAGATGTCACTTGATCTTCAAGCCGGTCATTGTGCAGAAAGGTCCCGGACTCCCGCGTGGCCCTGGCGCCCTGAGCTCAGCTTCGTCGCGTGTGCCTGCAGGCGGCCCTGGGGGCGCGGTCCGCACCCCGCCCTCTCCCACCACTGGCACCTCGGGTGTCCACACCAGCAGTGCTGGAGGTGCGCCCCCACTCCGGATACTGGAAACAGCCCCTTGGTACTAGGTGGCGACAGCTGCCTCAGTACTGACAGACCGTGAATTTGATTAAGGTTCTAGGGGATCCAGTTCCTGGACAACTCACGTGAACAAAACGAGGGCAAAGGAGCCACTTGTCACGTCTGATGGCCTGTTGTTAACATTCAAGACCCGTTACCTGGGAAGTTCAGGAAACATTTGCGGAAGAGGGCTCAGCGTGGAGCTGGAAGTCCCAGCACAGTGAGGGACGCACGAGCCAGTGAGATGAGCGTTTAGTGTAAGGCGTCTGGTGTCACGCCCGGTCTTCTCCAACTTTACGCTTTTTATTCAGCTGTAACAGTAACAGCATCTGATCTTAACTTCCCTACCAGACCGGCAGCCAGTTCCCATGTTGTCAGGGCGCTTTGCAACAATCAGCCTCATAGGCTGCAATAGTCATCAATGGGATCGGTTTTAACCATTATTCTAATTGGGGACATCTTGACTGATTTCAGATTGCTGCTGCTGAAAATAATATTCTTTTATCAAAAGAAATATAGTTGACTTACCATGTTGTGTTAGTCTCAGGTGTACAGCAAAGTGATTCAGCTTTGTGTATATATGTGTGTGTGTGTGTGTGTGTGTGTGTGTGTGTGTGTATACATATTTAGATTGCTTTCCATTATAGGTGATTACAAGATATTGAACATAGTTCCCTGTGCTGTACAGTAAACCCTGGTTTTTTATCTATGTTATGAATCGTAGTTTTTACCTGTTAATCCCAAACTCCTAATGTAGCCCTCCCTCCCTCCCTCTCCCCTGGTACATCTTTGTTGAGTTGAATTCCACTGAGGGGAGCTATGTCAGGCTTCTGGAGAATTTTCCCAGAAATGCGAGACAGGGCAACGGGAGGGAGGTTTGACTGTGGAGGGATGTTTTCTGGAAGGTTATGAAAGTAATCAAAGGAAGGCATCCTGCCCTAAAATTCTGGATGCACCGTTCACCTGCATTCATCACCTGTCACTCCTCTCTGAGGGCTGTGCTGGGAGCAGCTCTAAAAGCATCAGAGTGAAGAGCAGGCTACCATCTGACCTTTCAAAATAAGCCCTTGCTCCTTTCTGATCTGCCATCTCAGTGCTTCCATTTCCAAAACACTTGAAATAGTCCCCTATTTTTTTTTAAAATCAATCTAATTTTTTTTCCTGCAGAAACAAGCATATTCAAAAATTCTACTTATCTATACTACAGTTGCTAAAATTTCATTTGAAGACCATGGTTAGCTTTCCTGAATACACGGGGTAAGTAGCTGTTGCATTTTATATGGAATAGCTGACACTTCACAGGCCCCACAGTGCGGAAGACCCTCCTGTGATGGGCAGTTCTCACAGCCCCGCGGCTCCTCGGAGGCCTGGAGCAGGGCGGCAGGTTAAGGATCAAAACAGAAACGGCCCAGGAATGGGATGGCGCCATTTGCAGCAACATGGATGGACCTAGAGATGAGCATACTACATGAAGCAAGTCAGACGGAGGAAGACAAATGTCACATGAGTCACTTACGTGTGGAATCTAAAAGACATGACACAGATGAACTTACTTACGAAACAGAAACAGACTCACGGGCATAGAAAACAAACTTACGGTTACCAGAGGGCAAGAGGGGAGGAGAGATCAATTCGGGGCTTGGGGTTTGCAGATAGTAACTACTCTTGTGTATAAAATAGACACACAGCATGGCCTTGCTGGTTAGCACAGGGAGCCGTGTTCAGTAACTTGTCGTGGCCGATAACGGGAAAGAATATGGACACGAATGTGTGCATATGTATCTAAAAACATTGTCTGTTTAATCCCCCAAACAGTAAAAAAAGGAGACGCATAAAACAGGAGCATTTCTAAAAAAATCTTTGTGCTCCAATTCAAAACTGATTAAAGTTACTAATACAAAAAGCCCCCAAACAAACAAACAAAAAAAGAAACGGACTCACAGGCCAGGAAAACAAACTTCTGGTTGCCGAAGGGGGAGGGCGGGGGAGGATGAACTGGGAGCTCGGGGTCAGCGGGTACGGACCCCTGTGCATACAACAGGCAGACCACAAAACCCTGCTGTGCACACGGGGAAGTGCGCCCGGCACCTGCAGTAGCCCGGGACGGCAGAGAGTAGTGCGTGCCTGACGTCTCGTGGACCCAAAGGACTGACTCTCGAGGCGGAAGTCGGAAGGAAGTCGGGCGGAGGCTGGTCTCCCCCCCTCCCCCGTTTGTCTACTGTGTGCCCATCCTGACCTAGAGCCACAGCTCACAGAACAGGACCCGGGGGGCGGAAGCTGTCGGGCAGGGACCGTCAACGTGATGGGGAAATCCCCTCTACCATGAAACAGAGACACAACGAAAAGACCCGCCTCGAAACAGAGCCTCCTGCGTTGTGTCTGGGATTGCTGTTCTCAGACGCCCGAGGATCGGTACCTGCTTTGTCCTTGCTGGGGACTGGGCCCCGACCAGGGAACGGCCGTTTCTGCTCAAGCCGATTGAGAGGCTCCCGCAAGCCTGCGGCCCGTTGACTCCCGCTCGCCAAAAACATGACTGCTTGGAAAACTGTTTCACTAAATAGCACCTGGCTTTTATGAATATGGATTCATTCTGTTTTTCAGTGCGTTTTTTTAGTAGACTTTATTTTTTTGGAGCAGTTTCAGGTTTACAGCAGAATCGAGCAGCTACAGAAAGAATGAAAAGATCGTGGTTTCCAGGGACTTGGGGGGAGGGAGGGAGGGAGGGAGGGGTGAGTAGATGGAGCACAGGGGGTTTTTAGGGCAATGAAGTTACTCTGTGTGACACCACAGTGGTGGCTACACGTCATCATGCATTTCTCAAAGCCCATAGGACGTACAACATTAAGGCTGAGCCCTAATGTCAACCGTGGACTTTGATAATAATGTGCCCATGTCGGCTCATTGATTGTACCACATATGCCACACTGCTGAGGGGCGTTGAGGGTAGGGGAGGATATACGTGTGCGTGCGGAGGGCTATGCGGAACTCTGCATTTTCTGTTTTTCAGTGAATTTTAATGCAAAAAATACATGAAAAAAATGCGTACAAAGTTTCTGGTGTTTTGAAGGCGTCGGAACTTGAGTTCTCACAGAGAACAGTTTTCCATCCGTTGCATATGTGGGACTGAATTCACGACAGTAAGTACAATATCTACTTACTACACGCAAACCTCATCACTGTTAATACGGAAATATACAGACTCACTCTTCTTCAGTTAGACTGCGAGTCGGTGGGATTCCAGGCAGGTGGCATCTTGCACATCTCACTCCGCTTCTCAAAGTGCATTTGCCACCTGTGGGCTTAGCACTCATGCTGAAGAAAGTTCACGTGAAGCAAGCAAGCACGGGTGACAGGGTTAGAACCAAAGTGATGCCTTTATGTTTTCTCCGCATCTGATGTGCACGACTTTGAGTGAAGATGACAAAGTGAACAAAAATGCCGAACAATTTCCTCCTAAATTGCCTGTAAAAGTCCTTTGAAATTGTCAGAAGAACAGAATACATTTCTGAACAACTGCAGCCAAGTGCAAGAAATTAGAAGACTTCAAAGTCTTGGCGACGACACGCCCAGGGTTCCCCCGGGAGCACCGGGCACGGAGCTGCCCACACGGAAGGAGCGGCTTCCTGTCTTCGTGGTGCGGTTAGCTGTTCACTCCCTCTCCTCCCGGGTGTGTATTTATCTAAAAAAGGGAGATTCTCTTCTGTCTGTGAGGACACTGCCTGTGATCCATTCTCCCTAAAAATTGTATCAGCTCAGTAGTGAGCGTGTCATCCACCTGGTTGCTTAAGCCTCGAACTTAGAAATTCTCTCAAATAACACACATCTCAAGTCCGTCTATTTCTTCAGTCCGTCTCATATTTAATGTTTCCTCCAGGGACTCCTGTTAAATCCAGCCCACGCCACCATCGTCTCCCTGTTTAGACTCTCCCAGCTCTGCCCTAACAGTTCTGTTTCCTGCTCACCCCCGTCCCAGGCGGGTGACAGGGCTGGGGTCTGTGGGGAGGAAGACGGAGGTGAATTTACGGGGAAAAAAGTAAACCGTCTGGGGTCAGGCCAGTCCATCACGCAAGGGGCAGAAAATGGACTTGCTTGCCTGCTCGTCTGAAGAACTGGAAGGAAGCGTGGGAGCTGGGACAGAGTGCCCAGCCCTCGGCTTAGAGACTTTCTGGGTGGGATCTGATGGTGGTGAGACGTGTGGCTCACCAGCAGCGGATGCAAATTTTCAGTCTTGGCGTCGGCTGCCTAAAGTGCATGCGTGATGATGCCTACCCACCGCCCCTCCCCTCCCCAGTGCTCGTGACCCTGAGATGAGACAATGCTTGTGAAAGCTGCTTTCTGACACACGTACAGCAGTTCCCGTAGGAACAGGGGCCTCAGTCACGTGTAAACAGGGGCTTCATGTTGAGACCAGTGGGGGCAAATGCGAGCGGTTCCTTTTGGAAAGGCGGGAAGGGGCCAGGGAGCTGCTGAAAGATCCAGCAAGGCTCACACGGACGCTCACGGTGCTAACTGTGTCGGTGCAAGAGCTGAAGGCATGGGAATGAAGTCACGTGGGTGAAACACCGCCATCGGGGAAGTGCGAGAGCAGTTTGGAAGCCTTCTGATCGCACGTTTATGCCTCTGGCGCGTGTACGAAGGGAGCTGTGGCGTTAGCGGGGCCCCAGGCCTGCCGCCGTCCCGGCCCGCTTAGCGGGAGGAGGAGCGAAGTCACGCTCCCCGGTGTGGGGGTTTTAGCAAGACACTTGCAGGCGTTTCCGGTAGAGCACGGAGGGTGCGCTGTGGATTTTATTTCTCTTCGGACCCAGGTGATCGGGCTCCCCGGTCTGCGGACTCACCGTCCCTAACTTGCTTCATGGTTCCCATTTCTGGCCCTGGCGTTTCCATTTGGCTGCGTCTGTCTTCCGTCTCCCCCGTGGGGCTCTTCCCTTCTCTGCAGGTGTCCCGTCCCCTCCGTTGGTCTCGGGCAAGCGTCCTGGGGGTGGGGGGGCGCTACCGGCACTCTCCCCTTCCGTTCCCTCGGAGACCTTCCCGCTTCCTGGAGAGGGGAGTGGTTACTGACAAGAGGTGAGCATTTTGGGGTGTTGTGGCCTAAGAACCCGGTCTCGTCTGTCTTGTTGAAACCTGTTCAGCGGCCTTCTTGACACCAGCTCCGCGGTGGAAGGGGCTGCGGGAGGCAGGGTGACCCGGGGGGGGCCCTCACCCTGTGGAGGGGCTGCGGTGGGGGGCTGTGGAGGGGGGCTGTCTCGTGGCTGCTCCTTCCCCGGCCCTCTACCTAGACAGACGGCTTCTCCCGGGGCTCCCACCTTGGCCCCTGGGGGTGCCTGTCCCTTCTGCCCTGACCTGGGGGACACAGGGCACCCACCTCGGGCCATTCCTTGGGTCCTGAGGTCCCCGGGGGCCTCCTTTCTTCTGAGATGCCTTCTGCTTGTTTAACGAATCATGTCCAACGTTACTCATTACACGTTCAGGGAGGGAGAGGGAAATCCGTCTATTCCGTCTTCCCAGAAGGGAGCGCCCCCTCATTGCGGGTTTAATTTTGTGTGACGCTGTGTTTCCACCCCTCCAGCTGAACCGAGGTTCTGTGAGAGTTACAGCCAAACACTGAGCATACCCAGATCGGGGCTCAGCCCAGTCACGGCCTCCACCTGGGAGCAGACACACAGACCTCAAAGGCCACCACTTCGTCCGTGGCTGGGCTGGTGCCCTGTAACCAAGGCAACGGCATCATTTATTACCCAAACGGGGATAGCCAAACTGAGAGGACAAAAAGGTGCTGAAACCATTACGACGATGCAATTTGACGTATTTGTTTAAGAAAGAAAGCAAAGAAAACTATTATGTCTTCACGTGCACTGAAGCCGAATTAAAAATGTTTCTTTGTATCACCTGAATATTAAAAAAGCAGTTAAGCAGAATCATTATTCTTATTACACAGCCACTTAATCTTCAAAGTTCTTGTCTGTGTCCACCCTGATACTGTCACTTAAACTTTCTAAAATACACATTTTTATAATTTCACCTTATAATTTCTTTCTGCATAAAATACCTGATTCCTTTTCAGATTACATATTATGATTTTACGTTTTGACATTTTCAACACTTTCAGTTGATCATAATTAAAAAAAAAATTGCTTGTGGTGGGTCTGAGACACCAAGACCACTTCGGGCCAATGTGCTAACACAGGACTTCAATTTTATGTTTTTTCAGACTGAAGTATGTAAATATTTTAGCTTGAATATTTGGTGGCCAAACATTTTGTCCCCATTAAAAGTACCCTTTTTGGCGCTGGTCTGTATGAGGCACAATACATCAAGTAACTTGTCTCTAGTTATAATTTTTAATGTCTTATTAAATTCAGATATTTCAAATCCATCAGCCTTCTCAAACTCATTGTGCCTAGAACAGAATGGCCATGTGTCTAATTTAATTTCTCCAACTGCAAATGAGAATTCCAGCCAAAGGCCCCACGTTGGTGTATTCCAAAGCGCGACTGCAGGAGAGCAAGGTTAGAGCCCGTCCGGGGCGCCGCCGTCGTCCGGCTGGTTCAGGGTCTCCGCTGCTGCTGCAGGGGTGGGCTTCACCCTGTCTGAGTTTCTACGGAGAAATTTTTGGCATCTCGTTTCTCAAATACTCGAGGAAGGGTTTCCAACTAATTTGAACAAAATGATGGCAACGCTTAGAGGACCTGTTTCCAAAATGTTCAAAATCCCTGCCAGGCCCTTGAGTGGACTTGCAAAGTAAATTATTCAAAAGCTCAAACGTTTCTGCAGTTTGTCTGTGGATGAGCCACTAAGACAGCGAGCACCACGCGGAACCGCCGTGTGTCTCCCTGAGGTCAGCCCTGGTTCCCCCCGGACAGTCCTGCGCTGAGTGTGTGCGTGTCGTGTGCGTGTGCGTGTCGTGTGCGTGTGCGCACACCTGCGGTGTGTGTGTCAGTTTCCCCACTGAAACCTGTGGGGACACCCTCGGACTTGTCTGCCCCACAACAAATCCAAGTCAAGTTTGAATCCAGAGGTTTTATTTTAGCAAGAACGTTCTTCGCACCGTGATGCTGCACCTCCAAACTGCACGTGTGTATCCTGACCACACCGTTGTCTGAGCTCGTGGGGCAGGAGAAGTGAAGTCACACACGCAGGGTCTCTTCCCCGAGCCCGGGGACCAGTCCCCACCCTCTCCGGACACAGCCTCTGGCTGGGCGGGGACAGAAGGATGGCTGGGCAGGGACAGGAGGTCACCTGCGCGCTCTCCCCCTAGGTGGGCGACCCTGCGGGGACGGTTCATACTCCACACACTCAAGTGTCATTACCAGCGTCCGGAATGAGAGCAGAGCCGTCCCCGCGCCCCTCCCCGGGGAGTGGAGACACGACGCCACTCTCCCACGTCACACGACTGCTGTGGGATTTGGACTTGGGATCCAGGCTTTAACAACGGGATGACTACATCTGTGCTCATGTCCCCTCTTGCTCAGTAGAGGTATGTTGGGTCCGTGCGGTTTTGCTTTGTAACCAGTTACAACGTTCATTTCCCCTTGTCTGACGTCTAGTTCATTCTGAGTCTCAAGTGTTCTTGTCACACTAGAACTTTCCTACTTTCAAGGTTTTTCTTGTTCTTCTTCTTGCTGGATGTAGGTTGGCTCTGAGGAATTGGGTGGGTGGCTGACTCGATGAAACATGGGCCCTCTTGACCCCTGTGCACTGGTGGCCTGGGTCCCAGGACCACAGGGGGGTGTCAGGGTGTCGACCTCACTGTCTGAGGGCCTCCCTCCCCTCGGAGCCCTGCAGCCGTGACTCTGCTGTGATGGTCCTAAGACTGTGGGGCCGTCCTCCTGACGAGGGGAGTCTCCAGCCTGGACAGGCCCCCAGAGAGTCCCGCAGACGGTGACACTATGACACTCGGAGGTGAAGTCGGGCAAACCTGTGCCTCGCCTTCCTGATGGGCCCCCGCAGGGCCCTTCCTCCGGAGGCTTCCAAGATACTTGCTCTGGTGACTCCCACAGCAACGTGAGAAGGCTGGCCACCACGATGCTGTCCTGTGGCAAGGCCAGACAGAGAGACAGACAGAGAGACACAGTCAGAGGCTCCTCCGTGGGAGCACGAGGCCCCTGAAGCTGGGACTTAACTTCTCGTGACCCCCTTATCCCAGGTCTGGGGTGGGACCTGGTGCAGGGTGGCTCTCCGGCAATGTTTGAATTTTACTAAATTGAACTGAACTTTGTTCCACTTAGAATGTGATTTTCGGTGTGTTCTGTTCGTCTCCACTCCAGCTGCTTTTCGGCATCTCTGTCGCAGCTCTCCCCGGTGGCTACTGTCTTCTTCCGTTTGCCGGCATGTGAGGGAGGGGCTGGGCGGTTTGCCCACAAAGGGGCTCAGTGGGTCCAGGTCTCCCCGCCGCCCTCTGCCTGGGAGTCCTTGGAGCCTCACCACTAGCTTGCAGGCAGGGGTCTGCGGATGCACAGCCTGCAGCCCTGGTCCTGGGGAGCCCCTCTGCCCGGGGCTCTCACTCACTCGGCTGTGAGTGTGACGAGTCGGGCTTCTGATGGGGAACCTCAGGCCACCTGAGAGGGGCGTCTGGTCCGGGAGGCGCCGGGAAGCGCCGTCCTTCAGCCCTGGAAACGTGGGTCTGTGAGGAGGGCGCCCCAGCCGTGCGTTCAGCCTCCATGTGCCGCCTCCGGGCGTCACCTTAGCACCAGTGGGCGGGATGGTCTCGCCGGGTCTGGACAAACACTCCTGGACCTTGCGGATGTGCTGTGGTGTCACGACCCTCACCCTTTCTGCAGGTGCATGAGAATTCCTTGGGAAGTTAGGAAAAGATGAGTCAATAACAACTAATTATGCAACACAACTCGAAAGTTCCTAGATTGATTTAAATTATTGCTCTGAACCACCGTATCTAAAAGAAGCCTTAAAACATTCCCCTAACTTAACGACAGTTCCCTCTGTTAGGAGTCCGTCTGCTGCTCCAGCTACATTTCTCTGACGCACAGAAAGACATACACATCAATCCACGTGCATGTTAATGAGAATAGACGCGTGGAAGTGTCGCTGTCTCTGTGCACACAGCAAACTCCTGGGGCAAGTTGACGTGTCGCAGCTTCCCCATCACTCACTTCCTGCGTCAGAAACCTCGGTGGGGAAGCATCCGAGGACGGGTCGTATCCCGGGCCAGCTCTGCCCCCTGCTGCCCTTCCCTGGGAAGCGTCCCGCTGCTCCGCTGCTGGTGGAAGGAGCCCCAGGGAGGGGCCTCCGCGGCCACTCTTCCTGCAGGACCAGACCCCGAGCTCCCGGCCTGGGGTCCAAAGCTGCGCAGTTTGGTGAGAGTCGGGGACTGAGTGGGGATCTGAGGTTTTTTTCCCTTCTTTTTGTAAAAGAACATTGAACATGAGTTTGGCTTATGTTTGATTTTTGTCCCTTTCCAGTGAAAGGAAGCTTGTCGGAATTGGTTGCAAGAAGCAGCATGAGGCCCTTGCTGGAGCGTGGGTCCTGGCACGGGACGCTCGGCCTGGGCCCATCCCCGGGCCTTTGGGGAAGTCACGTCTTCCCTCAGAATCAGCTTCCTGCCTCCGGGCCTGGCTTCCCTGCCTGTGAGGTGGAGAGGCTGAAAACCGACCCTGGGGGTCTCTGCGAGGGCTGATGAGGCCGGCCGTGGAGCCGGCCCGGACGCCCCCCGTCTGGAGTGAGCACTGGCCAGCCTCGTGCTCGGTGCCCCAGAGAGTAGCTGACACCGTCTTCACTCGGTCAGGCCGGGTGGCCCGGCAGGTCCTGAGCGCATGCTCCTCCCCCGGTTCCGCTCAACCTGCTCCAGCGAGGCCCGTGCGGGGGGCGTGGGTGAGCCCCAGCCACGGGGGATGTTGGGGACATCAGAGACGCGCTGGCCTGGGAGGGTGGGAAGACAAAGTCCTGCTCCCGGAAAGCCCTCCGTGGGGTCTGGAAAATGCAGAGCAGAGTCAGGACTAGTCAAACGCCATCAGGACAAGGACGAGCACCGCGGGTCTCAGGCTCTGTCTGCGGAAGCGTCAGCCCCGCCCCTCGGATCTTCCCCCGCGCCAGCAGGGCCCTCTGGGCGCGCTCACAGAAGGGACGAGGCCCCGAGACAGGCGGTGTGTGGCACGTGGGGCGAGCTGCTCAGACAAGGGTGTGCCCGTGGTTAGAACGTGGCTTTGAGAACTCACGGGACTATGGCCTGGCTCCAGGGGCAGGTCAGCCAGCCCCAGCTCGGGCCACAGTCCGCCGCTGCCTGGCCTCCTGCTGCCTGTTCACGTTCTGCCCGGCGTGCTTTGGGGACGCAAAGGCAGAGTGGGAGCTGGGACAGGCGCCGCACGGCTTGCTCTTATGTTCGTGCGAATCCCCCGGAATTCACATGTTGAGGCCCCGGCGACGAGGCTGTGTTTGGACATGGGGCCCCTCGGGAGGTGGTTGGGTTGGACGGTATCAATGGGGCGGGGTTGCTGATCTGACGGGAGGGGGCCCCCCTAAAAGGGACACCAGGGAGCCAGCCCGCTTCCACCCCCAGCCCGCGCTCCCGCCTCGCGTGCAGACACACTGAGGACAGGCCAGGCGGGCGCACGGGGAGAGGCCGCCTTCTGCAGTCCAGGGGGCGAGTTCTCCCCGGACACCTTGGTCCTGGGGTTTTGGGCTCCAGAGCGGTGAGAAAATCACTTTCTGGAACTTGAGCCTTTCAGCCTGTGTTCTTCGTCACGGCAGCCTGAGCAGGCGGCACTCCTGTAGAGTCGCGACGTCGGCCGCCTGGCCCGGTGGAGGAGTTTGCTGTCTCCTCTAGAGAAATGCAGCAAGACCGCCCAGACGAGACGAGGGACGGCTGCTCACTCGGAGCCTGAGTTGCTGTCCTGGCTCTGGAAGGAAGGAACCTGAAGCATCGGAGGTCAAACACCTCACGAGCTGTGGGTGACAAAGCTGAGGCCGGCGCAGAAGCCCATCTGCCCCAAACAGTGCTTTAACCTCCGTCACATGTGCAAGAGACCGCATTGCTGACAAGGGCGCAGAAGCCTAGCTCCCCTTGCTAAAAATGCAGAAATGCAGCTTTGCTCGTGGATGGAAGTCATGATCCAGCAGGAAACAGTCCAACCGCGGATGCCCTCGTAACTGCTCAGCCAGAGGCACCTTCAAGGGCCGACTTCACGACCTTCACAGAGAATGACAGATTCGGGGGAAAGGGCACGGGTCTGGGCGGGACGATTGCGGCTCGACGGGTTCCCGCGTGGGGCTTCGGTGGCAGGACCTGTGGGGGATGCAAGAGGGCGGTGCCCACTGACCAGGGAGTGGATTTTTTAAAGTTTGATTGTGTGATGTTCGAACATCGAAGAGCAGAGAGAAGAGGGTAACGCCCTGTGTGCCTGTCGCGCGTCTGTAATAATTACCGGTACCTGCCGGCATGACTTCATCTACAACCCTCATTGAAACATTTAAAAATCTTTTAAAATTTTCTCTGAAGTGCAGTTGATTTACAATGTTAGTTTCAGGTGTACAGCAAAGTGACTCAGTTATACATATATAGTTTTTTCTTTTCAGATTCTTTTCCATTTATGCTATTACAAGAAATTTAACACAGTTCCCTGTGCTCTATGGTGGGTCCTGGTTCTTTACCTATTTTATATATAGTAATGTTCATCCCCAGCCCCTAATTGTCCCTCCCCAGCCCTCTCCCTTTTGGTAACCATAGCTTGTTTTCTACGTCCATGAGTCTGTTTTTGTAAACCCTCATTTTCTGAAGCAAGATAGATGTTTACTTTTCTGCCCCATAAAAATAACCAGATGGCTCCCAGGACTCATATCAGCTGCACTGAAGATCTGTGTGTGTTGCAGACACTAACGCACTTTGATGTGTATTGCTGTCTTGCTATTTAGGCACCAGGCATCCACCCCGGGTACGGTCATCTTCCCAGCATCCTTGCTGCCTAGAGTGGCCGTGTGACTGAGTTCCTGGGGTACTGGCAGTATGTGGGCCATCTTTGTCTTGCTCCTAAAAGATCTGGGTACGTGTCCCCCCATCCTTCCTACCTGGCGTGGACCAAAGAGCAGATTCTGCGCTGGCACTGGTCCTGGCCACGGTGCAGCCCCTGAAGGGAACAGACACAGTTTCCTGGGCGAATGACACAGACCAGGTACTTCTGTCTTGCTAAGCCTAGTTTTCTTCCCTTGTAAAATGGCAATAATAGGAACTACATGGTTGACGTCTTCTAAAACTCAGCGTAGGTAGCAGGAAACGTGCTTGGCAGTTTCTGGCTCTTAACAGACAGTGAGCACTTTCCCTCCCAAATTACCACTAATACCAGCTGACAGACAAAAGCTGCTTCAAATACAGCATCAAGGTTGGAACCATCAAAATCTCATACTCTGAAAAAGCATCTCACAAGCGCAGAAGGATGGAATTCAAAGTTGTCTCATGCACAAATCACGGCAGCCCTTGTTAAAGGTTGAGAAATGCACTTTTTACTTACAAAGAGTGTAGCGTGTGCATTAAATAAACAATGAAGGAAAAGGCTTAACACATCACTTCTTCTGAAAGTAACAAAAAGTCATCTCAGTCCACATTTATTTGGGTGTTTTCATGACAAATGAATATGACCATACAGTATCTTGTTCCAAAGAAAATTGTAATGGCCTCTTGTTTAAGTAAGAATAATGTGCCCGTGATTATCAATCTATTTCATCAGACTCAATAATTGGGCATTCGGGGACACATTCTTTAAACTTTATCTCCCTGTCTGCACTCCCCATCCACACAAAGTTTCAGAAGAAATACTTGAACAGATAGTCAAGACTCCATTAAAAGCCAAAGGAAAAAAAAAAAGAGAGAGAGTAATCTTATTTCAGCCGTCCCTAAACTCTAAGACAATGCTATTACCTGGAGGACAAAGTAATAAATCCAGCCTGCGTTTCAATTACCAGCCTCCCTAAATAGCTGTATCGTAAAGAATGTCCTCTAATCAGCAACACGAGAAGTGACCTAAGTGATGCTGACAACCACGCAGATTAGTTCATCTTCAAGAGAAGCACGTGGAACATGCACACAATACCTTCTTGTTAATATTTTTACTTTCTTAGGTTTTTAAAACATGTTTTTGAAAGGTTTCTTTAATCAATAGTCTTAGTTTTTAAGACAATTTAGTGTAAAAGCTTAAATTCGCCTACAAACATCCCTCAACTTTTGAAGACTTATGCTATATAATGAATCCACATTTGCTGTGTCAACTATCATAAATTTAATCTTAAATATCAGGTATTTCCTCAACATATTATCCATTAAAAGTGTTCCCTACTTTTGCCAGTATAATTTGCATCATGATGAACAAAACAAGAAGAACTGAGACTGATGAACTGAATGAATAAGCAAAGAGAGAATCTCTTTTATTCACTAAAATGGAATCAACGTGAAGAACTGTGTGTGTCAAGAAAGTTCACTGGAGAAAGTGGGTTATTTGGAGGAACTGTTTCCGTCCTATAAACAGCACACCTTACAGAATGCCTGTGCGTTTCAGTGATGAGTGACCAGAAATGTTCTGCAGAGCTTACACGATCATGTATTTAAATGATTAACTGAAAGATTTCAAACCTAAGAATGATTATCCAAATCTCGCTGTGAGACAACCTATATCTGAAAAGTTCCCACACACTGAAAACTTTCATTCCATGTGGTCTTAAATGAGTAACACAAAGTTTTCTTCAAGATGCCAGTATCCCAGACCTGACATAACCTGGGAGGGTTACTGGCCCAGGGAGAGTGTGGAGCCAGCACTGGCCTCGTCTACCGTCCTGATCCGGGGGTCCAGGTGTCTCACTTTTGATGCTGCAACTGTCCTTTTGTACTCCCGGAGAAATAACCCAGCGTTTGTAGGAGAAAATCTGTAAATGTGCAGAAAGGACTGGCAAGATGTTTCCTAAGTTTCAACCAATGTTTTCTCGGGGTGGTTCCCAGGAACCTTTGGCGCCACAGTGCAGCAGAGAGTGTGCTATTGCTATGCTCAGAAAACGGTCCCCGCAAAACAATCCAAAGTTTAATAAGAAAAAACCCAGAGATAACTTTAGGAGACGAGACTGACAGGGTAATGAACAGGACGAGTGGCAGAGAGCAGGAAGAGTTACTACCCTTTGCGCACAGAGGTGTTCATTTGAAGCTGATTTCCTGGAATTGTTTTCACCGTGACCACTGGAAGTGAAGTATGTTCACTGTCTGAAAAGAATGCAGTGAGCAATGGGTGACGAGTCAGCGTCGACAGCAGACGGACACCTGGAGTGTGAGTTACAGGCAGGGTCCCAGAGATGGCAAAGCTGCGGATGTGAGCGCGGACGCGGCACGGAACTGCAGCGCGCGGAGCAGCTGGAGGTGACGAGCCTGCCGTCGTCTCACAGAGCCCAGCGCAGCTTCGGGGAGGACGAGGTGCCACCCCCGGGGCTGCCAGTGAGCCACCCCGGGCGGCGGGGAGCCCGGGGTTCCTCCCCCCGTTGGTGCGATGGATGCCGCGTGGACGATATTTAATACTTTTAGGCGACTAAAAAGGAACTTAGAAGGACTGTGAAAGACCATCCCAACGGCAAAATTAGAAAAGAAAAGATGATCAGAGTTAACTACGTTAACATTAAAACTTCCTGAGTGCTCAGACTCCTCAAAACAACATCAGAAACGTGGAAGACATTGCTTGTGCTGTTGGAAGCACGCTGACCTGCCTCAGATGTTTACTCACAGGCAGGCAACGGTCACACCAAGTGGTGATACCCACTGCCCGTCCAGCACGGCCCGGGTTCCTGCACAAAGGCAGACTCACGCTCGGGGCAGGCGCGCCTCAGCTCCGGGGCTCGCGCGGGCTGGTTGCACAGGACCGTAAGGCAGAAACCCGGTCTGGTAAAGCTTCTAGTCCTGAGTTGTCAAAGGGACTAACAACCGGGACGCACAGGCATTCTGTAAGCTGTGCTGTTTATAGGGTGTGAACAGTTCCTCCAGATAACCCGCTTTATCCAGTGAGCTCTCTTGACTCACACAGTTCTTCACATTGATTCCATTTTAGTGAATAAAGAAGTTCAAAGGTGTTTAACTACCTAATTCATGATTAGAAGAGTTAAATATGTTAATATTTAAATTAAAATAAAAAACAAATCAGTTCTAAAGGATATTTTACCACCGAGTCCATGATGAAAAGTTAAATAGTTTTAATATCCCACCTCTTCCTCCTCTTTCTCCTCCCGCCCCATCCCCTTGTGCTCGGCCTCCTTTTGTGACTAATTTATCACAAACGGAAATACGCTTGTTCTGTTCAGAAAAGCGATCCAGCCATCAAGAAGTGTAAACACGAAGTGTGAAAGGAGCCAGGATGTCACCTGTTTTGAGTAGAAACACAACGATTCATAGAGACCAACCCTTCCGTAAGTTTCCCGCGTGCAGTCAGAATTAATAACCTCCTGGCGTGGGATGGTCTGATTCGGTCCCCCTTGCAGTGGCGCCTCACCTGTCTGCCCTGGATGCGCTCACCCCCTCCCGCCTGCCCGTACCCTCCCTCTGCAACAGCGCTTGTACGTGAGCTGAGCGGCGTCAGTGAAAGCTGCGAAGTGGGGGAGTACGTTTACGGAGGACGCACACCCATTAGTGGAGAGGCCAAGAACACAGCAGGTTTCCTCTGCCTCCTCCCTCTCAGTCACAGAGCTGGGCCAGCGCCAGAGCCCCTGTGCTGGCGGACAGGACTATGAAACCGAGTTCTGGACGAAGGCACACGTCCCTCAATGTGGCCTGAGCGAGGCTGCTGGAACCTGCCGTCACTCTCCACACCTTCTCTCTTTCCTGACCTGCTGGTTGTAAAGGATCCGGGGAGACCTGGGCTGCCCCCGGCAGTGGGGTCACTAAGGGAGAGGACCCCGGAGTGACCGCGAGGTGAAGAACGCTGCCCCTCCCCTTCCCACCAGCTCTATTGGATGGATCCGACCCTGAAATCGAACCGTGTTGGGTTCAGCCACTGAGAACTGGGAACCTATGTTCACGGCACAGAGCCTATCCTGAGACCCACGTTATTCTCATTGTTGGCCAGATACTTCCATCATTCTGCTGAAGTCCTGCCAACGGAGTCGAAAGGGATGACTGCCTTACGCTGCTGCCAAGGCTGCGTGTGATTAAACAAGACATGCGGTTGTTGTAAACCCAGGGACCTCGCTGAGACTGGCTGTGGACCGAGTCAGGGCTCATTTCCAGCATCCTCCACATGCGTGCGGCCCATCACCACCTCTTCTGCTGTCAATCATGTTTGCGTTATCCACGGGGGAGGCTGCGGGGACACGGCTGGGCTGCAGGTGGAGACACGGGGCTCCCTGGACACTGGGTCTGGCGCGTCCCCTCTGAGGATGTGCCCCTGCAGGTGCTGAGCTGCGTCCCAGGACCGGGAAAGCGGCCCCTTGAGCAGAAGTGAAGAGACTGTGAGAACGTCTTCCAGGTTGTCCCGAGAACACACGCGCCCTGCAGCTCAGCCCCGAGAGCCAGGGCTCCCCGCACGTCTGTCCAGGTGTGCCTTTCTCCCGGCTCCGCCCAATTTAGCTTCCCGTTGGACAGTCTGTCTCTCCTTACCGACCATTGCACATGCACCACCATTGCACACATGCACACATGTAACACAAGTGCATCTTCTGTATCGATGCAGTAATTAATGTTATAAATATATAAATAACAATATAGCACAAACATGGAATATTCTACAAATATGTGATGCAGAAACATAACAAATCTGTCCTTCTCTGTTAACCACAGCCTTTGTCCTGTATATTGAATGTAATTTCACATATCGTTTGCCTTTGGCTCTTTTAAGTGCAGATGTTTTGCATTTTTCTGTAAATTCATTACCATTTTTCTTAAAGACAGTTTCCATTGATTAAGGCGACAGGCAAGGAAGAAAGTCCAACCTGGGCCAGAATCTCAGGTGTGGGGACGTGAGCTGGTGGGAGGCAGACGCCGCCGGGCACGGCAAGGAGGCAGGAGCCGGTGCGCGTCTGCGGCGCCGCGGGGCTGTGGGAGCGGCCGCCAGGGCCACCGAGGCTCTGGGCACGAAGTCCCCTGGCTCCGAGCGCTCTTTCCCACAAGCCCGCTTACTTTCAGGGAGATTCTGCAGGACTCGCCAGAGTGCTGAGCTCGCTCGGTGGGGGCGGTCGGCATGGATCCTTCCTTGGGGCAGAACGTTGTTTTCAGCAGCTTCTGCTTTCCCTACCTTTTTAGGGCGCCGATCCATCATCCAGGGATGTGGGGGAATTTTCCACGCGCTCCCAGCGCTTCATGAAAGTAACAAGGAAAATGGCTCTGGGGAGATGCCACAGGGTCTCGAGAGAATGGATATCCAGTGGTTTTAACCCCTGTGCCGTAAAGCCTCCTTGATCATCATTTGCCCACGTGAAATGTTCCTCCCTTCCACCGAGGAATTACAAAGACGCCCCCAAGAAGACAGAGAGAGAGAGAGATGGGGTTTGTTCTGAGACAGCTGAGCCCAGGACATCGCAAGACTTTGGAGCCCCCGGGAGCCGAGTGAGCCTCAGGAGGGCTGGGCCGTCATGAGTGCAGGTCCAGTAGACCCTCCGCCGCGGTCGGCACTAGCCCCCCCCAACCCGTGAGTAATTAATCTGAGATGGTTCCTGTTCCAGCAGTGGAATAGACTTTAACTCGTGGAATTTATTGATACTCAGGTCTCAAAAATTCCTGACTATGCTCCTGAAATAAATGAACAGAAAAAAGCAGAGAGATCGCCCTGATGATTAATATGTGCTGCTTCTGTCTCTGGAGAAAGGACTGTGGTCAGATGCTCAAGTGACCTCCAAGCGTTCTTGGAAACTCACACATATTAAAAAAAAATGCTTCCATTAACTTTCTCTCCAGATCCATTCAGTGTAACGTTCTTCACGAGTAAGTCCTTTTTCACGAGACGTGCTGGTTGGCAATTACGCTCTCCGGCAGGTTGAGAGGCTTTTACTGTGACTTACTGTGTGTATTTATCTTACGTTCCTCAGGGGTGTTTCACCTCCACCCGCAGGGAGCCTGGGGAAGCATTTGCTCTGCTCCGGCAAACTCCGTCTCACACGGAGGCTCTGACACTCACACACCGGCCAGAAATGCTGGGGCGAGGCTTGAAGAGGACTCAGTCAGGGAGCATCTTGTGTCCGTGACGTATGTCGCCTCCTCGTTCATGAAGATTCCAGGAGGCAGGGCATTCCTCTCTTTTCCTCGTCTGACTACGTTCAGTCCACCAACAACTTCTATCACCCTCTGGCCCCCAGAAACATCAAATCCACGGAGGTGACTCCAGCTCCTCTTCCTCCACCGTAGCGCGAATCCTCACCTGCTCCGACCTCTGCCTCCGGCCACGTCCCAGGCCGTCACATCTCCACTCGGTGTCCAGACACCTTTCACAGCCAAGCCCTTCGCTTGTCCACCCGGACATTCCCAGAGAACCAGGCTCTTCCTACCGTTCTTAGAACGAGCTCCTAACCACGTCAGAGCTCTGCGTCCTGGCGATGCAGCCCCGCCCCATGGTGTGCCGTCGCCGTGGACCAGCCTCCGCTTCTCACGGCCCCATCTCCCCAGACACACGGAGCTTGTGCCTGACCCAGGCAGTGACTTTCGTCTCTGCTGCCCGGGGCTCTGCGTGGGGCCCGTGCCTGCTTCCTGCCTCCACACTGGTGCTGGGCTCTGTCTCTCCTGCTCAGAGAGGGCCACGAGCACACACGTCAGATAACACAGCCGCCACTGTCACACCGCCCTGCTTACCCTCCTCACAGCCCCTGACGATACCTGCCGCCCCGGCACTCGCCTACTAACTTGTCGTATGATTTACCTTTTCTTCGTTCCCATTCCTTCCCCCCAGATGGTCCCCAAGGGCTCCGTGGGGGACTCTCCCTCCAGCCCAGAGCTTTCGTCTCAGTGCCCGCTGGTGTACTGAACACATGGCACAACTGGGTCAATGCGGTGCCTGTGACCGCACAGGCCCTCGGCCTCCTCTGCTGGGGGCTTGTTCTCCTTGGGCAAGTTCAGGTATTTTCAAGACTGTATTATGATCAGGCTGAGAAGTTTTACATCAATTAAATAAAACAGGTAAGTGTGCAACATACCTACTTAGCTTGTGTTGCTTTTGTGTGGCCGAGAGCCATAACTGTTCGAAATGGATCAGCAGCCTGTAGCCAGTGATGGGAGGAGGAACTGTCTGTCACTGGCAGGATTCTGGAGCAGAAAATCAGCCCCGAGCCATCTAGGCCCTGACTGTGTTGGCGTCAGCATTCCCGCTGCCTCCCATCTCTCCTGTGTGCGCCTGAGCCTCGTGTGGGAGCACGCCCAACGTTAGCGAAACGCGACTTTGATCAGGGCAGAGACGGCTAAGTTTCCCTGAACTTCGCAGGGGGAGGCTTCCTGTATTCTTAAAAAGGCCTCGCGGCACAGTGAGGGGAACAGAGCCTTACCGACATTTTACCTGTAGTGGTGATGGGAAGGGAAGTGGAGAGCAGGACATTCTGAGAAAAAAAATCACAAGGCTGTTTCCACGGGAACTGACAGAGGCGCATCCTTGAATTCCGGGAGGAACAGCCGTGGTCGGTAAACCGTCAGTCTCCTGGGTTTATTTGCAGGTCATTTCTGCCAGCCCCCGGTGACCCGCCGTGAGAGCCGGCTCCGGGCGCGGCCGTGTCGGGGGCGGTCAGTAACCACTGTGAGGCCCAGACGGGCGAGACCGGCACTCGATAAGCTTTCAGGGGGAGACGTAATTCGAACCGGAGGTCAGAGTTTTAAAACGATTAATAATTAAATGTTTACTGGACATTGTGTCCAAAGGATCAACCAAAATGTAAAAGAATCAGCTCTTCCCTGAATAGAGTCTGTTTGCAAGTGATGAGATTCTCAACCCACGGGCTGGGCTGGATTCTCCTCATTTTAATTTAAAAAAAAGAACAGAATAAAATCCTGCATGATGCTGGCAGGACACCATGTTGCTAAGCACGCACGTGTCTTACTGAGAGAGCTGCAGGCACTCACCGGGCATTTTAATTGGTCTTTAATATGTGGTTATAATGATTTACTCTTTGATCTCTTTTTGACCTCACTCCCAGTTTGCTAGGTGCACGCAGACTCCCTGCCTCACGACGCGCTGTGCTCCGCGATAGGGAGGCCCCGGCCGTGCCACAGTGAAGAAAGGCAGAGGAAGTCCCTGCATTCCTGGGAGAAACTTGAGCAGTTATACTTAATTAGTTATTTTCCTCACAGCTGCCTTCATTTTTATCCCAAAGATCTCTGTTTCTTTTCCATTCGAAATGCCACCCATAAGATTGAAAAAAAAAAAAACATTTAGCGCAGTAACAGTGTCTAAAGGGAGTTACAGAAATTCAGGGTAATACAGGGTTGTTCACGTCAACACTAAACCTTTTGAAATGTGGTGTCTCTGCCGATGACAATGTTTTCTTGTTGGCAGAATATTTAAAGATATGTAAAAGTCCTTTTTATGAATAATACTTTAATGATGAAATATGTGCTTATTTCAGAAGCTTTAGATAAATTAGAAAGGCATAAATAAGAAAAAAACACATGGCCAAAAACTTCACTACCAATTAACAACCATTATTAACGTTTGCACTTTCTTCCGATCCCTTCTTCCTGTGCAAGGACGTCGCCCCTCGGCAGCTCACTGCGAGGCCTGCCCAGCTGATGCGGCCCTGGGCGCCCCCTCCAGCCCCAGGCAGATAAGGGGCCCAGTGGGCCGTTTCCCGGAGCCTCACGCACAGGTTTTCAGTCGATCTGGGTTTGTAGCTGATTTTGTTTCATCTGGAATGTCTGCACCTGACTCTGTCCAGCTGGGAGAGTCCCCTGTCACTTCTGAAGGTTCATTTTCACTCCTGCAATTTTCCTGGTAACACTGATTCCTATTGCACTTGGTTTATGGAACAGAAGAAACTTTCAACTCCTGAGAAAAGGGTGAGAGGGTCCAATCACAGGGAACTTCCACATCTGCAAAAAGTGCCACAGGCACTTGATGAAATTTTACGGAAAGTTTACGTGATCTGGGATGTCTTTCAAATATCTTAACATAGCATTCTGTGATATGATTCTTTCTTAAACCCATAATTATATCTTAGGTGGCTTTTATTCAGATCTCAAAGGAAGCCTGATAAAGATGATTTCACTTACGCATTTTAGAGTGTAATTTCTTAATGATGTGTGACACACGAATTAACCCTCATACACACTCCAGATAAGCTGGTCATTTTTGTTCATTTTACCAGCTTTGGATCATAGTTGGAAAATATAAGGAAGCGACACACTTTTAAAATTCTATTCAATTTGTTTAGAAGTGATTTTGAGCTTTTTAGTCCTGAAGTGGATGAGCATCCGCAGGTTTGATGTCGTCCACATGTAAGTGGGTTCTTGTGCTTGGAACGTCCCCAACACGCACGCGGTAACTCAGGTTCTTAAAGTCAAGGCAGTTATGCGTTTTGCCTGTTCAGCACCTGGTGCCGCTCACACGGGGCTACGTCCTCTGCTGGAGCCGAGCCACGAGGCGGGACAGAGACCGGGGACCCACGCTGGCGCCTCGTCCACGCGGAGCTGGCGCTGCAGTCACACTTGTCACGGGTGTGGGGCTGAGGGTGCTGGGAGGGGACAGTGTCGGGAGGCTGAGCTGGAAGGTCTGGGTGCCGGACGGGACCCCTGGGTTTCAAGTACACGGTGCCTTTCATGTGCTGATCCGAACAGCGTCTCCATTTACGTTGAAAACTACACAACGCTTGACATGAGAACAGAGGTTACCCCGCCCGCTTCCCCCACATAGCAACACGGCGGGGCTTTGCTGACGCCTCGGACACTGCGATCTGCTGTTCTCGCCGGAAGTTTAAATCTTTTCCTCAGTGAAGACTCTTTTGAGAAGACTGGCACAGAAATGGGTGAGCAACGCCACACAGGGAAGAACGGCACCAGCCTTATTCCAGTGCCTTCCGCAAATCAGACCAGTGTCCAGGTCGAAACTACTAAGTGCAGGACAGGCGAACAGCAAGTCCTGCCGTACTGCGCAGGGAACGCCGTCCACTAGCTGGCGGTGACTCACCGTGGAAAAGAATCTGAAAAATAATGTGCGTATCGTACAACTGAATCACTTTGCGCTACACCTGAAATACAGTGAGTCAACTGTATTTCAGTCCAAAAAAAGACCCAGCGCAGGAGGCCCAGCGGCGCCGGGGACCCACGCACACCATCTGCTGACCGCAGACAGCGTCTCTGAGTCGCTCGAAGTCCTGCCGATTCTCCCGTCAGGTCCCCTTGTCAACCGGTGGCACAGCTCGACCAGCTGGGAAGACGCAGTGAAAACTCTGTTTCTTCTACATTTTATATTTAAATCTGCATAAAGATGAAGGCTGATCATCAGAGACTTGAGCCCCTGAGCTTCACGCCACACTGGCTGAGCCCAGGGAAGTCAGCCTCCTTGGCCCCCGCCCTGGTCGGCTTCCATGAGACCCCGAAGCGCGCCTTCCCGTCTGCTCCTGCACGTCTGACCCCAGATGGACTGGGGCCTCCCCTCTCCCGCCCCCCCTTACCTCGCAGGGCCTCCGCCCTGCGGCAAGCGTCCTCCGACGGCCTCAGAGCCACGGCGGCGGGGCAGCGCTGGGCGGGCGGGTGCGACGGCCCGCTTTGACGGGGGATGCAACTCCGAGCCGACCGACACTGACGGGAAATCCTGCAGAGCCAGGAGGTGAGTGGGTTTGACTCGCTTCGTTTGTTCCCAGATGACGGAGCTCAAACGTACACCCGACCGCCACGGGGTCCGATGCTTTCTTGTCCGTACGTCATCGCCGCGCAGTCGTGTCAGGACGATTAGCGGCAGGACAGGTAGCGCGGAAGGTCTCTGGAAAGAGGCAGCTTCAGCTCAGATCTGGTCACGCACGAGCAGCCTTCACCCCAAAACTGTGTGACGCTGCCGCCACCTGCTGGCTTGGGGCAGGCAGAAGGTGCACCTTTAGGTTTTCCAGAGTTTCCAGAAAGGTCTAATCGCAGCCCCAAGCAGTGTGGCCTTAACTCATTTTTCTGAGAGTGGGAACATATGCCACGTCAGGAAATACCCAGAAACCACACTTACGGTGACTGTAGCTGCACAGGCTACCGACAGCGGGGACGGTCCTCAGGCGTCTCGGCGGACACGCAGGCGGCGCCGTGAAACCCGAGCCCCGTCAGCAGGGCGAGGCGCGGCCCGGCCGTGACGCAGTGACGTGCCTTTAACATGGAGGTCGTGCTGGCTGAGCGCTTCGTACGCTTTAAACATTCTGGTTAAACATTGCGAAATGTAAACGGACTCGTCAGACGCTGTCCCTTTCTGAAAGTTGCTCAGAGAAGCGGGATCGGCGGGGTCGGGGACACAGCTGTAGAAAGGAGACTATGGCCACCGGGGGGGGGGGAGGGGTAAACTGGGAGCTCGGGATTGGCAGACACTGACTGCTACGTGCAAGACGGACGCACAGTGCGGCCCTGCTGGGGAGCATGGGAGCCAGCCCGACGCCTCGTGACGGCCTGGGCTGGAAAGCAGCGCGCACGCGCAGAACTGAACCGCGGTGCTGCGCGCCGGGAGCTCGCGCGGCCTTGTAAGCCAGCTGTACTTCAGTAATAACCACAGTACAGACGCGCCGGGTGCTGAGGCGCAGCCCCAGCGGGCTCTCCGGGGTCAGGCGGGCGCTCACCCCGCAGGCACGGGCGAGCCCGGGCTCGGGGAGGACGGCGGAGCTGGGCCCGGTCGTGGGTGGGCGGGGGTCATGGGAACGGTCATGAAGCCTGGCGGGTCGGGAGGTAAAGAGGGCCCGACGCCAGGCGCGCACAGAGGGTCTGGGAGTCAGACTGGGAAGGTGGGTGTGGACAACGCAGCAGGAGTCGCAGCCCAGGCCCAAGAGTCCGGGCTGCCAGGCTACCAGGCTGCCGCCCCGCAGACCACAGTCGGGTCCCCGGGGTGAGCGCTCAGAAGTGCCCGGGCAGCGGGCCCGGGGTCTGCGGTCTGAGCAAGGCTCTCCTCCCGGCCCCACACTCAGCGTGTCCTTGAAGCCCGGCCCCAGGTGGGACGCGGGGCCGCGACTTCCCGGTTCCTCACTCGAAGGAGAGCGTGGAGGGAGGGGAGAGGAGAGGGTGGTGACTGTTGACAGACAGGACCCAGGACAAACTATCCGCTGCTCAGAACGACTCCGCGACTTCCTGTTAAAGAACAGGGCTGTTCGGGGACACTCTGGGACACTGGCCCTGGACATCCTTCCGCGTGTGACCTGTCCCGCCTGCGCCCTCGCTCTCGGACACGCCCCTGCTTCTCTCTGCCTGGTCCCCAGGGGCCCGAGTGCCCTGGGGCTGCTCCGAGAGCTCCCGGCGGCCTCTGAGGACACGGCTCGTGTGGGTCCCGGGGAAGGTGGGCCTGGTCCCCTCCACTCGGATTGGCTGGGGTTTTTTTTCCCCGCATGGCGTCGGAGGGAGGACATCACCACCGCTGTCACCTTCCACGGCAGCTAGTACTTGTGCTTCTTCCTCCGGTGCAGTGAGAGGAAAGGGGTGGGGGGGCCTGTGGGAGCGTCGGCAAAGTCGCCCAAGTGTGAGGGACAAAAGCCACCATCCTCTGAAGTGAGGCCCAGGGGAGCCTGGCTGTGACTCGTGGGCCGAGCGGGGCGGGGAGCAGGGTCCCCATGAGACCAGCAGGACAGCTTCCACGTGTCTTAACTGGGAGATGGCGACTCTAGTGAGGAAAAGGAGTCCAGCCGCGTGAACGAGGGTCGGTGACGCGGGGCAGGACCAGAGGCAGCACCGTCAGTTTACACTTTTTGTTGTTTTTGACGGCCAGATGGAGTATGAGGCTGAAAGGAAGGCACTGATTGGGGAGCAGGGGGAGGGAGAAGGTGGGACAATCTGGAAATAATTTGGGGAAAATAAAATAGGACTTGGTGACTGTCTGGAGGAGGCGAGGGAGACAGAAGTGCGTGAGTGGCGAGTTTTCCTCTTTGAGTGACCAGCACCTGGTAACGCAGGTGGGCGACACCTGGCGCACAGAAGGAGAAGCATGTCGGGGGAAATGTGGGGGCTACCTGCAGCCTCCAGGTGGAGCTCTAGAACACTGGTCTACTCTACGTGGACCAGGCTGCCAGCAAGAGCTGCCCGTTATTGGGCGCTCGGGGGTCAGGGGTCAGCGATCCTGAGCTCACTCAGCTGGTGTGAGTGTTGGAAAAAAAGTTACTTCTAGAAATTCATGGCAAAATATTTCTGAAGCCCAAAGTAGCTAAGTCTTACTTCTTCCAATAGTGCTCACATCAGCTTCCCCCTGTTTTTCAGACGGCGGGGAGTGGGACAGAGAGGAGAAGGGCCGTTTGTCATCAGTGGGTTTCTGAGAAACTGCAGCAGGGCTGCAGGTTAACACGAACTGGTGGAGCTGTGGCTGAAGCAGGTCAGGCTGTGCGCTGACAACTGCTGAAGATGGGGAATGCGTCCATGGGATTTGCGTCCACTTTTGCATATATTGGAAATTTCCCATAATAACAGGTTAAAAATAAATATATGAAAAAAATTAGGGCAAAACTTTTAGCAGGAGATTCAAATATTCATTAAGTATCTTTTGAAGGATCAGTATCTGTATTAGCTGGTAACGTAGGGGAGGGATCTTAGGTGCGATCTACGCCATTAACATCCTTTACCCTAAAAACAAAAGACCAAAAACTCATCAACAGACACCTTATAACTTCAATATATATAAGAAAACTGAAGATGTAAAATAGCTTTAAAGCAGTCATTGCCCTTATATGCCCACGTGCTGTATCAACAGTGTCTCTTATTCAAAACTAAACCTGTTTCAGTATCTTTCACCCAAACTGGCATCAAATTTTTTGCTAAGCAAATACATTGTTGATAAGGAAAAGGGTGAAACCTTGAGCTAATTACTTCTACAGAAGTCTCCCAAGCCCAGATTTTATGTTCAGAGGAAAAAATGGAGATTTCTAAAGCCTGGTAACTTTTTCTGCAGATTCAGTTTTGTTTTGTTTTTCAATTGAGGTCTAGTCAGTTACAATGTGTCCATTTCCGGTGCACAGCATCATGTCCCAGTCATGCATGTACACACGTAAATCCGTTTTCATATTCTTTTTCATTAAAGGTTATTATAAGATATTGAATATAGTCCCCTGTGCTATACAGAAGAAGTTTTTTTAAATCTATTTTAATATATTGTGGTGATCATTTGCAAATCTCAGATTGTTTGATGTCCTTGCTTCCACTAGAGGGCTCTGTGGACAAGAGAAACCATTCAAATCAGAGCTTTTGAAGCTGTTTAAAATGTATGCCATTTTATCAACTATAACTTGGTAATTTTGGTTTGAAATTCAGAGGTAACTTATTTGAACAGAACTAAGAAATAGTATGACATTAATACCTTCAGACATTCTTCTTCTCTGATTATCTGCCTCTGTGTCGACAGGTGCTCTGGGAAACATTTATACTCCATAAATCCTTGTCATTTTCTTGTTTTACTAGGAGTTGTAATTGGCACTAATTATTTCTGGAGGTGAAGTTCTCCGCTTAGCCAACGGTCTAGTTGATAATTCAGAAGTCTGCCATCTCATGATTTAATACTACTTACTTCAGGGTTATTTTGAAAAACATTAATACCAGTGTCATAACACAAAGGTTGTAAGTTCTAAAACGGGACCTGTACTCACTCAGACAAATTGCAGTAGTGGTAAAGACGTTTCCTTCCCTTCTAACTTAAACGACAGAAGTTAAACGTGATTTGAGGGTCACAGAAATTAATCTTTTCCATAAACATGAGCATATCCTTATAAACATCCATGCATTTGACACAGTCAGGATTTTAAACTTGAGCTGTGGAGGTTACAAGCTCCACGGAGGGAGAAAGGGGAATCCACACCCAGGGTTCCTACAATTTATTATCTAAAACATCAAGCTTTTAATAAAAACATAGGAGCCACGCAGAGAAACAGGGAGGTGCAACCTAGCTGCAGGGAAAAACCCAAGTAATACATATCGAGAGGGACCTGATCTCAGATTTGAGACACGAAGACTCCAAAGCAGGAAATATAAATATAGCAAAAGAATAAAAGATTAAAGAATCCATGAATAGAGAAGTTAAAAAAAAGAAGTTACGACGTCAATGATGACACTCAAGTGGAGAATATTAGTACAGAAAGATGAAAATTAGACCAAAAACAGATGAAGATACTGGATTTCAAAAGCATAATAACTGAAATAAAAAATTCACCGAGGGTCTTAATAATTTGATTTGAGCTAGAAAAATAATCAGCAGACTTGAAGACAGAGCAATAAAAACTACCCGAGCCGAAGAGCAGAGAGGAGGAGTGGGCAGAGCCCGGAGGAGACACCGTCAGCGCTCAAAGCAGGTGCAATGGGGGTCACAGGAGAGGAGGGGGGAAGGGAGCAGAAAACATGCAGAGAGTGGCTGAAAACGTCTTAAGTTTGATGAAAACTATTAACTGCACATTCAGAAAGGTGAATGGACTGTACACAGACACATCAGATCAAAACTGCTAAAAGCCAAACACGAAGAGAAAATGCTAAGAGAAGCAAAAAAAAAAAAAAAAGAAAAAGAGAGAGAGAGGCTCCTCGTATGCCAGGGCGCCCTGTCGGACCAAGACACAATCTCTTACCAGAACCGCCAAGGTGCGCGAGCAGGCGGTCAGCCAGGTGGCAGGACAGGAGGCTCCCGACTTCGTCCTCCTCACAGACTGCGCAGCCGGCCACTCTCCAGAGACAAGAGGCCTTTGTGCAGATCCCAGAACCAAGGGGGCCAGCTGAAACGCACCCCTCGGACCGCAAAACCGGAGAAAACCCCACAAAGGGTAAAAGGAGCCGTTCCATTGTGAATGCATGACGCCTTCCCCAGGACAGTGCACTGCCACGCGGAGGGGTCCCATGGGCCTGCCGTTTCTCCAGTGGGATAGGGATAGAAAGGACAAAGAAACTGAAACAGTCAGAAAATGACAAAATGGTGTTGTAATCCCTTACCTGTCGGTAGTTATTTTACATGTAAATGGGTTAAATTCTCCAATCAGAAGACGGAGTGGCTGGATGGACAAAAAGCAAGATAGCCAAATACAGACCTGGCTCCTGGAATTTGAACAAATTAACAGTCTCAGCATCCAGAGTTTACTGGATGGTAGGTATATGGAGGGCAGGACCAGTGTACACGTTAGTATAAAAATTCAGAGTGTACTTTGCATGTGGTGTCCCCCTTCATACCTCCTTTTTTAAATTTGGAGATAACACATTTCGGACCACTGGGTCAGGCATCAGATGAACGCATTTCAGTCGGTTCATCGGATTTCGTGTCGGGGTATTTGAATGATTTCAGTTTCTCTGAGTCTCTGTGATCTTGTTTGCAAAGGGCTGAAATATTTACGTCACCATGGATCAGATAAAACAATGTGTAAGAAACACAAGTTTTTAAGTCTGTGTGTAAAGCAAATTGAAATGTTCTGCTATTGCCACGACAGTTTCTTCAGACAAACGGCCCCCATTTTTCACCGTTTGTGCTTTTGTGCTGATGTTCCGATTTTTACACCTCTCTCGGTCTCTCGATCTTTCTTTCTCTGTCTCTTACAGGTTGTCTTCTCTTTCAGAGCCTTTGGACGAGGGGCCAACTAGATCTTTCCTCCGGAAAAATACCACCTTTCTACCATCTGCCTTTAGAAAGTCTGACGTCCATATTCTGGCGTGGCGCGCTGCACGGGTCACGTAACGGGAGCTCGGGACACAGTTTCTTCCAAGCCTCTTAGCTCTGTTTGTTTGGGAGCAACAGTAGCCTTCTGGGCTACTGTTTTCTGAGGATAACTGGTTATTGTACCTGCTTCCTTAAATCTGCCTTTCAGGGTTGTCTGGGTACCACTCATCTATCTCTTTTGTTTTCAATCAAAAACTTTCTACGTCCAACAAACATCTGAATATTTCTTACACGCCGGGAACTGTGTGGCACGCTTCGGCCAATATTACATTTTCCCATCAAGTAAGAAAAAAGTTACTGTCTTTCTCATATGATTCCGAGGGGAAAACTGGGGCTCTGAGGATCTTTGCAACTTTCCTGGGGTGTCACGGACAGAAGGAGGACAGGGTTTGGTCACCTAATCCCAGCACCTCCTTCCCTCTTAGGAGGTCATCACACAGAGGTGGCAAGTTAACGGGAAAATGTAGTGTTTCTGACCGTAAAGAGTGAGCAAAGGTAAACATAAAATGTTAATTTTACTAAGATCAGATGGATTCCTTCAGAGAGCACGCAGTACAGAGATGACACAGAAGTTCTAGCTCACTGGGCACTAGTGACCTTTAAAGTGGCGTGTACCAGCTGGTGACCAGGCCCCGAACATGGTCATCTCTTTCTTCCTTGTGGTGTTACAGGTCACGGGGTCTCACGTAACTACACACAAAACTGCCAGCGCTGTTTCATGACAGGTGCTCAGCAAACCCCCTTCGGTTGCCTAGAAAATGATGAGCCCCTTCGTGGAACCACCTGAACGTGATACTTAATATATGTGACATAAGAGACACATATAACTTTAATACATGACATTTTGAAACATTCTGTTTGAAGGTCAAAGTCTGTTCAGTACAACCTCATGGATTCACTGCTTTGCTTGAAAACTTCAGGCCAAAATGAAACAGTTGCCTGAGATCACACAGCCTTAAACCGACGGCACCACATGGCTGTTCGCGCCGCCCGCGACACGTGTTTGGCCCAGATCTTTCTTTCATCTAATGAAGTTTGACAATTTGTGACAGGATAGAAAGGAAATTCATTATATTTAGTAATAGAAAACCTATTTCTCATTTTTCACGAACCAAGCAGCTACAATGAAATTGCCTAAACCACTATATCACAATTCTCCACCTTTGTGGTTCTTAAGGTCACCCTCAAAGGTCTTCAATTTCCTTGTGTTCACAGCTTGGCATCTGGTAATTTTCAGTATCAGAAAATATAAGGGGGCTATATATTTTTTTCTGAGGAGAAATATTTCTGATTTGGACAGAAATAAATCTGTCAAGAGGAAAATATTAAAAATAAAAAGTGCGACTGTAATAATCACATTGGTGTCACAGCCAATTCTGCTTATCCAGCTTGGTGACGGAAACCCCCCGCCCCCCGAAGGAACTGTCAATGTGAGAGAAATGGATTCTTTATTTCAATAACCACTGTGGCTTAAGGGTAATTTATGTATAAGGAAGACCAACAACCTCGAGAATCAAATTTCCTTAAAATATTATTTTGCATTCTCTCTGCCGCAAAGCCCAGTGAAATTGATAGATCGGAGCGAAGAATGACCAAAGCTGCTTCTCCAGGTTATAATTTAACTCACACTGTACGTGGCTCATGTCACTAGCAAAAGGGCAGTGTTTTACATTTTGTATAAGAATTACACCTATAAAGTAATAATTCCTCAAGTTAAATAACCCTTACCATTTTAATATTAAAAATAGAAGAGAGCCTGGCTTGTTTGGGCTCACTCGTGAAACCCTCCCCCGCCTCCCCCACCTCCGGTCACGCACGCTGACTCTGCCTCAGTCGCGATTATCTGCTTCAATAACGAATAAACCCTGCGCATCATGTAAGTCACTATTTAAAGGAACATCTCCCCAGACAGGGTAGAAAGAGTATCCAAACATTTAAATAAGTAATTTAAATCCTTAATTCTTTCTCAAACAATCTGTGGCTCTGGCTACAATCATCCTGTTTAAAACTTTAAGAAATAAAGAAATAAGAATATATAAAACAACGAAGTCAAAGGCTCCTACTGACTCGGTTTCACGGGGAAACGTTTATCCCTCTCCCAGGAGCCATCCTTCTGCGGTCACACCCACTAACTCAGGCGCATTTGCTGTCCTGAGCGTGTCATGGGCCCGCAGGGGTGTCGGGCGCCCGCCCGCCTCCCTGGTCCGCCTTCCGCCGGTCGGTGCGGGGCTCCTGAGGCGCTTGGTCTGGCCGCACCGCGCTGTGGGAGCCTAGGTTCTCTCTCTGCACATGTCATACTTTCCCACGACGAATACCATTGTTCAAAGTTACTGCAGACTGGTAACTACCTAAACATAATATGTTCCCCAGAAAGTATACAGCATATTCCTACTTTTTGAAAAAAATATCAACTCATGGAAAGAGAAAGAACAGGCCTTTGCCAGTTTCCAGATGCCAGATCCCAGGGAGAGGGTGTGGGGTTTTAATTCTAAAGCAGACAATGTTAAAAAAAAAAAAAAGGAGCTTTATATGAAAGAACATAACAGCTTTAAAAGAAAAAGAAAACTTCATTTATGACTATTGTAGTTACTGTTGGAATTAAATCTTTATTTTGGGTTTTAGGGGAAGATACACAGGATATTAACGTTTTAAAACATCCATCTGTTGGCAGAAATGTCTATCTAAAACATCGTCTTCTCTGTGAACCTCAGGAGACTGGGATGTGCACCTGTTGCATGCGGTGTTCTGAAGTTTTGACATCTGATCTCATTTCTCAATATCTGCTTCTCTCAAATCTTAGAGTAAGGAAATACTTTCAACATTTTAATTTTTATTATGTTCTAGTTTTGAACTTTAAAATATTTCAACATTTTGCATTCTTTTTTAAATTATAACAATTTGTTTTTATTGTTCTCTGATGCTGAAGGCCACGCGATGTGTAAATTTTGCTTAAAGAGAATTGGTTAATTTCCTATTCTCCCTTCCAACAGTTCATAACAGCTACTCCAGCTCTGTAGAGATAATAAAATCATGTCTTTTAGTGAGACTAGAGAATTATGAAAAGCAAAGTCTTAAGAAATAGTTGCTCAGAGGATTGAAAAATGAAACCAACTTAGTGAAAAGCAGAGAAGGGAACGCCTGTGTCGATAATACTGGCTGCCGACACGAGGTTTCCAAAAGAGGTGTCACTCCTTGAAGGTACCTGTCATCTGTTTCATCCTCTGAGGCCGCCCGTGTACCACCACCAGGCCCAGCACAGCCCTCTGTCACTTCTTTTTACTCTGCTTCTCCTGCACCCTAAAAGAGCCCGCACGTCCCCACTCCCATGGAGACCCATCTCGGCCTCAAACTTGCTCCTCCGAGGAGCTATGTGTCCCAGGCACACATCTAGGCCAAGAGCTGCCCCCCTCACCCCTGGTCAAGTTCAGCTTGGCAGTTTTCCACCTTTGCTCTGAGGCTGGAAGACCTCGGGGAGCGACCTAGAGGATCTGAGCCTCCCTTGCCTTATTTGAAAAGCGGTGATGATGTAACGGTGCAGGGTCACTGGGTTTGGGGAAGGACAAGTGAGTCCAGGGGCAGGGAGACCCGTGGCATGTGGTCTGTCCCTCCTCCCTCCTCCCTGCCTCCCTCTCTCCCTCCCTCCTCCCTCCCTCCTCTCTCCGTCCCTCCTCCCTCCATCCCTCCCCCCTCTCTCCGTCCCTCCTCCCTCCGTCCCTCCCCCGTCCTTCCTTCCTCTCTTTTATGGAACGTAACTGGCACACAGCATTGTGTAGCTGAAGGTGCCCAGTGGGCAGATTTCATGCGAGTGTCTGTACTGTGACCCCCACGGTGGTGTTAGCTGACACCTCTGTCACATCACGTAATTACCATTTCTTTTTTGTGGCAGAAGTAATTAAGATCTAGTCTCTTAGCAAGTTTGAAGTTTATAATGTAGTGTGAATAATGGGTTTTTCTTTAAATTGCCCTGTAATGGATTTTGAAGAATATGGAAGATTATGACCAAAGTAAATAACAAGAGTGAAGCCAGACTGCGCCCTAGAAGGTCTTCTAAGGACTGCGTCGCGGGCAGTTCCGTGCCCTGAGTGAGGGAGCTGTGTTAATGGTGCTGGTGAGCAATCAGAGCCTCCCCGTGTGCTGTCGGCACGTTCTCTCACGCTCCACGTGGACCTGGCGGGCACGGTCCATACACATACTGGACGTCACGGTGACTTCTTGGCATTGGTTTACCTCGTCCACAGTCTGGATGGGAACAAAAGTCAGATTTCTTTAAAAAGCCAGAAAAGCTTGTCATCACGGCAGCTAGTTCTCAATTAAGTAATAAAGCGCCTGTTTATGCTCGGTCCAGAGGGACCAGCCAGGAATGCTGGTGTGTGGGGGACATCAGTCCACGCTGGACACCTGATGCAAACGCCAGGCGGCCACACAGCCGAGTGACCGCAGAGCGGAGTGCCCTCTCCCCCGTCCAGGCGCTTAATTCTTGTCAAATATTTGCAGGGTGAGGACAGGGACTTTGAGTTAACTGATTTTCAGAGTCTGAGTAAGCGGAGAAGTTTGGGGAAACTATGTCACTTTAAATCTGGAAATAGAGAATAAAACTTAGGGAAATGACCCCTGGTTTATTTTTACAACCAACTCACTAACCGTGCGTCTCATGTAAACTGCAGACGGCGCTGCAGGAGGCTGGTTGCTCTGACTCCTAAAAACAACCGGATCTTGCTTGCAAGCTGCCCGGTTTCTCCAAGAGAAAGACTTTCCCAAAATAATTCGTAATGTATTTTCCCAGGGACTTAGAGCGTATTTTAAACAAAGCTTGGGGACACACGGCTACTTCTGTTTCGGTGACGGAATTAGCTAGTCCCACGCTTCTCTTTTCCTCCTACACACGCAGTAGTGCCTCTGCAGTATATGTGAGACACGGTGATGAATGAGCTGGTTTTGAAAACAAATCGCGATGCTGAGCAGCCTGGCCAGACCTGACTGTCCTTCAGTGTAAGTATTCACGTAGTGTTTTTGTAATTTCAAAGTGTTTCAAAGGTATCAGCTCACGTCAGCTTCAGACAGACACTGCAAAGCAGGGAGGTCCCGAGGCCAGTGCGGGGCAACGCTGGGCTCCGGGCCCCGGGCGCCCGACGCCCTCCCGCTCCCCGGTGCGGCCGGCACACGCCGGCAGCTGCGGGGCGACGCGCGGTGCGGGCGGAGCAGCGGGCGCCGGGCGAGGGACAGCTGCTCGGACGTCACCGGGCTGGGCGGCTCCGAGCGCCGTGCAGGATGAACTCCGCCAGTGCGGGCGGTACCCAGCCCATCGCTCAGCTGTGTGAGGAAGGTGGGAAGGACAATTCCAGGGCGGGCATCTTCGGTTTCCCTGGAATCCAGCCTTCCCTCCCTCACGGGAGTAACATTAATGAAACCATTCATTTAAATAAATTGCCAGTCTTATCTGCTTGTTCGAGGCAAATTATTATTCGTTTGGAGACAATAGCTAAGTGGCCTTGTCCAAAGTTGATTGTGTGCAATCAATACCACGTTAATATTAATAACTTTATAATAACGTGGGATTCACAGGGTTGCAAGGAGCGAGGAAACGCTCACTTTTAAATGATCTTTGACAAGGATGGGAAATGCCTGGGGAGCAAGCCTGACCCTCACTGCAATTACACTGAGAGGGAGCAAGAAAGGAAATGACACTCAAGATGCAAATCTCCGTACGCACCGTGAAGACGCCAGCGAGGACGCGGCGGTGACAGCGACTCTGGACGTGCCTCCGGGAGAGGGGGAGGGTGCCACTGGTCAGCACGCTCTTGGAGTTTCCTTTCCAGCCCTATTTCCAAGCACGTACAAAACTCCCCGTCTCCTGCCTTCCTAGAATTTAATTCTGTGTCATACTTCCCAGGAGGAAATGCGAACTCAGGTCCGTGTCTCCACGAGCGGTCCAAGGCCACTCGGTGATCTGGGGAAGCAGAGGTGAGGACGGGCTGGTCCCAGGCGGTTTCAGGAGAGAAGGTACTGACCAGCTGCACGAAGCGGTGTGGGTGGGTCTGTGAGCAAAGCGGTGGACTTGGTAGTGGGTCCTTTTAGACCTAGACGTCTACAGAAGGCAGGCAGGTAGCAAAACGAGACAAGACCCTTCTGGAGGAGCGGTACCTCTGCTCCACTTTTGACTCTGCAGCTCCCTGGGAGCAGCAGAAACAGGGGTCTCATGTTGCTGAAGAACCTGATTTTTTCCCAAAGAACACAGAAATCCAAATTGTCCTGTGTAATCGCTCTTAAAAAATATTTCTCCAACACTGCCTAAGTGTAAGGTGTGCAGGCAGTGACTGTGTACACGTGTGTGGTCACCTCAGTACAGTTAACACACCCATCGCCTGACATGGTTACACTTTTTTTTTTTCCTTTGTGGCAATAACTTCTAAAATCTACTCTGTTTGCAACTTCCAAATACATGACACGTTATTGTTAACCGTGGTCGCCGTGCTGTGGATTAGCTCCCCGGAACCTGCTCGTCTCATGACCGGAAGTTTGTGCCTTCTGACCGCTTTCACCCGTTTTCCCCTGCCGGCCCCTGGCGACCACCAGTTTGTTCTCTGTCTCTATGTGTTCACACTTTTTTTTTTAAGATTCCACATATAAATGAGATCGTATGGTACATGTCTGTGTCTGTCTGACTTACTACACTTAGCATAATGTCCTCACGGTCCGTCTGTTGTAAACGGCAAGATTTCCTTTTTTCTCGTCCACTGAATAATATTCCATTGCTTGTATATATATATAGCACAGTATTTTTATCCATTCATTTGTCAGTGGACACTTAGGTTGTTTCCAAGTCTTGGCTCCTGGAAATATGTTGCTGTGAACATGGGGGTGCGGATGTCTCTCTAAGACAGTGATTTTATTTCCTGTGCACATACACCCAGAAGTGGGATTGCTGGATCGCAGGGCATCCTTAAAGTAGAAATAAGAATAATAGACATCATAAAGACATAGGAATGGTAAAATTCAGTGGTGACGATAAATAAGTAGTCAAAGTCAGATTTTCTTATTGTAATGATGCTGTGTATGTAATTTACTTAGAATTCTGTATATTTAAAAAACTTTTCCACTTAAGGGAGGCACTCGGAATTGAACCCAGGACCTTGTGCACGCCAAGCACACACTCTACCCTTGAGTTACACCCCCCCCCACTTACAACTCTGGATCAAAAACAAACGTCTGAAAAGTAACCACAACTGTGTCATCTCTTGACATCTAAACACGGGCAGTTCACGTTTTTAAAACATGAGGGACTGTGCTGGCCAAATAAAATACATTTGTGAACGGACAGTTTTTGAAACTCTTGAATTAGCTCTTTTGCACCATAAATCGGAGGTCGTTAACATAATCTCAATCCTTTTTAATTTTTTTCACAAAGAAATATTTCGGGTTGTTTGGAGTCTGCATCCAAGCCCATATATGGAATAACGAGGCATTTGCTGGTGTTGGGGAGGAAAGAAAAGGAAACGGTGGTGGGAGATGTCATGGGGGCGTCGGCCGGAAGGAAGAGCTTCGCTGGAGGCAGGGGCTGGTTCCGTCTGACCTTGGGTCTGTGTGGAGGGATGAGAAGGGCCACTCTGGCCGCCTGGGCACCTCCAGGGCTACTTCCTTGGTCCCTCTGCTCATCTTCCTCTGTGTCTACTGCTCTTTGAGCAAATATGCTTTCTGTTTGTGTCGTTGATAAAGACATCACCTTTCCTCCCTTAAAAAACATCCTTATCCTTACCACCCGTTCTGACTGTGAGGAAAATGCCTGTGGATGGTGCCTGTGTGCAGAGCTCAGAAGGATGCTGGCGGAGGAGGCTCAAGGCTCTCACGGGTGTCACAACGTGGAGGACAAAGGAATTCAAGGTCCCTCCATGTCCTTCTGTCTCTCATGATACCACCCCTGCCACATCCATACAGATGGAGGTCCCGATGCCACCTCCAAAATTGGGAGCATGGGTACATTCTGGTCATAAGCCCTTTCCACCGGGTCTGCCGCATGGATCTATGTGTGTAATAAAACCCGTGTCTGCGCACGGGATGGGGTCCGTCACTGGACTTTGGTGACTAATTAAATGAGGGGGAAAAAAAAAAAAGAACACAGTCAGATTGACTGATTGGCTTCCCCAGGCCTGGGTCTGAATTGACTGAATTCATTTGAAATGCCACAGCTCTGAGAGCTGCAGGTGGACCCCGCCTGTGCCCAGGTTTGAGTTCGCACCTTTGGAGACGGTGAGCTTCGCTAACTGTTCCACAAAACTGAACGTGGAACACACAGAGAATGTGGTGCTAAGTTCTGGACTGTGAGCTCATTGGCCCAAGCAGAGCAGGACGGGGACAGGAGATGCCCAGAGAAGCATTGTCCTTCAGCGCTTCTGGCTTAACAAGAATGAGGAAAACCAGATTCACTGGGAAAATGGTTTTTAACCTTTATTCTTAGCATAAATCAAGAGGCTCATTTTTCAGTCTATGGAATTCAATTAAAGGTCAGATTTGTAATGGGGATCCTAATTATTAATGTGTTGCTATTTTAATTATTAATGGGTTGGAGTATTTGCATAATGGATAAAGAAACAGCCCAGGAACAACCGGTAGCCTCTGGAAAGTCTTCAAGATACTTTATCAATATCCCCTTCATGTGCTTATGGAATTCATTGAAAACACATGTTTGTTTAAAATGTGGCAAAGGGAAAAGACTTAGTTTGGCTTAAGGTTTGTTGAAACCAGTGTTCTTTGGCTTCGTCCTGTAAAGGTGTTGAGTCCAAACAACTTCATGAGGCAGAAGCCTGTCACGTACGTTAAAACCTACGTGCTCGGGGAAGTAGCTTTTCTCAATGCGATTTATCAGAACCTAGACGTGGCTGTTTCTGTTATAAATAATAAATCTCCTGACAAAATCAGGCAGCAAATAGAGGATGGATATTACAATGTTATCTATAAGTTAAATTTAAACTTCAGCTCTAAGGAGAGATGTTTCCTGGTTTTGTTTTTTTTCTTTTTTAAAGCGATGGTATTATGACAAAGCACAAATTTTCTTTTAAATCTGAAGTGCCACTTAAGATTTTTATTATCAGTGTGATTTCATTTGTGTAATTATAACTAAACTATGCAACCACAAATATTGAGAATAACTTTGTTATTTATATAAAAACATGAGAAAATTATTGTCCCCAGAAATCAATCAGTCCCCTTTCTTCAGAGAAGAAAAGAGAGCAAGAATGTCCTAGCTTCAGAGAAATAATTTATCTAGGGGTGTTTGAGGGCAGGATTAGTGATACTGACTAAAATGAACTTTTCAATAGCTAATGTGATATTTATTACGGTTCAGTTTAACCAATGTTAGTAATTATAAGAGACACAGAATTCACTATTAATTAGTTCATCATCAATTATTTAAATACGCCTTTAAAGGATGGCCGCGTTCAAAGCTGTTTTCCATGCTGGGTGTGGATTTCATTCCTGCGTTTCTTCACCTCAATCCCTTTCCACCTGCTAAAACCTTCACCTTCCGTGTTTGTTACAGCTGTTGGGCTGAGTGTGTTTTGCTCCGTAGATCGGTATCAAACTATGAGTTCTTTATTTGGGAGGATATGATTCAAAATTTAAGCAGGCGAGACAATTTTTGAAAGAGAAATAATTTTTTTTAATTTGAAAAGCTCTGAGTTTAAAATATCTTTCTTCTGATGAAAACAGAGGACAGGATCCCAGGAGGAAGACTCACCAGCAACGCCTCCCCTTTAAAAGGAGGGAGCAGATAGCACCGCAGACTCCCCTCACCTGACACTGAAAACGCATGTGAAGGGTGTTCTTTCTTTTGAATGGACCACGTGAAAACTAGGCCAGTGTGTGCATCACCAGGACGTCTGTTTGACTTGACCATGCTGTGACAGGTGTTTTTTTTTCATTTTTCTGAGTTTATTGAGACAGAATTGGTATCTAACATTGTACTCATTCGCGTATGATGTGGTACTTGGAGACGTATATAATAAAATGTTTACCACAATAGGTTTAGTTAAAATCCATCAACTCTTGTAGTTACAGTTTTTTCTCCTGTGATGAGAACCTCTAATATCTACTCTCTTGGCAACTTTCAAACAGCGTAGTTGAGTGTCTTTACCTACAGTCACCGCACCGTCTGTTACGTCTCCGGGACTTACTCTTCTTGTAACGGGAAGACTGTCCCTTTTGACCCCTTCACCTGTTTCTCCCATCTTTTCCTACCCATCTCTGGAAGCCACCTGTTTGTTCTCTGGTTCTAGGATTTCGGTTTTTATTTTAGACCCCATGTGTAGGCGAGAGCACGCAGTGTTTGTCTTTCTCTGTTGGACCCATTTCACTTAGCATCATGCCCTCAAGTTCCATCTATGTCGTCACAAACTGCAGAGCTGCCTTCTTTTTCATGGCTGAATAGTATCCCATCATCTGTATCTGTGTCAGTGTCTAAACTTATAATAGAACACAGATCTACTAGATAGAGCTGATAATACCCTCTACGTCTAGATAGAGACAGGTCTCCATCACAGTTTTAAAATTCATTCATCCCCCGATGGACAGTTTTGTTTCCATGTCTTGGCTGTTGTAAATAAAGTTGCAACCATCGTGGGGGTGAATGTCTCTCTTCAAGACAGTGATTTTGTTTCCTTTGGGTAAACGCCCAGAAGGGGAGTTGCTGGGTCATAGGGAAGCTCTATTTTTCACTTTTCTGTTTCTACAGCAGCTGCATCAATCTGCATTCCCACCAACACTTGTGCCCACATACTTTGAAATCTAGATCATTTACTCCGGCCACTTACCCTGATGGATCTTCATTCATCCAGTCACCCAAATAGCCACCCACATCTGCTTTATACTTGCTCCTGGCTCCCAGTTATAACACAGCCCTTGACAACAAACACAGAGCAATGACAACAACAAAATTAGATGCTACGGCTTCAAGTTTCAAGGAGAAAATGTAACAGAAGGGGGTAGGGTGGTCGCGATGAGTAGAAAGTGCTAGAGATTAAAATAAAATACAGTCTTTTCATATTAGAGTTTTAACTGATTTGACTTTTTTATTTACTCCTCTATTTATTGGAAGAGCTCACTTAGACTCACTTGGATAAGATGTTTAAACAGCGCGTCACGCTCCGGCACGTGTACGTGGAAGGCACAGTGAGGCCACCCAGCACGTCCGTGATGACTCCTCCCCTCCTGACTAACTCCGTGTTTTCTGTGTGACGTTCACCACGCATGCAGGGCCTGAAGCATTTCTTAAAAACGTGCCCACCAATGTCTCTGGACGTTGCTTCAAAAGCCACTGGTGTTTTTATATTCCCCATATTCCTCTGTTGTTAAAATACAGGGGGATCTTATTTCAAATAGTCAGCTTCAAGTAACGGGCAAAGCATCACGCGATGAAGTCCTCTGAAAGCAGCAGTCTTCCACTGAGTTGCTCCTTCATGGTGTTTTCACCACGTTTTAAGGTGGAGCCCCTCGCGCGTCGTAAGCGCGTGGTAACGCGGCACCTGAACGCGACAGTGAAGCCCTTCTGTCTGTGCCCGCTCCCTTTTTCTCACTGACAGTAACAAACATGCAGAAGGGGTATCTGAGCAAGCGTGTGGCTGTGACTCCCAGCAGGCCATTAGCCCGGGAGCGGCTCGGGCTTGAAGCCCTCAAGAGATCAGGTTCTGCGGGAAGCTCGACCGCAGACCCCAGGTGGCCTCAGACGCGAGGCCTGAGAGGGGCCAAGGGCAGGGCAGGACGCGGACGGCTCAGGAAGGGAAGAAATTCTCCTCCAAAGAGGAAGGTTTATTGATAGCCGTTCCTGGTTGGTTTAATAGCAGCTGTAAAACTCAGCAAATTCAATTTAGGGTTGTTTGGGGGAAATGAGAAAACAATACGAAAAACACAGAACCGGAGGGTTCAGGGTCTCAGATGACAATGCAGTTTTGCCTCTTGTGTGAATCAGTTTAAGCACGTTTGCGTCAGTTTTAAAAAGTAACTTCCAGGAGTGAAGACGTGAAAGAGGTGTTTGCCCACAGCCTCAGAGCTCTCCCCCAACCCGGCACAGCGAGCAAAGGGCCCCCCTCCCCGTCCCGGGGGGACTTCTACACGCGGAAGACTTTGTCTGATAATCAGGGACACAATTATCGTAGTATTTCTTCCCACCACAAATCCTAGCATTTATTTAACGACGTATCTTGTCCTCAGTTGTCACTTAGTTTCCAGGAAATACAGAAACAATGGTGAGCAGCCCTGTCGCTACCGGGACAGCTGGCTTGCCTTCAATGACGGGGGGGGGGCAAGGGGGGCTTCCCTGGCGCCCTGTGCTCATCGCTGCGCGGCCCTGGCTCTGTTTCCCTCCTGCTCGCGTCGCAGGTTGTTGGCTGCAAGGCGCAGACGCCAGTCGCCCCAGCGGGCGTCTCAGACGAGGACGGGCGCTGCCCGTCTGCCCGCCTCTGTATCCATTTCTTCTCGTTGCCGTCTCTCCTTCTGCCTCTGAAAAAAAAATCTTCTCAACGTCCGCACCAGAGCTTTCTCTCTTCTCTCCCTTCCATCCTTCCTGCCCCACGAAGGAGCCAACGAAACAAGCCAGTGCGACTGGGACTCACGGGGATGCTGCGAAGTATGAGCACGTGGGGTCTGTCCGGGGATTCTGAGAAACCGGGCAAACGGCTCGCACGTCGCAGTCGGAGAGAAAGGACCCGAAGTGCTTAGAAGAGGAACCAGCGCTGGACACGCTGTGTGAGCGCCGCCTCCTGCTGAGGGGGCCTGTTCACTTGAGGACGCTTGAGGGTGGGGAAAAACGGTGAATTAGATCAATTTACCTTAATAACAAAACCTGGAGGAAAACCGCATCTGAATTAGGAGGTCTAAATTATAGGAGAGTTTCAAAAAGAGCCGTTTGATGATTTTCCAGTATGAACAGAAATCATGCAACTCACATGTTATTTGTACTCAACATTAATCAATGTTCAAAAATTAATTAATTTACACCTTTTTATTCACTGTGCTTCTAAAGCACTTTGGAGTCCCTGAGAACAAAGTACCTTGTTATATGTGAAAGACGCCATAAGGTGCAAGGTTTACACACTAACACATTAGATCTGGGTGTGAGCTTCGCTCAGTTACTCAAGGAATGAGTAGACCCCAGTGACCAACGCTCCGTTTTGTTCAGGAAATGCACTTAGCAGTCCCTCCTTCTCTGCTGCAGCTCTTGCATGGGGTGTGATACACACAGATTCGTGGGCCTTCCTTCCTTCGTGTGTGTCCACGTTTGTGTGTGTGCAAATCTGTGCACGGCGTGAATTCTCACACGACTGCAGCCTCACCCTGAGCTCTGTGACCGCCCCGGAAAAGTGGCCGAGCTGCTGCCCTCTAGCTCCTCCCTGCGCGGCTTCTCGAAGCCCCACCGAGAGCACCGACAACAAGCTGCGCTGCCCGGCTGGGCTCCTCAGAGGGTAAGTCTTCATCCAAGATACTTTGCTTAGTGTGGAGCCGAACACCCATTTATGAGCCCCTGGAGAAAACTTTCTAACACAAAGAAGAAGGCATATCTGTGTACATTCCATGAAGAGCTTCTGTAAGGAATAAACTAGAACAGAGGTAACATTAGTGGCTCGGAAACATCTAAATATTCTGGAAAACAACTTTATGTGAAAAGTCAGTGCCATTTCCGCAGAAGTCGGCCCACAGGAAGAAGTGGAATGCTGCCAAACTTCTGTAGCCACTGGGGTCGCCACACCTGCATACACGTAGTTTTGGATTCTTGGAAATTTTCTGCGCTTTGTGAACATATTTTCATTCCAATAGAGCCACTAAAACACCTTGAAAAAAATAAAATTGGAAAAAAAGAAAAAAGTACATTTGACACATTAGAGAAAAATATGAATTTAATGCAGCACATTCAGTAAATTCATTATTTCTCCCCGAGCCTAACCTCCATTTAATTAGCTGATTAAAATCAAGGTGAATTTTAAAGATAAATATTGACTGTTAAAAGTGGCAAATTATGCGATTTCACCTTTGAAAAAAATACATCATTAAAACACATTTTAAGATCGGTAATAAACATTTCAGTGACAGGAAAAAGAGCTTCAGCTCCTCAGGTAACTTGAGAACATTCTCCTATATGTCCAGTACTGCTCCTGAGAAAAACATTTGCAAAGAAAGAGAATAAAGGAATAAATGAAATGAAAAATTATAAGGTATTTTTTATTTAAAAATATTTAAAAATGTTGAAAGTTTCCCTGTAATCTTTCATCGTGTGCTTTTCTCTATGTGATGAAATGTGCTTAGAATGTCATCACTTAATAATGGAAAAGTACATTGTGTGAAGCAGTCAAATTATATCTTCTTAAAATAGCTGTAAAATTAATTAACTATGGCATATGTTGTGTAAATTAAAGGGATTTTCAAATCTTTCCTCCCTTGAAGTTAGATGGAACTGAGGACACTTGTGAAACCATCCTCAAAAGTGAAAATGGAATTTTAAAATATTTTTGGAAATCAATTTATTTAAACATCACTAAGGATTGAATGAAAGGAAGTGACTGTCATATAGGAACACTTTTTGCAAAGGAATAAGAAACAAATGATAGTTAATTTTTTTTCCATTTCTACATATAAACCAATTTTAAGAGTATAGTTTAAACTGAAAAGGGAAAAAAACGTTATTTGGGTTGAGACCTTCTTAGACTGCACTGTGTTTTATGATTCCTGTTGAAATAAGATAAAATAAAGCAAAATTTAAAAGGACTCTTCAAAAAAAGACAACGACTTTCATCGACTGAACTGCTTATGACTTGGTCAATGATAGAAACTACATGAACGAGTAACTTTCAAAGTGAGTTCTCACCTGTCAGTGACCATGTTGTGGGTTGACCTAAATGATGAAAAGTTCTAAGCATATATTTTGATGTAAAGTCAAGGCATTAAATTACTAGGTTTAGGAAGAAGCCATCCGAGTGTCCTGAAGGAACGGAAGGTGAAGGAAGTAGATGCGCATTTCCAAGAATAGAAGCCGTTTCTGCAGAATGGAAAGACGCCAGCGTGGTGCCCAGTCACAGGGAAAGGCCGCTGTAATTACAGATCACAGGGCCGGGGGCTGGCACCGTGTGATTAAGGACGGAATAATCTGACTCTTGGACAAAGTACAAATTAATGGGGCCACGTCCCCCAAACAGCTAAGACTGAAAGCCCCAGAGAAGGTCGGTGGAGGCCGTTGCAGGAATCGCCAGGGCGAAGTTTCATTTGACTTGAAACTAAACAGCCTCTGAAGGCCGGTGCAGTGATGAAAATGTGCGTTTAGTCAAACGGAAACTATCACGTCGCTCCGCAGGTGAGGAACAGAGGCGAAATCAAAGCATCAGACTGCAAGCCTCAGTGCTCCCCGGCGCCGTGCACGGGCCACGCCCGCCTTCAGGGGCGCGCAGAGCTCACCGCAGCGGCACTGCGCGCGGTGACGGACGCAGGTCTTGGTCTTGAGGAGACATTGTGAACAGCATCTTTAAGGTCACAGTTTCAAAGAAACAAATTCAGGACATACATTTAGTTTGTAAGCTAAGTGACCACTCGTATGCCTGCACCACTCCCTTCACTAGGAACATAGATCTTGACACAGATTTAATGTGATTGATGAGCCAAAGGACCCATCAGATCCCATAAAACTAATTAGAGCAGAGCTGCCTGGATCACGTTACGGTGCCTGACCTCCCTCACATGCTGTTTAAGAGTTTTATTTAGCTAGTACAAGAAGGCCTTTTTCACAGTTAGGCAAGGTGCTATTTTAAAATAGTATTTTTGACTTGGATTTATGAATGTTGGATGGTTATAACAGACTATTTCTTTTCCATCCACAAGTTGAAAAAAGTTAATAAAAAAGGAATTGTGCTGACCCTAAGATAGCTAAAAGGTCTCATCATAAATAACTTCCATTTGGAGCAGTAAAAATGCAATGATTTTACCCATAAAAACCTTGAACTAAAAATAGTTCGCGGTTGTGTTCCCCTCACCTCCAAGAAAGGTTTTCTCTTTTACAAAAGTGTTGTCATCGTCCGTAGCTGACTCCTGACTTTCTTAAAATCAGTGGAGAAGTGACTGGTGAAATTCTCATGGCACATTCCATACTTCGTAATTCACTGAGATTCCAGCTTAAACCTTAAACACGGGTCCTTCAGAGGTGGGCGCTTCCCATTGTGTCTTAGGTCCTTTACCGTATTTCCTGTAAACGTGCCCTGAATGGTTTGCATCAAAATCATAGAAAGCAATGTGGGAGAGCACTTTTCTCAGAGGAAACAGGGTTAACTGAATCTAGGAAAAGCATACAGTTGGGTCACGGTATCTTTAAAGGGACACACACTCTGAAGCTGATCTTTGATGCTATTTGGGGAAGAAAGTCTTTGAATCACATGGACCTAAGCCAAATAAAGAAAAACTAAAATAAAGATGGTAACCCACTCTTAGTTGCAAGCATCATTAATATCAATGAAAATGCGGAAAATGCCCCCCGCCCGCCTCCTTAGCGGCCTGGAGATGCTGATTATGCCGGCGTAAACGCGGCAGAGCCAGGGCACGCAGGTCCTGTAAACGCCACATGCCTCCCAGGGCCTGCGAGACCAACAGGGCCCCAGCCACCCCGAGCACATTCGAGTCCTTGCCTGGAAGCTGCCAGGCTCACTGAGACTTCCCCAGCGATCTCGATACAATTTGAAACAATCCCACACGCACCGGCATCCTGCGTGCTAGAGAGAAGGAACATACTTTCGTCCAAGCATTTGTGAAAACATCTACACAATGAGAAACAAGACAACAAAGTCCAGTGCGTACGTGGACTCACTGCCATTGAAAGCAGAGGTTGGTGGTTTAAATGATTAATTAAGGGAAAAAAAAACCCTTCAAACTAAATTAGTACTCAGGAAGAGAGCAAGAGGAACGTCTCTGGGTAACAGTGAGAGGGTTTTAGGCTGGAATACGGACCCACACTGAGAGTTCCACGCAGGAGAGTTTGATGAAAACTGTTCTGGAAACCCCATGTTTAGAGTTTTCAGACAACGCAGCAGCTCCGTGCAGGGAGGGCTTGGCCACGACCCTGCCAGGGCACAGGGCTGACTTAAAGTGCCTGCTGCTGTCGGCTAGGACGTGGCCGCTCCACGCGTGCCGAGGCTCCGGACTGAGCCACGTGGTGGAGAATCCACCGGCTGCTGCATTTCGTTCCACCCACCCCTCAGGACTCCGACGGCAAAGCTGACACAGGTGCCGACGCCACGACGGCACACGTGTATGGACGACACACACAGTAGAGGGGGCGCTGGTGGGATAAACAATGGAACAGCGATGCGGAAGTTAGCTTTCCCGGTTCTAATCTGGGGCTCTGCAATTGAGCTTTCTCACGGTGTGATGAGTCACACAAACTCTGGCGTAATTTTGCAAGTTATTAAATGGGTCAATCAGGGGCATTCTGAAATAAATGGCCTCGCAGGTCATTCTAAAATAAAACTAGTACAATTGACTCATTGTAAAGCTTGAAAGTCGTAATCAATTTAACTAACACGGTCATGAAGTGGCATAAATGCAGAAGCACAGCTGAAGAGCCGGCAGAACAATAATCAGGAGAAATTTATGAAAATTGTGAGCATGACAGAGGCATTGCCTGTACAACGAGGCAGTAAATGTCGAACATGAGATTATGACAACAACGTCAGCCCACGAGTGGCTCTGGGATTATAGCAAGTGCCGTTAAAGTGGACAAGGACATTAGCATAAACAAAGCAGAGAAGGAGGAGCAGCTAAGAAAAGACGAGCTGGTCCCAAATCACCAAATTGACCATAAATGAAACATGGGGGCAGGAGGACGGGTCCTGAGAGAGAAACACTTGAACACTGATGTTTAACTGTCAGAGACTTAAGTCACTTTAAATTGCACGCCATCAAGAAGCTACTTTGGGGAGCTAATGTTGCCTTTTGCTTCCAAGGCAGGAAGTGATCACACATCTGGAAGGAAGCTGGTATTGACGCGGACAACTTAGAGGCACCTGCACGTCATGCGCTGTTGTAAGTAGGCGTCCCACACTTCAGGGAAACAAGTGCTTAAAGTCATAGAAACTCTGCTAAACATGCTTTCTAGACCTTATCAGTCAGATCTTGTAGGTGAAAAAACAATGTATTTCCTGACTGAAATTGTTCCATCAGATCAGTTCAGCCCGATGGGAAACTAACAGGTCTGAATTTGCATATTCCCAGCCCCCTTTTGTCCTTGGGATCTGACTTTGTCAGGGAAGACCTACCACTGGTGGAGAGAAAAAGCAGGATTTCCTCAACATCCGTCATTCTGCAGCCTGGACAGAAGCAGGGCGTGCGCGGAGCCCCTCAGAGCTGGAGGTCGTCAGCGTAAAGTGAAACTGTTACGGGAGGAAAGGCGCTCCAGGCTGGAGAGTCCCCCCACCGCCAGGGGCGAAGGGCCACGTCCGGACAGCGTGCACCTCACGTGGGGCAGTGCTGCCCGACACCCGACTCTGTCTGTGTAGGCGTCCAAGGCACGAAGTGCGTGGGACAGAAGAGACGGCGAGTCCAACCTCTACACGTCGAGAGAACGTAGAACTCAGAGCAAAGACAAGCCCGCAGAGAAGACAAACCTGAGAGCCCTGGGGGGGCGGCTCTCACCTGCGTGAAGGGGACCCAGGGCTGCACTTCAAGGAACGTCCACCAGAGGGCGCTGGGCCCAAGGTGAGAGGAGCCGGGACTCCAAACGGGACCCTCGTAAACACGCAGCATCAATTCAGTTTCTTTCCCCGAGCAGGTGCGCGTTTTCAGGAGCTGGGTGTTACCACAAACGATTTCTTTATTCTTTTTAAAAAAATGCTTGAAGAGGGGCCTCTGCACCAGCGTGGATGTTTTTAGATGATAACATTGCCTCTGGTGGGGGGGCTCCATGTGCATTTTTAGATACGAAGTTATTTTCTCTATGCACTGATTCCTATAAAGAGGGAAAAAAAGCCCACAGACCGTATCTTCCCAGGAGCAGTTGTATGCGTGTGTTGATGGAGGCTTATGAATGTTGTTTTCCCACCCTTGAATCACCTAAACAGAAATGCAGAAGGAAACAAAGGAACCCACAGGCCTAAATAACGCGGCCCAGGTGGACCTTGCAATCAGCCCACAAATCGCTCGGCAAGAGGCCTGGCACCTTTGTCCCCGCTCCTGTTCGGGGCTGGGCGGCTGCAGCAGTCACAGTGGGGATGGAGGGGGAATTAAGAAAGCTGATGAATGCTCACTTCATTTTCCCAGTGGTCTGGCGCAAAGTTAGCATTTAGCCTTTATCACTGGTGTTTCTGCCATTGTCAGCCCCTGCAGAACAAGCCCCGTGTGCAGGGACCCTCCCGAGCCCAGCTGTGCGGCTCTGGCTGGAACACTGACCACGAGGAGGCGGGCTGCCCGCTGCAGCTCTCAGACTCCTCCACACGTGAAGAGTCCATTTCCCGGGCACCCTCCCCGGGTAAGGCCGGCCAGGGACGCGGAGGAACAGCACCGGCCCAGAGGGGAGGGGCAGACAGGCAGAGCCCCGTGTGCCGTGTGAATGCCAGATCAGGTGGGAATATGGCTCGAGGGAGTTTTAAGGTAACATTTTTCTCTCATTCAAAGCAATGCTTACTCGGTTTCAAAGATCTGGAACCCAGAGACAAACCAGGAGAAGCAAACACAGGTCACGTGTGACCAGCTCTCGTAGACGACCGTCTAAACTGCGCTCTAAATCCATCTGTTCTTCTAGACGCTTTTCTTAAAGTTGATTTTTATTATCTGACAGTACAGGTGTTCTTCGTGGCAGGCAGGCTCCAGTAAAAAAACTCCCCGTTCCCCAAACAAACCCTGTGGACGGAAGGCAGACGTCCGACTCGGAGGAGGGAGTTCCAGCCCTGCGTCTCGCAGACAAGTGTCTGAAGCCTGCCTCACAGAGGAGTGGAACTTCCAAATGCTCTTTCCTTCCAGTTAGGAGACGCCTTATTTCCATATACAGACCACGAGGCTTGTAAATGGATTAAGACATAGCGGATGCTGAGCACACGGCAACTACGTGGTCACAGCACGGTGCCTGCTTGCACTGAATCCAGATGCTCTATTTCCTGCCGGGACCATACGGGGTAAGATGCAGACCTAACCTAGAAATCAAACCCCAAACCAAATGTCTTTCTGATCAATTAAATCCGTGTCATAAGTATCTTTTTCACAGTGGAAGTGTGGGGGAGGAAGTTTCCTGATGAACTTGAGGTTAAAACTTGCCCGTGTGGCACAAGATTGAGCAAAAGCCAACGTGCAGTGACGGATGCATTATTCATGGCTTGTTTTAATGGGCTCTTCAGGGACATTTTATCTGCAATATGTAACAATTCACATGGATCCTATTAGAGAATTTCGAACAAGGTCACCCTCTGGAAATGTCAGCTTTGTGGGATGTTGGCCCAGATGCCCTCTTAATTCTATGCTTTGTTCATTCCACGGAGCTGGACCCTAAAAGCGCCTGTGACGAGGACTCTACAAACCCACACGAGTGGGAGAAACAACCAAGAACCTCACTGTACAAAGGGAAAGAGTCGAGGCTGTGAGAGCTGTGACACAGGAAGCTCTAGGACCTCTGTCCTGGGGTGAGCAGTGCGGCCCCAAGCTCACATCCACCTGGAGCCCTGGGGTGTGACCTTACTTGGAAACGGTCTTTGCAGAGGTGATGAGTGAAGATGAGGTCGTGGTGGACTGCGGAGGGCTCTAACCCAGGGTTGGTGTCCTTACAGCAGACGAGGAGAAACACCCACGGACCAGGAGGACGGCAGGGATGGAGGAGGCAGACACTGGAGCCACGCTCCTGCAACCAAGGACACCTGGAGCCGCTGGAAACTGGCAGAGAAATGGAACAGATTCTCCCTGGGAGCCACCAAAGGGAACCGACCCTCTGACACCGTCCCGTGGGACTTGGCCTCCCGAGCCTGAAGAGGATGGACTTCTGCCGCTGTGAGCCACTCGGCCCGTGGCATTTGCTGAGCAGTGCAGGAGCCGGTGCCGGTGAGGCTGTTGGTCTCCTGGGGGGGACTGGGACAGCCCGTCTACGCCTGCAGGCTCAAGGCTGCTCCCGACCCTGGGACCTGGAGAAGATGGAGTTATTGTCTTCCACGTAGAAGACGTTTAAAAAATTGTCTGCAGCTGAATGTTGTTTGAAGTGGATCGTCCATAACCAGTGAGTTCTTAAAAGCACCCAACAAACTGGATGAGACGAGTATTTGGAGAAGTCAGTGTGGATGGATTCTCCAACCGCCAGGACCAGACGTGGGCTCCGGAGGAGAAGCCGCCCAGCAGCCGGGAGGAGGGAAGCCGGGGACAGCACTCCTCTGCGGGCGCAGCGGGGCATCTCCGCGTCCCTAGGCTCCGCGTCCTGGGAGTGCCGCCGTGTCTCCCGGCCCGCGTGGCGCGGAGCCGTCTGGACTTTGACTGAGGGACGATGGTGTTTGGGATAGGATTTCCCGGTAATTAACTCATTCCTGCTCTTTCATTCTGTGCAATAAAGTCATTTTGAAAATGACATCATGTCCCTGCTGTACTAAGAAAAAGGGAGCCTTTCTGTTTTAGGTTTTTTTTGAAGTATAGTCAGTTACAATGTGTCCATTCCTGGTGCGCAGCACATGTCCCCGTCACGCGTGTGTATATATATATATATGCGCACACACACATACTTGTATCCATTTTCAGATTCTTTTTCATTATGGCTTATTTCAAGTTATTGAATGTAATTCCCTGTGCTCTACAGAAGAAACCTGTTTTCTGTTTACTTTTATATATAGCGGCTAACATTTGCTTTTTTTCTTGTGCTCGGCCTGGAGGTGAGACGGTGGTGCCAGCGGGGTGGCCCCAGTGGCCGCTCCTCCGCGCGGACGTGGAGGGGAGGGGGCAGAGGTCAGCGCTGGGAGACGTCCCTCCGTCCTGGCTCCGCGCCCTCCCCAGAGCAGCCTCGGTCGCTTGACTGCTGTGACTCTAGGTTCTTACCCTTGAGGAGAGGGCCACACACAGCCCCTCTGAGGAGCCACGGGGCCCACGTTCTCACCAACAGGAGGGATCGAATGAAATACTTGTGTGGCTCGCGCCTGGCTGAGTTCTAAGCCTCCTGTGATGTGAGCGTGGACGGTAAGCAGCCAATCGCATCCCCTCACTCTGCCCAAGAGGAAAATGAGAGTGAGTTCTCTGGTTTTGTAGTCCTGGAAGGGTGGGCGCAGCCCGTCGGCCCATAGACTCCTCTGCAAAATTAGTAAATGAGGTTGCATTAATAAAATTACCTCTTCTTGAAGGGAAAGATTGGATACTTTATTTAAGAGACGCAAGCAAGAGAATACATGGAGGTGCAGCAACAGGAAGTAAAGAATACAAACAAATGCTGTTCAGCTCCTGGCCACCTGCAGCCCCCTGCCTGACGGAAGTATTAACACATACTTGGTGGAGGTATTTTGGGAAATGATGGAAGAAACGGTTTAGTCGCAATTGAAGTGTGTGTTTTCCCCTATTATTATCTAGAGCATTTCTAGGAGGTTCGGGGCAGTGGCAGGTATGTCCCGTTAGTGAGCTTTCGGGAGCTTTGTTCAAGGCTTCCCAGTGCCACGGATCATTTTCTCTCTCTTGGTCACCGATCTCAGCTCAACCCTATGGACCCTGTCTCGCTTCTCCCCTTGCCTGGCCAAAGCTGGGAACACCGTCCCGAGTTACATCCAGGCCTCCCTTCCACTCCAGGGCCCCTCGGTGGGGGCGGGGTGAGCTGGGTGGGCTCCTCCTCCGCAAGCTTGTGGGCAGACCGAGTGATGTCGAGGTGATGATGGTGGTGGTGGTCCATGATGCTGACCTCACCCAAATGTTCCCACTTTTGCCAGGTTCTAATCAAAACTCCTCGAGCACAAAGCTCTCACTGGCACCAGAATCACAGAAACACTTGTCACAGTGTGACCATGAGCAGACGTCGGTCCCTCCCAGGATAGGCAAGGAAATGAGTGACTTCCACCTTGGCCCCCCTAGTTATAAATCCAGCGTCAAGGCACTTTCCAGGGCCACTGAATAAAAATACAAGACACTTCAGAGTAAAGTAAATACATTAGCTGAGTTAGAATTGAAAGGTAAAGCTGGTGTGGCCGAGGAAGACAACGAAATCACTCTAGAAGCAAAATCTGTTTTCTCCAAAGCACATCCAACCATCTTTACAGCCAGTCTTTACCTGAAAATGCTCTTTTGTCTCTCAACCTCAGAAAAAGCACATTTGAAAAAGAACTTGGGAGTGAGCGTTTCTGCTCTGTCTGAGCTTCTCGGCGGACCCGGGGTGGGGGGGATGGGACCTGTGAAATGCTGGTGGGAGCACAGTCAGTAGACTCTGTTTTGCCCACAGCAGAAGCGTTTCATCTCATAGCCTTGTGCTGATGGTGAACGCGCAGTGGGGAACCCCTCCTACGAAGGCAACTGCCCCCAAACTGCTATGACAGCATCCCCCTCCGGCACAAAGGGGGCGGCGGCTGGCCCTGGGACACCGGAGACGAACGTGCGCCTCACACCCACCTGCCTTGGGTGGATTCTGCGGCCCCGGCCGCCCGGCCCCGGCAGCACCCATGCTCCCTGGGGACAGATCTCAGGGGAGTCGGGGCTTTGGAGCCTCTTGGCTTATCTCGTCCTCTGCCTGGCCCTGATCACTGCTCTAATGCATTTGCTCTGCATTAATAATATGGATCAGCACGTAAGAGGTAGATTAGCTTTATTTGTTTTGCATTGGCAATTATTTTAAATTGATATTGGGCATTTTTTGAGTGGACTTGCTTCCTGTGAGCAAAAGGAAGACAGGCTGTGTGATGCTGACTGCTTTAACCTAATGATAATCATCCAGCAATGATAAAATCAGCACTGCGCAGCCGGGACAGTCACACCGACAGCCATCCCAGATGCTGGCCTCCCACGTCTGCGTCAGGGAAGTGGGCCTGTTTCCTCCGCAGGACGTCAGACGTGGCCTGAGCCATTGGGAAGCCTGATGTGTGTTTGCAAACGGAGATGGTCCAGGGCACCCATCCTCCACGTAACTCAGTTCCCATCACCATTATGTGAGTGAGATGGGAGAAATAACTTCCTGCATCTCGGGGCGTCACGGCACTGAGTGCACTGCCGGCTCCGGCCCACGGGAAGCGACACAGCGGCGGCGCCCGCCCGGCCGCCCTGGGCAGCGGTGCCGCCGCGGCCGGACCGCGCGCTTGGCGGGCGCTGCCAGCCGGCGCGTCAGCGGAAGCCGCCGTCCCGCCCTGGCCAGACGAAACGTAACGGCGCCCAGTCGCAAGGCTGTGTCTTAAGAAGTAGCTTTCAGCTCTTCAAAATTATATCCGCCAGTTAGAGCCACGGGACCCGCAAGTCGCCGTCCAGCTGTAAATTATAACGCATATTCAAAGGGAGATGAATTCCACCTTGCACGGAGCAGCCCTTGTGCAAACAGTAATAGTCGGCGTGTCGTTAGAGCGCGGCGGCAATCCATCCTCACGATGATCGATGTGGAGAACGCCCTTCCCCGTACCTGGTTTATTTATGTGCTCCCATTAACTATGCCTAATTTTCTGTTGGCACTTCCCCTCCTAATGTAATTCAATTTAAGCATATCTTTCCAGAGACTTATTAATAGGCAGGGTCATTTGTATTGTGTAGCACAAATATTTTATAATCCACTAATCTTGACAAAAAGGCGATGCCTTCCTAATAAAAAATGCATGAGAAGTAATGGTTCCCTATTAATAACTTATTAGGTCAGATCACACAGTTTGAAGTGTCTATTACACTTTTAATTTTATCAGATTTCTACCTTTGGAATTTGTCACACTCTCTTTATCTTTTGATTTCGATTGTTTTTCGTGTCACCCTGCCTCTGCGACCCCCAGTCGTCCTCCTCCCTGGATTTGCAATCTCGGAGGTAGGTGGGTCTGCAAGGCTGTGCCGGAGGGCGTCCTCCTGGGGACAACAGACGGCTCTATTTGTCTTAAAGGGCTGCTCTCAAGACCTGTTAATAATCCATGGATCCTCGGTTATCTGTGGTTCACACACTCTTTCAAAAACCTGATGCTCGCAAGCAACCTTCCCTCAGAAAATAGATATTTACACAGAAAATTGCAGCGTACTTTTGGTGGGCTTATGGAAATCTTGAAATTAATCCATAAACTTTTTAGGGATCAAAGAAAGACAGTTTATGATCTTTGGCTAAAATTCACCACGTTAATGAAACCTGGAGACTTTGATTAATCACATAACCTGGATAGGTGCGCTTTTCTGACCTGCCTGTCATTGTCAAGGTGTGATGCATCCGTATTGGATTTGCCGTTTAAAAATTTTCCACCTAGACTTAGAACATTTCCATGGGATTGCAAGGGCTTTCCTGGGGTCCTGTGGGGAAGTCTGCCCTCAGGTAACTTCCTCGAGAGAGAAAGAGGACATGTGTACAGGAAAACAGAGTAGTGCTGATGTTAAACTTAACTAGACTTCAGTCTTCTCATTTATTAAGTGAGGAGACAAAGTTATTTAAAAGGCCTCTTCCAATGCTGATGACATTATATGAATGCGCAAAAGCAAAAAAAAAAAAAAGTTCTGATCAACGTATATAAGTAGAAATAATTTATGGTGAAGAAATGATCCAAGTAGTCCAAGGACAGAAGCAGGGACCGTCGCTGGGTGAGTGGGTGTCTGACGGTCCGAGTTCCCACTGGAGCATCAAACGCTATTGGCACCAAAACTCTGTTCCATTCTGGGTAGAAAGACTGTGAGTGCTGGTACGAGAATCAGTTACTTAAAAATATAATGTAAATGCAAAGCTACCATCTGGATACAATGTGATCTAGAGGACGTCGTTCACAGTGAGATTCCTCACTGGCAAGCAGGTCACCTAGGAACTGCTTTTGAAGAAACTCGCGTGGGTTATTGTAGTGAACTTTGAGACTTCAAAAATGTCCAGTTAGGTGAGGGAGAGAATCTCGAATCTGTACGTATAAACGACCGCTCTTTGTGGGACACTGTGAACTGGGAGGAATACAGGCATTAAACGTCCTTAGGAAAATGGATTCAACCTATGCCACAACTGCACTGGGTTTGATCTTTTTCAAAATCATCAGCAGACTTTATCCTAAGATTAAATTCTCTTTCCTCTCATCATGTTTCAGTTTTGCCTGTTTTAAAAGCATTTTTCTAATATGTTCATTGTTTCTGTTTTCACTCTAAAGATCAGCATCCTCCTGTAAATTTCTGCAAATTTCACCGTGTTCTGAAGATTCATTTGAATAAAAGAAACTGGATGAACCCATATCAGGTAATTTTACTCTGTTCATCATGCCTGCATTATTGTTGCAACGTATAGGCATGTGTGCATTTCCCCCCGACATTTCCCAACCTCGTCATTGGAAAAAGGTTGACATATTGACTAAAATCAAAAGGAATTTGGAGTCTACTCATAGTTACTTACACTAGGCATTCACTCAGCGAGCACGCTCTGAGCCAGGTCTAGTGGTGAGGATGCCGAGGGAAGTAAGCAAACACGGGGCCTCTTCCTGAGGAAGGGGAAGGTGTCTCCTGCGTAGTAGAGGTCTGCAGGCAACGTTGATTCAGCCCTTCGCAGGCCTGTGATTGCTGTGGACTCGGAAAGGGAGCAGTGCGGGGCTAAATCAGGTGCACGGCTTCATGCAGATAGGAAACAAAGCCGGGACCTGACCCCTGCCTGCCCTGGCTTAATAATCCTACGCTCTTTTATTAAAACTATAATAATAGAGGAGCTGTAGAGAGAGTAGCGCACCACTGGATGGGAAGGGCAGGCCAGATAACTCCTCGAATGGGTCATCAGGAGAAACAGCTGTTGCCTGAAGCGGCCAGGACCCGCTTCATGGAGGGGCTTGACGCTGAGGTCAGCATCGAGCCGGCGGAAGATTTTATTGAGCAAAATAAAGAGATGGCACCACACCAGGAAGACGCTGGGGGAAGCAAACGGCTCTGTTCGGAAGAGGGTGGCGATGTCTGGGTGGACCTTGAGTCCTGGGCTGAGGGACAGATGCATTTTCTTCCTGCAAGAGCTTAGCTTCACAGAGTTTTTTGGAGCCAGGTTATTACATGGTCACACCACAACACAGAGGGAGATGAGCTTCCAGGGGCCTTCAGGGAGAACTAGGGAAGGAGCTGAGAGGCTATTCCAGAGCGGGAGCAGGCAGTGTAAAGGTTGGCTGGTCGGTCACAGCGCCCGCGGGAAGGGAAGGGCCCCGGAAACCTTGTCGAGAAACCGTCCGCTCACTGCTGAGTGGGGAAAGCAGGTCGTGGGGAAGAAAGGAATCAGGCTGACAAGGAACTGCGGCCCGTGTGGCCGACGGGGGACTGGAACCTGGGGTGCGGGGCGAGAGGGCGCTCAGGAGGACAGGCGGGGCTCGTGGACCTCACAGGCACCCTGCTGCCGGAGCTCTTCCCTCTGAGCTGCGGCTCGACTGCCCGAGGTGACAGTTTGAATCTTCAGAATTAGCTCCTCCTCTCCCACGACGTGACAGGGAGTAACGTGGAGGAACGCATTCGGAGGAGCGCCCACTGCTGGAGAGTTCAGGAAGGACGGGAAGGAAGTTCGGGAGCAGTTGGGCCCGGAGACCCCATGCACAGCAGCATCTCAGGATGGAGAGGTCTGCGGGAGGGGCGGGCGTGCGCCTGGACCGGTCAAGGGCTCGGAGGGGTCACCAGGTCACCCGGGGAGGACTGTCGGGGGCTCACCCGTGACTGCTGCTGAGCTCTGGGGGGAAACTTCAGGAGACAGACCAGAGCCGGATGGCCTGACGTGACGGGTCCGCGGCCGGCGTGTGAGTACAAGCAATGGACACGGCCCTTTTGTCGCCAACCACTGTTTGTCAAAGGGAAGCGCGGGGTAGCCAGCAGCCGCGAGGCTCGGTGGGTCTGTTTTCTGCTTTCCTGTCTGGAAGGCTGGGGCCTTGAAGGCAAACACAAAGCGAGGAAGGTGAAGCGGGAACTGCATCGAGAGGTGCTCAGCATCGTTCAGGTGGCGGAGGAGCAGCAGCGCGCAGGGGACGCGGAGTGTTACTGAACTTACCAGCCGAATCGCGACATTCATTCTTCACCTGAGGCTGGTAGAAGGATGACCTCACTGGGCGGGGCCCGGGTGGCCTTTGGCCCGGAGTTGGGACAGTCATGGCTGCCCAACGTGCCTTCCCGCCCATCTGGGTGGTGGACGGAGTCTCCAGCGAGGAGGGCGGGCTTGGAGGGACCGCGTTCCGTGATCCACGTTCAGCAAAGACCGGCTGTGCACCAGGAGGACGCCTTACTGCGGGCGAACTAGGAACGCTTCCTGGGGCTGGAGAGGAGATTCGGAGGATGGCTGTGCGCAGCGTCTCTGACAGCAGGTTTGGGGGCGGTGTGGTCCAGGTCGGAGGGAGAAAGGAGGTGCTAAACGCTGGCGATGGCCGGGGCGTTGATAGTAAACAGGGCAAAAGGCAGGGGGTCCAGGCTCAGGACGCGGTCTAGGGGATTATTCAAGTAGTTGGTCACAGCATCCAACCGGTGAAGAATTTATTACTTTCAGTGAGTGCTTCCGAGTGTAGAGCATTCACATGTCCTTCATCGCAGAAAGTCAAATGTCACTATACAGAGGCCGACAGGCCGGGCGAGGAGGGCTGGCTTAGGCACCCTGAGACCACAGGGAGACGGGGCTTCCTGAGAAGTCAGCTAAGCTGCGGTTGGAGGTGGGGAGCCTCGAGGCTGAGGTTGCCGCTGGGCTGATCAGTCCAGCTTAGGGCCCGGCAGGAGGACAGGCCAAGACGGGGCTTTACGGGTCCTGCCGCGGGGAGTCGGCGCCACCAGCCCTGGGGACACGTCTGAAGTGTGGGAAGGGAGAGGTGTGAACCGGTGTGGGGTTCACGCCGACTCATCCGACCTTGAGGGTGGGGGCGAGGGAGGAAGGCGGGAGGCAGGTCCCCTCGGCAGGCGGGCAGGGCCCCCGGGGCTCAGGAGGTGGGCTCCGTCGCTCATCGAGGGACACGGAGCCGCCGCGGGCAGAGCCAGGGCCAGCGGGGAGCTGCCGTCGCAACCCTGAGCGCCCCTGGGTGTGTCCCGACCGAGGCGGCGGGCGAGTGACCCCGGGTGGAGGGACAACGGCGGTGGGGGCGGGGGGAGGAACGGGCGGGTGCCGGGACCCCCGGTGCCCCTGAAGCGCCGGCGGCGAGGCAGCTGAGCAGTCACTCGCACGCCTGCTCACTCCCAGCGCCGCGGGGCGCCGGAGGGATGCGCTTGCGGCTTCTGTGCGAAGCCCGCCTTCTTCCACTTCGCTCCTGCTCGCGTCTGCGGTCTGTGCAGCGAAGGCGCAGTCTGCCTCTTCAAACCCTGTTGAACGAAAGAACTGGTGCGTGGTCTGCAGAGCAGCCGGTCCCACCCCCGGGGCCTGCGCCTCTTCTCCCAGCGGCGGCCTGGCGTCAGCAGGAAGCTCGCACGGCGAGGGCGCCGCTCAGGGGGGCGGGCAGCTGACCCCTGGCCCCGTTCCCAGCGCATGCACACCCCCTTCGCATTGGTCTTCGCGACCACCCACGACCCCCAGCCACATCGCCCCTGGGCAAAAGGAGGGAGCCGCCTCTTCTCATGAGGGAGCTCATTCCGGGCTATTTAAAAAACATGTATGTCTATTTTAATTAAGTTCACTCATTCCTATTTTTAAAAGCTGTTTAATTGAAATTTAAGAAAATAAGTTTAAGATACGAAAAATGACTTCCTCAGTTTTAAGAGTGGAGCTCTGTAATTGCCCTAACCACTCCTACGAGATAAATACTTTTATCAGATTAATTTATGTCTAGAAACATGTATTGCTAATTTCCAAAAAGGGGTTTTAACCTTGTGTATGCACACATTACGTACGGAATAAATTCACAATTCTTCGGCAAATCTATCCTGGCCCGAGAAGGCTCTGGGCGGCAGCGGCCCGCGCCCCCGGGCCCAGTCTCCCCCGCGCTCCGCGGCCCCGGAGGACAGCACACTGTAGGGAAATTTTCCCTGAGAATCTGCCATTCGTCATTAAATTTCAAGCTTGCTGTTTAGGCAAGTGCATTACATCAACATAACATTGTTCTCTCCGTGACTCCCTGACCCCCCTCCACTCCGTGGAGACACCAGCTCCTGCACGAGGACCCGACAGCCCTCAGAACATCATTCTGTCAAACGCCAGCTCTTCCCCCCTATTGTAAGACGATCAAACGGGAAATGTAAACAACAATCTGGAAATGATGGCAGAAAATGCCCTCCCCCAACACCGTGGGTGGAACAAAAGCCCTCTCTTGGCGTCTGCAGCAAGAGCAGCTGCCGGGAGGCACTTGCTTTCTGCTAAATAGAAGCCGGGGCGTAAAAATAGGCCCTGGCGTGGACTGGAAGCGCACGGCCTGTTGAAGTTTTACAGATTTAGACAGTTCACCAACCGCTATCAGTGAAAATCTCTGCCTTGTTGCATGCATTATTCACAGCAGTGCACACGATAGCTGGGCTTTTCGAAATACTTATGGCGGCCAAATGCAGAAATGGTGAAATTCAAACTGATAAAGATAAAAAAAAGTGTGTTTCGATCTGTAAATACAAAGAAAATAGCCATCTTAGCGTAATTATGGTAATAGAGGGGGAGCAACAATTGAGAGCTCTGTACTGTACAAATATTTCCGATCCGTGGTAGACGTGTAACACATTCTGATGAGAGTTTCTTTCAGTCTTTACTCTAAAACAAACAAACAAATAGCACCTAAATTAAAATGCCATCTCTATGTATCTACACGGACATACGTGTGAAAATGTATGCAAACATATACACAAAATGGGTGCGACTGTAGAAGTGGCTGCCGTGCGTTACGCAGTTCCTTTACGAGGTCTGCACGCTCTGCTGAACATCGGAATCGGCAAGAGCATCACTAACCAATCGCTCTTTCTGAATCTAAGTCACGCTGTTGTCTTTGCGCCGTTTTCAAACCTGTTGGCTGCTCTGATGGCTGCTTTGCAAGGCGTCACCTAGCAGGCACGGACGGGCCCTCGGCTCCGCCTTGCGCTGCCGCACACCCGGCGCCTCCGGCCCGACCACCGAGGCTGCCCCGCGGTGGCGCCGTCCCGGGCGAGGGGCTCAGAGCGGCCGCCAGGCTGCCTGCACCTGTTCCACAACGGGAAGCTCGGATGCTTCGTGTCCTTAACCTTCACGGCCGCCGGCCTCGGGGAAGGGGCTGAAAGCGGCTCTGGAAGGGGAAAGGCGAGTGGAGGAGAGCATTCCACAATGACAATAACGCTGTCATTAAAGATGGATGAGGACTTCCAATTAGAACCCACTCCCAATCGGGAGCCGCTCTGCCCGCTCTGCCCGCTATGATCTAAGGCTCTGCGGTGAAGATAAAAGGTCATTACGACCTATTGAATTCAATCACGACAAGTGCATTTACCTGACGGCAGCATGTATTACATACAAAAAACTAAATTAAAATAACATTACAGGCTGACTCAAACCCACATGAGAAAGGAAGTTTAGAATGAAGGACAGATCAAATCACAGGCTAAGAATAATTTGATTTATAGGCCCTTTTTGTTGCAGAAAAATACTTCCTCCTGATTGACACGGGAAGTCTGGGGGAAGAACACACTTTCTCACTCACCAGTGCTGCACTTCAATGAAACAATTGCAGTATCTGATATCTAATCATAGACTTCAGGACACACCATTCATCAAAACAATGCAAGAATTCTTATGTAAGAATAGGCAGACACATGGAATTATGTAAATAGGTGGTGAACATTATTATTTTGCAAATTTTAAGAATAATATGGAAGTTCATGGAAATATAAGATAAAATATTTTATGAATATACTACTACCGATTTTGACGTCTTTCATGTTGTATTTTAGACTAGAGAATTAAACACAGTTGTGTTGAAAAGGCAGGCCACACATCAGAAGGTGTATTTCATCGCTAATCTATGTATCTCTGAAGAAGTCTGTGTGGCCACTGAAAGATGCATTTTCTATCTTAACATCGTTTATAGCCACCCTGTTCCTTAAAAGCCTCCCGAATCTACGTCACCAATAATTGATACGTTTTTGAACCTTGTCACTAACTGCACATTGTTTAGATGAAAGATTTAGTGAACGTGTTCGTGGCTGTGTACAGTTGGAAGTTCTACACTGAAATCCATTTTAAAACGTGCAGAAGCAGCAGGCTCAGTGTTAATATGTGCTACTATTTTTTAAAAGTAGGCTTAGCTTATTTTTTCTACATAATAACATAAATTTTTGTCCATCTTTGTGAAATATTGGTTTACAATCTTTACTTTTGTGAACATAAACTGAATAACCAGAGCCATCTGACCTGCTGTCAGGCACGAGTCATGAGGGGTATCGCCAGCCTTTGAGACACAAAAGGCTTCAGCGTGACTGAAGAAAATTCACAGACCCCTGCTTAACTGGTTTTCAAGCCTAGAGCACTTTTTAACTAACTTGGCAGTGGGTGATGGAGAAATTCTCTCACGTGGTTTTCTAAGCAGAGTCTGCATTACAAGCAATAATTTATTTCTGTCCTAATTAAGGATATTATTGTATTGTTATCTTTACTCACAGCTTCTGCTCTAAGTTTCTGCCTGCAGCAGGGGAAGCTACAACTCTGAGCACTGAATTCCCTAGAAATTTCTGTTAGGGCCATTTTAGTAGCAAGCAGTGCATTCTCAATTCCAGCTTTTCCTGTTTTCATTCAAGAAAATGCTACTATTGTACGTGCATATGCAGTAAACACCTTCACCCACTCGGATGCTGGCAGCTAAAATGCACAAGGGGGTTTGCCCTCACGTCCCCAAGTGCCTTTTCTCTCGGAAGACAAAGCAAGTGCACACATGAACGTGGGTGGGTGCATCTGTGTCTTCAGACTTTAAATATCCTTTTATGTAAGAAATCAGTCTTTCCAAAAACATTATTAATCGACCCTGTAGCGAATTCCACCATGTGGTGGCAGCATTGCTCCGACGTAGAATGCTGGAGCGCTGCCTTCGCGCCGGCAGAGATGAAAGCCAGTTTGCATTTCTCAGGAAGCATCATTGTGCAGGACATTGTCCAGGACAATTCCATCAGAATTGGGCAGAACTAGACCCACACCATTTTTATAGTAAGTCTAATCATCAAAATGTGATTTAACTTAGGACTCTAATTTTTAATCACTAAAATAAATTTGCAGTTATGCTATTAACAAAAAATTCACATTTTATTCATATTTGTGTCTTTTGCCTCATAAATACTTTTTTATATTTTTAATATCTCATTGGTGGGCAAACAGGCTAAAAATGCAGCAGCTCTTTACCTTTATTTCTTAGTTATTTTAATGACGGTCATACAATCAACATAGGGTTTCAAAGACATTGAATTTGCATTTTAGAAATCCTCAAAACCTCAATTTTGCAGCTTAATGGCAATAATATATATTGTCTGGAAATAAGTTCTATATGAAATAATTTTTAAAAGTTCATAAACATTTAAAGATGCACATCTTACAAGTAAAAGTGAAGTTTGATTACCTAAACAGCAATGCTTCAGTTGCTTGTTGAAAAAAAGGTTTTTGGTTAAAGACGCTGTAAGTTTCATAATACAAGTTGAAAATAAATGTATCTAAGAGTTTTGTTCAATGTATGATTTATTTTCCTTAAACGTGACTGAGGGCCAGGTAGTTATTGCTAAAATAGCCACTAAGTACAATATAATAAGGATATTTTGTACAGTTATTTTCATAAAGAATTTTTCTCAGCGTCAGTTATAATCGCTCATTTTAAATAATTAAATCCAAATGGAAATTATTTTCATCTAAAGCAAGTGGACCAATCTGATTATGAGATCCATACGAGACATTACGTGGCCCAGGTATAATAACAATCACAATCAATTTTAATCTCTTTTTAGACACACCTGCAAACCACCTGAGGTGCAGGTACAGAGACAGGGGTACTGAGATGCAGGTACTGAGATGCGGGTACTGAGATGTGGGTACTGACATGCAGGTGGGACCAGAGCTGCAATCTCTTCTGCAGCCGCTTTCATGGCCCCCTTGTCTCTTTCCTCCTCTCTCTCTCCTACACATTTTTCAGCTGTTCCAGTTTCTTGGTGAAAGGAGAATGGAGAAACAGAAAATCCTTCAAAGCAAAATGCTTCACACAGTGCCTCATCCTGAATAAGCCTGCTGGCAGTGAGGGGCACTGGAGGGGAGTAAGGTGACACAGAGAGCATCTGAAACCTTCCGGTCTTCCGAGCTCTAGAATATCTTGCATTTTCACTCTGTCTCAGAGATGTCATCTGAAAAGGACATTGATTCATGGATTGATTCCCTGTTTCTTTCAAAAAACATATTGGGTACTGTATTTTAACCAGATATAATTCCAATAAGATTCGGCTCCTTTGAAAAGTAACAGTAGTTTGTGTCTCAAAGGAATATTTTCGTGTTTTGAGCATTAACATGATATAAAATATAAAAATAATTTGAAGAATAAATAGGAGCTTTCTGAGTCAGCTTCTGTTACAGAAAATATTTTTACAAATTCTAAGTGCTTGATCCACTTACTGCGTTTTAATTTTTGAAAAAAAAAATCTAACTAAGCAAAAATAATATTGTAGTAGCTTAAAGTGAATTCTTGTGGGATTGATCTGTATAAAAACACAAGCCCTTCCAACTGTCAGGAGAACGTGCTGGTTCAGGGTTCCGGAGAGTCAGAGCAAATGCAGGAACAAGTACAGGTTTTGTTATGGTTGTTTTAGTCTCTGTGCTGAACACAGTGGCTGGCAGACAGAGGGGCGATAAGCAGGAAGGAAGAGTGGAGGTGAGGGATGGCAGGGGTCCGGCTGTCACCTGGCGCACGTGGGGGAGCCCTCCTCAGCCCCGCAGTGTGTTGTCACCGGTGGTCTCCCTGCTCAGGTGCCCCTGGATGCCAGTCAGCTGCTCCAGCCATGGTGGTCCCATCCCTGTTTGGCTGAATTCGGGGAGCCAGGCAGGAAGCACAGGCGCTCACAGTAACTGCAGAGTTAACTCACGCAGCGTTTTCGCCAAAACACAGAAGGCTTTGACAATTTCTAAATCTCCCACGCACTTGGCGTTGTCCTCTGGCTTTCTCTGAGTCATTCGATGGTCTGTGTTCATCAGCCACCGTGTGGATTGCTCCCATCGTGAGTGGTCTGAGGAACGAGATGGCTGGCGATGAACGATCATGCTTGGTTCTGTTTCATTCTCTTTTGGCCACGTGACTTCTATACCTGCGAGCTGTGCAGATGCATATTTTTTTAGCCTGTGTGAAAACTGAGTAAAAATAAATAAGTAAAAATCAGTCATGTTTACATAATGAAAATACTACATTATATATATAGGTGTGTGCTGTATGCAATGGGTTATATACACATACGGGCATACATGCAAGTCTATCATGATATGCATGTGCATGATTTTATATAATGTATTCTGTTTAGTATATGTATTGGCATAAACATATCCATACATTTCCATACATGTATATAGGTGTACACACACAATGTGTAACACATTATATATACATTATACAGAATGTATTGTATAATATAAAACACTTTAATAATGCAATTGTATTCAGGAAGAGGGGTATGATAACATGAAGTTTGCAGTATTTGGAGAAGGAATGTGAAAATTCATTCATTCAAGTCTGTATTGAGTGTCTGCCCTTTTCTGGTCCTTGAATTGGAAGCTAGGGATGAAATAATAAACATGGTCCCTGAACTCATGGAGCTGAAAACTTAGAGAACAAATGATGACAAAATGAGTTCACAAAAAATACTTAAATTATATTTTTCATAAGTGCTATAATCCAATATGTAGATGAGAGTTCTTTCAGGTTAGTAGCATATAGAAAACAGTTACAGGCAATTTCCTCACCAAATCTGGATTTCCTTCGGATTACACTTTTAAGGTGAAGCACCTGGATTGGCTCAGTTGGAAAAAAAGGCAATGTTTGCAATAAAATTAAACACTTGCAATTTTAATATTTGTTTTTATGATGCAGCATTTGGATAAAATTCTAAGATTTTGGTCAACGACTCTAATGTCTCAGATCACAGAAATACTGGACGGCCTGGTTTACCAAGCAGTGTCACAGCCGGGACCTTCTGTCCGTGCATGCTTACCTCTGTTTTGCTGAAGCCGATCGTGTATAAAGCAGTTTAAACGAGCGTATTTTACTAAACCTGCCGTCTTCCTAGTCTTTCCCTTACTGACATCTTCCCCATGTTTTCTTTTTTATTTCCCTCCTTCGTCCCTGTGTTACCCAGACTGAAGATCTCGTGCTGAGATAGGACATTCAGGGGCTTCGTCCTCACAGGGACTTAGCGTTAAGATCATGTTGACCTGAATTCTAAATCATTGTTCTCTTTCCTGACACACCAAATTCCCTTTTGAGAACTATTTTTCGGTGGTGTGTTGTTCCCCGTGTCCAGAGCCTTAATTGCATGACCATCAGGAGAGTGATATACAGTATATTTACAGATCACATGTTGTTGTAAATCTGGGGCACAGCGACGTGGTTTACAAGGCAAATTACAGCTCTGCTGGGGTCCTCCAGAGCGACTCAGATTGCTCTTTTTGTTGACTCCTGTTGGGCGCAGTAGGCAACGAGGAAAAGCTGTGTGGGTAACAAATAAGCCATGATGAAGTAAAAGCAGTTCCAGGATTCAGAGGCACAGGCATCTTCGCTTGGCTTTGGTGAACTTACATGGGAAATAAAAAGACTCTTAACTGAGATTCCAACTACGAATCGTGGAGCCTTCCGCCCGTGGAATGGGGCAAGCGTGCCGCGCTGACCGTCCTGGGTGTCTGTGTCTCTCTCCGCCTCACGGTGGGCACAGTCCTTTCACCGCCCGACACCAGCTCTCCCGCCCCCCAGCCCACTATTTAGCGCTAATAAAGCCCCCATTCGTTTTTGAAATACTAGGTCTCAAAAGCAGACTTCACGACCACTGGGAGACGCTGGGTGCATTTAATTTTCCTACCCGCAGCGCTGCGCTCTCTGCCAGGGAGTCCCTGACGGGACCAGTCGGGATCAACACAAATTCAGCACCTGAAACTGACAGCGGCCACGTGTGGCCCCGAACCTGTAGATTATGTGCAAACTCCTCCCTGCCTCTCTGGTCCACCCCTGCCGCGCTGCGCTCAGCTAGGCTGGACCTACCACGAGAGGGCCCTGCAGGCGAACACGGCGTTGGTGCCCCAGACCCTGACGTGCCTGCCGACCTCAGCCTCGACAGTTAGGAGCACCTGCCACTTCTGCGTTACCTGTATTTTCTTCTCTGCTAATCGTGAGGTTTCTGGGCTATGCCTGTTTCAAAATTTGCCATTTCCATCACTAGTCTGTAGCATGCAGGAGACGTTACTTATCTGAAAGCCCGTTATGTGGGTTTTCTATTTTGAGGCCAATAAATGCATTTTGCTTTAAAATGGTTACTTCATTTAAAACAATTTGAAACAATTGCATGTAATTTTTTCCAATATGTAGCTTCAAATCTGGGTTATGAAACCAGAGAGATAAAGTGTAGGGTATTCACATTTAATAGTAAATAATACTTTCACTGTGAAAGAGGCATTTGGAAGCTTAAGAAAACAGGTAAGTTAATATTGTTCCTATTCCATTTCATCTGATAAAAAGGGGCAAAGGGAGGTAATTTTGATTAATTGAAATAGTAATAGTAACATTGATACATTTTTAAAATGTCCATTTAAACAGGCAATGAATATGCAGTAAATCTGTGACACTAAAACCCCAGTTCCTGCTACTTCATTAGTAACATATTTTACAAAATTGCTTGATTTCTGCTAATTTTTCACTTCAACTCAAAGTGACAAGTGCAGTGATAACTGAGGAGTCCAGTGAGCGTGGACAGGAGATTCAGAGTCCTCTCCCTCAGCGCTCCCGGAGCCACTGCCGAAGGCCTAACACGATCACTACTGGTGGGGCGGGCGTCCCTTTGCGATGGACAGGGACCCCCCCCCCCCCACAGCACTTCCCAGGGCTTTACACCACGAGCTAACGACGCCTTGTCTAGCTAACTGTCCGCCCCAAGTCAACAGCTTTCTCAGAATTTCACTTACGCCCCATTCCGCTCATTCACGTGACACAGGACACTGGAGTTATCACGGGTTAACTCGTGACGTCTGACTCCGGGTCCCGCTTTTCAGGGACAGGCGACTCCGAGGCCGCCGTGACCACAGATGGCGGAGCAGACTGTGGCGTGAGAGGGGGTGTCCGTAGTGCTTCTCGGACACCCGTCCTGCATGCACCAAGGCTCTCAGCTCCTCCTGGGCCACAGGTGCCCTCTACCCATGGCCCTGCTCTTCTGTTGTGCAGTGTAGACCCGGATCCATCAGAACCTCTAAACCTTTGGAGCAGACCAGATTCTCGAGGCAGGCAGGGCTTCTGATTGCAAGTATTCAACCGACAATTGGACGTGCTGAGCCTTGACGAGGCCTGTGTCAGTTCTCTGAGCATCTGGGTCGGGTCCAGTGCCGCTCCTGTGGCTCTTCATCCCTCAGCCAGCGTCCCCTGGCAACCTGGGTTCTGGGAAGATGGGGATGAAAACATAGTCAGTCTTTGCTGCTTAAACATGTACACTTAAATGTGTGGCTGCCACATCTTTTCAAAAAATTCTTTTTACTGCTCCCCATATAAATAATTGAGTACCTGCAAGATAAATCTCACGTTCACTAAGGTGCATTAAGGAGCTTGGAGATCAGCAGTGTTTTGACTAATATAAATGTAAAACTGAAAATAAATGTATGCATTTTTGCATTTTTAGAGTTCAGCATACTTTAAGAAACAAACAGTTTAAGCCTGGGGTTGGCAGGTGCCTGGCATTCAGTCCCAGAGCAGCTGGAACCAGGTCTGTGACCCGTGAGCCCTGCCGGCGTCGCTCGCTGCCCGCGTGTCCGGACGCAGAGGGAGGACTGGTACCTCCCAGGGAGCTGGTCAGCAGGTCGCGTTCTCCCGCCCAGACTGAGGTCACGGGAGCTTAAATCCTGACAAGAACAAACCTCACCGCTTTATTCGTGTCAGCCAGCAGTGTCTGGGGCCAAAACACACGCCCTCTGCTTCTCGAAGGTGAAGCATACCTGCTGTCGTTCCGTCTGAGGAGAACGCACGGCAACACACCTGCGTCCTCCTCGGAGACAGAGCAGCCGTCTGAGTCCAATCTGGAGACAAGACCCACGCGGCCATTGATGGCAGGGTTGACAGAAAGGATGATCACTGTAATGGAGGCTGGGGGATGAGGGCCAAGCTGGTAAAGCAGGAGAGGGCAGGGAGAGGACAAGGGCAGCAGGCGCAGGTGCATCCCTGCCCCGGGCAGAGACAGGGCTGCATCCAGACGTGGGCCAGGGGTGCCGTGGTGCTGGCCGGGCTGGCAGGACGTGTCTTCCACCCTTAGAATCTGCGACCCTGCACACTGGCCCCGGTCACTGGTGAGTCTGCCCTCGAGATCCAAATTCTAATGCTTCAGTAAGAGTCATTCTTCTTTCATGTTTGCCTTAATAGAATACCTTGAACAAGTTTGCTTCCTCTTCTTGTAATTAGCTCCTTAAACGCGGCATTTCTCCCTCTGAGTGAGCCCCCAAGAGCTGGACTTGATGACCGTCTTGTGGTCAGCATCAGCGAGCACAACCCACGTGCCATCCACTTTGGTGTTCACTCCTGGAAATCTGCTCAGGATCCGGGAGTGAGAATTAAAGACCTGGGTCTTCTTCCTAAATAAGAAGCGAGGACAGTACTGGCTAGTCTGAGTTGAGGACGCTGCGGAATTAGAACAGCACGAGCGCGTTTATCCCCTGGCGGCCCGAGGCGCTGGGCTTACGGCTCCCGGAGGAGTGGAGCGTCGGGCTCCCTCTTCTGCAAGAGCGAGGGCGGCGTGGGCTCCCGGCGCGCCTCCTGGGGGTGCGCCAGGCCGCCAGCCAGCTGCCCGCTGAGCTGGACCCACATCCAGCAGAGAAAGCGAGTGCCCTCTTACTTCTATGCAGAGGTGTGAATAAAAAAGCCATGGTGTCCTGACCTCTCCATCTGGTCACGGAGCCAGCGTTGGGATGGTCCACAAAGGGCGTGTTAGACACAACACAGGACGCAAGACCCGGGCTGGGTCTGCCTTGTACTCGCCAGCACCCGTCTCCATCTGAAGCTCTTGTTGGTGGCACCTTTGTTTTTCAAGCCACTTGAGCTCTTCCTTGTACCTTGTGATTTTAACCATCTCAAATTGGACAGGAATACTTCCGCGGGCATGTGGATTCAATCCAAGACAGTTTGTATGCATGACATCTGTGTATCTATAGCTCGGTATTTCCAACTTAGGTGCAACACTGAATTTTCATTTTTGAGTTAGAGCTTTTATTTTTTTGCCTCCAGTTGCAGCTTTAGTCACCTCGGCTCTGTCTGTGCCCCACTCGTAACCAGGACAGGATCCTCGGCGCTAACTGAAGAGCGAGCCGGGGTTGTGCCGGTGCGACTCCTGTTTCAGGAGGAGAGAAATATTTCTACCTTCCTTCCTGTTACAGGTCACACCTCGCTCACCCTCCTGAAAGCCGTTTTATCACCAGAACCCAAAGACAACGCCTCTGCCTGCATTTCTCTTCCTTCAGTATAGTGAGTCCTCACGCAGTATCTCATTTGACCGTGAGACGGGCTCTGCAGGGGGAAGCAGGATGGAAAGCATTAGCTCCACTTTGTAAATAATGAGAAATTAGTGCTCACGGAAGTGTAGTTGCTAAATCCTATCTGCACAGCCAACAAGGGGCCCGGGAAGAGCTTCGGTGAGAACCCAGCGCCGCCGCCCGCGCGCTCGCTCCCGCGACGGCGCTGAGCCGAGCCAGGAGCTCCTGCGAGGCCCGGCTACGCAGGCCGACCTCCCGGCGCTCAGCGCGGGCTCTGCCCAGAGCAGAAGCCGGCTCGGAGCTCACTGACTGAAATAACATGAATGAAAGTTAACTTAATTAGATGCGAAGAGCTCAGCGGAGGGTTTCTATCCTCCCTGCGCGACATGGGCTCTGGGACGCGGGTCCCCCCCCTCGCTGGTGCATGTTCCTTCCCGACGGGATGCACCCAACCTTCCCGGACAAGGTTTGCTTTGGGTTCCCATGAAGCTGGGTCATTACTGACAGCTGAGGGTGGGTGACTTCTGTCTCCCGGCTTTCCACGCTGCGCCAACGGCACGAGCGGTCACCCTCAGTCACTGTTAGGGGCTGTCCTCTGAGTTCCCGTCCGAACTGCACGTGCTCAGCAGGCGCTCTATGGACCTGACTCATTGGCTGATAGGCTGACCAGCTGACTGACAGTTTACCTGTGAATCCTGAATTCTGGGACCTCAGGGACATTCTTCACATGGTACGCAGAGCGATGGTGGAGAAGTAACTGAGAGACACCTGTGCTCTCACTAAATCATCCCAGTGCCCACTGATACCACGCCCATTTATGCCATTAAAGTGTGTCATTTTGTCCTCAGTTTTGCTTGCAGCTGTATTGCGATACGTAGCTCAGATACCTAAAATTCACCCATTTAAGGTGTACAATTCAGCTGTTGTCAGCATATGCAGAGTTTTGCAACCGTCACCACTATCTAATCCCCCAAGTATTGTCATCAAAGAAACTGCTTTATCTGTTAATTACCACTCTCCACGGTCCCCTCCCGACTGCCGCCGGCAACCTCTGCTGGGCCTCCTGTCCTTGGGGTTTGCCCGTGTGCACATCACGCGTGAGTAAAACCACACGATATGTGGTTTTCGTCGGTTTTTCTCAGCCTAATGCTTTCAAGGTCCACCCACAGTGCAACATGCACCGGCGCTTCATTCTTTCCTACGGCTAGAGAGACACTGCGCTGTGTGGATGGACGTTTGGGTCGTGTCCACCTCGAGGCCCCTGTAAGTCACGCTGCTGCGAGTGCTCGTGCCCCGGCTTCTGTGCGGATGCACGTTTTCCTTCCTCCTGGGCTCACCCACAGGAGTGGACTGCGGGGCCACGCGGGAGCCTGGGCTCTGCATTTTCACAGACTGCCAGTTGTGTCCTTCAGAGCAGCTGCACCAGCCTGCGTTCCCGGCAGCGAGGGAGGGGCCCTCCACCCCTTTCTCTGTCGGTGTCGTTGACTTCTTTTGGCAAACGTATCCATTGTTGAGTGTTAAGCTAACTGAGAAGTGTCTTCCCTAAAAACAAGGACAGAGAGCCCAGGCCACGTGAAGTCCTCAAGATCCCATTTGACTCTAATAGTGGTGATCAGACTTATTCATTTAACTTACGAGTACGGAGCAAGTGCGTGAGCAGCAACGAGCAGGAGTAACTTTAAAATCCACCTGTCCATCTGGCTGTTCTGTTCTGCTTCGGGATGTGGTTCTCTCGGGCTTCCAGAACAATTCACACGGCAGGTGGGGTGTGGGGGCCCGAGGGCGAGAAGCTTTATGTAGAGATCCCTTTTCCTGAAACAAAGTCCAAGGAGAGTCATTGGAGCCATTCTTGTGGGTCTTTTGAGGTTCCAGTTACTACATCTGAAACCTGATCAGATTGCCCCATCTAGTTACAGGACCACTTCCCTGAGGATGCAGAGGAAGTGACACTACGGAGTCACCCTGGCATCTTGTCGACCGCCGTCCTTCTGTCACCAATGTCTGAGAAATGAGGGGGCCGCTGGGCACAAAAAGAGCAGAACCGCCTAGAGATTCCGTGACAGGATGCTTTGTTGGCAAATATCTTAGTAAAGCTATAATTTAAAAGACCATCTACTGTATTTCTTACATAAATCACCCTTTAAGTTGGCATTGCCTCTACTTCCCTAATTTTCAGAGTTTCGTATCCAGGAGGAAGGGAATACATTCCACCCTGCAGGAGAAATTTGACAGTAGTGTCAAGTAAACATCAGTTCAAAGAGATAAAATTTGGCCATTGATGGCAAAAGAAGACATGAGGGGGTATGCGTGTAACAAAGGCATGTTAATGCTGAAAAGAAGTCATCTCGAGGAATGAAAATGGCAGACATGCAGACGTCCTTGAGATGGGTCTACGGGACCTGGTACGGCACCCCACTGAACTCACAAAGTCCAAGCTGGTGAGAAATCTAAATGGGTGGTCATCCCGTTCAACTTCCCTTGGAAAGATTCTTGAGGATGTAAGGACATTTGAAAGCACGTCAGGAGCAAAGGCTCTCAGTAAGTGGAAACCCGAGACCTGCTCTCCGTGTGACTGTTAGGAGCCGTCCCCACCGGCCATCTTGCCCTTCCTAGGGGACGTCCTGCCTCTCGTCCCCACCTCTCTTCCTCTTTAACCATCTTGCCGTGGGGGGGCTTCCTGTGACCCGTTTAACTGAACCAACATTGATAAGCAGCATGGAATTCCTTTACATCAGCACAGCTTTCATGCGAAGGCTTGGCCCTACTTCTCACTTAATAGGAGGCACTTTTTCCTTTGTTTTCCCTTTTATTCTTGCAGGCACTCAGGACGCAGAAGAAGCAGGTTCCGCTGCATCTGCATGTCATAGGAGGCGCTCATTTCTGCTCCTCGGGGCTCGCAGCTTTCTGTTCAATTAAAGCGAGGACGGCAGCACACAAAGGAAGCAGAGCTCCCTTCAAGAGCTGGAGACGGAGCTCAGGCCTCGGTCTGCCAAGCCCAGCACGGCCCTGGCGGGGGCTTCTCTCCTCAGAGGGGACAGGAAGGTAACATTTGATATAGCACTTTCTTAAAATTCCTGAGTGAATAAAGCAGCCTGGAGAGAAAGTTCCCAGCTATGGATTACCCATAAAAAGAATAAAAGGAATGCCCATCGAAGATTTTTCATCCCTGTAAACAAATAATTTGTGATCGCTCTGCACTTGAACCACAAACAGGACCAGGAATTAGAAGTGCCCCCAGCCGGCCGGCACATACATACATCACTGGTCTGGGGTAATGAAGATTACCTGATAAAGATCACAATATGACAGGTTTCCTTTGGCACTGGCTGCTCAACAGCTAGAAACTGTTTTCTGCGGCCGGCCAGCGATCGATTCCGCGCTCTCTTGTCAGTGATGCAGTTAATGGGAATTCCACAGGCAAATAAAAGCTACATTTTGTCTTCATTTTCATCTGAAATATGAGCTGGTCCTTTGTACTCTAGACAGTCATTTATTACTCATTTTCCTTTATTGATGTTTATGAGCTGAAGCATAAAATGATTCTCAAATGTAGTTTAATTGAAGCAGCAGTTGACACTGAGACCGTGATTACCGACACTCCAGCGGCCGCGCGAAGTCCATGAATCAAGGTTTGCTTTTCATTGGTCTTGGAGGCAGCACAGGGGAGAGAGTATCCTTAAAAAGCAACTGGGCTGGAGCTGGGGAAATATGTCGATTTATCTTCATAGGCGGAGAGGGGGAGGAAGGGCCCGGTCCTGAGCAGCGGCCGCGCGGCCGCGAGGGCACTCGCCCTGCTTGGCAGGCAAGGGCTCGCTCTCCCGGCGCTTGGGGGGCGTCCCCCAGACTCTTCCATCATTTTCAAACTACGCTGAGTAAAGCATCATTTTGAAAATCTTTAACCCAGAGGATCGGCCCTAAAACTGTAGGTGGAGGTGCTGCTGGACACCAAACACACAGCCGCATGCGGGTACGGGGCACGCGGGGACGGGGCACGCGGGGACGGGGCACGCGGGGACAGGGCACGCGGGGACGGGGCAGCCGGCGCCCCCTCCGTCGTAAAATGGCAGGAACAATCAATACGGCGGAGCAGCGTTTTATATATGCCGTTATTAACTCATAAGCTACAGTATATCTCCCCTCATTTCCGCGGCAGCTGAGGCCTCCATCCCCCCCGGGGACCCCTGCAGGTCCCATTATGAGGATCATAAATAATACGTGCTAATGAGATATGAATTGATTATGTTGGAGAAGCTGACGTTTCCATCCATCATTCTAAATGATGTTTAACAATGGATAACCAGCCACTCATTCCTCTGATATGAGATTAAATAAAATAGCCGGCTGTTTCAGCAGGCTGGCTCGAGGAGACGGCCATAAATCCGCTCAATTACTGTATTACCAACCCGTTTCTCACTGCTGGGGATATTATTATTTCATTTAGGCTTGTTCATGCATCATAGATTATTTTATTTCAGCCAGTCGATGGGAGAAACCGCAGCGTTTTACTCAGCCAGCCGCGGAGCAGCGGCCTTCGCCAGAGCGCAGGCAGTGCCCCTCCGGGGTCCCCAGATGCCCCCTGGGGAGGCTGCCCGCAGCCCCGGGGGGCGGAGCGGGCCGTGCTCAAGCCGCATTTTAGAGAGACGCATTTTGCTTTCAACCTAATTTTCTTGACTTATCTGAAAAGTCTCAACCGAAGGATGCTGCCTAAGAAACCAATCGATCGAAACGAGATTATTAGATCCTCTAAGATGATTTGGTCTTCATCTCAATCCTGGAGTAGATTGAGAATTAGATCACAGGGGCCGCTCCCCGGCCGGGCAAATTAGGTTACCAGCCCCTGCAGTGCAGGGGCGGCCTTGCGCCTCGCGCCAAACGCACAAACAGCTCACGCGTGTTATTGATGGGAAAACGGGGCACGTGGAAGCATGTCCCTGGCGTTCGGGCATCACCCCTCATCCTACAACCTGAATGAAGTTTTGAGCTGAGCGCAGCAAGCGTCTGTGAGAGAAAAACGGAAGTGGGATGGGTCGCCCGAAAGGAAGCATGTGCTACCCCGGCTCCATTCCCGCGATCACCTGTGTAGTAAGAGGCGCAGTGAGGAGAAGGCGAGCGCACGCCGAAGGCCCCGGCCCCGGGCTGGGCGGTGCGGCACGCCAGCCCCGTCTACACCCCACGCACAGCTCCAGTCCCGGTCCACCTGCCCTGTCTCGGCGGCCTCCCTGGTACCCACCCGCAGGTCCAGCGGCAGGCCGCCCCGAGCGCTGGCCTCTGGTCCTCCTGTGAGCGGGTCCGCGCGTGAGCTCAGATCCGCAGGCAGTCACCGCTCTGGCCTCCTGCCTCTGGGATTCCTGGCTGACACAGAGATGTGGGACAGTGCCAAGGCACACACTGTGCAGAAGTGCCAGGGACTTCCCGTCACAGGTGACAAGCCTTTGGCAGGACTCGTCAGGTTCCTTTCTCTTAATCCAGACAGACTGCTCGGAGGAAGCCCTTCTCTGTCTCTCCAGGTGCTGGGCCAGCAAATCTGAGGATCTGAGGAAGCAGTGACCATACCGAGCAGGGCCACTTGGGTTATTCACGGTGACATCACCTCCTCCCCCTGCCTGGCCTCACTGCCATCGTCCCTCCCTCCTGTTTCTGGGGACTGCAGCCCCAAAGACGTCCTGGGAGCGAGGAAGCCTCTGACCTGGCTTCGGCTTCTGAAGAACCCAGGCTAAAACAACGTGTGACCTTGGGAAGCAGACCTCAGGGGAGGATTGTGGGTCTGAGCTACTCCGCATCTTCCAGCAGTGATGACGTGCCATAAGTAGGTGGCGGCACCTTCCACAATGACGCCGCATGGCCGTTTCTAAAGATGCTACCCTGGCAAGTCAGGATAAAGTGCAAGAAGGTGAGATGTTTGGATGTGCGGTAGCTGTGGTTCCTGAGTGGGACAATGCCATTTATTTAAAGGCTACCCTTTCTCCTTTGAAATGCTGTTTTATCTTTGTCAAAAGTAAGCTGGGCTTATCCACATGGTTCTATTTCGGGGCTCCCTCTTTTATTCCACTGATCTATGCATCTGTCTTTGGGCCACACCCTTGATCAATTCAGCTATACTGGAAGCCTTGATACAGAGAGGAATTCCTCTTGTTTTATGGTTCCTTGGAAAAATTGTTTTGGCTATTCTAGGATTTTTCCCTCTGCATATAAATGTTCAAATAAGCTTGTGTATATCTACAAATTTCATTTTTGGGATTTTGATAGCAATTGCGTTAAACATAATAGATCAATTTGGGGAGAATTTATATTTTTTAGTTTGTGGGAACATCCAATGTATGAACACCATATCTTTGTTTATTTAGGGCATCTTTTTAAAAGAATAATATTTTGTACTTTTTAGGATACAGATCTGGTCCTTGTTTTGGTAGTTTTTAAACTGAAGTACTTCATTCCTTTGGAGTGATTTTAAATAGTATCACACTTTTAATTTTACTTCCTGCATGTTAATTATTAGTGTGGAAAATGTAATTGATATTTTGTATTGAACTTGTATTTCCCAAACTTGTTGAACTCACTTATTAGTTCTGGAAGGTTCATTGTAAATTTTTAGGTTTGTTGTGTTTGTTGTAAATTCCTTGGAATTTTCTGCATAGAAGATCATGTTTTATGTAAATAGGAATAGTTTTATCTCTTCCTTTCCAATTTGTAGATCTTCTATTTATTTTTCTTGTCTTATTGTACTGGCCCCAAATTCCAGAACTCTGTTGCGTGATGGTTGTGAGGGTGGATGTCTCTGCCCTGCTCCCAGTCTTAGAGTGAAACTGTTATCTTCTGTCGCTAAGTAAGGCGTATGTAATGGGCTTTTTGTAGATGCTCTTTATCAAGTTGAAAACGTTCCTCTCTATGCCTAATGTGCTGAGATTTTTAAAATCATCAGTAAGTGCTGAATTTTGTTAAATACTTTTTCTGTATCACGTAATACGATTATATCGTTTTTCTTCTTCAGTTTTATGTCAGGTCACATTAATAATTTTCAGGTGAACCAGCCTTCCTTGCCTACTTGTGGCTGGTCCTGTTTGTTTATGGTGCATTGTGTCTTCATTCACATGGCTGAATTCAGTCAGCTAATATTTTGTGGAGGAACTTTATATCCAACTTCCTGAGATATATTTGTCTGCAGTTTTCTTTTTTTGTGCTGCCTGCATCTGTTTATTTTTTCCTATAAAAATATACTGACTTCATAAAAAGCTGGAAAATGTTCCCTCTGTTTTTGGTAGATTGTGTAAAACTACTGTCCATCCTGTGTTTGATAAAGATCTCCAGTGGAACCGTATGAGTGTGGAGATTTCTTTTCAAGAGGCTTTTAATTACATTTAGATTTCGTTCGTGGTTATCTATTTCTGGTTATCTATTCCTCTTTGAGTGAGTTTTGGTAATTTATGGTTCAGAGAGAATTGGACATTTTCTTCTGTGTTGTTGAATTTATGAACATAGAGTTGCCCACAGGGGTCCCCGGTTAGCCTGTTATTGGCTGCAGGATCTGTAGCAATTTTTGTCATTCCATTCCCAACACTGGCAGTTTGTGTCTTTCTTTTTTATCTTTGTCAGCCTTGCTAGACACTTTTTTTTTTATCAAGGAACCAGCTCTTTGTTTCAATAGATTGTCTATTATTTCTGTTAATTTCATTAATTTCTGTTCTTATCTTTATCTTTTTCTCTAATTTTACCCTTTGTCTTCTCCACTGTACTGTGTAGACCATCCAGTGAGCTTTAATTTTGATTATCACATCTTTTTCAGTTCCACAATTTCCATATGGGGCCTCTTTTCAAACTGCATTTGCTTGCTCTCTCTCTCTCCACTATATATATATAATTTAACTTTAGTATGCTTCAAGACAGTTTGTAACTGTGTGGCTAACAGTTTTATGATGACTGCTTTAAAATTTTTGTTGGGAAATTCCAGCAGTTGATTCACCTCAACGTTGGGGTCATTTGACTTTCTTATCTCCTTTCAGCTGTATTTTCCCTGTTTCTTTGTATCGCTAGTGGTTTTTTCAATATCCTACACATTTTAGCTATTAGGTTAGGAGAGCTACGGTTCTATTTGTCTTCCATTTTGCAATACTCTGTTTGGGTTTAGGATCATTTTGGTGATCTGTAGTTTGGTGTACTTAAACTGGAAGTACTTAGTTCTGGAAGGTGTACCAACTTTAAGTTGGTGATCAGTTTAGTATCATTATCAGAGCCTTTCCATGTTATGTTGGTCTGCTTTATTCTCCTGGTGTCACGGAAGCTTTGGAAACCCTGCCAGTGCCACCTGGCAGTGGGTGCCCCGGGTGTGATGTCAGAGCACACCAGACCTGGGGTGCTCTCTGCCCGTTGTTGGCCCAGGGCCAGCGATGAGGCCGCTGTTGCCCTGGGTGTGGGGGTGGGTCTTCCCTGGACCCTGCCGGCCCTGCCCTGGGGTCTGGGGCAGCTGGTGGGCCCCGGGGCAGCTGGTGGGCCCCCGGCTGGGTTCTGCTGACTCCTGCTGGTGCCGCAGCAGTCTGGGCCAGCGCCGCCCTGGTGAGCATCCGTGAGTGGGTTTCTCCGCTCCACTGCTGCGCGGCTGCCCTTCCCCAGGCCCTGGCTGGACAGAACAGACTGCTCCTGGTGTTGCTGTTTGCTTGCTTTTCTATATCAGCTCATGAGTCTGGGTTGCAGATCGCTTCAGCATCCACTCCAGGAAAAACTAACATCCCGGAAACTCCCTGCTCCCCAAGTCTTCAGGCCTCTGTCAGCCTGGCTTCTCCCCACCTTGCAGAGTCCTTGTGTGGTTTTCCGATGATTTATTCCCCAGGGACTCCTTGTATTCAGAGGAGGGGGCAGTAAGTCTGTGCCATCTCGTCTCATAACTTAAGTTTTATTCTTTTAAGGTCTGGATGCTCTTCCTTCATCCTGAAGTTAGTGTTTGTTTGTTTGGGTACCAGACATCCACAAGCTGTTAACACCAGGTAAGCGGCTCCAGCCTCAGAGATAAAGGGTGAGCTCAGAACACTCGTGTCCTCAGGCCCCCGCTGCAGCATCGGAGGTTGGGGAAGCCAATGCAGGGAGAGAAGCTCAGCGCCACCAGCTGGTCTGCATTCCAGCTGATGGAGAAGAAGCCGAAAATGCAGCACGGAGACCCCAAAACTGAGGCTGGGGTTTGGGGACAGTCAGGTGTCCACCAGAGCTGGCATGCTCCCCTCTGACATAGAGGTGCACTCTCTTTGGTAGGAAACTTAGCAATTTTTTCATATTATGCAAATTTAAAGTATCTGCTTTTTAGAGTCCCAGGGGCAGCAGATTAAAAAATAATGATATGAAGTAATAACGCTGAAACCACTGTGAAACTGTCGCGGCTGGATGCCCAAAATCAACACGTACAACTGAGCAAAGCTCATCAGCGACAGGGTGACTGGGGATTAAAATAAAGCCAATACTTCTGCAGCAAGCCTAACCGGTCGTGACGCCAACAAACAACATTTAGATGGCGGGGCCACTTAGCACTTACCTGAAGGAGTCCGGCTGCCTTAACAACCGCTATTTCATTTTTCTGAGACAGTTTTTCATGGCAAATTGAGCATAATCACATGATTGTAATTTCATTTTGGTGACCACACAACTCACCCCCAGACCTGTGGGCTGTGAGTACCTGATTGATGGAGAAGTCGTGCCCATGGCAACGGGTTCACGTTCCTCATTAGCCCCTCCTGAGGTCAAGTCAGGGCACTGGTTTGAAGGTCAGTGTGAGGGCCATGTCGCTGGAACACAGTAGGTTTTAGCCTGAAATCTACAGGGGCTTGTCCAAGCATCGTGACCCTTCTCTCTAAAGCACCTCCTGGAGGTAGAGACAGAACACGCAGGCCCGTCCACCTGAGCGGTTAGGGGAGGGCGAAGGGAGTCCCAGGTCACAGACCCTGAAGCCACGCTTATTAGCAGCTAATATTGATTCAAAATTAAGTATCGGTTTGCCAGATTTGAGAATATGGAAAATTTCGTGAACACTGGATGCTCAGCTGAGATAAATGAAAAGCCTTGCTGCCCTATCTTAGTCTCCAGTCCAAATGAATACAATTTTTTTTCTTTTTCCTTTTTTTCCCCCTGCCTTCTTTGGTTTTTCATCAAGCATTTTACAGGATTCCACTTTCTTGCCTCTCTTAGCTTATCAATTATACTTTTTAAAAGAATTTCAGTGGTTACCCTAGAGTTTGAAATATGCGTTTACACCTCATCCAAGTTCACTCTCAAATAGCATCATGCCACTTCGCAGGCAGCACGAGGGCCCTGTCGCAGAGTCTTCCGAGTGCCTCCCGTCCTTTGTAACGTTTCTGTTGCTTGTTCCATTTGCCCGTACGCCGCAAGCACTGAGTACACCCCTGCTGTCATTATCTGAGTAAACGATCATCTATTAAATCAGTTAAGAATAAGTAAATGCTCTGCCTTCCCTTAGGCAGTTACACGTTTTGACATGTACTGTTTTCCTTTTCTCAAGAACTTCTTTTAACATTTCTTATGGGTGACACATTCATTCAATTTTTGTTTGTCTGAGAAAGCATTTCAACTTCATAAAATTTGCTTTTCATACTGACACGAAACTGCAGAATGGATTAAGTATTCACACTCCTGGATTTCATGGGCCACTGCAGGCATCCGAACATGCAGCCGGCAGACAGCAGGGGAGAAGGAACTGAAGTTACTTGTAAAGGAAAATAAAGAGTAAAAGCCATGTGATAAACCTGTGGAGCAGAGTTTCTCTAAGAGTTATTTCCTCCACGAGTTTTACTGAACGAAAAGGATACATTTAGATAAACTCCATATCCTGGCTTCTTTTTTTCCTTATGGTCAGTATTCAGTTTCCTGAAGTTGTGTGGATCATCCAAATACTTAGGAAAATTTCTGTCGTCTCAAATTTGGCAAGTCAGTGTCCACCTTTTATCTCAGATTCGGAAAATAACTGTTTACTCCCAGTTCAAGCTCTTTAGAGTTATGTGACGAAGTCGGAAGACTTTTGAGATCAACATTCTACTGTCTTTTGAGCTGTGGTTTTAGGATAACAAAGGTTTTTGAAAATTTGGCCTTCACACAGCACACAATTTCCTCCTCAAAACTATGAGGACTATTAAAACTAAAAAAGGGGAAAAGTCTCAAAATCCGCATCGCCCCGAGAGGGTCCGTATTCTTCACCCACTTAGATAATTGAATGGGTGTCTGCACCGAATTGCTCCAGCACTCCAGCCTAATTGGGACTCTGTTTATGTCTCCTGTCTATAAATTAATTTGGGTGGAACTTGACAAGTTAAAGTGCTACCAGCTGTAAGGCAATGCCAGCTAACCACGCCGAGCCCGGAGCAGAGCTGGAGGAGCACACGGGCAGCCGGCAGCTCAGCCCCTCGTCAGCGGGGCTCTGCGTCGCACCGGCAGACCGAAAGGGAGACTGAGCTAGCGGGTGGGGGCCGCAGCAGGTGAGAATTTGTTCCTGTGTAACTGTAAATAGGGCTTGGGAGGAAGGGCTTATTTGAAAAATATGCCAAAGAAAGAAAAATATGCAGAAAATAGGGAGAAATCAAAAAAGCAGTTAAATCAGACGGTCATGAATACCCGAAAGTCAGAGCTGCGCGCCCTGTGTTTGCAGCAGCCGGGGGAGAAGGAGGCAGTTCCCTCTGGCAACGGCCCCCAGCGCCTCCTGCTGCATCCGCTCCGCTGTTTTTGAAAAGTTTTATCACGAATAGGGTTTCGATTTAGTCACATCATTTTTCTTCGTCAATTGATGTTATCATGTGACTTCTCTCCATTCACCTGCTAACTTGGTGGATTTCACACACTGATCTTCAGACATTGAACCTACCTGGCATCTTGTGGTGTGTACTTATGGCACGTAATTGTCTTCAATGGATTGGTGGAGTACTTTTGATAATATTTGTTCAGGGTTTTTACTTCTATGCTTATGAGTATAGCTTGCTTGTCTGTCTGTCTTTTTCCTTCTTTCTTTCTTTCTTCCTTTCTTTCTCCCTTTCTCCCTTTCTTCTTTTCTTTCTCCCTTCCTCTGTCCTTCCCTCCCTATCTTTGCTTGGTATCGGGGAAACCCTAGCACCGTACAGTGGATTTGGGCCCTCCCACCTCTCCCAGGTCTTAGAAGAGCTTGTGTAGCGTAGTGTTAAAATTCTCCTGAGGTACCATCTTGGCCCAGAAATTTCTTTTTTGGGATTTGTAAATTATAAATTCATTTCCCTTAATGCACATAGTGCTGTTCAGATGACCTATTTCATACTGGGTGAGTTGTGGTAGTTTGTGTTTTTTGGGAACTCGGTCCATGTCGTCTGAGTTGTCACGACCTGGCAGGGACGTAGGTCACTGCTCTGCTCTCGGCCTTTCCTGACGACACCCCCCAGGGCATCGGGGCGCTGTACTCCAGCCTGGGAAGTGGCGCCTGAGCTCCCCCATCCCACTGGCGGGAGTGGGGTCAGGCTTCGGCGTCCCTGTGGTGTTGGCTGTGACAGGATGATTACCGTCTAAACGGCTCCTGTCCTGCTCAGACGCCTCTTTCCTGGTCCTTTGGCCAGAGACTTGCTTATTTACTTATTTGTAAATTTTATTTTTGCACCTTTTTGGCATTCCCAGGTGATGCCTTCTCCACCAGCCAGCTGGGGACAGAGGACGCAGGATGCATTTAGATCACGTTCACCTGTTGCGCAGGCCGATTCCTGCCTGGCTTCCTTGCGTCCCAGCTTTCCAGGTGAACTTCCCGTTGGCAGCCAGCTCAGTCTCATTCACAACCAGAACTAAAAATATCCAGCTACGGCTACACCTGATGGAAGCAGCTGGAGCCTCAAACACCTGGAAGATTAGAGCACGATCCCGGCTGCCTCTCGGGAGGCTGACAACGTCAGAAGCCCGCTGTTCCGTCCTGCCGCCTGCCTTCCCTCCTCCCGGCTGCGGCTCTGCCCTGGGGAAGCCAGGGTGCTCTTCAGGCTCTTTCCCACCTGGCTGTGGGCAGGCACTGGGTGTTTCCCCTCCTGCCTGCGCCGGGGCCCTGGAGTCGGACCGTGTCTGTCCTGCCATGGGAGGGACACCCGGCCCACATCACTTCATCTGCCGCCGGATGCTTACAGCTTCGCCTCCGCTTGCCTGGGCTTTGAGCCACCTCCGCTCCCAGCGTGGAGCTTCTTCCCTCTGCCGAGAGCGGGTGCTAATCACCCAGGTGCCTGCTATTAAACGGACCCCAGTGGAAACTTCTTTTCAGTCTATCAAATGAAGCCAGTCTTCCTCCAGCTTTGCCTGTCACTCCCTATTAAATTCACCCTGTGAGCGTGCACAACACAGTGGGTTCATAAGTGTGCTCCCATGACAATTTTGGTTAAAAGTTGAAGATGAGGGGCGAGGAGCCTGGAGAGGGGTCCTCTCTGTGTTCCTGCATCTCACGGCTTTTTCCTTCCTCATCAGTGGTTTCCCACAAGGATCACACATGAGAGTCGCCTGGGGGTCACCTGGTGACACGAAGCCCACCGCCTCCCAGGCGGTTAAATCAGAATCTCTGGGAGGTGGCATCTGACCAAGGATGCAACCCTGCCCATCAGCCCATAGCTTAGAAATGGGACCCATCTCTGCACTCCGCTCATGAGTTAGCATGACGCCATACACTCCTGGGCTGTGGATAAGGGTTGGCGTTTCAGCAGAAGTCAAATACAAAACCATCTTGATTATATGTGTCTATAAAAGCTTATCAATACATTATTTGCTGTTATCATTGAGACCTCATATAAGACAGTGAAAAAGCAGTGAACTTATTCCTCCTTATGAGAAACTCAGCTGAGCCCATGTTCTGTCGAGTCCTGGACGCTCTGCAGCGAGCAGCTGGGCGTTTCTGGTCAGGTGGGGGTCCGCCCTGAAGGCAGCCCCGCTCCTCAGAGAGAACCAGGCAGGTGGGACGATTGCTGCAGAGAGCAGGGGGTCGATCCCCACGACCCTGTGAGCAGGGAGGTCGTTGGTTCCCACGTGTGAGTGCCCCGAATCTTCCTGCTTTGGTGCCCAGGAAAAGGTGCGAGGGCTGAACTTTGCACAGAGGAAACTGGCAGCATTACTGAGATGTCTGCCTTCCGTGCACCACAGAGAGGGCTGGGACACGGACTCAGGGACCCATCCCGGAACCTGGGGGCCCTTCCATCGTCCCCCGCAGTGGTTGAGCCCCGGACGTTGGATTCCAGGTGAATGGCTGGGCTTCTCCTGATCCTGCTGATCAGAGGCTCAAATCAAACTTATTTCAGTTTATGAAAATAAAGAAGAAAACAACCCACGGCTGTTGTACCCTGCCAGCCCTGCTGCATCACCCCTTGGTCTAAGACCCGTCTGACCAGGGACGTGCGGGATGAACTGGAACCTCACGTGAGTGCCACGGGGACCCTCACTCCAGACTTCCTCCCTGGTCCTCCTCATCTCTCCAGGGGCCCTTGGGCAGGACGGTGGCTCCCCTGAGCTGCTGCTAGAAGACCTGGCCTGACCCCTCACCTCCCACCCAGGCAGATACCCACCGGAGACTCTCGGGGCTCCAGCAGGTGAGATCTGAGCAGCACCCCCAGCGTGTGAGCAGAGTAAGAGAAGCTCTGCCCCAGGCTGCCCACCCTCCTTCCCTCCGCGGGCTCTGGGCTGTGGGTCCACGAGCCCCTGCGCTCCCCACTGAATGCGGGAGGTGGAGCGCACCCTTGCTCCCCGCGGCGCTCAGGTTTTGCTGCCGTTGAGGATTTCTTTCTTGTGCGTCACCTGTAGGGTCTCTTGATACCGGGTTTGGTATTTACGTTTCAGTGAAAAGACTGAGGGCGTGAAAGCGTTAAATCGGTTAGAGGACGCCCGTGGGATCGTCGCGTTGGAGCCCGCGGGCGGGGCCCCCCCCAGCCGCGAGGGGGCGCAGAGCAGCTCCCTCCCTGATGTCACTGGTGGGCGGGCGGGAGGCCAAGGAGGCTCTCAGATGTCACCCAGAAAGACGCTTTTTGCTTTTCCACCACTTCCTGTGGTTTTAATTAAAACCCCAACCCTTTTGTTCATCTATTTAGACAAAAAAAAAAAAAAAAAGAAGAAGAAGAAGAAAGAAAAAAAAAAGAAAATGCGGGCTCCCGATCTTAACACGGCTGCACGTTCTCCCGGGCTGCCCACCGTCCACGCTCGCGGTGGGGCGGGTTGGAATAAATTAAAATACACACATGCACACCCACACTCGGGATGGAAAAACCAACAAAACCAAGTGCATAATGACTGGCCCTTACACTGAGCCCTGTTCCTGTCAGGGACAGCGCAGTAGCAGCCAAGCATGACAGCCAACGCGTGTGCTCGACGCCCGCGGTAAACGCTTGTCTTCCTTTACAGCAGCTTCTGTAAACACGTATGAATAATGGTGCTCCTGTGCCTGAAGCTGGGCGAGAGTTGCTTTTCTTGGAGACTGGCCAGCTGCTAATGGAAGCTCGCCCCCCGTGCAGACACGCGCTTTTCTTGCCCTCAGCATGGCCCGTGGCTCCGTCCAACGTCCCGCACTCTCCCTCGGGCATCCGTGGGGCTTAATGATCTCTCCTCGTGAGAAACTGGAAGGTTTTCATGGGGAGACTGGGAAAAAGTGGCAAATACTGCAACCCGTCCAGGCTTCTTTCTTCATTCATTTATTCACTCAGTAATTATGGGAGGGGCCACCGTGCGCAAAACAGCCCTGCAGTCCTGGGACACGGTGCAGGACAAATCCCAAACCTGTCCAAGCTGACGTCCCCGGGGGCAGGGGGACGTGAGGACAATGAGCAGGAAACATAGAAGTAAGAGGACACGGGCCCCCGGGTGTAAGGGGCAGTGGGAAAAAGCAAGCGTAGGGTCAGGTAGAAAGGATCGACAGCTGGGAGCAGGAGGCAGGGATTGTAGCAACACCACTGAGGCTGCTGGGATAATTTTCCACCTCCTTCCTCCCAGACCTAAGAAGGGTCTCACTTCTGCCCAAGCCCGGGGTGAGGGTCATGGGGGGCGGGGCAGGTTTGTTTGTTTCACCACCTTAAGTCTGTTGACTTTTCCCTCCTCCTCATTCCTTGAACTTTATAGAATCAAATGCTACTCCCCCAAAGGCCAATTTAAAGAGCAAATCCGCCCTAAAAAGTAAGAATCAACTCCCCTTTTCACATTGGGAACCCGAGGGACTGACCCTTATGGATCTTGGACGTTTCCACGCTAGTTTTTGGAAAATGTTCTAATGGGGAAGGATCGATGGTTTGCTCTCGGGAGTGACTCAGTGTAAGGCCTGGGGAGCTGCAAGCTGATGGGCTGTTTATCTGTTGGAAACTGTGCCGGAGTTTGGTGGGAGAGCTTCTGGCCCCACGTCCACCACACAGCCCGCTGGGCCTCCCGTCCTACGGTTGGCCTTCCCTCCGAGGGAGAACCAAGGACAGGAGAGACAGCCAATGATGACACCTTCTGATGGACAAAAGTCAAATCAAAGAACTTGCTGGAAACATTCAGCATTGGTCACCCAGGTACAACTCATTCCTGGCACCTGAGGGGAAGCGCCTGAGCGGTGCTCAGTTCTCTCGCACCGCCTGCTTCATTTTGCCGACGCAGTTTCCTCAACTGCCGATTTCCTTACAAGAAAATGATGCACAAACCATCCTTTATTAAACTTTATATACATTTTTCTTTTACTTTTCTCTATATACACATCATAAAAAAGAAAATATGGCCCTAACCCAGGCCTCACTGCTCGACCCCTGAATTTAAGATCGGTTTCCTCAGAGGCCTGGTCACCTTCTGTAACCTCTCTGTCCATTTTGGACGCCAATGCAAGATAATCCGTTGCCCTTAAAATTCAATACTTTCACTATATTGTTTGCTTTCTTAAATGGCGTTCTCTTTTATCAGTTCTTGTGGAAGACTTATGCAGTCTTTCATATTTGTTCACTAATCTGTCCTCTGAAAACACGTACCAAAATCAGTACGTGTGTGGACCGTGTGAAGAGAGTGTCAACCCTCTGCCATGAGCTGCGGATGAGGGGCAGGGATTCTGTCATGCCCAAATTCCCAAAAGGGTGATGTGGTACATTTTGAGGCCAGTGTGACTGCAACTGTGTATGTATGTGTGTATGTGCATGTGTGTGTGTCTGAACATTTTCTCATACTCATTTTGAAATAAAAATTTATTAGTTGATAAAATTGCTCTAAAAGGCATGATTTCTGGAAAGATCATCAAACGACTACTTCTGCGTTTGTCTCCCGTACTGTTCAGATAAGAAGGGACTCTGCGCAGGGCACTTTTAGAATGCGATCTCTCTGACAAGTGCATTCCCAAAGTGCACATGGATACTTCAAGTCTCTTTTCTTTCCCCTTCTCCATCTCTACTGGTCATTAATACAGACATCAAAAACACTGAAAGAAAATACACCATGTAAGTTTTGGTGTCTACTCCTCAGATGTGAGTTTCAAGTAATTTAAATGTTATTTCAAAAAATTTAAATGTTAATTTTTAAGTAATTATGTTTTATATTTTGAATATTTATTAGTTTTATAATTATTCAAACATGTTCATTTAAAGAAAAACATTCATTTAACAAATATGTCTTGATATATTTGAAACAAAAAAAGTTTGTTTCAAGCACCACATTATTTACTAAGGACACAAAGACCAGCTTGACACAATAGCTGTTTCACCAAGTTCATTATCTAGCAGAGAAAATACAAGTGCAAATAAAGACACATAGGGAATTTGTAACTTTACAAATACGCACACAGAGAGGGACTGGGGAGTGTTGTGTTTCTGCAATCACCGAGCACATAACACTAAAATAATGGATGGATCGGTTCATTAACAATCCAGTAACTTGGCAACTAAAGACATGCAAATACATCAATGATTGTCTTGAACGTTAAAAATGTAAGTGCCTTTACAGAAGAATTCCACTTACAGACAGTCATCTTAGGGACATAATCAGTGATATTAAATGCATATTTATAATATATATCATATATGTACATATATAGACACACATAATGAATCAAAGCATTATTTCAAACAAATAGAAACCCTAAATTATCTAGAAGTCTAATTAAGTGGGATTTTCTTTACTATAATTTTGAGCAGTTATGTAGCCATTAACAATTGTTTGCAGAAAACTATTGGTTGGCATATGAAAATGACCCCAATATACTGCATGTCTTAGAAAAGGTCATAAAATAATATTTTCCAGTATTTTAAACGAAATATTATGAGGGTTTAAAATTTTTTTTTATTACCTGTGAGTATATTACTCAAATTTACAGGCAAAATCATCTGATCATATAACTGATGCACAAAAATCTTCTGACAAAATTCAACATCCATTTGAAATAAAACCTCTTGAAAAATAGGAACAGAGGAAAAACGTCACCAGTCTGGTAAAGAACATCTACCAAAAGCTGACGGCTCACGTTACACTTATGGTAAAATGTTCACTGCTTTACCCTATGAGTGGCAGCAGCTCAGGACTGCCCACTCTCGTCACTGCTACTCAACATGGTGCTAGAAGTTCTATTCATTGCAATGAGGTGATGAAAAGCATTCTGATCAGAATGAAATCAAGATCACTGCCCATATTTGCAGATGTCATAATTATCTATTTAGAAACTTCCAAAGATATACAAAAATGCTTAGAAGTAATAAGTGAGTTTTGCAATGTTGCAAGATACAAGATAAACATACGAAGATCGACTGTATTTCTATATATAACAATGATCATGTGGACATCTAAATTAAAAATAACATTCACATCAGTCAAAAAACAAGAAATATTTAGGTGTAAACTTAACAGAAATATGTGTATGATTTGTATGCTCAAAACTAAAAAACAAACACATAAATAAATGGAAAAACATACTATGTTCATGGATTGGAAGATTCAAAGTAGCAAATATGTTGATACTTTCCAAATTGATATGCAGGTTTAAAAGAACTCCTACCAAAATGTCGGCAAGAAATTTTGTAGATACAAACAAGATTATTCTAAAATTTACATGGAAAGGCAGAAGAACTACACTAGCTAAAATAAGTTTGAAGGAGAAAAAAAAGGATAAGGTGAGAAATTTTATATACCCAATTGTAAGACTTACAGTCACAAAATTAAGACAGTGGTGTATCCACAAAGAAATCGACACAAATACCAAGTGAACAGAATGGAGGACAAAGAGATAGATGCCCACAGATATGCCCGACTGACTTCTGACAAAGGAACACAAGCAGGTCAACGCAGGGAAGGCAGCTTGTTCAACAGACAAACCGTAGTAGCTGGATGCCCACAGGCAACAGACGAGCCTCAACCTGAGGGCCTCATGTAACAATTAATTCAAAATGAATAATGTCCTCGAATGGAAAAACTTTTCAAATAAGACGGGAAAAGTATCTTCAGGATCTGGGGCCACGCAACAAATTCTTAGACTTGACACCAAAGGAATGATCCATAATAGAAAAAAATGTGATAAAGTGGACTTCATGAAATTTTTTGAACCTTTTGCTCTGCAAAAAAACCTGTTAAAAATCTACATTGAACATTTAAACAATTATGTGTAGCAACACAGGAGGCTGACAACATAGCAAGGAGTGAGTACATTCACTTGCTACTGGAGAGAATTTTAATTGTTTCTCTGCAACTGTTCTTAAGGGGAATTTGGCAATATGTGTATCTGTGCCTTAAGCACATTTATTGCACAGAGCAGTGACCTACTTCAGTTGGCTGAAGTCAGTGTGGTTTGTTGTAAAGGAAGGTTGATGTGATTGAGGCAATGGTTTTAATCATAGCAGCAACTAATCTTTATAGAATACTTGTTAGGTGCCCTTTTCTACTACCTTCAGCATTAACTTATTGACTCCTAATACCAAACGCTGATCAGTTACTATACCTATTTAGATTTTACAAGGTAGAATAAAAAAGCACTTACTCATATTCACACAGCTAATAAATCTTTCATCTAAGAGCGATAATGGAAGACTGCAGTTCATTGAATTCTTCTGTTTGAACTCTTGATCCCGAAAGTCCTGATTCTTCTGGAAAATAAAAATAAATAATCATCTTCTGATTCCCTGTTTCTTCAGTTAGCCCTTCTCTCTAATTCCGGATGGTCACTCTTCCACAGCCACAGACATGCTGGAATTTCCCTTACTGCAGCCTGCTGACACACCTCACAGTGACATCACTTTAATACGCCTGCAAGAAAACTCAGCCTCTTTTACCCCAAACCAGCTCCACCTCTGGATTTACTGATGAACACAGCTGGCTTTTTCTGCTGGCCGTAAAAATGGAAAATTCTGTTTGATTTTCCCCCTTATTTTTTCACCCACATCCAGTCACCATATTCCCTCATTTCTTCTTTTATTGTCTTTCAACCTTTTTTGTTTTTCATTTCTAACCTAACAGAATCAACAGGGGCTCTTGCCAGTTCACACGGTCATGTTTACAACAGGTGCGAGGCTGTCACTCCGACTTGACGTCTGTGCCTTCTCCTCCTTTATGAATGAACACAAAGCTGCCAAAAGCGTTTAACTAAATTCTGCTCTTACAGTTCAAGGGCCTGCCAAGGTATCGAGGAAAAAAACATGCATAAACTCATACTCTTTCCCTGGCTATGCCAAGTCATTTGGCCTCAAAATTTTCTTCCAATACTTTTCTACATAAAAAAGTCAGTGGAGCCAAATATAATTTCTCCAGTTTCATCACATGCATCTCCATCTCTATTTCGATGACTCACATTCATTAAAAAATGCCACTAACCATTTTGTTCTCAGCATTTTTCAGGGGCCGTAGATCCAGAGATGAAGAAAGCAGACAGGATCGCTGGCCTCAGTAGTTCAGTCAGAGCACACAGATGAAAAATTCCCTTTCAAATAAATAATTGCTTTGAAGAAGAAGTGGTGGCCGAGAAAGCTCTCTTTGGGCAAATACGTAATCATAGCACTGACATACGAGTGACTGTGTCCTAAGTGAAGAGTCACATCAAAGGTCATGAGATGCGTCTAGAGCCCACTTGAGTGGACATCATATGCTTGAACTTGGTGGGCGGGGGTGGGTGTGGGTGGACCACGCAGGACAGGCAGGGAGAATAAGGCTTTGCAGGCAATGCTAAGCATCTGGGGTTTTGTCTTAAGTGCAAGGGAAACCCAGCCAGTGTAACAAGTTTTCCTTTATCACGTGTATGGAGACCAACCTGGCCTGTGGGTTGAATGGATGGGCGGGAGACAGTCCCGGAGCAGGGATTACATCTGGGAGATTTTTGTGCTGGTCCAGGTGGGATATGGGGTGAACAATCTAATGGGTAATTACACTTGTCAGGAGGGTTCCTAGGAGCAAGTATAAGGCCCTAAAAGACGGGACATCAGGCTGATCTAAATTACACTGGAGATTAAGAAGCTTCTCTGCAGAAGCCATGTGTAATCTGAGATGGAAACAGTGAGCCCAAATTAGCAAGGCGAAGAGGCAGAGCGGCCCCTGAGAGGACGGGAGGTGGGGGACGTCCGGGCTCTTTTAAAGACCTGAGTGGAAGCCACTGTGGCTGAAGTGCTCAAAACAAAGAGGAGAAAAGCAGGCTGGAGGTTGTAAAGGTGCACGAGTTAGATCTCAGGGCATCTTTTTGCCATGCTGAGGCATCTGAATAACATCCCGGGGCAAAGGGAAGCCACCTCACGGCTTTAGGCAGGTGGTGGTGTCATATCTGATTCTGAAAGATTACTCTGCGATCTCTGACTGCAGAGACCCAGGAGATGAAGGGAAGAAATGTGCTGCTGTGGCCTGAGCATGGATGGCTCCTGGGACTGGTCAGCGGGGCTGGAGTGGAGCTCAGTGGCCAGAATTCAGATCTATTCAGGGGGCAGAATCAGTAGAACTTGGGGGCTGATTCGGTAAGGCAGTCAGGGGACGGTTGCTTTAAGAATAACAAAATTTTCCGACTACGTGATGGTGCAAGTTATTAAGAAGGGGAAGGCTCAGAGAAGGCACGTCTTACAGAAGAGGAGGTTAATAAAAAAAAAATCTCACTTTTTAAAAATAACAAGTAAACAGTTCAGTGGATGAGAACACAATGAAGCCCAGAAACAGAACATCCCCGGTGTCTCTCTCTCTGTGCACCGTATCCTCTCTTCGCTACCCGCTAAGAAAAACCGTCGTTTTGAATTTCTTGTTAGGCTGTTTCATAGTATCTTTGTGGTTTTTCTACAAAAGATTGCTTCATTTTTTCACCTTTATGTAACAGAATCATGACGTGGGCCTTTTTCCCAGCAGCCTTCATGTTTTGCTCAGCATCCCCCTTGGCAGACCCGTCTGTGAGATCCTGTGAAAACCGTCATTCTCGCTGTGTACGGTGCGTTTGGTGTTGCATTCTAGGGGCTTGCAGTCGATTTCTCTGCTGTGCAGTTGGACACTTGCAATGTTTACGGGTTTTTGCTGTCGTGGAGGGTGCTGCTTCGAGCCTGTTTCCTGCCTGACAGGTGCCCAAGCTTCTCTAAGGTCTGGGTTTTTAAAGGGGGAATGCCTGGCTCATAGGGCAGGCCTCACTTCAAATTTTTGTGGAAAATGGGCATACTTTCTCCCAAGTCTTGTGCAAAATTCACACTCAGAGGAGCAGTGTGTGTTTTCCCACGGCTCTTGTGGATACCTGGTATTTTCAGATACTCAGTTTTGGGGAGATGTGAAATGTAGTTTTATGTTTTTTCCGTTTCCCGACTTACAGAAGAGGCAGAGCCCTTTGTATAGACTCCGTGTCTGTGTGTGTTTACTGCTCTGTGAGCTGCCTGCTCGCCTGGTTGTCCAGTTTTCGACTGAGCGCTTTTTATGTTTTCTTACGGCTGTGAAGGGGCTCTGTGTATGTTCTGGGATCAAACCCTTTGTCCAGTCTGTATGCAGCATGTCTCTCTGTCATATGTGGCTTGTCTTTGCTCGCTCACTTTGTAGTGTCTTTTGCTGATCAGCGGTTTTTCATTTTTTGTAGGTAAGTGTCTCATTCTTTTCCTTTATGATTTGCATTTGAGTTGTCTTGCTTCAAGAACTCCTTCCCAACAATTGGCCTCAAATGTTTTATCTGAAAGGTTTAGGGTTTGTCTTTCATGTATGAATAGTTAATCCATGTCGAAATTATTTTTGCATTAGGTATAGAGTAGGAATCTAATTTCAGCTTTCTTTTTTTTCCAATGGTTAACCAATTTTCTCCTTACATTGCATGTTCTAGCTTATGTTTTTCCTGGTAATATGCAATGTTGTGACTTTTTTTAAAGGAATATTTTAAATATCTTTGTTGCTTTATTAATACAAATACATTTTAGAATTGGCTTGTCAGTCTCCAAAAGTTGAAATTTTTATCTGAATTGCATCAATTCTAAAAATAAACCTGAGAAAAACTGAGTTCTTTAGGATCATAAATTTTTCTATGGTAAGTCTCTTTGTTCATTTGCCCTTTTAAGTGCTTCTCCATTAAATTCTATAGGTTGCTATATCAGAGTACTGTAAATCTTTTATTATATTTGTCCTTATGTACCTTATTTTTATCCATTGTATATAGTCATATTTTCTATTTGTTTCTATAAAATGGAAATACAATTGACAATTCCATATTAATGTCATTCTGCCATCACTGTTAAGCTGCTTTACTTATTTTAATAACTAATGCATAAAATCTCTTGGTTTTATTATAAAAGCAGTCAAAAATTTAATTTTTTCTATATTATAATTTTTTTATTTTCTTATCTTATTGCTTTGGAAACAATCCCTGTAAAGTCTGAATTAAAGTCTTGCTAGTTGGCTTCATTTGTTATCTTTAGGGAGGGAATGAGTTTAGTAATGCTTTTTCACAATTATAACCTTTTAAAAATCATTTATCAGTTTATGAAATTTTTCTTATATTTCTAGTTTGCTAAGTTTTGTAAACATAAATGGATATGAGCTTGTTGATTTTTTTCCCTGTATTTCTGTATTATGTAGATTAGTCTTTTTCTACTATGAGCCATTGATTTAGTGAATGACATTAGCATATTTGCTCTTATTGAACCAACTTGACATTCATGATCATTATGACATTTTTAATGTATTGCTGGACTAAATTTTGCAGTACATTTCTTAGAATTTTTGTCTCTTTTCTTGAGGAAGAGTTGGCCATTTTTCAAGTGGGTTACCTATCTTTTATTCTTGTTCCTGATTTATCTTTATTTGATATTGTTTTAACATCAAAACTGAGTTTGGAAATAATCTCTCACTTTCTATTCCTTGAAAGAGTTTGTGTGAGCTTGGAATTACCCCTCTGATAGAACTAACTTTTAAAGATGTTTCATCCTGAAGTCTTGGTGGAAACAATTTAAGCTATTGATTCAATGTCTTTCATCTTTATAGGACTACCTGTGTGTGTGTGTGAGTGTGTGAGTGTATGTGTATGTGTGAATGTGTGTGTGTGTGTGTGTTTAAGGTAATTTTGGCGAGTTATATACCTTGAAGAAATTTCTCCATCTCATTATTGGCATAAACTGCTGTATCATTAACTTCTGCACTTTATTGTTTCATTAATGTTTCCTTTAGGTTCATTCAGAAATTCTTTTTTATAGCATCTTACGTTGAACACAAGTTTTGATAAGTGATATTTTACTTACCATTTAAACCTAAGTGTTTTCTATTATCCATTCTACTTTCTTTTTTTGACTAACAGATCATTTCACTGTTTGTGTGTCTCAGCTCCTGAGCCTACTTTCTCCTCCATATTTGCACTTTTGTATTATTTCTGGCCTCTGAAGATTTTCCATTTTAGTCGTTCATGTACTTTCTTTTTAATTTTATGGGCAGTTTTTAGGCTTCCTTAGACATCAGTCCACCATATTGCTGGAAAGGTTAGGACTGTTCTATACAACTGACCATACTTTTGGCAAAGGAACTTGTGTATTATAATTTTAAAGTCTCATGAGAAATGTAAAAAGAGGTGTCACACGTGAATAGCACCCTATTTGCGGCAGGAACTCCAGGTGCTCATCATTCTATAAACTCATGGATGGCATGACCTACACCATGTGTGCACGTGGGTTTTCACTGCAGTGTCCTTGTCATTCGGTGGGGAAGTTGGGTTTCCTAAGGAGTTGTCCTGCCCATTGAAGGACGTCTAGCTTCAGTGGCAACATCCTATAGTCATTGTGTCAACCCAGAGAGCCCCTACATTCCCACATCTTCCCCCAGAGGCAGCGACTTCAGAGAATGATTTGACTTTTCTTAAATTTTCAATAATTGTCAACTCATTCGCTGTCCACACGTCACATGTGTATGTAAACTATCTCATTATGACACTGTGGGCCCTAAAGGTTGGTGATTGCCTGCAAGTGAGCTAATTGTGCATTGCTTTCATGTGGACCACACGTGTGACAGCACCCGGTGGTGTGTTTGGTGTTTAAGTTGGCGTGTCATTCTGGATAGAAGAAAACAAATACATCTTTTGCCCTCCTACAGAGAAGCCTCCTTTATGGTTGGCAATGCCAAGCGGTGATTTCATAGTACCTGAAACCTGTCTTTAAGAATCAGTGACACTTCCTGATGTTGATTCAAGGCCAAGAATCAATGTTATCAGGAAGACCCCAGAGCCCCGCCGACCACAAGACACCCCCAAAAAGGGGGCAAAGAGTTACCAGCTTTTCATTTTTGAATTTCTTACTCGGTGGAAGCAGTGTATGCTGTTTGACCTTTCATTTTTTTTTTTCCCAGGCAAGCTTTCCTTAGTCCCTGGAGAGACGTGCATGGCTTAATCAGAAAGCAGAGTCCAGGTGGTCCACAGGCACACCCTTGGAAATGCTGAGTCACACCCGGAAGTGCAGGCTCTGATTCCGGGAAGTGGAGGAGGCCCAGGTGAGGGCCTGTGTGCCCCGCGGGTGATGGCCCAGGCTGGGCTGGACCGGTGCTCCTGGCACTGTGAGCATCTCCCCTGTCTCCCCAGGGGCCGAGTTCGAGGAGGAAGTCAGGGGAGCGGCGTGTGAGGCTCCATCGTGCTGCCTTTCAATCTGCCGGGCCCTGGATTGAGATCACCAGCTCTCAGCCCCGCTGGTCTTCACCACACAATCAGCTGACAAGCACAAGTGATTTCCCGCTGTGATCCCTTCAGCGATATCCTGAAAGGAGAAGACGGGAAAAACTGCAACAAACACAAATAGCCCTTAAGTGCACTGCCTGGCAAGAGAGCGGGGATTTTAGTTAACACATGCCAAACGCTTGCAACCCCCATTCCCTTCAACGTAGAAATTATTTATCTGTTCTTTCTAATTCTCCTTAGCGTTCTCTCCCCCCAGATTGCCCGTGTGGGACCTATTACATCTTTTCTGCTTCACTTCTATTGCACAGAACAAAAAAATGAATGGGTGTTTTCCCTCTTGATTCAGCGCAGAAATCTCTAGCCATTTGATGTTGACTGATGAATGAAGGGAGCTAGATACATAGGTAAGACACGACTCTCGGTAGCGGAGCTTTGTGCTTGTCCCATGCTCTGGGCCACCTGCTTTTCCCTGCTGAACAGCTCGTGAGCTCAGCGAGGGCTCTGAGAACAAGCCGTCAGAGGACACAAGGCCTTACGGCCGTTTTCCGCCTCCCGTGGTCAGCATCGCCATCTGACTGGGGGAGGTGGGAGAGGGGTGGCCTCAGTACTCAGACTGTGGCTCCATCTAGGAAAGATGAGCAAAACCAGAGAAAGTCTTTATTTGGCCTCTAACCCTCCCTAAGCTGAGGTAATTTTGCAAGATGGCACGTTCAAGATGATTTCAGGCCAGGTAGGAACACAGGGTCTCTGCTGGGAGCTTCTCGGGAAAAGCTCGCAGGGCGGCCTCTGCACACTCTTGCGGGAGCCCAGCAAGTGGGCACCGTGCCCCTGCCTTAGTGACAGTTAAAGCGAGTGTGACAGAGTTCGGGAACCTGCTGGCGATCACACTAATTTCCTATTCCAGTGTATCTGCTGTAGATCTCTAATTCCTGTCTCATCCCATCAAGTTCCAGCTCTCCTGTATTGCCGGTGCCCGTGGGAAGTCAGTCCCCGGTCAGAAGGGCGGGCTATTTCAAGGCTATTTCTTGTGTATCAGGAAACACTTCTTCACCCTTCCTGCAATTCCCATCACCAGAAAGTGAAAAAAAAAAGAAGGCGAAGGAATGCGTCCCTGGTGGGGGGATTTTATGGCATGAGGATGAGAAATGAGAAAGAGGGTCGTAACCTGAGCCTTTTCAATAATTTACAAAAATCATCCACTACGTTACCTTTCTGACTGGGCTCTCGCTGGGTTCCCACCTTGTTTGCTGTAGGACGTCCACGTAGGTAGCTGGGAGCCTCTGTCACCATTTCTCAAACGCAGAGCTGCACAGGGACAGCCGTGTGTCATGCAGCCAGACGGGCCGTCCCAGGTGAGGGAGCAGCAACAGTAGCACCGATTCAAACACAGGACGCGGGGGTGAGGGCCGTTAAAGACGCGCCAGAACTGAAAAGGGTCAGACAAGGATTCAGTGTCAAGGTCAATACATCTGATTATTAGACTCAACGTGGGAGGAAGTAAAATCATTTTAAGAATATCATTGCATTAACATTGATAACTCTCAGTGTATAGAAGGAAAAAAATTATCAACGAGAGCTCGAATGGAGGTGCTTGAAGGGTTAGAGACAGCTTGTCAGTTGACACAACAATGACATATTATTCTTATCGACTGCAAGATCTCATGTTGTGTTTTATGATACAATTAAAAAACCCCACGAAAACAGGGCTAATGCTATTTAAGGATACAGACGTCTCTCAGAGAACCGGGTCGTCACTGTGCGCCGGTTTTATAACCAAATACATTAGGTCTTATTTTTCATCCGGTCAGTACCTCATCCAGCAAGGTGCACAGCCCGGGCCCAGGGAGCCATGCGCAGAACCACAGACTCTCGTCTGGAAGAAAACGAGAATACAATTATACAGAGAGGGAGCTGGCATCAGAATTCTCTTCTTAGTTGCAGAAAATATGGAAACGCACATGTTCCCATGGAGAGCCCTTTGAGTGTTGCTTTGAATTAGATTCAGTTAAGTCGATTGATTCATGAGCAGTAAGCAGTGGTGTTGCCTTAGGAGAAAACTAAGGTGAAAGTTCAGCGTTCTAAGGAGCAAATGGCCTCCACAGGTGGGAACGTTTACACACCAATGCAGCTCTGAGGATGAAACCAAGATCTGGTCAACAAGTATCATTTTTGTTTTGATTTGTTTTACTCGTTTGCAGGCCCACAGTGCTGTCCGGAGCCCATCTGTATGTCTTCATAAACTAGTCAGCAGTCATCTCTTGTTTCCAACTCAACCAGAATCTTGACTGACAGTCCCCAGAGACCTGGAGAAGTTCCTTTGTTGGAGCCGCATTGGGGACTGTGAATATGAATAAAGAAACTGGACATAAGTAAAAACGGGGTCATTGATATTTCTCTGGAGGAAAGGGTGGTATTTCTGCCAAGGGTCCCCGATTAGCTGGTTTCATTGTCCCACGTTTATTAACTCAGATGCAATCAATACAGGCACCCAGACCCGAGGGTTTCCTCGGACACTGTTCCTGGAAGCACCATTGTGTTGTATCAGGGCAAAGTGCGGCATCTTCTAGTGTAGCATTCAGTGATGGATCAAATTACCCTTTATTTAAAAAAAAATCAAAATCTCCCTTTTGGACACTTCATGAATGGCAGGTTTGACCTTTAGTGGTTTCATTTCTGCTTCATTGTCGCCAGGACCCTGCTGGCACTGGAAAGTGTGTTTCCCTTTTGCTCTCACAACCTAATCTGACCTCTCTATGGTTAAACGGAGACAATGCAAGTTCAGAAGGTGTCTTTTGTGCAGTCCAGGCATCAGAGCCGCCCTGAACAATATTCACGTGTATGGTGTAGGGTATCGGGTGGCGAAGTGGCTTTTTAATTCCACTGGACTGTACCGTTCACACCACGGGCATCACCATGCAAGGTTTTCATCCCCACATCATCAAATGTACTAGAACTATAATTTTGAGAGTTCAGTTAAATGGCTCCTTTTCTCATTTTGTCTGCTGTTTGCTTTTAACCTTCAAACTCTATTTTTATCACATTGGGCCCCTGGTTTTCAATAGTGTCACACAGAGGCATGAACACTCCTTAATGTGGATTTTACAGCTTGGCTTTAACGTGCATTTGTTTTTATGGAGACGGGGGTTCAAGCGTCCATTTCACACCTGCTTTCCCTCACCTTCCTGCCCTCGCACACAGCCGTCTTTCCCCCCCGACTGTCCAGCAGGTGTCATTGAGACACCAACCTGTTAGAGCTGTTTTCCCACAGATGTGCGTTTTTGGGCTTGATTATAGAGAGAGTCTCATAAAAAGCTTCTGACTGAAAAAAAGGAAAAGCTGAGGGCATTATCGTATTGCATACGCCTTGGGGATGGTGCGCAGTGATACATACTTTCAATCTCGAGATGCGCTACAATCAACACAGTACGTCCTCCCTTTCATCTAGGAGATGTGCGGCAGGTTCCCACGTAAATTTGATGACACTGTAAATGGCAAATGTCAACAAACTATGAATAGAGTCATCTGAATAAGTGAGTGCAGGAGACGCGGCCGGATAGATCACAAGGTAGTCACCGCGAGGTCGTGCGGACGGGGCCTGATGGGACTCGGGAACGCGCACCTGCAGCTCCACGTGGGAGTCAAGGCGGGGCTCTAGACGGGGCTGTCATTTCACTGACGTATCGAAACGTCTCAGAGAAGCTGTTTGAGGGCAGTTAATCCAACCTCTGGTCTTACAGATGAAGACACTAAGATTCTGCAGGGGAAGGACTCAGCTCAGGGGATGGCTGGTAAGAAACGAATCTGGGATGAGAAATAGTGATTTTTTTTTTAATTCAGTGTTTGCCCCACTACAGATCCCACTTTTGGTTCGGAAATATACAAAGAAACCATATAATAAAGCAAAGTGTAAAAACACCACTTGTAATTACAAAAAAATGCTTTAACATATGGTAAATTTGTTCATTTCCAAACGATATGCTTGTTTGTATTAATAGATGAGATTTACTTTGTTTCAGTGTTCAAGCTGGAATTCTCCTTGACACCCAAAACTATCTGAGACTGCCAACACTCCTTCGGGGATGTGGAGGTAGGCAGAGGACACAGGTGTGTACAGACAGAATTTCAAAGGCCTTAAAAATGGCCACGTGGGATAGGTAGAAATCTCCCAGAGGTATTAACAGAATTCCACTTGAAAAAATCGCATTCAGAAAACCGTTTCCTCACGGGGCTCTCAACTTCATAAAATAACGCTTTCCACGGCCACATAAGTTGATAGAATCATACTCTGTAGATGCATCAAATCACGTTTTCCAGCGTCGCTTTCTCAGAGGTTAGGTCACGGGAGATGAGACAGCTTCAGCTGGGCTCTCCTGGGCGCTCGCTCTCGTCCCCCCGCCGCCACGCTGGGAGGAAGGCAAGCACCGGTATTCGCTCCTCTTTCATTATGTAATTGACGTACATGGATCCCTTTATCCGTTGGAAAATTGTAGATCGTGATCTTTACATTTTTCTTGACGAGCAATTTAATTCTAGTCAAGAATTACAGTACGCTTACAGTCTGAGCCAGTCGATAATTCAGTACGAGATGATACTATTAGCTAGTTCGTGCAGTCTGGTCAGATTGCATACTTTCATGGTTCCAGACTTGAAATAGTTTCCGTGGTTTGTAAATTCTATAAAGTATTCCTTCTTCGAGGACCGTTTCAACCCATCACAGTGTGTTCACGATTCTACCCGGCTCTGTAAACTTGATCTTTGTTTGTAATTATAATCCCAGGCGTTTGTACTTATTACAATGGTAAGTACTCCATGACCTCACTCTCATAAACGACAAACAGCTCTCACAACGTGACGGTTTCCCTGTCTTTAAGCGGTGTTGTCGCCGAGGTGACGAATACGGGGGAGCGGGGAGGACGTAAGGAAGGCACAGCAGCTGTGACGCGCTGCGCCTCCGGAGAGGGGACTGGGACAAAGAAGAGGAAGGAACGTGCGCCTCGGGGGCTGACCTGTTTACGGCCACTTCAGGACGTCGCGTGACTCCTCACTGACGCGCGTGGTGCCAGCCGAGTACTGACTGGACCCTTGGTGTGTATGACACGGCGTGAAATGAAAATCACACGTGTAGAACTCTCAGAGTCTTTCATCCACTCATTTGCTGGGAAGATACTCATTAAGCGCTGCTCTCGTCCAGCCGGTGTCCCAGCGTGAAGGGCGTCACTGTGAGGAAGGCCGCGAGGTCCCTGCCTCTGTGGCCTGGGGCTCCAGCCACGGTACGAGGAGGCGACTCAGCCTTCAGACCCAGGAGCCACGGGGGACGCTGCGCTCGGGGGCGTCTAGAATGGGTCCCACTTCCAGTTTTCCCCTAATTGACACGAGATTGTACTGGCTGTCACTGTCATTCCTTCAACCCCTCATGTGACAAGTCTGACAGCAATAACTGCTGTGCACGTGGCCTCAGAGGTTTCTGTGGTGTTTTGGTTCTTGAATCTGATATCCCCTTTCTGCTTCTTTGCATGAGTTTTTTTTTTTTTTTGGATAAGTAAACTTTTAAAATCCATTTTAAGAATATGAATAATGGATAATGAGTTTACGGACACAGCAAGGAGTGATTATTTTTCATACTTTAATTGAGGTATTAATTAACTAGGGTACCACACTGGTAACTATTTGGAAATATGTGCATTTTCCAGTTTAACTGAGCGTCCCCATAACTTCCCTTCAGGCGCAGCTCGTGACTCCCACCGTCAGCCTCTGTGACGATGTGCTCGAACCGCGGTGCCACCCGCGGCTTCCCTCTGCGCGTGCGCACCTGGCCTAGCAGGCGCACGGAAGCCTTGCGATCGTGCTGGACGACATTTTCCCCCGACTTCTGCAGTAGCGTGGAGTTATTCACTTTAGGAACTTGTATTTAAACACGGCATCATCTCGTGCCCTGCGGGGAGCCCTGGGGACTTCTAGACGGATGTTCTCCTGGAAACTCACTCAGTTAGCATGGTGGCCACTTGAGGCCACATGCACGTTGACTTCTCGGTTGGGCAGCGTGAGGGGTGGGGCCCACAGCACGGGCGGGACCACCCGGTCCTTACAGGGCTCTTTGGACGCGTGCAGCGGCCCTGAAATATGTAATAATGTGGCCTTTCTGCTTGATTCAGTAATCTACCTCTTCATCCCTTAATTTTATTTAATATCATTTAAAATGATTCAAGTCGGCATACACGACCCAGGGCTCTTCTGAAGAAAGATCACGTGCAGAGTGGCGTACCCGCAGCTCACCACAGAGGACGCACTGTCACTTCTCTTCCCACGCCTCACGCAGGGCAGCGCAGGTCCTGATCCTCCTAGAAAGCGGGGAAAGGAAGGTTCAAACTCACCGGCTGGACACAGGAGGAG